>NC_057795.1:61652570-62252570 GCF_018294505.1 Triticum aestivum | reverse complement strand
TGATTTGTGTTGCGCCTTTTCTTCTCGGACATCCTGAGTCTCAGGTATCCTGACACCAATCGGATCTGAATCTCGGTCAGATATGATGGTTGGGACAACTTTCCAAGAGTTATGACGTTGATCCTTTGACGACCCGGTAACATGATGTCATGCCTAGCACCCCCCCCCCCCGGCTGGAGGACCTATCATTATAGATTCCTTTTCAGCAAGGTTATCCATTCATCCATGAGGAAATTGTAAGACTTATTCTACAAGTTATTCTTGATGGATCCTTCGTGTTTTCCAAAGTCTGATCTTCACCTGAAGACCATGTCACTACTATCTCGAAGCATGTCAATGGTACTCCGATTTTCAACAGGCACGTTTGAAGCACGATTCTATATTTTAATTATCAATTATCCTAACACCGTTGTATGAGTAATATCATGAGATTCCTCCCCCCTTACCTAAATGTTTTTCTACTTTATATCCTGTCATGGATATCTTGCTCTACTTGTCCTTGGGAAGGATATACCCTCGAAATATGTGTTTAAACATATTTTCCTTTCCATTGTTCTGTTTAATCTGATGATCATATTTTCCTTTCATTGGTTTGTTTAAACCTTTTCTATGATCTATATGATATAAGCAGTAATAATACACTGCTTGTGCAAACACCTCGATGTACAACTCTGTCAGTAAGACCTTGTTACTATTGTTGATGACATTCCGGTAACCACCGATGGACGGGAACCTTGCCTATTGGTCCGCCTCGTTTCAACGAGCAGGAAAATGGTTCTCTTCGTCCCTCGCCCTTGGTACCAACGTTGTTGCCGACATAGCTGACATGGTACTCCCTGACATGCCTTGCTATCATGACCGTGCAAGATGTCACTGCTCCTATTATATATAAAAAAAGAACCACATGGTGGGCCCATAACCCACAGTTTCACAGGATCGAAACCTGACTCTCCTATACACCCTGTTGCCAAAGTTATTCCTATAGCTTGACTTCGTATGTAATTTGCGAGCCACCTTCCTAGTGATCAATTCTGGTATCGGACACAATACTTATTCCCGTTGCTCTGAACCCCATTCACACTCTGTTTCAGGCAATGAACGATTGCCTATCCGCTTGAAACTTCTTATTGCACCGTCTTACTTTGCTCTCGATGTGTTTCATTTGTTCAACTCGAGAGATACTCATATGTTCATACTTGGGAAACCCCCCAGAAGATTTTCCCTTATAACATCCTATCGTTGTAGAGCTGCCCCTTACCTATTCGTAAGTACGATGGAGATCCCGAAGAAAGGATGACAAATTGATCATGGTGACTTGAAGCAGTGAAATGAAGACATCAATGAAAGGGATCAACCTCTTCGAAAGGGAAGCCAAGACCGAGAAGACTCGTTAGGTTTTTCGCTACCAACACCTTCGCCCCTTACTCCACCGCTTAAATCTCGAGACGAGATTTCTTGTAGTGGAGGAGAATTGTGACGCCCGGGTAATTAAGCTACAGTGATCCTCTGCTAATGGTGCCACGTCACCTCGTTTATAGTTGCTAATCTCGAGTTAGTTCGAAACCGATTCAAATTCAAATTCAAAAATAGGCAAACAATAGAAGTTTTCAAATATTAAAACTAAAATGTTCGGAGTGAACCAAATATTGCATAGATAATTATGGTGGAGAAACCACACTTTTATAAAATGTTTAAATACTGTTAAATGAATAAAAGAGTAGCAAAAACAATTATTTTAATGCTTTAAAAATAATAAACATTTTCAAAACTAAATTGTTATAAGTATTAAACTATTGTGGCAGTGGCATAATTTGTAAAATCCTATTTAGGTGCCACTTTGGTAATTTACTAAAACTAAAATAATAGGAAACTAAAAGAAAGCAAAGTATAAAAAAAACAGAAAACAAAACTAACAAAAAAAAGAGAAAGAGAAGCCCCCCCCCCGGACCGCGGCCCAGCTGGCCACCAGGCCGGCCAGGCCGGCCCACCCCGGCCCCCTCCCCCATAACCCCCTGGGCGACCGAACCCTAGCCCGACACCGCAACCACTCCTCCCCCCGATCCCCTTTCTCCCCCTCGCGCCGATCCGGATCGGCCCCCGCCCGATCCCGGTCCCCCTCGTCCTCCCCTCATCGTCGGCGGCCCCGCCGCCCCGACACCGGTCGCCTCCGCCCCCCTGCGCCCCTCGCCGCCGTCCGGACCCCCCCCTCCACACCGTCGCCCCACGCGCGGAGCACCCGCCGCCGCGGGATCGTCCCCGACCTCCCCCGCCTCACCGGACCCCCTCCCCGACGCCGGCGGCCGCCTCCCCGACTCCCTCCTCGCCGGTCGCCTCCAAGCTCCACCGCGCCCACCTCCTAGACCCCGCGGACCCCCCCTGTGAGCACCCCCCTTCGCCCCCTCTCCCCTAGGCCGACGCGGTCACCGCCTCCCCGTCCGCGGTCGACGCGCTCCGGCGCCGCCCGTTACGCGCTCGCCGCGCTCCCCTCGACCGCGCCCCTGGACGCCCCTCCCGCGCTCACCGTGGCCTCGCCCGCGCCTTCCCGGTCCGGCGCCGTGGCCGCTGTTGTGCCCGCCGGCCACGCCCTGCCGTGGCCCGCCTCCCCTCTCGCCTGCAGCCGGCACCCAGCCCGCCTCGCCGGTGCAGGCGCGCGCGCCCGCGGCGGCCGCCCGGGTTCGCCCGTTAACGGGTGGCAACCGCACCCTGCACCCAACGCCGCAAGGCCCCATGGGCCACTGACCACGGGGGTCCGCCCCCAGAACGTTAAAAAAAAGTAAAAAGTATATAAAAATAAATAAAACAGTAATTAAAATAAAAACAAATTTAATTAATTAATTAATTAATTAATTAATTAAGTTAATTAACCTTAATTAATTAATCTAATTAACATGTTAGCTTAATTAAACAGTGATTAGTTTAACTAAACCCTAATTAACCTAACAGAGTATGACAGGTGGGTCCCACTGGACCCACGCGTAAGTTTGACTTAGTCAACTCTGTTGACTGCTGACGTCAGCATGACATCATGCTGACGTCATAAATCCATTTTTCGAATTAATTAAATAATTAATTAAATTCCAGAAATTAATAAAATCTTTAAAAAAATCATATCTTTTAATCAGTATCTCGAATTAAAATATTTTCAACATGAAAGTTGCTCAGAACGACGAGACGAATCCGGATACGCAGTCCGTTCGTCCGCCACACACCCCTAACCTATCGAACCCGCAACTTCCCCCTCCGGCTCCTCTGCCCGAAAACACGAAACACCGGGAATACTTTTCCGGATGTTTTCCCCCCTTCACCGGTATCACCTACTACCGCGTTAGGGCACACCGAACATCGCGTATTGCCTTGTTATATTTTGTGATGCTTTGTTTGCTCTGTATTCATTATTTCTTCCCCCTCTTCTCTTCGGTAGACTACGAGACCGACGCTGCTGTTGACCAGTTCGACTACGGAGTTGACGACTCCTCTCTCTTGCCAGAGCAACCAGGCAAGCCCCCCCCTTGATTACCAGATATCGCCTATTCTCCTCTATACTGCTTGCATTAGAGTAGTGTAGCATGTTACTGCTTTCGTTAATCCTATTCTGATGCATAGCCTGACATTGTCGCTACATTTGTTGATACCTTACCTGCAATCCTAAATGCTTAGTATAGGATGCTAGTTTATCATCATTGGCCCTACATTCTTGTCAGTCTGCCTTGCTATACTATCGGGCCGTGATCACTGGGGAGGTGATCACGGGTATATACTATACATACATACATACTATACAGATGGTGACTAAAGTCGGGTCAGCTCATTGAGTACCCGCAAGTGCTTCTGACGAGGGGGCTGAAAGGACAGGTGGCTCCATCCCGGTAGAGGTGGGCCTGGGTTCCCGACGGCCCCCGACTGTTACTTTGTGGCGGAGCGACAGGGCAGGTTGAGACCACCTAGGAGACAGGTGGGCCTGGCCCTGTTCGGCGTTCGCGGACACTTAACACGCTTAACGAGATCTTGGTATTTGATCTGAGTCTGGCTACGAGCCTATACGCACTAACCATCTACGTGGGAGTAGTTATGGGTATCCCGACGTCGTGGTATCAGCCGAAGCACTTCAGACGTCAGCGACGGAGCGGCGCGCGCCGAATTGGACTGGAACGCCACTAGGCTAGGTCTGCTTTCGGCCGCGTACGCAACGTGCAGGTGTGCTATGGGCGATGGGCCCAGACCCCTGTGCGCTTAGGTTTAGACCGGCGTGCTGGCCTCTCTGTTGAGCCTAGGTGGGGCTGTGACGTGTTGATCTTCCGAGGCCGGGCATGACCCAGGAAAGTGTGTTCGGCCAAATGGGATCGAGCGTGTTGGGCTATGTGGTGCACCCCTACAGGGAAGTTAATCTATTCGAATAGCCGTGATCTTCGGTAACAGGACGACTTGGAGTTGTACCTTGACCTTATGACAACTAGAACTGGATACTTAATAAAACACACCCTTCCAAGTGCCAGATACAACCGGTGGTCGCTCTACCTCAGGGATATGAGGAGGGGATCGCCGGGTAGGATTATGCTATGTGATGCTATTTGGAGATGCTACTTGGAGATGCTACTTGGAGGGCTCCAATCTACTCTCTTCTACTTGATGCAAGACGGTGGCTGCGAGAAGCATAGTCTTCGACAGGACTAGTTATCCCCCTCTTATTCTGGCATTCTGCAGTTCAGTCCACTGATATGGCCTCCTTACACATATACCCATGCATATGTAGTGTAGTTCCTTGCTTGCGAGTACTTTGGATGAGTACTCACGGTTGCTTTCTCCCCCCTTTTTCCCCTTTCCTTTCTTTCTGGTTGTCGCAACCAGACGCTGGAGTCCAGGAGCCAGACGCCACCATCGACGACGTCCCCTACTACACTGGAGGTGCCTACTACTACGTGCTGCCCGCTGATGACGACCTGGAGTAGTTTAGGAGGATCCCAGGCAGGAGGCCTGCGCCTCTTTCGATCTGTATCCCAGTTTGTGCTAGCCATCTTATGGAAACTTGTTTAACTTATGTCTGTACTCAGATATTGTTGCTTTCGCTGACTCGTCTATGATCGAGCACTTGTATTCGAGCCCTCGAGGCCCCTGGCTTGTATTGTGATGCTTGTATGACTTATTTATGTTTTAGAGTTGTGTTGTGATATCTTCCCGTGAGTCCCTGATCTTGATCGTACACGTTTGCGTGCATGATTAGTGTACGATTGAATCGGGGGCGTCACATTCAGGTAACTCCAACATGTAGGCTACCTCTGCCATACGCTCCAAAACTCGGTATGGTCCTACAAATCTCAGGGATAACTTTCCCTTAACTCCAAATCATTTAACACCTCGCAGAGGTGACACTCGTAGACATGCTCTGTCTCTGATTTCGTAGACTACTTCCTCGCGTTTGGAGTCTGCATAACTCTTCTACCGGGACTGAGCTACCTTTATCCCAAATCAACTTAGCCTTCTCTTCGGACTCTTTAATCAAATCTGGTCCAAACAACTGACGGTCTCCAACTTCATCCCACATCAACGGTGTCCTGCACCTTCTTCCATACAAAGCTTCGAAAGGTGCCACCTTCAAACTGGCCTGATACCTGTTGTTGTACGAGAATTCCGCGTAAGGAAAATTAACATCCCAACTAGATCCAGAATCTAGCACACGAGCTCTCAACATGTCCTCCAGAATCTGATTGACTCTCTCGGTCCGTCCATCTGTCTGCGGATGAAAAGCTGTACTGAACTCTAGTCTAGTACCCAAAGTCTGGTGCAACTGATTCCAAAACTTCGAGGTAAACTGTGTTCCTCTATCTGATACGATGGTCCTCGGAACTCCTTGCAGACATACGATCTTGGTCATATATATCTTGGCCAACTTCGCACTCATATAGGTGGTTTTCACTAGGATAAAGTGAGTCACTTTGGTAAAACGATCTACTACTACCCAAATAGAATCGTATCCCGATTGGGTCCTGGGTAATCGGGTGATGAAATCCATGCCAAGCTTGGCCCACTTCCATTCGGGTATCGGCATAGACTGCAGTAATCCTGCTGGCTTCTGATGTTCTGCCTTCACTCTCTGACATACATCACATACGAATACATACTCGGCTATATCCTTCTTCATACCAGTCCACCAGAAACGCTCCTTTAAATCCAAATACATCTTGGTGTTTCTAGGGTGTATCGAGTATGGCGAGTCATGAGCTTCCTGAAGTATCAACATCCCGATTTCCGCAATATTGGGTACATAAACACGGTCCTCAAACCATAAGGTGTCGTGCTCATCCTTGATACGTTCATTTTGCATCATGCTTTTATATCGATATTTATTGCATTATGGTCTGTTATTTCACGTTATGTCACAATACTTATGGATATTCTCTCTTATTTTACAAGGTTTACATGAAGAGGGAGAATGCTGGCAGCTGGGATTCTGGGCTGGAAAAGGAGCAAATATTGGAGACCTATTTTGCACAAAACCAAAAATCCTGAAACTCCACGGAAGTCATTTTGGGAATTAATAAAAAATATTGAGCAGAAGAAATACATGAGGGGGGGCCACCCACCGTCCACGAGGGTGGGGGCGCACCCTACCCCCTAGGCGCGCCCCCTGCCTCGTGGGCCACCTGGCAGCCCTCCGGTGCCCATCTTCTGCTATATGAAGTCTTTTACCCTGGAAAAAATCATAAGCAAGCTTACGGGATGAAACTCTGCCGCCACGAGGCGGAACCTTGGCGGAACCAATCTAGGGCTCCGGCGGAGCTGTTCTGCCAGGGAAAGTTCCCTCTGGGAGGGGGAAATCATCACCATCGTCATCATCAATGATCCTCTCATTAGGAGGGGGTCAATATCCATCAACATCTTCACCAGCACCATCTCCTCTCAAACCCTAGTTCATCTTTTGTATCCAATCTTTGTACCAAAACCTCAGATTGGTACCTATGAGTTGCTAGTAGTGTTGATTACTCCTCGTAGTTGATGCTAGTAGGTTTATTTGGTGCAAGATCATCTGTTCAGATCCTTAATGCATATTAATACCCCTCTGATCATGAACATGAATATGCTTTGTGAGTAGTTACGTTTGTTCCTGAGGAATGGGTGAATTCTTTCTATTAGTAGTCATGTGAATTTGGTATTCGTTCGATATTATGATGAGATGTATGTTGTCTCTCCTCTAGTGGTGTTATGTGAACGTCGACTACATGAAACTTCACCATTATTTGGGCCTATAGGAAGGCATTGGGAAGTAATAAGTAGATGATGGGTTGCTAGAGTGACAGAAGCTTAAACCCTAGTTTATAAGTTGCTTCGTAAGGGGCTGATATGGATCCATATGTTTCATGCTAACTAGCATCAACTACAAGGAGTAATCAACACTACTAGCAACCCACATGTACCACTCTGAGGTTTTGGTACAAAGATTGGATACAAGAGATGAACTAGGGTTTGAGAGGAGATGGTGTTGGTGAAGATGTTGATAGATTTTTAGCAAGCAAAGATGCAAGCAAATATAAGGCACATGGAAACACAAACAAAAAGACATATGGAAAGAAGGCGAAGAAAAGGGTGAATCTTTTCAAAAATCGTTTTAGAAGTGGGGAAGAGGAAAACGAGAGGCGAATGGCCAATAATGTAATGCAAGAGATGAGAGTTTATGATGGGTACTTGGTATGTCTTGACTTAGCGTAGATCTCCCTGGCAACGGCGCTAGAAATTCTTCCTGCTACTTCTTGAGCTTGCGTTGGTTTTTCCCTTGAAGAGGAAAGGGTGATGCAGAAAATTAGAGATAAGTATTTCCCTCAGTTAGAGAACCAAAGGTATCAATCCAATAGGAGACAACGCACAAATCACCAAGACCCGCACAAACAATCAAACAAACTTGCACCCAATGTGATAAAGGGGTTGTCAATCCCTTCACAGTTACTGGCAAAAGTGAGATCTGATAGAGATAGATAAACGATAAAGTAAATATTTTTGGTTTATAGATCGGAAAGTAAAAGATTGCAAAATAGTAGATCAGAAACTAATATTGTAGATTGGAAACTTATATGATGGAAAATAGACCCGGGGCCATAGGTTTCACTAGAGGCTTCTCTCAAGATAGCAAATAATATGGTGGGTGAACAAATTACTGCCGAGCAATTGATAGAAAAGCGCAAAGTTATGATGATATCTAAGGCAATGATTATGAAATATAGGCATCATGTCTGTATCAAGTAGACTGACTCCTCCCTGCATCTACTACTATTACTCCACACATCGACCGCTATCCAGCATGCATCTAGACTATTAAGTTCAAAAAGAACGGGGCAATGCATTAAGTAAGATGACATGATGTAGAGGAATTAACTCAAGAAATATGATGAAAACCCCATCTTTTTATCCTCGATGGCAACAATACAATACATGCCTTGCTGCCCCTACTATCACTAGGAAAGGACACCGCAAGATTGAACCCAAAGCTAAGCACTTCTCCCATTGCAAGAAAAACCAATCTAGTTGGCCAAACCAAACTGATTGTTCGAAGAGAACTACAAAGATATCTAATCATGCATATAAAATTCAGAGAAGATTCAAATAATATTCATAGATAAGTTGATCATAAATCCACAATTCATCGGATCTCGGCAAACACACCGCAAAAAAGTATTACATCGAATAGATCTCCAAGAACATCAAGGAGAACATGGTATTGAGAGTCAAAGAGAGAGAAGAAGCCATCTAGCTACTAGCTATGGACCCGTAGGTTTGAGGTAAACTACTCAGGCTTCATCGGAAGGGCAATAGAGTTGATATAGAGGCCCTCCATGATCGAATCCCCCTCTGGTAGGACGCCGGAAAAGGTCCCTAGATGGTATCTCAGGGGTACAGAAGGTTGGGGCGGCGGAAAAGTGTTTTCATGGATGCCTCTAGTGGTTTGGGGAAATATGGGAATATATAGGCGAAAGAATTAGGTCAGGAGGGTCACAGGGGCCCACAAGGATGGGGGCGCGCCTTACCCTCCTGGGCGCGCCCTCCATCCTTGTGGCTGCCTCATGGCTCTTCCAACTTCATTTCCAAGTCTCCTGGTTGTCTTCTGGTCCAAGAAAAATCATCGCAAAGATTTCATTCCGTTTGGACTCCATTTTGTATTCATTCTCTGCGAAACTCAAAAACAAGGAAAAAACAGGAACTGACACTAGGCTCTAGTTCAATAGGTTAGTCCCAAATATAATATAAAATAGCATATTAATGCATATAAAACATCCAAAACAGATAATATAATAGCATGGAACAATCAGAAATTATAGATACATTGGAGACGTATCAGATGCAGATGAGGACAGACCTGTAATGATGTATGATAGCGATAATCCATCTATTGAGGAAGGTGTGGTCTTTCCTAATGCAGTTGATTGCAAGAATGCAGTTGGAACATTCTCAATAAAGTCTGAAACTGAGTACATTTCACTTAAGAGTGACCCATCTAGGTTTACTGTGAAATGTGCTTATGAGAGTTGTAACTAGAGGCTGCATGCATCTTTGATGAGGAGGAGCACTCTGTTTCAGGCACTAGCTCTTCTTTTAGTAATGTTTTTTTAATAAAATGTGCCTATTTGTTTTACTAATGTCATTCTGACTGACTATATGTTTTATTTTCAGATCAAAGTGAACCCCCACCATCACACATGTCCTAGTGTGAATAGATCTTAGAGATTGAGAGCTGCAAAAAGATGGTGGATTGCAGATGCTTCTATGGCTTGGATCAGAAAAAACCAGGGACTGGAACAAAGGAAATTCATGGTAGGTTGTTAGAGAAGTATGGTCTTGAGGTGCCATGCAGCAGATGCTACTATGGTAAGCAGTGGCAGAGCCAGGAGACGAGCAGGGGCCAGCCCCCCCAATGATCGACTGAACTTCAAACAGATACATATCGCTAGTGATACAATAGTGAGTAGAGACGCACTTGCCCCCCCTATCTCAACGTAAAGAAAAGAAAAAGGCCCATGTAAAAGCCCATGTACTTGGCCAGATTGGCAAATTGGCCTCCGCCCTAGTCTCCTGGAAGCTGTGTTCTCCCATGATTAGCATGTACGTTTAATTAGGCGCCACTGCCGCTGTCCCATGCCCTTGCCGCCCGCCTGCCCTTGATTTCTCCGCTCTCCTTGGCTCCCTGTTCTGTCGCTTTCTATCTACTCCCTCCGTCCCAAAATAAGTGTCTTAACTTTGTACTAACTTTAGTACAAAGTTGTACTAAGCTTGAGACACTTATTTTGGGATGGAGGGAGTAGTTCATACAGTGGTAGGTCAGCCGGCAACGCAGCCTAATTTTCCTCCAGCCAACGAGCTAGCCAAGGTAACACATCACACTACTAATCTCTTCCAATTCTCATCTTGTCTCGGTGCTGAAATTAAACATCATATTTTACTTGTTTTGTTGTGTGATCTGCGATGCTATGATGAGTTCACATCTTTTACATGTCCTATAAATTATCGTAATGCAAATTATGTAATATGAATTCCTATCTATTTGTGAGCCCAAAAATTTCTATGTCGAACTTGTACAGTATAGCTAATTTTGAGATTGCCATTGAGCAGTTATGAAGAGAAAAAAGGTGCCAAACATCATTAAGATTAATTAAAATTTTAAGCCACTTTGCTTCAAGTTATCAACCTGCTACCCTTGTTTGATTTAATTATTTTTTGCAACGGATATTTTTATCAAGTTGGCTTGGCCCCCCTATACTCAAATCCTGGCTCCGCCCCTGATGGTAAGGAGATGGCACTTGACAAGATCTATGGTAAGTACAGTGATAGATTTCAGTTACTTTATGCATTCAAAGCTGAAGTAGAGATGGCATCACCAGGAAGTGTTGTTGACATTGACAAGCACATAGTGGAGTACAAGTTAAAAGGAAAGAAGTTCTATAAGGAGTGTTTTAGAAGGGTTTTTGTTTGCTTCAAAGCTTGTCAGAAGGGGTTCTTGGAGGGGTGCATGCCATACTTGGCTGTAGATGCAACTGCATTGCATGGTAGGTTGAGGGGTGAAGGAGTCCTGGATTAAGGGGTCATCGGGCGTCTGGCCTGTTGACATGGGCCGGACTGATGGGTTGTGAAGATACAAGACCGAAGACTCTCACCTGTGTCCGGATGGGACTCTCCTTGGCGTGGAAGGTAAGCTTGGCGCCCGGATATGAAGATTCCTTTCTCTGTAACCGACATTGTACAAATCTAGTCCCCTCTGGTGCCTATATAAACCGGAGGGCTTAGTCCATAGAGGCAATCATAATCATACATGCTAGACTTCTAGGGTTTTAGCCATTACGATATCGTGGTAGATCAACTCTTGTAATACTCATATTCATCAAGATCAATCAAGCAGGAAGTAGGGTATTACCTCCATAGAGAGGGCCCGAACCTGGGTAAACATCGTGTCCCCCGCCTCCTGTTACCATCAACCTTAGAGGCACAGTTCGGGACCCCCTACCCGAGATCCGCTGGTTTTGACACCAACATTGGTGCTTCCATTGAGAGTTCCACTGTGACGTCTAAGACAGGATTGATGGCTCGCCTTGTTGTCAATGACAGTATCACCTCCGGAGGAGCCCTGGCCCCAGGTCAAACCCTCCGGCTGGGCGGCTTTAACATGACCGCCCGTTCGGTCGTCGAGCCAACAATGACTTCTCGGGTCATCAAGAATCGCCTCCGTGTTGAATCCGAACACTCGAAATGGATGGATCCAACAGAGTTGTCGTCTTTAAACGAACTCCTTGATCGCATCGCCGCCCTAGGGGTCGCTACAGACTATGATGGAATTAGGCTTAAACCCGATCAGAGAGAAATCAAATCTCCACCGATCACCCATCAAGTAGCGGTAATCTAGGAGCAAAACAACAACTCTCCCTCTATATTGAGGACGAACTATGTTCGGATTTCTGGGCTTGAAGAGCCGGATACCCGTCTACGAACCAATACGCCTTGCCCTCTGAACCTAGAATCAGACGATGGGCCTGAAAAATCAGTTGATATCCCGGAGCCCGAACTATTAAGTTCGGAAGTTTCTCAAACTCCAGATCCCAAATTGGGTCAGGGTTTGGACTTAAATCCACCCACCCGCCCAGATACAAGCGATTTTATGTACATACGACAGCAGTCTCAAGAAACAGTCCATCACTTTTGGGCCAGATTCCTCCTTGTCAAAGACAAGATCAAAGATTGCCGCGACGAAGACGCGATCTCACTATTCTGCAACAATTGCACGGATGAGGGAATCCTCAATGCCATTAACCGCTATCGGATTATGGGATCCGCAAACCCTTGAGAGGTCCGAACTCTGGGGTGCGTGTGGAGATCTCAACCTACCCAGCCTGCCTACTCGCGATCCTCCTAAGCCTAGCGCGTCAAGCTCAAAGGGACAAAGAGACACGATAGTTTTATCCTGGTTCGGGACACCGTTGTGGTGTAAGACCCTACTCCAGCGTTTTGGTGGATTGCCTCAAAGGGCTGAGGATGAGCTAGTACAATGGATGAACAAGCCTCAGGAGGTGAGGTGTTCTTGAGTTGGTGTGGTGTATGCTAGTTCTCCTTGTCTTCATCCTGTTCTATGGTGGTGGCTAGTCCTATTTATAGTGGCCTTGGTCCTCTTCCGAAATATGTGCGGGAAGGGATCCACAATGGCCGGATTTGAAAGGGGACAAGTAGTACAGTCTATCTTGACAAAAGTAGTCTTCTCCTGCGAAAAGCCTCTGGTCGTGACGTTGCGGTGGGCTCGTCGATGACCTCCGTCCTGCCGTCCTGGTGGTCTTGGTCTTGTTGCACTGAAATGGAAACCATTGGCTGATTCCTCAGGACTCCGCGCCTGTGGCTTGCCTCCTTTGCACCAAAGGGGAAACCTATGCTCTGCGCCCGCCTGGCGCCCGCCTGGCCTTGGTCGTCATGGCTCACGTTAGTTGAGCCTCGTGAGGTAACATTGCATAGAACTCTCCGCCCCTCAGGAGCTAGCCTGAGGAGGCCGGTACCCTCGGGGGTCTTGGCGCTGCCCGCCTCGCAAGGCTTGGCCCCTCACGAGGGTCTTGTGTTGTTGATGTTGAAGCTGGGCCATACCAGGCCGTTGATGAAGCCACGTGGTGGGCCACAGGCAGGCAGGGCTGGATACCCCCAAATCCAGGATGCCGACAGTAGCCCTGGGCCCAAGACGCGCTTAGACTTGGCTTCCAGGCGAAGCCAAAGGGCAAGAGTGGAGCGCTACGGGCCCTAACAGCCTACAGCCTTGATGATGCATGGCGATTGATGGGACGTGGGCGACTCCGCTTCCCCATGCTGTCTCGGCAACTGTTTCCGTCTGACAAAAGGGGTGCCGCCTGCTGCCAGGCTTTCGTTGCCCCTTCTTCGTCTTGCTCCAGATTGCTTTCTCCCTGCAATGCAAGAACTCACCAGATCTGCCGATTCCCCCCAAATCTTCTGCTCGATGGCTGCCGAGAGGACCGCGACTCCTGCCCCGGCTGCCGGCTGCTAGCGCCCTGCGTGGCCAGGGAGAAGCTCCAGACCGCGCTCCTCCTGACGACGAGCAACGATAACGAGTGGAAGGAGACAGCGCTCCGGGTCACCACCGCTGTGCCGGAGCCCGCGGACAGCACCTTCTTCCCCTTCTTCATGCACAACTTCTACTAGGGGCTGGTGCTCCAATTCTCCCGCTTCTTCTTTGCCATTCTACACCACAATGGCCTTCACGCGCTCCACATCCATGCCAACTCCATCCTCCTCCTGTCCATTTTCACCTTCTATTGTGAGGCGTTCATGGGGGTGATGCCCTCCTTTCCCTGCTCCACCATTTCTTCTTCCTTCGCATGACTGGCGACAATCCGGTCGGGTGCATCGGCTTCGTCGCGGTGCAGGGTGGTAACGTAATCTCCCGCGCCAGGAAGAAGGTGGAGGATGCCGTGAAGAGGTGGGTTCTGATGGATGCCAAGTGCTCCCAGAGCTCGCTGGAACTGCCGATCGCATTCCCCGTCTCCGAGAAGGGGTGGCGTTGACGAAGCTGGTGAAGAAGATGGAGAAGGACCTGAAGAGCGAGAAGCTGATGGGGGCCATGTTCATCAAGGAGTTTCGGAGGTAGCGCATCGCGCCGCTCCAAGACCACTCACGTCCCTTGTGTAAGCTTGGTGGTGGTGACGACAAAATCTGTCTGCGCCAAGATGCCCTTCCCGAGGAGAAGCTGAGAAAGGTGTTGCTCAACTTGACGGGGAAGGACCTGAGCGACCCTCCGGAAGATTGGCTTCCGCTGTATTTTTGGGATGACGGCGAGGAGGTTACCGCGGCTATGCCTGTCTTCGAAGAGTTTGGGCTCGTGCGGCCGGGGCCTCCCCCGCCGCCTACTGCTCTGATGCACCTGTCCTCTGATGATCGTTCCTCCGAGGCCACCGCAGACGAGATGGTGGAGGAATACTCCGCCCCGCGGCACAAGGATCTCCTTTGTGACTTCCCCGATGATGATGATGATGACGAACCCCCGGTGGTGGAGGTGTCGCACCCTTCTGGAGTTACCACGAGATCTGGGATATCCTCTTCGAAGCAGCCCAAGCGGGTGGCCACAAAGAAGAGCAAGACCATGCTGATTCCTCCGGGAAGCAGCCCGCCTTCACTGACATTGTCCCGAGTGGCTCCAACCGCAAGTTCTCCTGCTCCCAAGAGCTCGGCTCCAGCCACTCCGCCTCTGCGCCCGCTGCTAAGCATGAAGAGGAGCTATGCCTTCGCCGGCCAGTAAGTCTCTCCCTTAACCTTGTTTGTTGGTTCTTGAAGCGATACTTAGCGTCTTCGCCTGTCGTGAGGCAGCAACCATCGAAGAAGCAGAAGGAGGGCATGGAGGTTGCCGCGGCCGCAGGCGCTGAAGTGGCCGCTGCGACCCTGGTGAAGGGGAATGCCACTGCCCCCGTAGCCCCAATGGTGATGCCATCTCCCGAGGGCTTGGATGCCCGTCCTCAGGAGGTGCCGGTGCCTCCGGCAGGCCTGAGCCCCTCGGCACCCAGCCTTGCCGCGGCTGCTGAGGTCAACCAGCCTCGGGAGCCCTCGGTCCTTCCTGAGGCTGAGGTTTCTTCTATCTTGGCGCCGAGGGCGCCTCCTCCCTGGCCCAGCGCATGGCCGAGTCATGGCGCTCCTTCCACCTCCGGGACCCTGGAAGAGGCAAGGGCGGCACTGGACCTACAGGGTGAACTTTAGGGCCCGGATCGTCATTCAGTGCAAAGACGCCTAGGGATGATCTCTGGTTGGCTCAAGGTTGACGCGTCCGTTCGCGCGGCCTGGGGCTCTGCGGAGGAAGCCCAGAAGGTGCTTGGGGTGACCGCCACCGAGCGCGACCTAGCGCGGAAGGAGGCCGCAGAAGCTGAGGACCGGTGTTGTGTGGCGGAGGCTGAACTGAAGGCTCTTTAGGATTGGCAGGCCGCCCAGGCGAGCCAGCTCCAGGAGCGTGAGGAGAAGTTGAAGGCCCAGGAAGCTACCGTCACCAATCGAGACGCCGAGGTGAAGAAGGCGGCCTTAGAGTAGGCTGGAGAGCGTGACCGCCTGACGAAGCTGAAGGAGGAGGCAGAGGCAGCCCAAGCGGCCCTCGCCGAGGCCAAGAAGGTGGCCGCCATGGAGCGCAGCACTCTTACCTCCCTCGAGGCACGTTTCCACAAGGCCAAGAAGTCGCTCTTTGGAGATGATCCCTCGAAGAAGGCGGTGGTGATGACCCCGAGGGAGGGCCCTGCTGTTCTGCTTCCTGAAGTCTTGGCGGTGGTTGAAGATGCTGTCGACGGATATTATTACATTTGTCCTTAAATCTTACCAAGCTTTTGTACACAATCACTAGGATTTTCGTGCCAAAACAATCCAGGATTTTATTATTAAGAAATTAATTTTATAAGTTAATAAGATGTGGAATATTGTTTTCTTACATATGTAAGTATCTGTTAAATATATGATGACAATAAAAATAATATATAATAACATATAAAATAATTTAAATATATATAAATATAGTTAGAAGGGAAACATAAGTTGGACCTGGCGTTCCTATTCTTATATAGAAAAATATAACAGACATCTGCGTTTTCTTCAAAAAAATACATAAATTGGGTTCCCGATGTTTCAGGAAAAAAAAACCTCGGATGGGAGGTCCATAGGCCGGTCGATACATGGCGACCCTCAAGAAAATACAAACAGGCCTATGGACCTCCCATCCGAGGTCGTGAGTTGCCCATGTTAAAAATGAAAGCCTAGACGGGGAAGCCCAAAACCCAGCTGATACTTGCTGCCCTAGTGATAATAAATGATACCTGCCAGCTCCCCGGCTTCGTTGTGAATTTATCTCCTATAGTAGCTACGTTGAAGCACCTAAAAAATGTAACTATGTTGACAAACCCGTGGGCCCCAATGTTAGTATAGCATTAGGAGGAAGTATTTTTTCGATGAGGCACTTGCTTGCGTACGGCCATAGACCTGGTGGGTCCCGACTGTCTGCCTCTCCACATACAGTCCTCTCCAGATTCCTTACGTTTGTTCAGCATGTTCACAACAGTAGACAGCAGCGTCGCGGCGAGCGCACAAAGGCGCAGGAGGGGATCCGACCACCTGAGGAAGTTCCTTATTATTAACGAAACTACTGAACTAGCCTAGTGGCCAAGTGACACTACCCGACAGTTGTTCCGCCCGGGTTTGATTCCACCTGTGCAGGGAAAATATCTCCAATTTTTTTGCCTCTGCCTTTATTGACATGTGGGTACCCATTGTCATCTACGCACACCACGTCCAACACTTGCCAAAACTTCGTCCCTTGTTTTCTCTGTGTTTCACACACTCGACATTGTGTGGGCATTTTGAAAATAGCATATCTTTTTGACTGTGCATCATATGAAGATGTGATATGCATGAATGTTGATCATCATGATGTTAATTGGCTGGTAGTTCCATTTTCGACCATGAATAAAACTTCCACCATGATGTTAACCCTGTCTGAAAAGGCCGTGTTAATATAAATGCTCTGCCTCTGAAAGTTGCAGTTTCTTATCTGAAACCGAAACTTGCAGTTTCTTCTCCGAGAATCACATTGTCTGCACTTTTATACTCCTATGAAACTACATTTTTAAGGGCTAAAAATAGATCTCTAGAATTCATAAAATACTTGATATGCTCAATACTGCAAATCTGAAATTCGAAAGACATACATATATGAAAGTACTCTGAAAATACACAACACAAAACACAATTCACAACCTGCAAATACTGACAACCCTAAGCTCCTCCTGACAATTCACATCCTGCCCGCCTATTGGGCTGGGGGGCAGTCCCCTCCTATTCCTCGGCGACAGACAGCCGCCCCGTGAGAGATGTGAACGACGAGGGAGAGGATGGCGGGGAAGCGTCGTCGGGCCAACTGCTTTTCTCCTCTTGCAGTTGGGTTCGGTCGACGAAGACTCCATCGACTCACTCTGGCAGGACACCCTCACAAACGGCACCCTGTAGATGCTCGATCCTTCAATCTCCGGTGGATGCTCCATCTGGGATTGATACTCCCACCATCGCTCCCTCACGATCAGTTTCGGTGAATATGTTTGCTGCATGGCCCAGAGGAGCAGCTCTATGTACTCTCGCGCGACTCCCTCCGGGAGTATCGCCGCCTTTTTGCTCTGTTGCAGATATTTGGCCATGGATGTCGCCGTCACCGCTAGTTGGTCCTTGTTGTCAAACCAAGACTGTATCTCCAACATCCTAGCTAGCTTCACTGCGATCCTCACGTATCGGTTGTACTCCTCCATCGATCTAGTTCTCCACAGCACCTTCACTCGCCGGTGGTGGTTTTTGAATGGAAGAGGAGAGGAGCAGCACTGGTTTTGGATTAGAACGGGAGAGGAGCAACGCTGATTTTGGACTGGAATAGGAGAGGAGGGGCGGTGGTTTTGAAATGGAAGAGGAGAGGAGCGGCACTAGATTTAGATTGGAACATGAGAGGAGCGACCGTGGTTTAAGAGGAGAAGAGCGAAAGAGCGGCGCTGGTCTTGGAAGTACCTTTTGTTGTTTTGCGTATTTTGGGTCAAAGTTTGACCACGTACTGTATGTGACAAGCAAAATGTGAATGCATGTCACCAAAAATTGTATCGTTTGGTTCGTATCTGAATGTACTTTCAAATTATATTATTTTTGCAACGTATAACATATATTTTATGTGCGAAAATCATGGTCAATTATGACCCAGAATAAAAGGGAGACTAGTTAATGTGGGGTTGCTTTCTTAATTGAAGGGTAAATTGATTTTGATTTTGATCCAGTCACAGCGCGCCGGCCCTCTCATCCAATCCTAAATCGCTGCCGCACGCTCCTCTCCCTCTTCTCCATTGCAAAACCACCTCCTCTCCTCTCCATCATCTCCATTCCAAAACCACCATCTCTCCTCTCCCTCTTCTGATCTTCTCCATTGCAAAACCACCTCCTCTCCTCTCCATCATCTCCATTCCAAAACCACCGTCTCGCCTCTCCCTCTTCTCTATTGCAAGACCACCGTCTCTCCTCCCATCTTCCAAAGCTAGCACCAGACCACTCAAATGGACATCTATGGAGAGGATGCAGCAGCGAATCAGGCAGATCGCCGGCGGCGACTAGGCAAAGTTAGCCAGGTTGAAGGAGATCGTTACTTGGTTTGACAATGAGTGGGAGATTTCGAGGATGGTGCGGGCCATGTGGCAATGTATGCGAAAGAGTGAGACGGCGGCGATGAGGGCGGCGATGTACATGTACTCCTCGGCGGCATTCACGCCACAGTCCTCTGAGTTCATCGAGTATCTCCTCTGGGCGATGGAGCAGACAGATTCGCCCAAGGCGACAGTCAGGCGGAGGTGGTGGGCGTACAGGTCGAAGGTCGAGCACCCAGAGGATAGCAAATCGATCGAGTATGGTGTGCCGTTCATGAGGGTGCAGAGCCAGCCGGAGCCATAGGAGTATTCGTTCTCCCACCACAAGAGGAGGCCAGATGGCGCGACGTCGCTTCCCCGCCGTTCTCCATGGTTCCCTCGACGCTCGCCTCATTTCAACGGCGGTGGTAGGGTTTAAGGTAAGCTTCGCCCTAACCTAATATTCCACCTGCTCATGCTTACAATCAGTGTGACAGCTAATGAAAATCATGCTTACAATCAGTCTCCGAGTACTACGCCAATCACCCTGAAATAGCTCTGGACCTTTGGGTCAAAGTTGTGACACAATGTACAAATAAAGAAAAATAGATTGGTGCTTCTTTCAGAAAAGAGTACTCCCTAGAAAACTGCCAATATAAGCTACTAGTATTTGGTTAGAGGATTTGCTTCCGAGAAAGATCCGTCCACAGAGAGCGCCACACATCCCACTAGTGGTGGTGGATGCCAATGCGTGCATGCAGCATGGTTGGTGTCGGTAATTTTTACTTGGCACACCTCGCACTCTGCATATATGCCGGTTCCATACGTGCATTTATGTAGTTCCACCAAAATGCAGCTGAATAACCCTGTTTGCACAGATAATGAAAAAGCGTGATTACATTATAGTGGCACTAGTTGATGAAACACACAAAATAAATAGAAGAAAATATTGCGACAATATCATAGTATGCTATGCTGCGAGGGCAAGATGGGCTCTGCGATGCCTCATACGGTACGCCTCATACTGGAAATCGTCCCAAGTCTCCTAGATACACCTTCTGCCAGTGATGAACATCCGTGTATAGCGGTAGTACAAGGAGGCACCTTGAGACATTCAAATCTCTATTTTTGTACAAATCAACTAAAATTAAGCACCACAGTTTGCAGAAATGCTTAAACATTAACATGGGACTAGTTGATGAAACATACATTAACAAAGAGAAGCACTTTCTTTATCTACATTGGAAATGAAATGATAGAGAGGACACTCGATCTATTTTAAAAGTATTATTACTTCATTTTATCAGTGACACTAGGGTCGAGCAGGTGGCAAATGAGGTGTACCGTGCGTCGCAAGAATGGAGGTCGGGGGTGCTTAGACTGGGATGCTGAAGCTGGCTCTTTCAGTCACCAACATGGATGATTCAATTCATGGGACCTTTTGGTGCAGTTCACCTAAAATGAAGCAATGTCCCGTGAGCTAGCAGCTTCTTCTTCATTTTTTTAAGAAAAGGGCTCCAGCCCCGGTTCCATTTCCATCAGAAAATGAAACCCACAGAGCTTCTTCTTCATTAGTTGCAATAAAATTGAGCAACATCAAGGTTGGTTGTGAAGCTCCTGGAATGTTCAACTATAATTTGGATATCATTTGTGCAGTTTGACTGAGATCGAGCGTGAAATGTATATCTCTGTTTGCACAAAAAAGGTGGAAAGGAGGGTAAATAACAAGTGATGAAACATGCATCAAATGAAAAGAAGCATGTTCCTTGTCTGAATGACAATCCTACAAGGACAGTAGCAATTTCTAAAGCAGTGGCATTGCTAGATATTAGTGTGGGCATTAGGATTAACTATGACAACCATTAAATACGACATTACTTTGGGCACGAGAGAGTAGGCGGACCAGGACAGTTGCATTTCTAACAAAAACAACCAACTTATCTTAATGGGAAATTTAGCAGGACATGTAAAAAAGTGCCATTGATTCATATTAATGGAGGCATTACATTGAAAACAACATTGGTTTAACGTGTCCTTACTTTTAGCAGTGCGACTGCTACATTTTACCAGTGGCATTACATAAGAGTGGCTCGGGGCAACAAACATCAGAACAGGATATCTGGGTTGGTCCCATTTTTGTTCGGTATAGTCACCTTATACTGTGTGAGCCTAGAAAATCTAGTGCTGGACTTAGTCTGTTGACTTGTCCCCAAGTCCCCACTTTCTTTCCTTTTTCAACCAATAAATCGGGTTTATATTGAGTTTGTACTGCGTTTCCCTTCATTTCCCTATTAGACCTAGAGACCAGTTGGATAGCCAGTCTCTGCTACTTTTCACCCCATTATTTCCTCTTTCGACCAAGTCCTAGATTCAGGTAACAAATCTTCCCCCACCCCCACCCCCTTTCTTCCTTGTTTGAACCAAGTAGTACTAGATTCGAGTGCATGAACTAGTTTTACCTCTTGACCGTAAAAAATTAAGTGGTTTTTGAATAGCAGATCGATCCTATCTATGAGGGGGCCTAAGAAATAGTAAAAGATACAAATGCAGCAACGTCAGGAGCTCGGGAAGTAGAGCAAGGCCGGTTTCGAAGGAAGTTATACATGATGGTCACCGGGATGTCGCTAGGTGGGCGGCGGGAGGCCGGATCTGCCCACACTACGGCAACAAGGAAGAAGGGGTCGGAGGCCCTCCCTCGCCTGCGGTGCTTGGGAGAGAATGGCAAGGCATGCTGATCGGGACGCGCCAGTAGTGGGTAAGAGCCGTCGCCGAGGACGACCGCGTGAACGTTGCACCTTCTCACCTTCCTTGGCGAAGAGGATTCGGCTGGATATATGACCAGCGGTGAGCAGAGAGAGAGTGTGGCCACCGCTGTCGTGTTTAGATCTAGAGAGGACGAGACAGTGTGAAGAGAGCAACACTAGCAAGCAAGCACGGAGGCTCCTGCCTGTATAGTGGAGTACTAGTTTTCTTTTGTCTACCAGAGCCGGCTTGACCTCGTCAATGACTGTCCAAAAGTCTTCATGCACGTGACCCGGAGGCGCAGTTGTCGTCATTTTGATCTGAAGCACCAGATTATAACATATAACACAAAAAAATGCCACATGACAAGAAATCATAACCTCACTGCCCAAAGGAGACAACATGAATCCTGACGGACAAACTAGACGAGGAACAAAGCTCAAATTAAAGATAAACTCGTATAAAAGAGGTCCTTCGATAGATATCCTAATTAACATAGCCGGCTTGACCTAGATGGCAGCCGAGTAGTCTTCGTGCATGTGCCCGCAATGACTAGCCCAACTCAGTTATCGTTGTTTAACCCTCGCAGTGATCCAAAGCACATGACACCTAATTTTGCGAGATGACAAGAAACCTTTTTTTAGATTTCTCACCACAACTACAACCATGTACAACACAACCTGCATGATATGTAGACGATAGCCAATCCAGGCGTGTCTGCTGGAGTCTGGTCACATGCATGGATGAACTGATCTTCCGTGTCTTGTAGGGATCGTCCAGGCACCAACGTAGTACAACACTTCTCTAGTACTATCGCTCGTCTCCCTCTTCTATTAACTCACCAGACTTGCGGGGCTGGGGAGTGTGCATATGGTCGGTTCTCAATTGCGGTCCCACATGTGTGTGCAAACGCAATATGACACGCATTCCATTCGGAGAGAAGCGTGCCAGATCGACAGACCGTCTGGGGTGTGATGCAAATGCGACGGGCGTGCTGTATACTTCGTACATGTGTACCGTCGTTTTCTAGAGGCTTTGCTCCATGGCGCAATCCATGGATACAAAATTAGTATACTGTACTATTTAAAAGTCGAGGGTGGGGCTTTTCCTGTGCGGTAGGCGGGGCAGTTACGCCTAGTCGGTTCAACAGAGACGCGAGAAGATGAGGGAGTAGGCTGCTGTAAACGTAGGGTTGTGTGATTTAATAGCGAGTTACTGCTGGACAGGTGGGGCCCCGTGATTTGACTTGTCATTACCATTTTAGCTACGGCACTACGACCGACGTGAGTCTCCTGATTCCTGACCACCTCCATACAGGTGCCTCTCCCAATGCTTCACCATGTAGTAGAGGCTGGCTCTTGCATGAGAGCCAACTTCTCCACTTTTTCCTTGCCTCTCTTTCCTCCACATATGCAAAAATGCCATGTAAAGCGCACTATGGTAGTTACTTGCTCCTACAGGTGCTAAGCTTGCCACATAGGCATAAAGTCTGATGTGGAAAGTTAATCAAGAAGAGAGAGACTAGTTTGGTGACCCAAGGAAGAAACGGTGCTAAGCGCGTGTACCTAGGTGAAAAGACAATTTTGAGTCTATAGCTAATTAAATGAAGCAAACTTAGAAACAAAAAACTAATAAGCACACCATTTCATTGGAAGAGGTCACTCCTTGGCAAATGCAATAAATACTACTCCCTATGTCCCATAATATAAGAACATTTTTGGCACTACACTAGTGTCAAAAATGTTCTTATACTATGGGACGGAGGGAGTATGAAGAAAGAGATAGAGAGAAGTAAAAAAAATACACTTATAGCCAACCTTATAGCTAACCTTGTTGTAGTAAGAGTGACTAAGTGATGACATGCCAACATCAGATAGCCTAATGCATCATGTTAAATCTCCAAGGGCGCGACCGCGTGAGCGACGCGATGGTCGTGGTAGGCGTGACCATGATACGGGCTGCTGGCAGCCCTTGTATCTGAGATTGAATGGTCACATGCTAAGTTGCAAAAAATTTGCAGAATAACCCTCCAGGATAGGATATTCACCCATAGGTCTACAATCACGCCATGAACCGTTCGGTCTCAGATCTAAGGGCTCTCGGAAGCCCGTATCATGGGAGAATGGAAAGCCACTACCCTGTCGTTCGCACGCTGGCAGTTCGCTCCTACTCGTCCTCGCACATCCTTTAATATTACGGTGTTTGCTCCTAGTTGTCCCGTCCTTTCACATTACGGCAGTTCCACTAATCCTAACCCTCCTCCCAAATCCATGGCATCCCAAATCTCCATGATCGGAGGTGAGTACAAGGTTAGAACCATCACCGACGATGAGTTCGACATCATCTACACCCGTTCTTCTGCGACGGTGAAAGGATGCCTTTCTCACTTCAAACGCATGTTCAAAAACTCAGATGATGAGTGGACCGCTGGGCTAGATGTTGAGTACACCACAGTCCTGGGACGAGAGAAGAATCTAAAGGAGGAAGAGAGGAAGAAGCCCGCCGTGATCCAAGTTTGCGTGCATGACTTATGCTTGGTCTACCACATATGCCATGTCGATGTTGAATGCCTGGATTTTAAGAACTTCCTCGAGAGCAACCTAGTCAAATTCGTTACTGTAGACCTTACGAACGACAAAGAAGTCCTGGGTCGGATACGCCTCATTGTAGGCAACCCCTTCGACCTCCAGAAGAATCGGCTGCTGCTCTCCGGTGGCCAGCCTTCAATGCTGACCCTGGCAGGAGCCATGGTTCATCCTTCGTACGGTAAACTGGAGAAACCTCAATACACGTTTCATCGTTATGCATGGCAGTGGAATGTACTAGATATAGACCACATCCACTACACTGTAATGAATGGCTACCTTTGTTTCAATATCTACAAGGGTTGGATGAAGAGCAAGAGCCAAGTGTGCGGTTCAAGCAAAGAAGTATCGGCCAAGAGGAAAAGGGACAAGGACGAAGTCGAGGACGTGGACGAGGACTCTGAGTAAGGTGGCAGTGTCGTTGCTCATGGTGGTTCTAATGCAGTGTCTACCAGATTAGTTGCATAGTTTAATTTCAGGTGTGCTTAGTTTAATTTGAGGGGTGTGTTGTGCTGAGCCCCCAGCAGAACTATGTTATGTTTCTTCTCGTTACTTTAACTCTTCAGTACGTACATTCTAATATTTCTTACATTTCATCTTTTAGTTGGTATAGTACTACCACTCATTTCTTCACATTATATACGTACAATATATATGGCCAACATCATATAGCCAGCAGTTTAGTTGTCAAAGAATTTCGGGGTGCTTAGTTTTGTCAAAGAATTCCAGGATGCTTAGTTTGATTTGAGGGGTGGGTTGTGCTTGACACTATTATTGTGACTAGCCTTTTTAATAGTACTATATGCATAATTTGGCGACGAGCGCTCTCTATATGTACCACCTTTTTTTTAATTTCAAGTTTTGCTCCATGGCGCAATCCATCGATACTACAACTGTATAAAAGTATACATTTTTTAAAAGGCTAGAGGGCGGGGTGTTGGGGAACGTAGTAATTTCAAAAAAAAAAACTACGCACACGCAAGATCATGGTGATGTATAGCGACGAGAGGGGAGAGTGTTGTCCATGTACCCTCGTAGACCGAAAGCGGAAGCGTTAGCACAACGCGGTTGATGTAGTCGTACGTCTTCACAATCCGACTGATTCTAGTACCGAACGTACGGCACCTCCGAGTTCAGCACACGTTCAGCTCGATGACGTCCCATGAACTCCGATACAGCAGAGCTTTGCGGGAGAGTTCCGTCAGCACGATGGCGTGATGATGGTGTTGATGATGCTACCGATGCAGGGCTTCGCCTAAGCACCGCTACGATATTATCGAGGTGGAATATGGTGGAGGGGGGCACCGCACATGGCTGGGAGAGATCAACAGATCAACTTGTGGGTCTATGGGGTGCCCCCCCTCCCCGTATATAAAGGAGTGGAGGAGGGTAGGTCCCGGCCCTCTCTATGGCGCGCCCTGGGGTGTCCTACTCCCACCGGGAGTAGGATTCCCCCCTTCCATGTAGTAGGAGTAGGAGTCAAGGAAAGGGAAGAGAGAAGAGAAGAAAGGAAGGGGCGCCGCCCCTCCCCCTAGTCCAATTCGGACTAGGCCTGGGGGGGGCACGGCCTGCCTCTCTCTCTCTCCCTTAAAGCCCAATAAGGCCCATATACTCCCCGGCGAATTCCGTAACTCTCCGGTACTCCGATTCGGAACCTTTCCGATGTCCGAATATAGTCGTCCAATATATCAATCTTTATGTCTCGACCATTTCGAGACTCCTCATCATGTCCCCGATCTCATCTGGGACTCCGAACTACCTTCGGTACGTCAAAAAACATAACTCATAATATAAATCGTCACCGAACGTTAAGCGTGCAGACCGTACGGGTTCGAGAACTATGTAGACATGACCGTGACACGTCTCCGGTCAATAACCAATAGCGGAACCTGGATGCTCATATTAGCTCCCACATATTCTACGAAGATCTTTATCGGTCAAACCGCATAACAACATACGTTGTTCCCTTTGTCATCAGTATGTTACTTGCCGAGATTCGATCGTAGGTATTTCAATACCTAGCTCAATCTCGTTACCGGCAAGTCTCTTTACTCGTTCTGTAATGCATCATCCCGCAACTAACTCATTAGTCACATTGCTTGCAAGGCTTATAGTGATGTGCATTAGCGAGAGGGCCCAGAGATACCTCTCCGACAATCGGAGTGACAAATCCTAATCTCGATCTATGCCAACTCAACAAGTACCATCGGAGACACCTATAGAGCACCTTTATAATCACCCAGTTACGTTGTGACGTTTGGTAGCACACAAAGTGTTCCTCCGGTCTTCGGGAGTTGCATAATCTCATAGTCATAGGAACATGTATAAGTCATGAAGAAAGCAATATCAATATACTAAACGATCAAGTGCTAAGCTAACGGAATGTGTCAAGTCAATCACATCATTCTCCAATGATGTGATCCCATTAATCAAATGACAACTCATGTCTATGGCTAGGAAACTTAACCATCTTTGATTCAACGAGCTAGTCAAGTAGAGGCATACTAGTGACATTACGTTTGTCTATGTATTCACACATGTACTAAGTTTCCGGTTAATACAATTCTAGCATGAATAATAAACATTTATCATGAAATATGGTAATAAATAATAACTTTATTATTGCCTCTATGGCATATTTCCTTCAGTCTCCCACTTGCACTAGAGTCAGTAATCTAGTTCACATCACCATGTGATTTAACACCAATATTCACATCTGTATGTGATTAATACCCATAGTTCACATCGTCATGTGATCAACACCCAAAGGGTTTACTAGAGTCAATAATCTAGTTCACATCGCTATGTGATCAACACCCAAAGAGTACTAAGGTATGATCATGTTTTGCTCGTGAGAGAAGTTTAGTCAACGGGTCTGTCACATCTAGAGCCGTATGTATTTTGCAAATATTCTATGTCTACAATGCTCTGCACGGAGCTACTCTAGCTAATTGCTCCCACTTTCAATATGTATCAAGATTGAGACTTAGAGTCATCTGGACCGGTGTAAAAGCTTGCACCAATGTAACTCTTTACGATGAACTCTTTTATCACCTCCATAATTGAGAAACATCTCCTTAGTCCTCACTAAGGATATTCTTGACCGTTGTCCAATGATCTACTCCTAGATCAAAATTGTACTCCCTTGCCAAACTCCGAGCAAGATATGCAATAGGTCTGGTACGCAGTGCTATGTCTTGAGCTTGCGTTGGTTTTCCTTGAAGAGGAAAGGGTGATGCAGCAATAGTAGAGTAAGTATTTCCCTCAGTTTTTGAGAACCAAGGTATCAATCCAGTAGGAGGCTCCTCAAAAGTCCCATGCACCTACACAAACAAACAAGAACTCGCAACCAATGCAATTAAGGGGTCATCAATCCCTTCAAGGCCCCTTGCGAAAGTGAGATCTGCTAGAGATATTATGATAAGATAAATATATTTTTGGTATTTTATGATATAGATTGGAGAAGTAAAGATGCAAATAAAAGTAGATTCAAAGCTTATATGATAAGAGATAGACCCGGGGGGCATAGGTTTCACTAGTGGCTTCTCTCAAGATAGCATAAGTATTACGGTGGGCGAACAAATTACTTTCGAGCAATTGATAGAAAAGCGAATAATTATGAGATTATCTAGGCATGATCATGTATATAGGCATCACGTCCGCAACAAGTAGACCGACTCCTGCCTGCATCTACTACTATTACTCCACACATCGCCCGCTATCCAGCATGCATCTAGAGTATTAAGTTCATAAGAACATAGGAACGCATTAAGAAAGATGACATGATGTAAAGGGATAAACTCATGCAATATGATATAAACCCCATCTTTTTATCCTTGATGGCAACAATACAATACGTGCCTTGCAACCCCTGCTGTCACTGGGAAAGGATACTGCAAGATTGAACCCAAAGCTAAGCACTTCTCCCATTGCAAGAAAGATCAATCTAGTTGGCCAAACCAAACTGATAATTCGAAGAGACTTACAAAGATAACTTAATCACACATAAAAGAATTCGGAGGAGATTCAAATATTTCTCATAGATAAACTTGATCATAAACCCACAATTCATCGGATCTCGACAAACACACCGCAAAAAGAGTTACATCGAATAGATCTCCAAAAAGATCGAGGAGAACTTTGTCTTGAGATTCAAAGAGAGAGAAGAAGCCATCTAGCTAATAACTATGGACCCGAAAGTCTGTGGTAAACTACTCACAACTCATCGAAGAGGCCTTGGATATGATGTATAGGCCCTCCGAAGGCTCCAAGATGGGATCTCACGGATATAGAAGGTTACGGCAGTGGAATTAGGTTTTCATGGTCGCTTTTGATGTTTTCGGGGTACATGGGTATATGTAGGAGGAAGAAGTAGGTCGATGGACGCTCGAGGGGCCCACGAGTGTGGGGGTGCACCCACCTATAGGGGGCGCGCCGGGCACCCTCGTGGCTGCCTCCCTTGTTTTTTAACTTCCACTCCAAGTCTTCTGGATCACGTTTGTTCCAAAAAGATCGCTCCCGAAGGTTTCATTCCGTTTGGACTCCGTTTGAAATTCCCTTTCTTCAAAACACTGAAATAGGAAAAAAACAGCAATTCGGGCTGGGCCTCCGGTTAGTAGGTTGGTCCAAAAAATGATATAAAAGTGTAAAGTAAAGCCCATAAACATCCAAAATGGGTAATATAATAGCATGGAGCAATCAAAAATTATAGATATGTTGGAGACGTATCAAGCATCCCCAAGCTTAATTCATGCTCGTGCTTGAGTAGGTAAATGATAAAAACAGAATTTTTGATGTGGAATGTTACCTAGCATAATTCTCAATGTAATTTTCTTTATTGTGGCATGAATGTTCAGATCCAAATGATTCAAAATAAAAGTTCATATTGACAAAAGAAATAGTAATACTTCAAGCATACTAATAAAAGCAATCATGTCTTCTCAAAATAACATGGCTAAAGAAAGTTCATCCCTACAAAATCATATAGTTAGGCTATGCTTCATTTTCGTCACACAAAAATGTTCCCAAATTCTACACCCCTGATGACAAGCCAAGCAATTGTTTCATACTTAAATAATCTCAAACTTTTTCAACTTTCACGCAATACATGAGCGTGAGCCATGGATATAGCACTATGGTGGAATAGAATATGATAATGGGGATTGTGTGGAGAAGACAAAAAAGGAGAAAGTCTCACATTGACGAGGATAATCAACAGGCTGTGGAGATGCCCATCAATTGATGTCAACATGAGGAGTAGGGATTGCCATGCAACGGATGCACTAGAGTTATAAATGTATGAAAGCTCAACAAAAGAAAACTAGTGAGTGTGCATCCAACTTGCTTGCTCACGAAGACCTAGGGCATTTTGAGGAAGCCCATCGTAGGAATATACAAGCAAAGTTCTATAATGAAAAATTCCCACTAGTATATGAAAGTGACAACGTATGAGACTCTCTATATGAAGAACATGGTGCTACTTTGAAGCACAAGTGTGGAAAAAAGATAGTAACATTGCCCCCTTTTTTATTTTCTTTTTTTTTGGGCCTTGCCTTTTTTTATTTGGCCTTTCTCTTTTGTTGGCCTTTCTTTTTTTTGGCCTTTTTTTTATTTGGGGACAATGCTCTAATAATGATGATCATCACACTTATATTTATTTACAACTCATGAATTACAACTCAATACTAGAACAAGATGTGACTCTATATGAATGCCTCCGGCGGTGTACCGGGATGGGCAATGAATCAAGAGTGACATGTATGAAAAATTATGCATGGTGGCTTTGCCACAAATACGATGTCAACTACATGATCATGCAAGGCAATATGACAATGATGATGTGTGTCATGATGATGAACGGAAAGGTGGAAAGTTGCATGGCAATATATCTCGGAATGGTTATGGAAATGCCATAATAGGTAGGTATGGTGGCTGTTTTGAGGAAGATATAAGGAGGTTTATGTGTGATAGAGCATATCGTATCACGGGGTTTGGATGCACCGGTGAAATTTGCACCAACTCTCAAGGTGAGAAAGGGCAATGCACGGCACCGAAGAGGCTAGCAATTATGGAAGGGTGAGAGTGCGTATAATCTATGGACTCAACATTAGTCAAAAAGAATGCATATACTTATTGCAAAAATCTACAAGTCATAAAAAACCAAGCACTACGCACATGCTCCTAGGGGGATAGATTGGTAGGAAAAGACCATCGCTCGTCCCCGACCGCCACTCATAAGGATGCACAATCTAAGAACACCTCATGTTTCAAATTTGTTACACAACTTTTACCATAGGTGCATGCTACGGGACTTGCCAACTTCAACACAAGCATTCTTTAAATTCATAATCACCCAACTAGCATGACTCTAATATCGCCACCTCCATATCTCAAAACAATCATCAAGTATCAAATTGATCATAACATCCAATTCACTTCCTATGATAGTTTTTATTATACCCAACTTGGATGCCCATCATTCTAGGACCAATTCTATAACCATAGAAAATACCATTCTGTTCTAAAATACTCTCAAAATAATATAAGTGAAGCATGAGAGATTAACAGTTTCTACAAAATTAAGCCACTGCCGTGCTCTAAAAGATATAAGTGAAGCACTAGAGCAAAAACTATCTAGCTCAAAAGATATAAGTGAAGCACATAGAGTATTCTAATAAACGCCAATCAAGTGGGTTTCTCCCAAAAGGTGTGTACAGCAAGGATGATTGTGGTAAACTAAAAAGCAAAGACTAATATCATACAGGACGCTCCAAGCAAAACACATATCATGAGGCGAATAAAAATATAGCTCCAAGTAAAGTTACCGATAGACGAAGACGAAAGAGGGGATGCCTTCCGGGGCATCCCCAAGCTTAGGCTTTTGGTTATCCTTGAATATCTTGGGGTGCCATGGGCATCCCCAATCTTAGGATCTTGCCACTCCTTATTCCATAGTCCATTAAATCTTTACCCAAAACTTGAAAAGTTCACAACACAAAACTCAACAGGAAATCTCATAAGCTCCGTTAGTGCAAGAAAAAAACCCACCACATAAGGTACTGTAATGAACTCATTATTTATTTATATTGGTGTTAAACCTACTGTATTCCAACTTCTCTATGGTTCATACCACTTAATACTAGCCATAGATGCATTAAAATAAGCAAACGACACACGAAAAACACAATCTGTCAAAAACAGAACAGTCTGTAGCCATCTGTAACTGTCGAATACTTCTGCAACTTTAAAAATCCTACCAAAATAGGAAGTCGTGGGAAATTTGTCTATTGATCTACAGAAAAAATAATCAACGCAAAAGCATGTTTCTGTGAATTACTAAAATTATTTTCGTGCATGCAAAGTTTCTGTTTTTCAGCAGAATCAAATTAACTATCACCATAGGTTATCCTATAGGTTGTACTTGGCACAAACACTAATTAAAACATGAAAACACATCTAAAAAGAATGTAGATGCAAATTTTATTACTAAACAGAAGCAAAAACAAAAACTAAAATAAAATTGGGTTGCCTCCCAACTAGAGCTATCGTTTAACGCCCCTAGCTAGGCATAAAAGCGAGGATAGATCTAAGTAGTGCCATCTTTGGCACTCAATTCTTCAATAAAGCACTTATAATTTTTAGGAGTTTCTTTATTTTTAGCAATGATTAAGATCTTAGGCAAGAAATCAAGAAATTCATTTGAAGCAAAAGGTTCCTTTATGATAGAGAGACAATTGGGGTGAACACTTATTGATTTGAGATCCGCATTTTCCTTACTAGAAGATTCACCCTTATTTTTTGGAACATACATTAATTTGGCAATTTTAGTAGGCGGAGTGGAAGTATTTTTCACGGATGAAAAGTCAGCCCCTAAGTTGGTAATGATATCCTCAAGTTTACAGATTCTTGAAGAATTTTGGTCTATTCTTTCGTTAACTATAGGTTCTTTATCTTTAAAACTTTTCAGAGTAGCTCTAACCTTAGATCCAAATTGGGTGATTTGATTGTCGATCTTTTTATCCAAATTTTCAATTATGTCAATAGTAGAAACTTTATTTTCAATAATTTCAAGCCTTTGCATCACATGTTCCAAAGTTAAGATAGTTCTGCCAACCAAGAGAGGTGGGGACCAAACAAATCTAACATAGCATTATAGGCATCAAAAGTGTGGCTACCCAAGAAATTCCCTCTGGTAATGGCATCAAGAATACATCTATTCCAAGGAGTAATGCCTACATAATAATTGCGAAGAAGGACGGAAGTAGATTGCTTCCTAGTAGATATATTTTGAGCATTGCAAATTCTATGCCAAGCATCCTTTAAATTTTCTCCCTCCCTTTGTTTAAAATTGAGAACTTTGGGAGTATTAACGATAATAAGAGGACTAGCCATAGCGACAAGCACACAAAAGGAAAGCGAAAGAAAGAGGAGATTGGGAAAGAGAGCGCGAATAAAACGGCAAGGGTGAAGTGGGGGAGAGGAAAACGAGAGGCAAATGGCAAATAATGTAAGTGCGAGGGAGATGAGTTTGTGATGGGTACTTGGTATGTCTTGACTTGAGCGAAGACCTCCCCGGCAACGGTGCCAGAAATCCTTCTTGCTATGCCTTCAGCTTGCGTTGGTTTTCGTTGAAGAGGAAAGGGTGATGGAGCAATAGTAGCGTAAGTATTTCCCTCAGTTTTTGAGAACCAAGGTATCAATCTAGTAGGAGGCTCCTCAGAAGTCCCACGCACCAAAACAAACAAACAAGAACTCGCAACCAACGCAATAAAGGGGTTGTCAATCCCTTCAAGGCCACTTGCAAAAGTGAGATCTGATAGAGATATTATAATAAGATAAATATAGTTTTGGTATTTTATGATATAGATTGGAAAAGTAAAGATGCAAATAAAAGTAGACTGAAAGCTTATATGATAAGAGATAGACCCGGGGTCATAGGTTTCACTAGTGGCTTCCCTCAAGATAGCATAAGTATTACGGTGGGTGAACAAATTACTGTCGAGCAATTGATAGAAAAGCGAATAATCATGAGATTATCTAGGCATGATCATGTATATAGGAATCACGTCCGTGACAAGTAGACCGACTCATGCCTGCATCTACTACTATTACTCCACACATCGACCGCTATCCAGCATGCATCTAGAGTATTAAATTCATAAAGAACAGAGTAACGCATTAAGAAAGATGACATGATGTAGAGGGATAAACTTATGCAATATGATATAAACCCCATCTTTTTATCCTCGATGGCAACAATACAATACGTGCCTTCCTGCCCTTGCTGTCACTGGGAAAGGACACCGCAAGATTGAACCCAAAGCTAAGCACTTCTCCCATTGCAAGAAAGATCAATCTAGTAGGCCAAACCAAACTGATAATTCGAAGAGACTTGCAAAGATAACTTAATCACACATAAAAGAATTCAGAGGAGATTCAAATATTTATCATAGATAAACTTGATCATAAACCCACAATTCATCGGATCTCGACATACACACCTCAAAAAGAGTTACATCGAATAGATCTCCAAGAAGATCGAGGAGAACTTTGTATTGAGATTCAAAGAGAGAGAAGAAGCCATCTAGCTAATAACTATGGACCCTAAGGTCTGTGGTAAACTACTCACAACTCATCGGAGAGGCCTTGGAGATGATGTAGAGGCCCTCCATGGTCGATTCCCCCTCCGGCGGAGCGCCGGCGAAGGCTCCAAGATGGGATCTCGTGGATATTGAAGGTTACGGCGGTGGAATTAGGTTTTTGTGGTCGCTTCTGATGTTTTCGGGGTACATGGGTATATGTAGGAGGAAGAAGTAGGTCGGTGGATGCTCAAGGGGCCCACGAGGGTGGGGTGTGCTCACCTGTAGGGGGCGCGTCGGGCACCCTCGTGGCCGCCTCCCTTGTTTCTTGACTTCCACTCCAAGTCCTATGGATCATGTTTGTTCCAAAAAGATCACTCCCGAAGGTTTCATTCCGTTTGGACTCCGTTTGATATTCCTTTTCTTCGAAACACTGAAATAGGCAAAATAAATAGCAATTCGGACTAGGCCTCCGGTTAGTAGGTTAGTCCCAAAATATGATCTAAAAGTGTAAAGTAAAGCCCATAAACATCCAAAACGGGTAATATAATAGCATGGAACAATCAAAATTTATAGATATGTTGGAGACGTATCACGCAACATAGCATACTTTATAGAACCTATGACTAAGGCATAGGGAATGACTTGTCATTCAGTTTCTATTTTCTACCATGGTCGGGTTTTGAGTCTTACTCAACTTCACACCTTGCAACACAGGCAAGAACTCCTTCTTTGATTGTTCCATTTTGAACTACTTCAAAATATTATCAAGGTATGCACTCATTGAAAAATCTTATCAAGTGTCTTGATCTATCTCTATAGATCTTGATGCTCAATGTGTAAGCAGCTTCACCGAGGTCTTTGTTTGAAAAACTCCTTTTCAAACACTCCTTTATGCTTTCCAGAAAATTCTACATTATTTCTGATCAACAATATGTCATTCACATATACTTATCAGAAAGATTGTAGTACTCCCACTCACTTTCCTGCAAATACAGGCTTCACCGCAAGTCTATATAAAACTATATGCTTTGATCAACTCATCAAAGCGTATATTCCAACTCCGAGATGCTTGCACCAATCCATAGATGGATCACGGGAGCTTGCTCACTGATACGTCTCCAACGTATCTACTTTTCCAAACACTTTTGCCCTTGTTTTGGACTCTAACTTGCATGATTTGAATGAAACTAACCCGGGTTGACGCTGTATTCAGCAGAACTGCCATGGTGTTATTTTTGTGCAGAAAACATAATTTCTCGGAATGACATGAAAATCCACGGAGATTACTTTTGGAAAATATAGAAAATATTGGCGAAAGAATCAAGGCCAGGGGGCCCACACCTTGTCCACGAGGGTGGGGGGCGCACCCCCTCCCCCTGGACGCGCCCCCTGCCTCGTGGGCCCCCTGGATGGCCACCGACCTCAACTCCAACTCTATATATTCCCTTTCGCGGAGAAAAAATTAGAGAGAAAGTTTCATCGCGTTTTACGATATGGAGCCACCGCCAATCCCTAATCTCTCTCGGTCGGGCTGATCTGGAGTCCGTTCAGGGCTCCGGAGAGGGGGATTCGTTGCCGTCGTCATCATCAACCATCCTCCATCACCAATTTCATGATGCTCACCATCGTGCGTGAGTAATTCCATCATAGGCTTGCTGGACGGTGATGGGTTGGATGAGATTTATCATGTAATCAAGTTAGTTTTGTTAGGGTTTGATCCCTAGTATCCACTATGTTCTGAGATTGATGTTGCTTTGACTTTGCTATGCTTAATGCTTGTCACTAGGGCCCGAGTGCCATGATTCTAGATCTGAACCTATTATGTTTTCATGAATATATGTGAGTTCTTTATCCTATCTTGCAAGTCTATAGTCACCTATTATGTGTTATGATCCGACAACCCTGAAGTGACAATAATCGGGATACTTCTCGGTGATGACTGTAGTTTGAGGAGTTCATGTATTCACTAAGTGCTAATGCTTTGGTTCGGTACTCTATTAAAAGGAGGCCTTTTCCATTAGGACCCCGCTGCCACCGGAGGGTAGGACAAAAGATGTCATGCAAGTTCTTTTCCATAAGCACGTATGACTATATTCAAAATACATGCCTACATTACATTGATGAACTGGAGCTAGTTCTGTGTCACCCTATGTTATAACTATTACATGAGGAATCACATCCGACATAATTATCCATCTCTGATCCAATGCCTATGAGCTTTTCACATATTGTGCTTTGCTTATTTACTTTACCGTTGCTACCGTTACAATTACTATAAAACTGCCATTGTTACTTTTGCCACAGTTACCATTACTATCATACTACTTTGCTACTAAATACTTTGTTGTAGATACTTAGTTATCCAGTTGTCGTCGAATTGACAACTCAACTGCTAATACTTGAGAATATTCTTTGGCTCCCCTTGTGTCGAATCAATAAATTTGGGTTGAATACTCTACCCTCGAAAATTGTTGCGATCCCCTATACTTGTTGGTTATCAAGACTATTTTCTGGCGCCGTTGCCAGGGAGCATAGCTCTATTCTTTGAGTTACTTGGGATTTATATCTGCTGATCACTATGAGGAACTTCAAAGACGAAAGAACTAAGATTTTTCCCTCAACTACGAGGGGAGGTAAGGAACTGCCATCTAGCTGTGCACTAGATTCTCCTTCTGTTTTAAGTAAGCTTGCGACACCTAAACCTACTATTGCTATGAATTCTGATATGTCGCATTTTATTGATGATGCCACTTTTTCTATGCATGATACTTATGATAAAACTACTTCTATGCTTGATACTACTCTGCCATTAGGTGAATTTCTTGATGAACAACTTGCTAGAGTTAGAGAGAATGAAATTATTGAAGATGAAATTATTGATGATAGTGATGATGAAGGTTCTCCCCCTAAGTATGAATTGCCTGTTGTTCCTGAGGGTTATGTTATGGATGAAGAAGCTGCTAGAGCTATTCTTGCTTACAATGATAGATATGATCTTAAGAAGTTATTAGCTAAATGGAAGCAGCAATCTCTGAATGCTAGAATGAAATATGACCCTACTTTTTCTACTTCACCTATCTTTGTTACTCATAAGGATTATGAATTCTCTGTTGATCCTGAGATAGTTACTTTGGTTGAATCTGATCCTTTTTATGGCAATGAATCTGAAACTGTTGTGGCACATCTTACTAAGTTAAATGATATAGCCACCCTGTTCACTAATGATGAGAAATCTCGCTACTATTATATCCTTAAGATATTTCTATTCTCATTAAAGGGTGATGCTAAAACTTGGTTTAATTCTCTTGATCCTGGTTGTGTGTGTAGTCCCCAGGATATGATTTATTACTTCTCTGCTAAATATTTCCCTGCTCATAAGAAATAAGCTGCCTTGCAGGAAATATATAATTTTGTGCAAATCGAGGAAGAGAGTCTCCCACAAGCTTGGGGGAGGCTTCTCCGATTACTTAATGCTTTGCCTGATCATCCTCTTAAGAAAAATGAAATACTTGATATCTTTTATAATGGACTAACCGATGCTTCCAAGGACCACTTGGATAGTTGTGCTGGTTGTGTTTTCAGGGAAAGAACAGTCGACCAAGCTGAAGTGTTATTGAATAATATGTTGACTAATGAAAATAATTGGACTCTTTCTGAGCCAATTCCTGAGCCAATTGATCCAACTCCTGAGCCTATTCCTAAACCAACTTCGAATAAGAGGGGAGTTCTATTTCTCAGTCCTGAAGATATGCAAGAGGCAAAGAAGTCAATGAAAGAAAAAGTATTAAAGCCGAAGATGTTAAGAATTTACCTCCTATTAAAGAAATGCATGGTCTTAATATACCGCCTGTTGAAGAAACACATTGTCTTGATAACCCGACATAGGTAGTAAAGGTAAATTCTCTCTATAGATATGATAAGGTTGAAATCCCGTCTACTAAATTTCCTAGCCAATGTTTAGATGAATTTGATGACTTTATGGCTAGACAAGAAAGTTTCAATGCTTATGTTGGTAGAGAATTAAAGAGTAATGCTCACATGATTGGACACTTGAGTGATTATATGGCTATAGTTAAAGGTGAACTTAAACTCATTAGCAAATATGCTTCTATGGTTACCACTCAAGCTGAACAAGTACTTAAAGCTCAAAGTGATTTGCTTGATGAATTAAATAATAAACATGATTTTGCTGTTAGAGTGGCTACTAGAACTGGTAAAATGACTCGGGAACCTTTGTATCCTGTAGGCCACCCGAAGAGAATTGAGCAAGATTCTCAGAGAAATAATTTAGATGCACCTAGTCCTTCTAAAAAAAGAAAAATGATAGGACTTTGCATGCTTCTAGTGAACCTGTTGTAGACACACCTGAGAATCCCAATGATATTTCTATTTCTGATGTTGAAACACAATCAGGTGATGAACGTGAACCTAGTGATAATTTTAATGATAATGTTCATGTTGATGCTCAACCTAGCAATAATAATGATGTAGAGATTGAACCTGTTGTTGGTCTTGATAACCCACAATCAAAGAATCAATGTTATGATAAGAGAGACTGTGTTGCTAGGAAGCATGGTAAAGAAAGAGAACCATGGGTTCAGAAACCCATGTCTTTTCCTCCTAAGCCATCCAAGAAAAAGGATGATGAGGATTTTGAGCGCTTTCCTGAAATGATTAGACCTATCTACTTATGTATGCGCTTAACTGATATGCTTAAAGTAAATCCTTATTCTAAATACATGAAGGATATCATTACAAACAAAAGAAAGATAACGGAAGCTGAAATCTCCAACATGCTTGCTAATTATACTTTTAAAGGTGGAATTCCAAAGAAACTTGGAGATCCAGGAGTACCAACTATACCTTACTCCATTAAAAGAAACTATGTTAGAACTGCTTTATGTGATCTTGGAGCCGGTGTTAGTGTTATGCCTCTCTCTCTATATCGTAGACTTGAATTGAATAACTTGACACCTACTAAAATATCTTTGCAAATGGCTAATAAATCAACTGCCATACCTGTCGGTATTTGTGAGGATGTGCCTGTTGTGGTTGCAAATGTCACTATCTTAACGGACTTTGTTATTCTTGATATTCCCGAGGATGATAGTATGCCGATCATCCTTGGTAGACCCTTTTTGAATACTGCAGGGGCTGTTATTGATTGCAACAAAGGCAATGTCACATTTCATGTTAATGGTAATGCGGTACACTTTCCGAGGAAACAACCTCAAGTTCATAGCATCAATTCTACTGGAAAAGTTCCAACTATCATTATTGGAGGTCTTGAATTTCCTCTTCCTATTGTCAAGAAAAAATATGATATCCTTATTATTGGGGATGTTCATATCCCCATTTTGAGGTAACCTAGTGTTATTCAAAATTTCTCCGGTTCCATGCTATTCGGAATGAGTTTGTTAACAAGACCTGATCAACCTTGTTAGTAGACTCCTTTTGATGACCATGAGATGGATGAAACTAGAAGGCACAACCTTCTGTACCCTCTTTTTACTTTCTGTTATTTAGATTAAATAAAGCAATAATAGTATTTTCTATCTGTTTTCTGAATTATCCATGCAATAAAAAATATCTCGAAAATAAAAGTTCTCCAAATGCCCTGCAAATTTAGTATGATTTTTTATGGAATATTTGAGGAATTTAGGCACTGAGAACACAGCAGGGGGGCAAGCACCTGGCCACGAGGGTCCAGGGTGCGCCCACTCTTACTAGGCGCGCCCCCTGCCTCGTGGGCCCATGGTGGCTCCCCTCCACTTATTCCTGCACCCACACACTCCATCTTCCTCCCAAAAAAATCCCCATCCAACTCAAGCACGAGTTCTAGCTCATTTTGGTGTGATTTTCGATTTCCTTGCTCAAAGCTCCATTCACAAAACTGCTTTGGGAGATTGTTCTTTGGTATGTGACTCCTCCAATGGTCCAATTAGTTTTTGTTCTAGTGCTTTATTCATTGCAAATTTTTGCTGCATAGGTGACCCTGTTCTCGAGCTTGCATGTCAAATTTATGAGGTCCCAAGTAATTCTAATGCATGATATAGGCTCTAGGCACTTGTGGGAGTAGTTGCTATCAATCTTGTTGAGTTTGATTCACTTTTATTTTGAGTTACTAAAAATTTCAGAAATTTTTAGAAAAAGATGAAGAGATTGTTCTTGAGGGGCTCTTCTAGCCAAAGCTCCAAGGATAAACAAGCTAAGGAGAAAAAAAGGCCAAGTATAATCTTCCTCGCATAGCGGGAGTAAGGCCGTGTGAGTGGCCGTGTGATAATTTCTTGAGAGTAGTTGGGATTTATGAAGACTTTTATTCTTTGGCTGAAAATGCGGGCCTCACCGACTTCCTCCACGACCGGAACGAACAGTATCTCTTACTCACCAATACTTTCATGCAAAACTTTTACTATTATCCTAAGAATTCGCCTCCTTCAGTAGCTTTCATTTATATGACGAGGCTAAGGAAATGTCATTACGTAATTTTTGTGCAGCTTGTAGAATACCCTTTGAGGGCAGCCTTGATGAACCACGTCGTAAAGATGTGGATGGTTTTATTGACACTATTACTCGAGGAAGGTTTCCGATGCGAGAATAACTAGCATACATTTTCCTGTTTTACGCTACTTTGCCATATTTGCTAGTCGATGCTTAATTGGTCGCGGAAATTGTGGAAACCTAAGTGTTCCTGATATTATTATTCTGTTCCATGCCTTATTTGGTGATAAGACTTTTAGTATGGGGGCCGTTTTTGCTAAACGGTTAAGTCTAAACCGTACAAAGGGCCCCATCTTTGGAGGTATCTATGTTGCACGCCTTGCTAAACATTTCGAGATACCTATTAGGCATTATGAGAAAGAGGAGACACTGCTGCCTCTTACCTTCTTAGATTACAAGCATGGTAGCGCATGAGTTTATTGTTGACAATGATGATAAGATGCTTCTGTATAACCTAGGATTTAATAAGAAACACAATGAGATTATTACCTGCCTGCACCTTCTTTGTTTGATTTAACTGCAGGTCCTTACCTCGTCTAGCCGTCCGCCGTGTACGCGCACCGAGGCCAGACGTCAGCTCCAGAGCCTGAGCCGGAACCACCACTGGACCCTTATCGTCCATCATCTTATCAGTGGGATCTGGAGGAGATCGCCAGCCAGTGGTATCCTGATGACACTCCTCAGTACACCGGGGAGAGTAGCCGTTATCCTTGGCAATAGACCAACTTAGGCCAAAAGCCTAAGCTTGGGGGAGTACGTATTTCTCACGGACTTTACATTCATGTTCACACACTTATTCTAGTTGTCGGTGCTCATACTTTTTCATTATATTATCCATGCTAGTTTAATTTTCTTTTTCTAGCTTTCTTCTTGTCTGTTTGATAAACCTTAAGAAAACAAAAAAATAGTTAGTTTAATTTCCATGCTTGTAGTAGAGATTAAAATGAAAACCCGAAAATATTTCTCGTTCTTCTTTTGCTTGTTGGGATCTTTCCCCTGTAAATAGTTTTATTTCTTTTCTTTCCTTTGGGGGTCGAGAGGAGAAGACCATAATGAAAATGTTTAGTGGCTCTCATATGCATGATTGTTGATTTAACTTAGAGCCCATATTACTTTGTCTTCTCTCTTGAATTGAATGACTGCAGATTCCAGCTTAGTCCAATGCACGTGCACTATTATTATTATACACACCATTCGGTCGTGCAAGTGAAAGGAAATAATGACGATATATGATGGACTGATTGAGATGAGAGAAGCTGGTATGAACTCGACCTCTCTTGTTTTTGTAAATATGATGAGTTCATTATTCCTGATTCAGCCTATTATGAATAAATATGTTTGCAATGACAATTAGAGATTATAGTTGCTTATGCCATGCTTAATTAGCTAGGAGTTTATAATGGTTTACCTTGCATGCCAACATGCTATCAAAATGGTTGTGATGTGGTATGATAGGGTGGTATCCTCCTTTGAATGATTCGAGTGACTTGACTTGGCACATGTTCACGCATGTAGTTGAAAACAAATCAACTTAGCCTTCACGATATTTATGTTCATGGTGGATTATATCCTACTCATGCTTGCACTTAGTGTTAATTAATTTTAATGCATGTTCATGAATGTTGTCGCTCTCTCAGTTGGTCGCTTCCCATTCTTTTGCTAGCCTTCACCTGTACTAAGCGGGAATACTGCTTGTGCATCCAAACTCCATAAACGCCAAAGTTATTCCATATGAGTCCACCATACCTTCCTATATGCGGTATTTACCTGTCGTTCCAAGTAAATTTGTATGTGCCAAACTCCAAACCTTCAAATAAAATTCTGTTTTGTATGCTTGGGCAACTCATGTATTAACTAGGGTTGTCTGTATCTTCCATGCTAGGTGGGTTATTCTCAAGGGGAGTGGACTCCGCTCCTCATTCACGAGAAAATGGCTGGTAACCGGGATGCCCAGTCCCTTGATCAAAAGATCAAAGCAAATCAAAATAATTGAACAAAACTCCCCCAGTGCTGTTGCTAGTTGGAGGCACTCGTTGTTTTGAGCAAGCCATGGATTGATGCTTGTTGGTGGTGGGGGTATATAAACTTTACCATTCTGTTTGGGAACCGCCTATAATGTATGTAGCATGGAAGATATCGAGATCTCGTAGTTGTTGCGTTGACACTGAAAGTATACCGCTCAAAATGTTATTCATCTCTACTTTAAAATTGAGCTCTGGCACCTCTACAAATCCTTGCTTCCCTCTGCGAATGACCTATCTATTTACTTTTATGTTGAGTCATCACCCTCTTATTAAAAATCACTCGCTGGAGAGCACGCTGTCATTTGCATGCATTACTATTAGTTTATATTGGGTATGACTTGACTGGATCTCTTTTACCATGAATTACAATGTTTAGTCACTCCTTGATCTTTAAAGGTGCTCTGCATTTATGTTTTGCAGTCTCAGAAAGGGCTAGCAAGATGCCATCTTGGTATATCATATTATGATTGTTTTGAGAAAGTGTTGTCACCCGAGATTTATTATTATTGCTCGCTAGTTGATTATGCCAGTGATATGAGTAAACATGAGACCTAAGTGTTATTGTGAATATGGTTAGTTCATAATCTTTGCTGAAACTTGAATGTTGCCTTTACATATTTACAATAACAAGAGCAAATAGAGTTTGTAAAAGTTCTTCTTTACCACTTTCAGTTTATCAACTAAATTGCTTGAGGACAAGCAAAGGTTTAAGCTTGGGAGCGTTGATACGTCTCCAGTGTATCTACTTTTCCAAACACTTTTGCCCTTGTTTTGGACTCTAACTTGCATGATTTGAATGAAACTAACCTGGACTGGCGCTGTTTTCAGCAGAACTGCCATGGTGTTATTTTTGTGCAGAAAGTTTCATCACGTTTTATGATACGGAGCCGCCGCCAAGCCCTAATTTATCTCTCTCGGGAGGGCTGATCTAGAGTCCGTTCGGGGCTTTGGAGAGGGGGATTCGTCGCCGTTGTCATCATCAACCATCCTCCATCACCAATTTCATGATGCTCACCGCGGTGCATGAGTAATTCCATCGTAGGCTTGCTGGACGGTGATGGGTTGGATGAGATTTATCATGTAATCAAGTTAGTTTTGTTAGGGTTTGATCCCTAGTATCCACTATGTTCTGAGATTGATGTTGCTATGACTTTTCTATGCTTAATGCTTGTCAATGGGGCCCGAGTGCCATGATTCCAGATCTGAACCTATTATGGTTTCATGAATATATGTGAGTTCTTGATCCTATCTTGCAAGTCTATAGTCACCTATTATGTGTTATGATCCGACAACCCCGAAGTGACAATAATCAGGATACTTCTCGGTGATGACCGTAGTTTGAGGAGTTCATGTATTCACTAAGTGCTAATGCTTTGGTCTGGTACTCTATTAAAAGGAGGCCTTAATATCCCTTAGTTTCCATTAGGACCCCGCTGCCACGGGAGGGTAGGACAAAAGATGTCATGCAAGTTCTTTTCCATAAGCACGTATGACTATATTCAGATACATGCCTACATTACATTGATGAACTGGAGCTAGTTCTGTGTCACCCTATGTTATAACTATTACATGAGGAATCACATCTGACATAATTATCCATCACGGATCCAATGCCTGCGAGCTTTTCACATATTGTACCTTGCTTATTTACTTTACCGTTGCTACCGTTACAATTACTACAAAACTGCTATCGTTACTTTTGCCACTATTACCATTACTATCATACTACTTTGCTACTAAATACTTTGTTGCATATACTAAGTGTAACACCCTCGATGCGGCTATATCTCCCACGTGTCGAAGCACGACTTAGAGGCATAACCGCATTGAAAGCAATGTCGCAAGTGAGGTAATCTTCACACAACCCATGTAATACATAAGGGAAAGAGATACATAGTTGGCTTATAATCGCCACTTCACACAATTACATGAATAAAGCATTACATCATCCAGATACAATCAAGGTCCGTCTACGGAACCAAAATAAAAGAAGAACCCCAAATGCGACAAAGGTCCCCGATCGACCCCAACTGGGCTCCACTACTGATCAACTAGAACGGAAACAACACAAAGGACAAGATCTTCATCGAGCTCCTCCTTGAGCTTGGTTGCGTCACCTGCTCGGTAACATAGGCACCTGCAAACTGGTTTTGGAAGTATCTGTGAGCCACGGGGACTCAGCAATCTCGCACCCGCGAGATCAAGACTATTTAAGCTTATAGGTAAGGTAAAGGTATGAGGTGGAGCTGCAGCAAGCGACTAGCATATATGGTGGCTAACATACGCAAATGAGAGCGAGAAGAGAAGGCAAAGCACGGTCGATAAAGTATGATCAAGAAGTGATCCTGGACAACCTACGTCAAGCATAACTCCAACACCGTGTTCACTTCCCGGACTCCGCCGGAAAGAGACCATCACGGTTACACACGCGGTTGATGTATTTTAATTAAGGTCAACTTCGGGTTTTCTACAACCGGACGTTAACAAATTCCCATCTGCCACATAACCGCGGGCACGGCTTTCGAAAGATAATACCCTGCAGGGGTGTCCCAACTTAGCCCATCACAAGCTCTCACGGTCAACGAAGGAATAGACCTCCACCCGAGACATTCCGATCAGACTCGGTATCCCGGTACAACAAGACATTTCGACAGGGTAAAACTAAACCAGCAACACCGCCCGAATGTGCCGACAAATCCCGATAGGAGCTGCACATATCTCTTTCTCAGGGCACACTCAGATGAGACTAGCTACGAGTAAAACCAACCCTCAAGTTTCCCCGAGGTGGCCCCGCAGGCAGCTCAGTTCGGACCAACACTCAGAGGAGCACTGGCCCGGGGGGGGGGGTAAAATAAAGATGACCCTCGGGCTGGCCGACCCAAGGGAAAGAAAAGGCTAGGTGGCGAATGGTAAAACCAATGTTGGGCATTGCTGGAAGAGCTTTACTTAAGGCGAACTGTCAAGGGGTTCCCATTATAGCCCAACCGCGTAAGGGACGCAAAATCCGGGAACATAACACCGATATGACGGAAACTAGGGCGGCAAGAGTGGAACAAAACACCAGGCATAAGGCCGAGCCTTCCACCCTTTACCAAGTATATAGATGCATTAATTAAATAAGATATATTGTGATATCCCAACAAGTAAACATGTTCCAACAAGGAACAACATCTCCATGTTCAAACAAGGAACAAACTTCAATCTTCACCTGCAACTAACAACGCTATAAGAGGGGCTGAGCAAAGCGGTAACATAGCCAAACAACGGTTTGCTAGGACATGGTGGGTTAGTGGTTTGACATGGCAATTTGGGAGGCTGACAAGCAAATGGTAGGCATCGTAGCATTGGCATGGCAAAAGAGCGAGCAAACTAGCATAGCAAAGATAGTAATGATTTCGAGGGTATGATCATCTTGCCTGAAATCCCGCAAGGAAGAAGAACGAGTCCATGAAGAAGACAAACGGACGTAGACGAACGAATCCTCACAACACGACGTTATCGGAACCAACCCGAACAAGCAACACCGGAAAAGAAGCACACAACATAGTAAACAAACATCACATAAACATGGCATGATGCGCAATCAAGTATGATGCATGTCCGGTTTAATGAGGCATGGCATGGCAAAGAGCACAAGCAACCCTACAAATTAAGTGGAGCTCAATATGCAACGAGTTGCATATTGACGAAACACCACGACAATTATTTAGTTCTCTCTCGGTTATGAGCTACTCAACAATATTAAATGTTGTTAAACGTGGCAAGGGGTGAAGCATAATGGAAACTAACTATTTAAGCAAGTTTAAATGAGGCCGGAAGAATAAACAACAATTCCGGAAAATCCTCATGAGCAATATTCAAATTTGGTACTGTTCTGCCCTAAAACATATTTTATTGTTGTTAAACAGGAAAATAAAGTGGACCATGTTAAACTAGGCATTTTTCCACCCCAAATACATATAAAGTTTATTTAATTCCGAGTTACGGTTATTTAGTTATGAAATAAATCATTTTAACATGGCATTTGAGCAAATTTAAATAAACAGCAAGTTAAACATTTTAAACATGGATGAAATTGGCATATTATTAAACTACACAAAATTCTAAGCATTTTACATGTTAAAAGTTTTTACATATGATGCACAGATTATGAGTTATTATATGCATGAAGTGCAAGGGGGTTTCTGCAAATCTGTAATTCCTCGGATAATGCTAAAATCGTAGGACTGGAAAAAAAATGATATGGGCCGAAACTGGCTGGGCCACAACAGGAGAGAAAAAAAAGGAGGGGGCGCTGGGGGTGGCCTCACCATGGGCCTTGGCCCGGACGGTGGAGAGGGAGGAGGCAGATCGGGCCGGTGGATCTGGACTGGGCCTCGGCTCTTGGGGCCCACGGCGGTGTGGTCAACGGGCACCAGGGAGCGAGCGGCTCCTCTGCTCGCTCCCGAGTGGACATGGCGGCGGCGGTGAAGGTTCCCCGCGCGGCTGCGCGAAGGCGGGGAGGACGCCGGGAGGCACGGGACTCGCCGGGGACGGGTGCCGGAGGCCGAGCCTCGGCCGGATCTGGCTGGAAGGAGGGCCGACAGAGAGGGACGGCGACTCCGGCGGAGTTCCATGGCAGCACAGGGGGTTGGCGACGGCGGGCGGCGGAGAGACACCGAGGGGCGACGGTGAGGCTGCGCAACGGCGGGGTGCCCGGGCGACGACGGATCTGGGTTCCGGCGAGGCCACAGCCTTCCGGCGAGGCGACGCAGACGATGGCCGGCGGCGGGTCGACGGGGAGCTCGGGATCGAGGGGCTCCTCCCCTCGATCCAGATCGAGAGCGGGAGGCGCGGGGCGCTCGGCCCGGATCCAGCCCGGGGCGGGCCTCGGATGGGCCGGCCGGGCCCTGGGCGGCGCTGGGAGGCCAGGGGGACGCGTGGAGGGCGCGGGTTGGAGGAGGCGAGCGTTGGGGCGACGTGGCGGCGCCCGGTTGGCCGGGGCGACGCCTCAGGTGGCGGCGCGGCGATTGGCGGCGCGCCAAGTGGCGAAGGGGGAGCGCACCGGCGCTGAAAACGAGGAGGGGGCGGCGGCTGGCTGCGGGAATAGAGGAGGGGGTAGGTAGGAGGCCAAAATTGGAGAGAGGGGGTCTATATATAGAAAAAGAGGCTAGGGTTGGGGGGTTTTGGGGGCTTTTGGACCGTACGATCGCGATCGTGCGGCTCTGGTCAGAGGGGGAGGTTAGAGGGCTGCGGGAGGGATTAGTGGGCTGTGTAGAGACCATGGGCTGCAGGAGAGAAGAGGGAGAGAGGCCCGGCAACGGTTTTCGGAGACCGAAAACACCCGACGAATATACCGACTATATCGCGGTTATATATTTAACGGTTGGGCAGTCAAACAAACTCCGAATGCGACGAAATTTGGCAGGCGGCCTGTCTACACTATAATAAGACCGCACACCAAGTTTCATCCCATTCCGAGAACATTTTTCGGCCACTTATAAAATAATATTTCGGGGGTGCCGCGGGCGCGTGCGAGTGTGGTCTGGACACCGAACGGACAACGGAGAGAACCAGGAGGAACCCGAACGGATGCAAGTTTTGAAAAACATGCGGATGAAATGCAGATGATGACATGGCAAAATGCAACACGCAAGCAAATGACATGGCAATGGCGGCGAATAACTGGCGGACACCTGGCGCATCGGATCCGGGGCGTTACAACACTCCACCACTACGAGAGGATCTCGTCCCGAGATATAGGATGGCACCGGAGGGAAAACGAAGGGGAAAGAGAAGCGGTAAAACTAAGTTGCTTCTTTGACCAATGAGTGAAACCATGAACCTTGAGAGGTTGAGCAATTTAAAAGAAAGAGTACAGCAGAGACGAACGAGATTGCAAACAATCCGTTAGAAAAGAGGAACAAGGAAGATCAAAATCGGACAGCACCCCGGTTGGAAAGAGATGCAAGACTTGATAAGATGAAAAGAACTTGAAAGAAAAAGGCAGGACACTCCGGTTAAATGGATAAGCATGAAAAGAACACGATCCCGACAAAACAAGATGATGATTGAAGAGCACAACATCACAATGCCTCCGAAACAAAAGAATAGAAGATAGATAATTGAAATAGAAGAATGGAGAAGAAAATGCCAAGCACCCTTCCAAGAAGGTTATAACGGAGTTGTTGGAAAACCAACAACAAAACGAATAAGCTTGTAGTGGGCTTATGGAAACATCTCAACATTATGAGGTGACAACCGGCCACTAACGGAACAATTACTTGCTTGAGATTAACGAAGAGATGAAAACTTGTTCCATCAAGATGGAAAAGAGATAACTTGGATCATTGGCAAGCACCACAAATAGCAACATTCCTTAGGGAAAGCTTTAGGTGAAATCTATACCAAGATAACTCCAATGAAGAGATTGACGGTTGAAAAGATCTCTTGAACAAAGGGAAAAAGATGGATTTAAATATGTCACTCTTGAAAACTTGTGAATCATGAAACGCGAAGGGAAATTATTAAGAATGACCTAACACCACCTCAAAAGATAAGGTCGAAAGAATTGCACTCCGGATTACAATATGAAGAAAGCTTGAGCTCCTTAGGAAAGAATCTCGATGAGAACTTTGAGAAGGGAATTAAATCCTTGATGAACCATCATGTAGAACCTCCATGAAGAACTCCGGTAAACAAAAGGAATGAAAAGAAAGAGAAATTGAAAACACAAGGTGAATCCTTGCAATGATTTAGATGGATCTCCGTGATAATTAGAGCTTGGAACTCCGGGAAAAAGAGAAGATGAAACAAATGAAACCGAGAATTTTAAGGGCCTCCGGAATAAAGAATTAATCACTTGGATGAACAAGAATAAGAATTATGTTATGCTTATCCTTCACCAATTAAATTGATGACAATCAACGGATTTGGCATACTACTTATTCTCGTAGAAAGGATTAAAAGAGATATAGCGTAAACTTGAGAAGGTCTTCAACGAACCACCAGTAGGATTGGAACAACGAATAAAATTGATATGATAACAAAGAAAGAGAACTCTTGAACGAACCACCGTAAGAATTGAAATTGAACGTAGCAAATGCACAAATCACCGGGAAGAATTGCAAAATGAATGAAGATACTTTAGGGTATTTAGATACATGAGAACGAAGAGAGCACGAGCCGATTAAAGATCACTTGAACAAGGCACCGGTAAGATCGGAGAATGATAACTGAAAGCTGAGAATGAATAAACCTGAATTGATGGACTCCGGATACAAACTGAGAGGACTCTTGAATTGCTCCAGATAGGTGAAAAGAATTCCCACAATCGAAAATAATTATGAGAGGATGGCAACAAGCTAGAATCACGAATCTCAGAGAGAACGGATAGATATGGAGGAAAAGTCTTCTTCGTTCTTCAAAACCTGAGAATGACGACGAGAAACACCACCAAGAATTATTGAGGCACACCAGAAGAATCAAAAGCGAAGAGGTTGAGCCAACTATGAAAAGAATTTGAAAGATCTTGGAGAAAAGCATTTAACTGATGATAACTCATTCTTACGTCAAACTTGGAGAAGAATTTAGGATAGCTCTGGGAAAATAGAAGAGTCAGGTAAGATCCTGGGAAAAGACCTGTGGGTTAGGGCCCACTCAAAAGAACACCGTTGAAATGATTTAAAGAGATATTGCACCGGTTGAATTAAAAGGCTTGAATGAGATAACAACCTCGAAAGAGCTTGAACGAATGCAGAGTGGAAACACGAATCTTCGAGATATCTTGAGCACTCCGGAATAACAAATAGCGAGAAGTAGAATGATAATGAGGTGCACCAGTATGAGAAGACATTGAAATGAGGAAAAAGGGTGGGTGGGCGGGAAAAAACAAAGGCAACTTGGAGACGGATGAAACAAACACCGTTGAGAAGAAATGATAATTGGTCTTGCTGATGTTGAAGTGATCGGATCCACTTGAAGAGAAACACACCGGTTGAAAAGGATTGACAAGACAATCTCGATTGTCGAGAAGGATTGGTATTCACATCGGAGTATGAGAACACCATTTGGAAAAGGTATGGAATCAACATTTGACATTGAAGCAACTCGAATACCACAACTCAAAACAAAAACAAAGGATTGGCTTGCAAAATAAGCCAGAACAAACATATGATAGAGATTTCGTCCGAAGTTTTCGTGGTGGGGCCTACACGGGCTCGATCGTACAGCACCATCATGTACAAGGCAGTGCACATGACATACGAAGCGTCCCCGAGTCGGCATAGCCAAGGACTCTTTAAGACACAACGAGACCACTGTAAAATCGACCGTGAATAGGCGGACCACTAGACGTCGAACCCCAATTTCATATCATACATCCGTCGGAAAGATATCCTAAGAGCTACTTGAATTCCCACCTATGAAACTCCCGAAATTTTCCGGTTATGCAATCAGGTGTTGGGGATACAGGGGAAGCATAATATCTCACCCAAAACTAACAAATCCTACATCCAGCTGTATCCATCCTTCAACACATAACCAAGAAACCTTCGGAAATCGTCTACCTCAACCTTCGAAAAGCATCCGTTATACAAGTCATGGCAATACTCCCGTACTCACCTCAGTACTGGGTTATCGGGGTTATCTCACCAACAACTGCATAAAAGAGATTTTCGATGTCGGCGTACTAAACTCAGGTATTCCAGAACTGCAACGATAAAATTATGACGACAACACCTCAGAGCTCAACTCCCCGGGACACTTCCACTAAACCCCTGACAGGAGGCACCAAGACAATGTTCTCATCATAAAACCATCGGAACGATTCCAAGATACCCGCGTGATCCTAAAAAAATTTAGTGAAATTTGAGAAGAGAAGAGTCAAAACTCTACGTCAGGATGCCTTACCAGAGCGATGAAGAGACTGGGGAGTAAAAAGAATTCCTAACTCTCCGATATATATAATCCTAAATGACTCAAAACATTTTTCTAGACACAACTCGGCCGCTAAAAACGATCAAGCAGTGGGGCTCCTAAGGTCGGGGAAGGCTCTGATTACCAACTTGTAACGCCCTCGATGCGGCTATATCTCCCACGTGTCGAAGCACGACTTAGAGGCATAACCGCATTGAAAGCAATGTCGCAAGTGAGGTAATCTTCACACAACCCATGTAATACATAAGGGAAAGAGATACATAGTTGGCTTACAATCGCCACTTCACACAATTACATGAATAAAGCATTACATCAACCAGATACAATCAAGGTCCGACTACGGAACCAAAATAAAAGAAGAACCCCAAATGCGACAAAGGTCCCCGATCGACCCCAACTGGGCTCCACTACTGATCAACTAGAACGGAAACAACACAAAGGACAAGATCTTCATCGAGCTCCTCCTTGAGCTTGGTTGCGTCACCTGCTCGGTAACATAGGCACCTGCAAACTGGTTTTGGAAGTATCTGTGAGCCACGGGGACTCAGCAATCTCGCACCCGCGAGATCAAGACTATTTAAGCTTATGGGTAAGGTAAAGGTATGAGGTGGAGCTGCAGCAAGCGACTAGCATATATGGTGGCTAACATACGCAAATGAGAGCGAGAAGAGAAGGCAAAGCACGGTCGATAAAGGTATGATCAAGAAGTGATCCTATAGCAACCTACGTCAAGCATAACTCCAACACCGTGTTCACTTCCCGGACTCCGCCGGAAAGAGACCATCACGGTTACACACGCGGTTGATGTATTTTAATTAAGGTCAACTTCGGGTTTTCTACAACCGGACGTTAACAAATTCCCATCTGCCACATAACCGCGGGCACGGCTTTCGAAAGATAATACCCTGCAGGGGTGTCCCAACTTAGCCCATCACAAGCTCTCACGGTCAACGAAGGAATAGACCTCCACCCGAGACATTCCGATCAGACTCGGTATCCCGGTACAACAAGACATTTCGACAGGGTAAAACTAAACCAGCAACACCGCCCGAATGTGCCGACAAATCCCGATAGGAGCTCCACATATCTCTTTCTCAGGGCACACTCAGATGAGACTAGCTACGAGTAAAACCAACCCTCAAGTTTCCCCGAGGTGGCCCCGCAGGTAGCTCAGTTCGGACCAACACTCAGAGGAGCACTGGCCCGGGGGGGGGGTAAAATAAAGATGACCCTCGGGCTGGCTGACCCAAGGGAAAGAAAAGGCTAGGTGGCGAATGGTAAAACCAATGTTGGGCATTGCTGGAAGAGCTTTACTTAAGGCGAACTGTCAAGGGGTTCCCATTATAGCCCAACCGCGTAAGGGACGCAAAATCCGGGAACATAACACCGATATGACGGAAACTAGGGTGGCAAGAGTGGAACAAAACACCAGGCATAAGGCCGAGCCTTCCACCCTTTACCAAGTATATAGATGCATTAATTAAATAAGATATATTGTGATATCCCAACAAGTAAACATGTTCCAACAAGGAACAACATCTCCATGTTCCAACAAGGAACAAACTTCAATCTTCACCTGCAACTAACAACGCTATAAGAGGGGCTGAGCAAAGCGGTAACATAGCCAATCAACGGTTTGCTAGGACATGGTGGGTTAGAGGTTTGACATGGCAATTTGGGAGGCTGACAAGCAAATGGTAGGCATCGTAGCATTGGCATGGCAAAAGAGCGAGCAAACTAGCATAGCAAAGATAGTAGTGATTTCGAGGGTATGATCATCTTGCCTGAAATCCCGCAAGGAAGAAGAACGAGTCCATGAAGAAGACAAACAGACGTGGACGAACGAATCCTCACAACACGACGTTATCGGAACCAACCCGAAGAAGCAACACCGGAAAAGAAGCACACAACATAGTAAACAAACATCACATAAACATGGCATGATGCGCAATCAAGTATGATGCATGTCCGGTTTAATGAGGCATGGCATGGCAAAGAGCACAAGCAACCCTACAAATTAAGTGGAGCTCAATATGCAACGAGTTGCATATTGACGAAACACCACGACAATTATTTAGTTCTCTCTCGGTTATGAGCTACTCAACAATATTAAATGTTGTTAAACGTGGCAAGGGGTGAAGCATAATGGAAACTAACTATTTAAGCAAGTTTAAATGAGGCCGGAAGAATAAACAACAATTCCGGAAAATCCTCATGAGCAATATTCAAATTTGGTACTGTTCTGCCCTAAAACATATTTTATTGTTGTTAAACAGGAAAATAAAGTGGACCATGTTAAACTAGGCATTTTTCCACCCCAAATACATATAAAGTTTATTTAATTCCGAGTTACGGTTATTTAGTTATGAAATAAAGCATTTTAGCATGGCATTTGAGCAAATTTAAATAAACAGCAAGTTAAACATTTTAAACATGGATGAAATTGGCATATTATTAATCTACACAAAATTCTAAGCATTTTACATGTTAAAAGTTTTTACATATGATGCACAGATTATGAGTTATTATATGCATGAAGTGCAAGGGGGTTTCTGCAAATCTGTAATTCCTCGGATAATGCTAAAATCGTAGGACTGGAAAAAAAATGATATGGGCCGAAACTGGCTGGGCCACAACAGGAGAGAAAAAAAAGGAGGGGGCGCTGGGGGTGGCCTCACCATGGGCCTTGGCCCGGACGGTGGAGAGGGAGGAGGCAGATCGGGCCGGTGGATCTGGACTGGGCCTCGGCTCTTGGGGCCCACGGCGGTGTGGTCAACGGGCACCAGGGAGCGAGCGGCTCCTCTGCTCGCTCCCGAGTGGACATGGCGGCGGCGGTGAAGGTTCCCCGCGCGGCTGCGCGAAGGCGGGGAGGACGCCGGGAGGCACGGGACTCGCCGGGGACGGGTGCCGGAGGCCGAGCCTCGGCCGGATCTGGCTGGAAGGAGGGCCGACAGAGAGGGACGGCGACTCCGGCGGAGTTCCATGGCAGCACAGGGGGTTGGCGACGGCGGGCGGCGGAGAGACACCGAGGGGCGACGGTGAGGCTGCGCAACGGCGGGGTGCCCGGGCGACGACGGATCTGGGTTCCGGCGAGGCCACAGCCTTCCGGCGAGGCGACGCAGACGATGGCCGGCGGCGGGTCGACGGGGAGCTCGGGATCGAGGGGCTCCTCCCCTCGATCCAGATCGAGAGCGGGAGGCGCGGGGCGCTCGGCCCGGATCCAGCCCGGGGCGGGCCTCGGATGGGCCGGCCGGGCCCTGGGCGGCGCTGGGAGGCCAGGGGGACGCGTGGAGGGCGCGGGTTGGAGGAGGCGAGCGTTGGGGCGACGTGGCGGCGCCCGGTTGGCCGGGGCGACGCCTCAGGTGGCGGCGCGGCGATTGGCGGCGCGCCAAGTGGCGAAGGGGGAGCGCACCGGCGCTGAAAACGAGGAGGGGGCGGCGGCTGGCTGCGGGAATAGAGGAGGGGGTAGGTAGGAGGCCAAAATTGGAGAGAGGGGGTCTATATATAGAAAAAGAGGCTAGGGTTGGGGGGTTTTGGGGGCTTTTGGACCGTACGATCGCGATCGTGCGGCTCTGGTCAGAGGGGGAGGTTAGAGGGCTGCGGGAGGGATTAGTGGGCTGTGTAGAGACCATGGGCTGCAGGAGAGAAGAGGGAGAGAGGCCCGGCAACGGTTTTCGGAGACCGAAAACACCCGACGAACATACCGACTATATCGCGGTTATATATTTAACGGTTGGGCAGTCAAACGAACTCCGAATGCGACGAAATTTGGCAGGCGGCCTGTCTACACTATAATAAGACCGCACACCAAGTTTCATCCCATTCCGAGAACATTTTTCGGCCACTTATAAAATAATATTTCGGGGGTGCCGCGGGCGCGTGCGAGTGTGGTCTGGACACCGAACGGACAACGGAGAGAACCAGGAGGAACCCGAACGGATGCAAGTTTTGAAAAACATGCGGATGAAATGCAAATGATGACATGGCAAAATGCAACACGCAAGCAAATGACATGGCAACTACAACGAATAACTGGAGGACACCTGGCACATCGGTCTCGGGGCGTTACACTAAGTTATCTAGATGTGGTTGAATTGACAACTCAACTTCTAATACTTGAGAATATTCTTTGGCTCCCCTTGTGTCGAATCAATAAATTTGGGTTGAGTACTCTACCCTCGAAAACTATTGTGATCCCCTATACTTGTGGGTTATCACTCACTTTGTTAGCACCTTTAGGATTGACAAAACCTTTTGGTTGCATAATATACAACTCTTCTTTAATAAATCCATTAAGGAATGCAGTTTTGACATCCATTTGCCAGATTTCATAAAATGTGGCAATTGCTAACATGATTCAGATAGAATTAAGCATCGATACGAGTGAGAAAATCTCATCGTATTCAACACCTTGAACTTGTCGAAAACCTTTTTCAACAAGTCGAGCTTTATAGATAGTAACACTACTATCAGGGTCTGTCTTCCTCTTGAAGATCCATTTATTTAATATGGCTTGCGGATCATTGGGCAAGTCCACCAAAGTCCAAACTTTGTTCTCATACATGGATCCAATCTCAGATTTCATGGCCTCAAGCCATTTTGTGGAATCTGGGATCATCATCGCTTCCTCATAGTTCGTAGGTTTATCATGGTCTAGTAACATGACTTCTAGAATAGGATTACCGTACCACACTAGTGCGGACCGTACTCTGGAAGACCTACGAGGTTCTGTAGTAACTTGATTTGAAGTTTCATGATCGTCATCATTAGCTTCCTCACTAATTGGTGTAGCAATCACTGGAACTGATTTCTGTGATGAACTACTTTCCAATTCGGGAGAAGGTACAATTACCTTATCAAGCTCTACTTACCTCCCACTCACTTATTTCGAGAGAAACTCCTTCTCTAGAAAGGATCCATTCTTAACAACAAATTTCTTGCCTTCGGATCTGTGATAGAAGGTGTACCCAACAATTTCCTTTGGGTATCCTATGAAGAAGACACATTTCTCCGATTTGGGTTCGAGCTTATCAGGTTGAAGCTTTTTCACATAAGCATCGCAGCCCCAAACATTAAGAAATGACAACTTTGGTTTCTTACCAAACCATAGTTCATAAGGCGTCGTATCAACGGATTTTGAGGGTGCCCTATTTAATGTGAATGCAGCCATCTCTAAAGCATAACCCCAAAACGATAGCGGTAAATTAGTAAGAGACATCATAGATCATACATTATCTAGTAAAGTATGATTACGACGTTCGGAGACACCATTACACTATGGTGTTCCAGGTGGCGTGAGTTGCGAAACTATTCTGCATTGTTTCAAATGTAGACCAAACTCGTAACTCAAATATTCTCCTCTACGATCAGATTGTAGAAACTTTTTTTGTCATGATGATTCTCCACTTCACTCTGAAATTCTTTGGACTTTTCAAATGTTTCAGACTTGTGCTTCATTAAGTAGATATACTCATATCTGCTCAAGTCATCTGTGAACGTCAGAAAATAATGATACCCGCCATGAGCGTCAACATTCATTCGACCGCATACATCGGTATGTATTACTTCCAACAAGTCAGTAGCTCGTTCCATTGTTTCGCAAAACGGAGTTTCAGTCATCTTGCCCAAAGGCACGGTTGCAAGCATCAAATGATTCATAACCAAGTGATTCCAAAAATCCATCTTTATGGAATTTCTTCATGTGCTTTACACCGATATGACCCAAATGGCAGTGCCACAAATAAGTTGCACTATCATTATCAACTTTGCATCTTTTGGCATCAATATTATGAATATGTGTATCACTATGATCGAGATCCAACAAACTATTTTCATTGGGTGTATGACCATCGAAGGTTTTATTCATGTAAACAGAACAACAATTATTCTCTAACTTTAAATGAATAACCGTATTGCAATAAACATGATCAAATCATATTAGTGCTCAATGCAAACGCCAAATAACATTTATTTAGGTTTAACACTAATCCCAAAAGTATAGGGAGTGTGCGATGATGATCATATCAATCTTGGAACCACTTCCAACACACATCGTCACTTCACCCTCAACTAGTCTCTGTTTATTCTGTAACTCCTAGTTTGAGTTACTAATATTTAGCAACCGAACAAGTATCAAATACCCAGGGGCTACAATAAACACTAGTAAGGTACACATCAATAACCTGTATATCAAATATACCCTTGTTCACTTTGCCATCCTTCTTATACACCAAATATTCAGGGCATTTCCGCTTCTAGTGACCATTTCCTTTGCAGTTGAAGCACTTAGTTTAAGGATTTAGTCTAGCTTTGGGCTTCTTCATGGAAGTGACAACTTGCTTGCCATTCTACATGAAGTTCCCTTTCTTTCCCTTTGCTCTTTTCTTGAAACTAGTGGTCTTTTCAATCATCAACACTTGATACTTTTTCTTGATTTCTACCTTCGTCGATTTCAGCATCACGAAGAGCTCGGGAATCATTTTCGTTATCCCTTGCATACTATAGTTCATCACGGAGTTCCAGTAACTTGGTGATGGTGACTAGAGAACTCTGTCAATCACTATCTTATCTGGAAGATTAACTCCCACTTGATTCAAGTGATTGTAGTACCCAGACAATCTGAGCACATGCTCACTTCTTGAGATATTCTCCTCCATCTTTAGCTATATAACTTGTTAGAGACTTTATATCTCTCAACTCGGGTATTTTGCTTGAAATATTAACTTCAACTCCTGGAACATCTCATATGGTCCATGGCGTTCAAAACGTCTTTGAAGTCCCGATTCTAAGCCGTTAAGCATGGTGCACTAAACTATCAAGTAGTTATCATTTTGAGCTAGCCAAACGTTCATAACGTCTGTATCTGCTCCTGCAATAGGTTTGTCACCTAGTGGTGCATCAAGGACATAATTCTTCCGTGCAGCAATGATGATAATCCTCAGATCATGGATCCAATCCGCATCATTGCTACTATCATCTTTCAACTTAGTTTTCTCTAGGGACACATATAAAACATAAGGAAGCAACAACGCGAGCTATTGATCTACAACATTATTTGCAAAATACTACCAGGACTAAGTTCATGATAAATTAAAGTTCAATTAATCATATTACTTAAGAATTCCCACTTAGATTGACATCCCTCTAATCATCTACGTGATCATGTGATCCAAATCAACTAAACCATAACCGATCATCACGTGAGATGGAGTAGTTTTCAATGGTGAACATCAATATGTTGATCATATCTACTATATGATTCACGCTCGACCTTTCGGTCTCAGTGTTCCGAGGCCATATCTGCATATGATAGGCTCGTCAAGTTTAACCCAAGTATTTTTGCGTGTGCAAAACTGGCTTGCACCCGTTGTAGGTGAACGTTGAGCTTATCACACCCGATCATCACGTGGTGTCTCGGCACGACGAACTTTAGCAACGGTGCATACTCAGGGAGAACACATATACCTTGTAATTTAATGAGAGATCATCTTATAATGCTACCGTCAATCAAAGTAAAATAAGATGCATAAAGGATAAAGATCACATGCAATCAATATAAGTGATATGATATGGCCACCATCATCTTCTGCTTGTGATCTCAATCTCCGAAGCACTGTCATGATCACGATCGCCACCGGTGCGACTCCTTGATCTCCATCGTAGCATCTTTGTCTTCTCGGGTATATTGCTTCTACGACTATCGCTACCGCTTAGTGATAAAGTAAAGCAATTATAGGGCGATTGCATTGCATACAATAAAGCGACAACCATATGGCTCCTGCCAGTTGCCGATAACTCGGTTACAAAACATGATCATCTCATACAATAAAATATAGCATCATGTCTTGACCATATCACATCATAGCATGCCCTGCAAAAACAAGTTAGACATCCTCTACTTTGTTGTTGCAAGTTTTACGTGGCTGCTACGGATTGAGTAAGAACCGTTCTTACCTACGCATCAAAACCACAACGATATTTCGTCAAGTTAGTGTTGTTTTAACCTTCTCAAGGACCGGGCGTAGCCACACTCGGTTCAACTGAAGTTGGAGAAACAGACACCCGCCAGCCACCTGTGTGCAAAGCACGTCGGTAGAACCAGTCTCGTGTAAGCGCACGCGTAATGTCGGTCCAGGCCGCTTCATCCAACAATACCGCCGAACCAAAGTATGACATGCTGGTAAGCAGTATGACTTGTATCGCCCACAACTCACTTGTGTTCTACTCGTGCATATAACATCTACGCATAAACCTGGCTCGGATGCCACTGTTGGGGAACGTAGTAATTTCAAAAATTTCCTACGCACGCGCAAGATCATGGTGATGTATATCAATGAGAGGGGAGAGTGTTGTCCACGTACCCTCATAGACCGAAAGCAGAAGCGTTAGCAAACCGCGGTTGATGTAATCGTACGTCTTCACGATCCGACCGATCCAAGTACCGAACGTACAGCACCTCCAAGTTCAGCACACGTTCAGCTCGATGACGTCCCATGAACTCCGATCCAGCAGAGCTTTGCGGGAGAGTTCCGTCAGCACGATGGCATGATGACGGTGTTGATGATGCTACCGACGTAGGGCTTCGCCTAACCACCGTTATGATATTACCGAGGTTGAATATGGTGGAGGGGGGCACCGCACACGGCTGGGAGAGATCAACAGATCAACTTGTGTGTCTATGGGGTTCCCCCTCCCCGTATATAAAGGAGTGGAGGAGGGGAGGGGCCGGCCCTCTCTATGGCATGCACTGGGGTGTCCTACTCCCACCGGGAGTAGGATTCCCCCCCCCCTTTCATGTAGTAGGAGTAGGAGTCAAGGAAAGGGAAGAGAGAAGAGAAGAAAGGAGGGGGTGCCGCCCCTCCCCCTAGTCCAATTCGGACTAGGCCTTGGGGGGCATGCGGCCTGCCTCTCTCTCTCCCTTAAAGCCCAATAAGGCTCATATACTCCCCGGCGAATTCCGTAACTCTCTAGTACTCCGATAAATATCTGAATCACTCGGAACCTTTCCGATGTCCGAATATAGTCGTCCAATATATCAATCTTTACGTATCGACCATTTCGAGACTCCTCATCATGTCCCCGATCTCATCCGGGACTCCGAACTACCTTCGGTACATCAAAACACATAACTCATAATATAAATCGTCCCCGAACGTTAAGCGTGCGGACCCTACGGGTTCGAGAACTATGTAGACATGACCGTGACACGCCTCTGGTCAATAACCAATAGCGGAACCTGGATGCTCATATTGGCCCCCACATATTCTACGAAGATCTTTGTCGGTCAAACCACATAACAACATACGTTGTTCCCTTTGTCATCAGTATGTTACTTTCCTGAGATTCGATCATCGGTATCTCAATACCTAGCTCAATCTCGTTACCGGTAAGTCTCTTTACTCGTTCTGTAATGCATCATCCCACAACAAACTCATTAATCACATTGCTTGCAAGGCTTATAGTGATGTGCATTAGCGAGAGGGCCCAGAGATACCTCTCCGACAATCGGAGTGACAAATCATAATCTCGATGCCAACTCAACAAGTATCATCGGAGACACCTGTAAAGCACCTTTATAATCACCCAATTACATTGTGATGTTTGGTAGCACACAAAGTGTTCCTCCGATATTCGGGAGTTGCATAATCTCATAGTTATAGGAACATGTATAAGTCATGAAGAAAGCAATAGCAACATACTAAACGATCAAGTGCTAAGCAAACGGAATGGGTCAAGTCAATCACATCATTCTCCTAATGATGTGATCCCGTCAATCAAATGACAACTCTTTGTCCATGGCTAGGAAACATAACCATCTTTGATTAATGAGCTAGTCAAGTAGAGGCATACTAGTGACATTATGTTTGTCTATGTATTCACACATGTACTAAGTTTCTGGTTAATACAATTCTAGCATGAGTAATAAACATTTATCATGAAATATGGAAATAAACAATAACTTTATTATTGCCTCTAGGGCATATTTCCTTCACGGGGCAGTCTAGCTTGGTCGGTTTCATGAGAGGCAAGGGCCTTTGTGATTTGATGGCTCATTACTGCTGGAAGGCGGGGCCTTGTGATTTGACTGCTCGTATAAATGTGCTGACGACCTGAGGAGGAGCAAAGAACCGTGCGCTATACTCAAGTTTTCCACTGGAGTAGTACTATGACAGAGGAGCACGAAACACGGCAGCCCAGTGCCATATGGCGATAAAAAATGATCTAATTTGCTAGTCATCTCATTGTTAGCATTGTTCTATTCATTCCCTAAAAAAGCATTGTTCTATTCATGCCTCGCAGAGAACTTGACACATGCGGCGAAACACCTGAAGCAAAAGATGAAACACAGGAGCAAAAGAAGAAGGAAGATTATCACCCCAAATGATCTAATTCACCGTGGAGTCGTAACTACTTCTTCATCGCCTCCACAACCTCCATCTCCTTGCGTGTCTCCTCCGCCATCTTCTTCATTCTGTCCATGACGGGGCATTTCTCGACGCGAGATTTCATTATCTGTTCCATGGCCGCATTACGTACCTTGACAGCAGCCGGGTGCTCGATGCGGAGCTTTGCCAATTCCTCCTTCTGTTCCATGAAGAGGGCCTGCAGCATCTTCATCGAGGAACTACTATTCTCATGCAGCTTCTTCCAGCCGGCGTTCTTCTCCTTCAACAGATCGAGCTCGTGGCAGAGCTTCGCCTTGTCCTCCTGAAGTTGCAGGATTTCACCGGTCGCCTTCTTCTCCAAGGCAATGCTCTTCTTCAGCAGCATCACCAAGCCGGAGGTTAACTCCCCCTACTTATCGAGCTCAGCGGGCATGTCGTCGAGGCTCTCCTTTAGCTGCTCCACCAAGCCTTCGATTAACTCCTTCTGCTTATTGAGGTGCTTATTGAGCTGATCGGGCATGCCGTCGAGGGATAACGACTCCAGCGCCGCCGGCTCGACATGTTCGCCTTCACGCACTACTAGGAAAATGCTTATAGATAGAATGTGACGCCCGGATAATTAGGTTACAGTAATCCCACGTTAACGATGCCACGTCACCTCGGTTACTGTTGATAATCTCGCGTTAGTTCGAAATGATTCAAATTCTAAATTTGAATTTAAGTTAAAACAATTAAAGTTTTCAAAAGTCAACACTAAATTGTTCCTAATGTGTCAAATAATCCATAGTAAATGATGGTGAATAAATATCTTTTAATAAAATATTTAAATGCACTAAAGTAATAGAAATGACAGCAAAAACAATTAATTAAATGCCTTTTTCAAGTTATAATAATAAAACTAAATTAGTAGTGTGCCAAAACAATTGTGGCAATGGACTGATTAGTAATACTAATTTAGGTGCTCACTGGTATTTTATAAAACTAAAATAAAAGAAACTTTAAATGAAAACAGTAAAGGAAATAAAATTAAAAAGAAAAAGAAAAGAAAAGAAAAAACAAAGCTAAAAAAAGAGAAGCCCCCCCACTGGGCCAACCGGCCCAGCAGGCCACCAAGCCGGCCTACCAGCCGCGCCCATATCCCCCCCCCCCCACTGCTCCCAAAACCCTAATCGGTCGCCCCACTTCCCCCCCCCCCCCACACTCCGTCGATCCACCTCTCCCATCCTTTGGGCCCCCGATTGGATCGGGGGAATGGACCCATCGCGTGCCATCGCCCCACTGGCCTCGGCGGCGGCGGCCCGGATGCTGCCCTGATCTGGGCGCCTCCCCCTCTCCCCTTCTCCCCCCCCCCCGATTGGATCGGGGGGATCGAACCGCTGCCGCCGCCCGAAATGCCACCACCGCGCCCTGCCTCGTCGACGGCCACCTCGCCGGACTGCCTCCTCGATGCACATCGTCACCGTCCTCCTCCTCGATCCCCATTGCCCTAGTCCCTATGGCCCCGCGGTGAGGCCCCCATCGTCTATTCCTCTTCCCTTCCCCGTTCGATCACAGCGGCCACTGCCGCCGCCCGAGCGCCCTGAGCCGTGCTCCCCACGTCGCGTCCCGCGGTCGCCAAGCCCCGACCATGCCCGATGCGCGGACGCCCCGCCTCCGTGCACCGTTGCCCGACCCCGGCCGCTCGCGTCGGCCAAGCCCCGCCCGGCGCCCGCCTCTAGCACCCGTCGCCCACCCCCCCTCCCTGCACGCCTCCCCAGCATCTCAGCCTCCTACTGCTGGCGCTCGCCGCCATGGCAACGCCCGCACCTATTCCTTGCGGCGGCGCCGCTGCAGTGCTCCAGCCATCCCGCGGGGCACGCCCTCCCGCCCCCACAGCCGACGACCCCTGGCCTCGCATTGCTAATGGGCGGGTTGTGGCTACGCCCGTAACCAGCACCCGCAAGCCCCTCAAGCCACTGACTAGGGGAGCCATGCCAAGAGAACGTTAAAAAAAATGAATGATGAAAATGAAATTAGTATTTTTTTTTAATTAATTAGTGAATTAATTATATTAATTTGATTTAGCTAACTAATTAAAATTAGTTAATCTAATCAAGTAATTAAACTAATTGACCAGATTAGATAATCTCAGTCAATGACACGTGGGTCCCACTGGACCCACAATTCAGTTGACCAGTCAAACCGCTGACTGGGCAGTCCCAGTCAGTGACAGGTGGGACCCCCGGAGTCCACTTTGACTTTGTTGACAAGTCAAGTGGTCAACAGTTGACTGGGCTGACCCAGCCCTTGGCCCCACATGGCATACACAGTGGCTAGCTGCTGATGTGTATAAAAAAGCTATTTACTATTTATTTTGAATTTAATAACTAAAATAAATTCAGAAAATGAATAAAACTTTAAAAATTAATATAAAATAAGCCATAGCTCGGATGGAAAAACTTTGTACATGAAAGTTGCTCAGAATGACGAGACGAATCCAGATACGCAGCCCGTCCGTCCGCCACACATCCCTAGCATAGTGAACCTACAATAATTCACCTCTGGTTCATCTGTTCAAAAATGCGAAACACCGGGGATACTTCCCGGATATTTCCCCCTTTAACCGATACCACCTACTGCCACGTTAGGGCACACCTAGCATCGCTCATTGTCATGTCATGCATTGTCATGCTTATGTTTGCATTGTATTTACTGTTTCTTCCCCCTCTTCTCTCTGGTAGACTACGAGACCGACGCTGCTGCTGTCCAGTTCGACTAGGGAGTTGACGACCCCTCCTTGCCAGAGCAACCAGGCAAGCGCCCCCCCTCCCCCGTGATCACGAGATATCGCCTATTCTTCTCTCTACTGCTTGCATTAGAGTAGTATAGCATGTTACCATTTCGATTGATCCTATTCTGTTGCATAGCCTGTCATTGTTGCTACAGTTGTTGATACCTTACTCGCAATCCTAAATGCTTAGTATAGGATGCTAGTTTATCATCATTGGCCCTACATTCTTGTCAGTCTGCCTTGCTATACTATCGGGTCGTGCACACTCGGGAGTTGATCACGGGTATATACAATACATACCTACATATTATACATATGGTGACTAAAGTCGGGTTGGCTCGTTGAGTAACCGCAAGAGATTCCGATGTGGGGGCTGAAAGGACAGGTCGCTCCATCCCGGTAGAGGTGGGCCTGGGTTCCCGACGGCCCACCGACTATTACTATGTGGCGGAGCGATAGGGCAGGTTGAGACCACCTAAGCAAGAGGTGGGCCTGGCCCTGGTCGGCGTCCGCGGTTACTTCATAATAACACACTTAACGAGATCTTGGTATTTGATCTGAGTCTGGCCACTGGCCTCTACGTACTAACCAACTACGCGGGAACAGTTATGGGCACTCGACGTCGTGGTATCAGGCGAAGCCTTCTTGACGTCAGTGACTGAGCGGCGCACGCCGGGTTGGACTGCGTAACGCAGCTTCCTTGGTAATGGAGGTTGCTAGGTCTGCTCTCCGTCCGCCCATGCAATATGCAGGTGTGCAATGGGCGATGGTCCCAGACCCCTGCGTGCATAGGATTTAGACCGGCGTGCTGACCTCTCTGTTGTGCCTAGGTGGGGCTGTGACGTGTTGATCTTCCGAGGACAGGCATGATCCAGGAAAGTGTGTCCGGCCAAATGGGATAGAGCATGTTGGTTATGTGGTGCACCCTTGCAGGGAAGTTTATCTATTCGAATAGCCGTGTCCCTCGGTAAAAGGACGACCCGGAGTTGTACCTTGACCTTATGACAACTAGAAACTGATACTTAATAAAACACACCCAGACAAGTTCCAGAGACAACCCGGTGATCGCTTTCCCACAGGGCGACGAGGGGACGATCACCGGGTAGGATTATGCTATGTGATGCTATTTGGAGGACTTTAATCTACTCTCTTCTACATGATGCAAGACGGAGGCTGCCAGAAGCGTAGTCTTCGATAGGACTAGCTATCCCCCTCTTATTCTGGCATTTTGCAGTTCAGTCCACCGATATTGCCTTTTACACATATACACATGCATATGTAGTGTAGATCCTTGCTTGCGAGTACTTTAGATGAGTACTCACGGTTGCTTTGCTACTTCTTTTTCCCCCTTTCCCAGTTATTGCAATCATATGATGGAGTTCAGGAGCGAGAGGATCCCGAGGATGGTTCTACATGGAGTTCGGCTTCAAGGAGTAGTTAGGATGTCCCAGGCAGGAGGCCTCGCCTTTTCGATCGTCGCTACGTTTGTGCTAGCCTTCTTAAGGCAAACTTGTTTAACTTATGTCTGTACTCAGATATTGTTGCTTCCGCTGACTCGTTTATGTTCGAGCACTTGTATTCGATCCCTCGAGGCCCCTGGCTTGTAATATGATGCTTGTATGACTTATTTTACTTTTAGAGTTGTGTTGTGATATCTTCCCGTGAGTCCCTGATCTTGATCGTACACATTTGCGTGCATGATTAGTGTACGATTGAATCGGGGGCGTCACAAGTTGGTATCAGATCCGACTGCCTATAGGAATCCCCTTTCCAACTCCTTGGCCGAAGTTGAGTCTAGAAGCCAAAAACGGTTTTACTAACTTGGCTGTGTGGCTTATGGGCCGACGTCGCCATTGGGTGGTATTAGGATCTTTTACTCCTCGACCTTTACTCTGGGACTCTGATCTCTCCTCTATTCGGGTTAAATGATTTTACTAACGCCGACTCTAGGTTCTCGTAACTACTTACTCCCGGAGAGCCCTCACTCCAGGTGATTGCTTAGTTCACCAGAAGATTTCGAAGATCCTCTACGATGTTCTCCTCAGACACTTGTGCCCATCGCCCTTACAAACTCCGTACCATTGTTTTATCCTTATGGATAATTGTATACACGTGCCATTCTTACCTTCAATCTCATTGATCTTGTTATTACAAGATGCCTCGAATTGATCTCCTTTGCTCCGAGAATCCTTTGAGCTTACTGCCTTGTAGTTCTTACCGCATGAATACACTGTACGGATAATTTCTCGCACTTACCAAGTATCTGCTCATCCTCAGTTGATCCATGTAATTCACAAAAATTCTTCGAAATGCTATTCAACCTTCTAAAAATCCTCAACACCTTATTACTATTGAAGTTCTTACCTTCCTGCATTATGGTTAACTCCATATATCTAGTAATCTTTGTTGGCATCCTTTGTCTTTATCATTTTGAGTCCGATGATTCAGTATGTTGTGAATGCCCGCAATCATCAGACGATCCTTATGAATTATTATTTCTCGGCTCAACCGTCATTGTTAACTCGAGCTGGTTCTCGACCAATCAAATTGTCGTCGATTGTACCCCTAAGACTATTCAACTTATCCATCCCTAATGAGAGTGTTGCTTCTGATCCCTTAACCGGGAATTCATAATTCTTGTGAAACTGAGCTTTGAGTTAGTCAGTTGTTTCTATAATCTGACCCCCTTGCATTCTTTCTTCTTCTGGTTGAGTACTGATGCTCACATCAGATCCTTTGTGGACCACCATTTCCTTTATTTGATTTTACCCGACAACGTCCTTCATATTCAATAACTTTGTGAGTCTTTTCTCAGATACATAATGTATTTGGTAAATTGTATCCTTTGCCTTGTCGAACATGCTCTGCTTTGGGGCTTGTGTTAATTACTCCTGAAGTTTGTGGTATATGCTCCTAAGAGGCCCTGATGGGTTGAACCTATGCCTTTTCTAATCTTTGTGAACCCGGAAACTACTATGAGTCATACTCTACTGATGTTATGTTGGATAAAATTCCAACACTACAGTTTTATCAAAGCGAGAGGTGAATGAAATGATATGCATTAAAGAAGTGGGAGTTGACCTTGAACTTTGTGTTCATGCCCATGAAAATGATGTAGACCATCTCAGAAGCTTCTTGCAAAATGAGTTTCCAGCTGTATGATTCTTTTGGTATTCTTAAAATTGATTCCTTACAGTTATGGTTCCAACCATGCTGTTTTGATATAATATATCTGATGGGAATTCATTCCAGTGCCTGGTCCATTTTTGGCAAGGTTGAAGTATCTACTGTCATAGGTCAATGACCCGGTTCTACTTCTATCATGTTCTACCTTTGAGTATTACTCCCTGGTATCTCGAAGATGTCTTGCCATTGCACCACATCTTACTAACTTTGTTGAAGTAATGTCTTTCCTTGTCGTAATCACTCTACGAGTTCTGGGTTGTTTTCTCAATCGAGGACACTGACTAGTGAAATTATTCTGCACTACAAATCAAATACCCTAGTATTTTTACTAGGAAATTCTGAACTCAATCTGGTCATTCCCAGACTATCGACTACATCCTAGTCTTGCTATCTTTGACTATGCTACCTCGTCCTTCTCTGGTGCACGGATTCTTCAGTGCGTGAGCACGACTTACGTCGAGCTTTCAACATCATGTTGCTTGTCTTGAAAGGCAACCTTGGTTCCGAGCTTGTTTCTTATATATTGATCCTATAAATTGCCTCTTCATCATTCCCTTGCTTGTTGCCGTTGTTGTTTGATTGCATCGTCTCGACACCTCCCGGCAAATGTGTCGGATCACCTTCAAAATTTTGACTTCTTCCGAGATGTCAACTGTGTTCATGATGAGAAATACCCTCCTTGCCCTCGATGATTTTTATTATCATTGACAACACCCTTGACTTCCTTTCATCGCGAACTTGTCCACATTATGAATACAACTTGCTCTCCAGCTAGTGTTGTGTTATGCTTCGAAGTATTACTGTCTTTTCTGTCGAGAATGTTGTGGGGATTTCTCCACCTCTTAGAAATTCTCGGTATGATGATACTTCTCACCATCACCATTCTTCCTTGGTCCCCGTGTTGTTTTTAACTGGGATACCAATATGCTAACAATGCGGTTTGAGTTCGGTACTTCTAGCAACCCTATTGCTTTGAAGTTAAGGATCGACAATTTGTTCTTAGACTGTTGGTTATTGAATCGTCACTCTAACATTGATCTTGCTGCCTAAGGTCATATTTCGGGCACACCTTTCAACAAATGATTGATGGTGTATGTTTTCCTAGAGCATACAACATTATATCATTTGAATTGACAAGTGTCATCTTCTTGTTCACATTATTGTGGAAATCCATCCGTTTGGAATTCTCGATGAATTGTCGCTGAGCCCATCAACCACCTTCTCATCCCCTCCTTGGTTTAATGATGAACTATTGTTTCAGGAACCCGCTCCCATAGTTCATTTCCCGAGAATCTTGCAATGTCATTTCGTCGATTTGTGTTGCACCTGTTCTTCTTGGACATCCTGAGTCTGAGGTATCATGACACCAATCGGATCTGAATCTCGGTCAGATATGATGGTTGGGACAACTTTCCACGAGTTATGATGTTGGTCCTTTGATGACCCGGTAATATGATGTCATGCCTAGCACCCCCCTGGCTGGAGGACCTATCATTATAATTTCTTTTGCAAGGATAACCATTCTTCCTGGAGGAAATTGTAAGACTTATTTTATAAGTTTCTCCTGATGGATCATTTGTGTATCCAAAGTCTGGCCCTTGATTGAAACACCATATCATTGCTACCTCGAAGCATGACTATGATACCATGCTCTTCAACAAGAACATTGGAGGTGCGATGCTAAATGTTTCTTGGTCAGTTATCCAAACACTGTTGTATGGGTAACATCTTGATTAATCCTTGCCTCTTATCTGAATGGTTGGGTACTTGCTCTCCTACCCTGTATGCCATGTTCTGCTTGTACATGGGAAGGATATACTCCTAATAATTGTGTGTAATCACAATTTTCCTTTCCATGGTTCTGTTTAATCTGATAATCACGTTTTCCTTTCCATTCTTTTGTTTAACCTTTCCTGAATCTGACTTAACTAAGCAGAGATAATTCCCTGCTTAGGTAGGCACCTTGTTGTACCACTCTGTCTGTAAGGCCCTGTTACTATTGTTGATGACATTCCAGTAACCACTGATGGATGAGAACTTTGCCAATTGGTTTGCCTTGTTCAACAAGCAGGAAAATGGTTCTGTTTGTTTCCCGTCCTTGGTACCGACATTGTTGCCGACATAGCTGACAAGCTATCCACTAACATGCCTCCCTGTCGCGCTGTGCAAGATGTCACCACCCTTCATACTTTCAACCCACATGGTGGGCCCATAACCCATAGGTCCACTGGATCGAAACTTGACTCTTCTTTACAACCTGGATTCTAATGTATCCTTTGCACCTAGCTTTGTATCTGATTCACGAGCTAGATGCTATACCATTATTCATCCTGGAATCAAATACCATGTTAGTCTCGTTGTTTAAACCCCCATTCCAGCTTGTGTGTAGTCATCAAATGATTGCCTACCCGTTTGAAATTTTGGTACCATCATATATTGCACTCAACGAATTCACTGAAATACAACTCCTGAGGTACCTTGTGTATTTCCCATTGAGTTCACCGTCAGATGCCCAGCTTTGTGGAGATGCGTTCTTCTGGAGTTTTTCCCCTTGGTCGTGTTCGTAGGACAATGGAGATCCCAGAGAAAGGATGACGACTTGATCATGGTGATTTGAAGTAGAGAAATGAAGACATCAACGAAAGGGATCAACCTCTTCGAAAGGACAACCAAGACCGACAAGACTCGTTAGGTTTCTCGCTACCAGCACCTCCCCCCCCCTTACTCCCCTGCTTAAATCTCGGGACGAGATTTCTTGTAGTGGAGGAGATTTGTGACGCCCCGGATAATTAGGTTACAATAATCCCATGTTAGCGATGCCACGTCACCTCGGTTATTGTTGATAATCTCACGTTAGTTCGAAACGATTCAAATTCAAAATTTGAATTTAAGTTAAAACAATTAAAGTTTTCAAAACTCAACACTAAATAGTTCCTAATGTGTCAAATAATCCATAGTAAATGGTGGTGACTAAATTATCTTTTAACAAAATATTTAAATGCACTAAAGTAATAGAAATGACAGCAAAAACAATTAATTAAATGCCTTTTTAAGTTATAATAATAAAACTAAATTAGTATTGTGCCAAAATAATTGTGGCCCTGGACTGATTAGTAATACTAATTTAGGTGCTCACTGGGTATTTTATAAAACTAAAATAAAAGAAACTTTAAATGAAACCAGTAAAGGAAATAAAATTAAAAAGAAAAAGAAAAAAACAAAGTTAAAAAAAGAGAAGCCCCCCTCCAACTAGGCCAACCGGCCCAGCAGGCCACCAGGCCAGCCCACCAGCCGCGCCCATATACCCCTCCTCTGACCCCCCCGATTGGATCGGGGGGAATGGACCCGTCGCGCGCCATCGCCCCACCGGCCTCGCCGGCGGCAGCCCGAACGCCGCCCCGATCCGGGTGCCTCCCCCTCTCCCCTTCTCCCCCCTCTCCCGATTGGATCGGGGGGATCGAACCGATGCCGCTGCCCGGAACGCCACCGCCGCACCCTGCCTCGTCGACGACCACCTCGCCGGACTGCCTCCTCGATGCATGTCGTCCCCGTCCTCCTCCTCGATCCCCATTGCCCTAGTCCCTACGGCCCCGCGATGAGGCCCCCAGCGTCTATTCCTCTTCCCTTCCCTATTCGGTCACAGCGGCCACTGCCGCCGCCCGAGCGCCCGACGCCGTGCTCCCCACGTCGCGTCCCGCGGTCGCCACGCCCCGACCGCGCCCGATGCGAGCGCCCCGCCTCCGTGCACCGTTGCCCGACCCCGGCCGCTCGCGTCGGCCAAGCCCTGCCTGGCGCCCGCCTCTAGCACCCATCGCCCGCCCCCCTCCCGGCACGCCTCCCTAGCATCTTGGCCTCCTGCTACTGGCGCTCGCCACCATGGCGATGCCCGCACCTATTCCTTGCGGCAGCGCCGCTGTAGTGCTCCAGCCATCCCGCAGCGCACGCCCTCCCGCCCCACAGCCGACGACCCCTGGCCTTGCATCGCTAACGGGCGGGCTGCGGCTACGCCTGTAACCGGCACCCGCAAGCCCCTCGGGCCACTGACTAGGGGGCCCCATGCCCAGAGAACATTAAAAAATGAATGATGAAAATGAAATTAGTAACTTTTTTAATTAATTAATTAATCTGGTTTAGCTAACTAATTAAAATTAGTTAATCTAATCAAGTAATTAAACTAATTAACCAGATTAGATAATCTCAGTCAATGACATGTGGGTCCCACTGGACCCAGAGTTTCGTTGACCAGTCAAACCGCTGACTAGGCAGTCCGAGTCAGTGACAGGTGGGACCCCCGGAGTCCACTTTGACTTTGTTGACCAGTCAACTGGTCAACAGTTGACTGGGCTGACCCAGCCCTTGGCCCCACATGGCATACGCAGTGGCTAGCTGCTGCTGTGTATAAAAAAAGGTATTTACTATTTATTTTGAATTTAATAACTAAAATAAATTCAGAAAATGAATAAAACTTTAAAAATTAATATAAAGTAAATTGTAGCTCGGATGGAAAAACTTTGTACATGAAAGTTGCTCAGAACGATGAGATGAATCCAGATATGCAGCCTATTTGTCCGCCACACGTCCCTAGCATAGTGAACCTGTAACATTTCACCTCCGGTTCATCTGTTCGAAAACGCGAAAACACCGGGGATACTTTCCCGGATGTTTCCCCCTTTCGCCGGTACCACCTACTGCCGCGTTAGGGCACACCTAGCATCGCTCATTGTCATGTCATGCATCGTCATGCTTATGTTTGCATTGTATTTACTGTTTCTTCCCCCTCTTCTCTCCGGTAGACTACGAGACCGACGTTGCTGCTGTCCAGTTCGACTACGGAGTTGATGACCCCTCCTTGCCAGAGCAACCAGGCAAGCCCCCCCCCCCTTGCTCACTAGATATCGCCTATTCTTCTCTCTACTGCTTGCATTAGAGTAGTATAGCATGTTACCGTTTCAATTGATCCTATTTTGTTGCATAGCCTGTCATTGTTGCTACAGTTGTTGATATCTTACCCGCAATCCTAAATGCTTAGTATAGGATGCTAGTTTATCATCATTGGCTCTACATTCTTGTCAGTCTGCCTTGCTATACTATCGGTCCGTGATCACTCGGGAGGAGATCACAGCTATATACAATACATACCTACATACTATACATATGGTGACTAAAGTCGGGTTAGCTCATTGAGTACCCGCAAGAGATTCCGATGTGGGGGGCTGAAAGGACAGGTGGCTCCATCCCAGTAGAGGTGGGCCTGGGTTCCCGACGGCCCCCGATTGTTTCTATGTGGCAGAGCGACGGGGTAGGTTGAGACCACCTAGGCGAGAGGTGGGCCTGACCCTGGTCGGCGTCTGCGGTTACTTCATAATAACACGCTTAACAAGATCTTGGTATTTGATCTGAGTCTGGCCACTGGCCTATGCGCACTAACCAACTACGCGGGAATAGTTATGGGCACTTGACGTCGTGGTATCAGCCGAAGCCTTCTTGACATCAACGACTAAGTGGCGCGCGCCGGGTTGGACTGCGTAATACAACTTCCTTTGTAATGGAGGTTGCTAGGTCTACTCTCCGGCCGCCCACGCAACGTGTAGGTGTGCAATGGGCGATGGGCCCAGACCCCTACGTGCATAGGATTTAGACCGGCGTGTTGTCCTGTCTGATGTGCCTAGGTGGGGTTGCGTTGTGTTGATCTTCCGAGGCCGGGCATGACCCAGGAAAGTGTGTCCGGTCAAATGGGATCGAGCGTGTTGGGTTATGTGGTGCACCCCTGCAAGGAAGTTTATCTATTCGAATAGTCGTGTCCCTCGGTAAAAGGACGACCCGGAGTTGTACCTTGACCTTATGACAACTAGCACAGGATACTTAATAAAACACACCCAGACAAGTTCCAGAGATAACCTGGTGATTGCTTTCCCACAGGGCGACGAGGGGAGGATTGTCGTGTAGGATTATGCTATGCGATGCTACTTGGAGGACTTCAATCTACTCTCTTCTACATGCTGCAAGACGTAGGCTGCCAGAAGCGTAGTCTTCGATAGGACTAGCTATCCCCCTCTTATTCTGGCATTCTGTAGTTCAGTCCACCGATATTTCCTTTTACACATATACACATGCATATGTAGTGTAGATCCTTGCTTGCGAGTACTTTGGATGAGTACTCACAGTTGCTTTGCTACTTCTTTTCCCCCTTTCCTGGTTATTGCGACCATACGATGGAGTTCAGGAGCGAGAGGATCCCGAGGATGGTTCTACATGGAGTTCGGCTTCGAGGAGTAGTTAGGAGGTCTCAGGCAGGAGGCCTCGCCTTTTCGATCGTTGCTACTTTTGTGCTAGCCTTCTTAAGGCAAACTTATTTAACTTATGTCTGTACTCAGATATTGTTGCTTCTGTTGACTCATTTATGTTCGAGCACTTGTATTCGAGCCCTCGAGGCCCCTGGCTTGTAATATGATGCTTGTATGACTTATTTTACTTTTAGAGTTGTGTTGTGATATCTTCCCGTGAGTCTCTGATCTTGATCGTACACATTTGCGTGCATGATTAGTGTACGATTGAATCGGGGGCGTCACATAGAAGTTTACCTGTAGCGCTTGTTTATGACCCCATGCTACTAGTATTTACCAGTAGCGCTGGGTAGAAAACACGCTACTACTAATATATAACAGCAGCGTTTGTTTGCTTGGGCCGCGCTACTGTTACATGGGCCGCAGGGCAAAAATAGTAGCCCACTTAGCTGTAGCGTCTGTTTTGAATGGGCGCTACAGCTGGTGGGCTTAGCAGTAGCGCTAGCCTCTAACCAGCGCTACTACTAGAGCAAAAGAAAACCGGCCCGAGCGCCCCCGCACCCCCTCACTCTCACAATCGATACCCTCCGCTCGACGATGCCTCCGCGGTTAGGGTTCGTCCCCGGCCGCCTCACCCCCATCGACGGTGCCGTGCGCCCCCACCACGCGCGGTCGCCTCTCGCCTCCTCCGATGCGCCAGTCCCGTAAGTCCCCCTCGATCTCCTCCTTCCTGCGCGCGCTACACTAGCTAGGCTCCAATCGATTTGCCGTGGCGGCTCGCCATGTTTCGGGATTTAGGGATTGCACAGTGGCTCCGCGCTTCGATGCGATGTGTTCCAGGCTTGTTTCCTCGCGTGATTGGGGAGAGAGTAGAGAGAGGGGTTAGGTGTAGGGGAACGTTGCATAAAATAAAAAAATTCCTACGTTCACCAAGATCCATCTATGAGTTCATCTTGCAACGAGAGAGAGAGATGCATCTACATACCCTTGTAGATCGCGTGGGGAAGCATTCAAGAGAACAGGGTTGAGGTAGTCGTTCTCGTCGTGATCCTATCACCGGAGATCCTAGTGCTGAACGGACGGCACCTCCGCGTTCAACACACATACAGTCAGCGTGACGTCTCCTCCGTCTTGATCCAGCAAGGGGGAAGGAGAGGTTGATGAAGATCCATCAGCACGACGGCGTGGTGGTGGATGCAGCAGGACTCCGGCAGGGCTTCGCCAAGCAACTGCGGGAGGAGGAAGAGGTGTAGCAGGGGGAGGGAGGCACCAAGACTTGGGTGCGGCTGCCCTCCCTCCCCCCTCCTTTATATAGGCCCCCAGGGGGGGCTCCGGCCCTGGAGATCAGATCTCCAAGGGGGGGGCGGCCAGGGGGGGTGGAGTGCCCCTCAAGGCAAGTGGGGTGCGCCCCCCACCCTAGGGTTTTCAACCCTAGGCGTAGGGGGTCCCAAGGGGGGTGCACCAGCCCGCTAGGGGCTGGTTCCCCTCCCACTTCAGCCCACGGGGCCCTCCGGGATAGGTGGCCCCACCCGGTGGACCCCCGGGACCCTTCCGGTAGTCCCGGTACAATACCGGGTGACCCCGAAACTTTCCAGATGGCCGAAATAGCACTTCCTATATATAATTCTTTACCTCCGGACCATTCCGGAACTCCTCGTGACGTCCGAGATCTCATCTAGGACTCCAAACAACATTCGGTTTGCTGGATACTCATATTCATACAACCCTAGCGTCACTGAACCTTAAGTGTGTAGACCCTACGGGTTCGGGAGACATGCAAACATGACCGAGACGGCTCTCCGGTCAATAACCAACAGCGGGATCTGGATACCCTTGTTGGCTCCCACATACTCCTCGATGATCTCATCGGATGAACCATGATGTCGAGGATTCAAGCAACCCCGTATACTATTCCCTTTGTCAGACGGTATGTTACTTGCCCGAGATTTGATCGTCGGTATCCTAATACCTCATTCAATCTCGTTGCCGGCAAGTCACTTTACTCGTACTGTAATGCATGATCCCGTGACCAGACACTTGGTTACTTTGAGCTCATTATGATGATGCACTACCGAGTGGGCCCAGTGATACCTCTCTGTTATACGGAGTGACAAATCCCAGTCTCGATCCATGTCAACCCAATAGACACTTTCGGAGATACCTGTAGTGCATCTTTATAGTCACCCAGTTACGTTGTGACGTTTGGTACACCCAAAGCACTCCTACGGTATCCGGGAGTTACACGATCTCATGGTCTAAGGAAAAGATACTTGACATTGGAAAAGCTCTAGCAAACGAACTACATGATCTTTGTGCTATGCTTAGGATTGGGTCTTGTCCATCACATCATTCTCCCATGATGTGATCCCGTTATCAACGACATCCAATGTCCATAGTCAGGAAACCATGACTATCTGTTGATCAACGAGCTAGTCAACTAGAGGCTCACTAGAGACATGTTGTGGTCTAAGTATTCACACATGTATTACGATTTCCGGATAGTACAATTATAGCATGAATAAAAGACAACTATCATGAACAAAGAAATATAATAATAATCCTTTTATAATTGCCTCTAGGGCATATTTCCAACAGTCTGCCACTTGCACTAGAGTCAATAATCTAGTTACATTGTGATGAATCGAACACCCATAGAGTTTTGGTGTTGATCATGTTTTGCTCGCGGAAGAGGTTTAGTCAACGGATCTGCGACATTCAGATCTGTATGTACTTTGCAAATATCTATGTCTCCATCTTGAACATTTTCACGGATGGAGTTGAAACGACGCTTGATGTGCCTGGTCTTCTTGTGAAACCTGGGCTCCTTGGCAAGGGCAATAGCTCCAATGCTGTCATAGAAGAGAGTGATTGGCCCCGACGCATTGGGTATGACTCCTAGGTCGGTGATGAACACCTTCATCCATATTGCTTCATGCGCTGCCTCCGAGGCTGCCATGTACTCCGCTTCACATGTAGATCCCGCCATGATGCTCTGCTTGCAACTGCACCACCTCACTGCTCCACGATTCAACATATACACGTATCCGGTTTGTGACTTAGAGTCATCCAGATCTGTGTCGAAGCTAGCATCGGCGTAACCCTTTACGACGAGCTCTTCGTCACCTCCATAAACGAGAAACATGTCCTTTGTCCTTTTCAGGTACTTTAGGATAGTCTTGACCGCTGTCTAGTGTTCCTTGCCGGGATTACTTTGGTACCTTCCTACCAAACTTACGGCAAGGTTTACATCAGGTCTGGTACACAACATGGCATACATAATAGATCCTATGGCTGAGGCATAGGGGATGACACTCACCTCTTCTTTATCTTTTGCCGTGGTCGGGCATTGAGCCGAGCTCAATCTCACACCCTGTAATACAGGCAAGAACCCTTTCTTGGACTAATCCATTTTGAACTTCTTCAAAATCTTATCAAGGTATGTGTTGTGTGAAAGTCCTATGAGGCGTCTCGATCTATCCCTATAGATCTTGATGCCTAATATGTAAGCAGCTTCTCCAAGGTCCTTCATTGAAAAACACTTATTCAAGTAGGCCTTAATGCTGTCCAAGAATTCTACATCATTTCCCATCAAAATTATGTCATCTACATATAATATGAGAAATTCTACAGAGCTCCCACTCACTTTCTTGTGAACGCAGGCTTCTCCATAAGTCTGCATAAACCCAAACGTTTTGATCATATCATCAAAGCGAATGTTCCTACTCCGAGATGCTTGCACCAGCCCATAAATGGATCGCTGGAGCTTGCATACTTTGTTAGCATTCTTAGGATTGACAAAACTTTCCAGCTGCATCATATACAGCTCTTCCTTAAGATAGCCGTTAAGGAATGCCGTTTTGACGTCCATCTGCCATATCACATAATCATAGTATGCGGCAATTGCTAACATGATTCGGACGGACTTAAGCTTCGCTACGGGAGAGAAAGTCTCATCATAGTCAACCCCTTGAACTTGCCGAAAACCCTTAGCGACAAGTCGAGCTTTATAGATGGTGACATTACCATCCGCGTCCGTCTTCTTCTTAAAGATCCATTTGTTTTCTATCGCTTGCCAATCATCGGGCAAGTCAGTCAAAGTCCATACTTTGTTTTCATACATGGATTCAATCTCGGATTGCATGGCTTCTAGCCATTTGTTGGAATCTGGGCCCGCCATCGCTTCTTCATAGTTCGAAGGTTCACCGTTGTCTAACAACATGATTTCCAGGACAGGGTTGCCATACCACTCTGGTGTGGAACGTGTCCTCGTGGACCTACGAAGTTCTGTAGCAACTTGATCCGAAGTACCTTGATCATCATCATTAATTTCCTCTCCAGTCGGTGTAGGCACCACAGGAACATTTTCCTGAGCTGCACTACTTTCCGGTTCAAGAGGTAGTACTTCATCGAGTTCTACTTTCCTCCCACTTAGTCCTTTCGAGAGAAACTCCTTTTCCAGAAAGGATCCGTTCTTGGCAATAAAGATCTTGCCTTCGGATCTAAGGTAGAAGGTATACCCAATGGTTTCCTTGGGGTATCCTATGAAGACGCATTTTTCCGACTTAGCTTCGAGCTTTTCAGGTTGAAGTTTCTTGACATAAGCATCGCATCCCCAAACTTTTAGAAACGACAGCTTAGGTTTCTTCCCAAACCATAATTCATACGGTGTCGTCTCAACGGATTTAGACAGTGCCCTATTTAAAGTGAATGTAGCTGTCTCTAGAGCATATCCCCAAAATGATAGCGGTAAATCGGTAAGAGACATCATAGATCACACCATATCCAATAGAGTATGATTACGACGTTCGGACACACCGTTACGCTGAGGTGTTCTAGGCGGCGTGAGTTGTGAAACGATTCCACATTTTCTTAAGTGCGTACCAAATTCGTGACTTAAATATTCTCCTCCATGATTCGATTGTAAGAATTTTATCTTTCGGTCACGTTGATTCTCTACTTCATTCTGAAATTCCTTGAAGTTTTCAAAGGTCTCAGACTTGTGTTTCATCAAGTAGACATACCCATATCTACTTAAGTCATCAGTGAGAGTGAGAACATAACGATATCCTCCACGAGCCTCAACGCTCATTGGACCACACACATCAGTATGTATGATTTCCAATAAGTTGGTTGCTCGCTCCATAGTTCCGGAGAACGGAGTCTTGGTCATTTTGCCCATGAGGCATGGTTCACATGTGTCAAATGATTCATAATCGAGAGACTCTAAAAGTCCATCAGCATGGAGCTTCTTCATGCGCTTGACACCAATGTGACGAAGGCGGCAATGCCACAAGTATGTGGTTCTATCGTTCTCAACTTTACATCTTTTGGTATTCACACTATGAATATGTGTAACATTACGTTCGAGATTCATTAAGAATAAACCATTGACCATCGGGGCATGACCATAAAACATATCTCTCATATAAATAGAACAACCATTATTCTCGGATTTAAATGAGTAGCCATCTCGTATTAAACGAGATCCAGATACAATGTTCATGCTCAAACTTGGCACTAAATAAAAATTATTGAGGTTTAAAACTAATCCCGTAGGTAAATGTAGATGTAGCGTGCCAACGGCGATCACATCGACCTTGGAACCATTCCCGACGCGCATCGTCACCTCGTCCTTCGCTAGTCTCCGCTTATTCCGCGGCTCCTGCTGTGAGTTACAAATATGAGCAACGGCACCGGTATCAAATACAAAGTAGTTACTACGAGTACTGGTAAGGTACACATCAATTACATGTATATCACATATACCTTTAGTGTTGTCGGCCTTCTTGTCCGCTAAGTATTTGGGGCAGTTCCGCTTCCAGTGACCCTTCCCTTTGCAATAAAAGCACTCAGTCTCAGGCTTGGGTCCATTCTTTGACTTCTTCCCGGCAACTGGCTTACCGGGCGCGGCAACATCTTTGCCGTCCTTCTTGAAGTTCTTCTTACCCTTGCCCTTCTTGAACTTAGTGGTCTTATTGACCATCAAAACTTGATGTTCTTTCTTGATTTAAACCTCTGCTGACTTCAGCATTGAAAATACTTCAGGAATGGTCTTCACCATCCCCTGCATATTGTAGTTCATCACAACGCTCTTGTAGCTCGGTGGGAGCGACTGAAGGATTCTGTCAATGACCGCCTCGTCCGGGAGGTTGATCAACAGCTGGGACAGGCGGTTGTGCAACCCGGACATTTTGAGTATGTGCTCACTGACAGAACTGTTTTCCTCCATCTTACAACTATAGAACTTGTCGGAGACTTCATATCTCTCGACCCGGGCATGAGCTTGAAAAAACATTTTCAGCTCCTCGAACATCTCATATGCTCCATGTTGCTCAAAACGCTTTTGGAGCCCCGGTTCTAAGCTGTAAAGCATGCCGCACTGAACGAGGGAGTAATCAGCAGCACGTGACTGCCAAGCGTTCATAACGTCTTGGTTCTCTGGGATGGGTGCTTCACCTAGGGGTCCTTCTAGGACATATGCTTTCTTGGCTGCTATGAGGATGATTCTCAGGTTCCGGACCCAGTCCGAATAGTTGCTGCCATCATCTTTCAGCTTGGTTTTCTCTAGGAACGTGTTGAAGTTCATGTTGACATGAGCGTTGGCCATTTGATCTACAAGACATATTTTGCAAAGATTTTAGACTAAGTTCATGATAATTAAGTTCATCTAATCAAATTATTTAATGAACTCCCACTCAGATTTGACATCCCTCTAGTCATCTAAGTGTTACACGATCCGAGTCGACTAGGCCGTGTCCGATCATCACGTGAGACAGACTAGTCATCATCGGTGAACATCTCCATGTTGATCGTATCTTCCATACGACTCATGTTCGACCTTTCGGTCTCTTGTGTTCCGAGTCCATGTCTGTACATGCTAGGCTCGTCAAGTTAACCCTAAGTGTTTATGCATGTGTAAAACTGTCTTACACCCGTTGTATGTGAATGTAAGGATCTATCACACCCGATCATCACGTGGTGCTTCGAAACGACGAACTTTAGCATCGGTGCATAGTTAGGGGGAACACTTTCTTGAAATTATTAAAAGGGATCATCTTATTACTACCGCCGTTCTAAGTAAACAAGATGCATAAAACATAATAAACATCACATGCAATTATATAAAGTAGTGACATGATATGGACAATATCATATAGCTCCTTCGATCTCCATCTTCGGGGCTCCATGATCATCTTCGTCACCGGCATGACACCATGATCTCCATCATTGTGCCTCCATGAAGTTGCTCACCAACTATTACTTCTACTACTATAGCTAACGGTTTAGCAATAAAGTAAAGTAATTACATGGTGTTTAATCATTGACACGCAGGTCATACAATAATTAAGACAACTCCTATGGCTCCTGCCGGTTGTCATACTCATCGACATGCAAGTCGTGATTCCTATTACAAGAACATGATCTCATACATCACAATATATCATTCATCATTCATCACAACTTCTGGCCATATCACATCACATGACAATTGCTGCAAAAACAAGTTATATGTCCTCTAATTGTTGTTGCATCTTTTACGTGGCTGCAATTGGGTTCTAGCAAGAACGTTTTCTTACCTACGAATAACCACAACTTGATTTTGTCAACTTCTATTTACCCTTCATAAGGACCCTTTTCATCGAATCCGCTCCAACTAAAGTAGGAGAGACAGACACCCGCTAGCCACCTTATGCAACTAGTGCATGTCAGTCGGTGGAACCTGTCTCACGTAAGCGTATGTGTAAGGTCGGTCCATTCCGCTTCATCCCACAATACCGCTGAAGCAAGAAAAGACTAGTAGTGGCAAGCAAGTTGACAAGATCTATGCCCACAACAGATTTGTGTTCTACTCGTGCAATAGAGAACTACGCATAGACCTAGCTCATGATGCCACTGTAGGGGAACGTTGCATAAAAAAATTCCTACGTTCACCATGATCCATCTATGAGTTCATCTAGCAACGAGAGAGAGAGGTGCATCTACATACCCTTGTAGATCGCGTGCGGAAGCGTTCAAGAGAACGGGGTTGAGGTAGTCGTTCTCGTCGTGATCCTATCACCGGAGATCCTAGCGCCGAACGGACGGCACCTCCGCGTTCAACACACGTACAGTCAGCGTGACGTCTCCTCCGTCTTGATCCAGCAAGGGGGAAGGAGAGGTTGATGAAGATCCAGCAGCACGACGGCATGGTGGTGGATGCAGCAGGACTCCGGCACGGCTTCGCCAAGCAACTGCGGGAGGAGGAAGAGGTGTAGCAGGGGGAGGGAGGTGCCAAGACTTGGGTGCGGCTGCCCTCCCTCCCTCCTCCTTTATATAGGCCCCCAGGTGGGGCGCCGGCCCTGCAGATCAGATCTCCAAGGGGGGGCAGCGGCCAGGGGGGTGGAGTGCCCCCTAAGGCAAGTGGAGTGCGCCCCCTACCCTAGGGTTTTCAATCCTAGGCGCGGGGGGGAGAAGGGGGGGCACACCAGCCCACTAGGGGCTGGTTCCCCTCCCACTTAAGCCCATGGGGCCCTCCGGGATAGGTGGCCCCACCCGGTGGACCCTCGGGACCCTTCCGGTGGTCCCGGTACAATACCGGGTGACCCCGAAACATTCCCGATGGCCGAAATAGCACTTCCTATATATAATTCTTTACCTCCGGACCATTTCGGAACTCCTCGTGACATCCGGGATCTCATCCGGGACTCCGAACAACATTCGGTTTGCTGCATACTCATATTCATACAACCCTAGCGTCACTGAACCTTAAGTGTGTAGACCCTACGGGTTCGGGAGACATGCAGACATGACCGAGACGGCTCTCCGGTCAATAACCAACAGCGGGATATGGATACCCATGTTGGCTCCCACATACTCCTCGATATTCTCATCGGATGAACCACAATGTCGAGGATTCAAGCAACCCCGTATACTATTCCCTTTGTCAGATGGTATGTTACTTGCCCGAGATTCGATCGTCGGTATCCCAATACCTCGTTCAATCTCGTTGCCGTCAAGTCACTTTACTCGTACCGTAATGCATGATCCCGTGACCAGACACGTGGTTACTTTGAGCTCATTATGATGATGCACTACCAAGTGGGCCCAGCGATACCTCTCCGTTATACGGAGTGACAAATCCCAGTCTCGATCCGTGTCAACCCAACAGACACTTTCGGAGATACCTGTAGTGCACCTTTATAGTCACCCAGTTACGTTGTGACGTTTGGTACACCCAAAGCACTCCTAAGGTATCCGGGAGTTACACGATCTCATGGTCTAAGGAAAAGATACTTGACATTGGAAAAACTCTAGCAAACGAACTACACGATCTTTGTGCTATGCTTAGGATTGGGTCTTGTCCATCACATCATTCTCCCAATGATGTGATCCCGTTATCAACGACATCCAATGTCCATAGTCAGGAAACCATGACTATCTGTTGATCAACGAGCTAGTCAACTAGAGGCTCACTAGGGACATGTTGTGGTCTAAGTATTCACACGTGTATTATGATTTCCGGATAATACAATTATAGCATGAATAAAAGACAACTATCATGAACAAAGAAATATAATAATAATCCTTTTATTATTGCCTCTACGGCATATTTCCAACATTAGGTGAGAGAAGTAGAGGCTTTTTGTTGCTCACCAAAACTTAGGAGAGAGTAGAGAGAAGTAGCTAGATAAGTAGAGGCTTTTAGCACATATAATTGAAACTTGGGTTTCAATTCTTGGCTACAGCCCCTGGAGCAGTGGTGGCAGCGGCAGTGCCTAGTGTTCTAGGGTTTAGAGAGGGGGCGTCCATGTCGTGCCTTTTCCGGAGACGAGCCACGGGTGGCGTCGGTTACCATGTGTCGTGTCGTGTAGATGATAGGCTTCTGCAATGGGAATGATTATCCATCACCTGTGGTTGCATGAACGCCTCCACACGCTCAAGTTTGTCGATGGTGGTCGTAGGATCGGCTCCCCTTCTGAAATGGTGCCATGGGAGCTTTCAGATACGCTCCTAGAGCCCTAGTGTCGTCTAGCTATGGCGTGATTTCGCAGTCCACAATTGAGCGGGCAAACCGCATCTTCCAGGGCTGGCGCGCTCGTCCTGAAGATGGTGTGCTGGCGGGAGCTAGCAGCTAAGCTAGCTAACCTGATCGGACGAGGACGAGAGCGTCCCATCGTATCATGTTGTCACGATACGTAACTATTGTTTCCGGCATTTAGGATCATTGATGTAGTACTTGTAAGTACTTGTCATTCCTTCGCTGGAACAACCATAGTGCTCAACCGTAGAATCGTGAGCATTTTTTTAGCTCTGATATGACAGCAACGGTTGAGGGTTTCAATTCTTGGCTTCTGCCACTAGCTTCTTTGTTGATGTATATAAAGATATGACCAAGAAGCCCTCACTGTTATGTGGTATCTGTATGTGGTAATGCTCAAATTTCCAAGTTGTTATGATGCTGTTAGTGAACCCATTTTTGGTAAATTTCAGAAAAAGAAAACACAGATAGACAGAGAGTTGTATCTGATCGAAAAGGAGGGTGTTTGCCTTTTATAGTTTTAATTATTGTGCATCTGATGCCAAAGGTAGAATGGATGTTTACTTATTGTGTTTTGGAAGATTCTAAGCTGGTTCAACTTTTGGATGTGGGAATAGATAAAGTGTTCCCCTGAACTGAACTTTATGTTTACTTTTTAGTTGTTATTTTTCTTGCCATGTGAACTCTATGAAAACTTTATGTTTACTTTTTGGATCGTTAATCCTTTAATCATATTGCTTTAGGGAAATGGCGCCACCACCACCACCACCATGTCAACGGTGCAAGTCAAGGTGTGCCAGCAGCCTTGCAACTGGCATGCTGTTTGGCATCTACTTCGAGTCTAGTTTTCTTCATGCGGCGGTAATAAATTATATGAAACTAGTAACTACTATTTTGTTTTTAGTGTTATTGGCATTAATGCATCATGTATATATCATTTTGCTTTTTGTACACAGATCATCCCATGCAATGTGAGGTCAGAATTCAACAATCTGACCGGAGACTCTGTGACCTTTGAGGCTCCTGGGGGCCCCTACACTACGGAGATCGAGAAAGGATGAAAGATGACACAGGTGGGAGGAGATGGATGGGTCCGTTTCATCGACCACATGCGTATCACCGGTGGTGAGTTGATCAGCTTCTCCTTCAGAGCTGAAAGACCCAAGCTGGCCGTGATTTATGTCAACAAAGCAGAAGATTATGAGGATGATGAGGATGATGATGACCCACTCAGTGATGCCATCGTAGCTCAGAGAATGAAGTTGAGCGAGGAGGAGGTGTGCAACCTATGGGACATCATTCGGCCGCGTGCTGACTTCGTCGGGGTGCCATTCGTGACCCGCCTGACAAGTACCATGGTTGATCTCCATATCATGGTATGTTGCATTTACTGTAGTTTTTAGAGTAATTTGATGATATGCTTTATTGTTATACTTAGTGTAGAGTCCAATGATATATATGCTTAGTGAATCTTATATGCTTTATTGTTATACTTAGTGTAGAGTCTGATGATATATATGCTTAGTGAATCGTATATGTTTAGTGGATCTTATATGCTTTATTGTTATACTTAGTGTAGAGTCCGATGATATATATGCTTAGTGAATCTTATATGCTTAGTGAATCTTATATGCTTTATTGTTATACTTGGTGAAGAGTCCGATGATATATATACTTAGTGTAGAGTCCAATGATATATATGCTTTGTGTAGAATGTGTGAGGCTACTTATTAATTGATATGTTTTTCTTATTCAGAAACTGCCAAAGAGCCTATATGAGAGTTGTGGTATCAAGCCTAATGAAGAAGGCTCTTCTAGAATACACCTTACTGCAAGGGGCTCCGTCACCACTTGTGCGTACAACGTGGACATGGACGGTCGCACACACTTCAACTCGGTTGGGTGGAAGAGCTTCCTCGTCGGCAAGAATCTTCATGTTGGACAGGCAATCCTAATTACTATCAGGAACACCCACCGCCCAGGCTTGAGGATGATGGTCGTCATCGACATCATCTAGAACTACATATGCATGTGTGTGGCTGTTGAACCATATATATGCTAGTATGACTACCTAGTAGACTTATCAACTATGATATATCCATGCATTGTTGACTACTATATATGAGTTTGTGAGATTGTGTGGTTATATTAAATGTGGTACTGTCGTTAATGTTTGTGAGATGGTTCTGTGAACTTAGTTTATTTGCACTGGACTTGTCTTGATTTCCATGAATATTGCACCTGACTGCTTTTTTATTTTTTATTTCTATTTACCTAGTTGTAGCGTGGGGAGAAAATAGGGCGCTACTACTACGTGATGATAGTAGTAGCGTTGGTGGAGGAAGCGGCGCTACTAATAAGTATTTTAGCTATAGCGCTTGTTTAGAAACACGCTACTGTTAAATAATAGTTGTAGCTCCCTAGTAGTAGCGCGGGCGCCCGCGCTACTGGTATGTAAAAAACCAGCACCACTAGTATGCTTTTCTCTAGTAGTGGCGGCTAGGGCGCTCCTGGGAGCCATCGCCTACCCGTGAGAGATCTTTCGAGGTCTCTGCGTGGTGGCGAGCCCTCCTTTTTTCCACAGCCTTGGTTGCTGCTGCCTTGTTATGAGTAGTTCTCGACCTAGAGCTCTGCTCACCGGCCATGGCAAGGATGGACGAAGAAGAAGCACTTATGAGGAAGAAAGGTAGAGTAATTTTCGTTTAGGTAGTTCCCCTTTTTTATAACCTAAGTACTAGCACTAGTACTAATACCTGCATAGTGGGAACACGTTCAGGTTCAGTACGTACTAGTAGGTGTGAGCAGGCTTTCGAATGGGATGGGAACAAGGTAAAGATTAATTGATGGTTTTGGTTTCGAGGCCCGAAACGGCTCCCGGTGAGTTTAGTGGAACATAAATTTCAAGTAGACTACACTGCTCAAATGCGTAAATATTATGTTACTGTTAAAAATTGGCACAAAATACGAAGGAGACCAATGGAAGTACTACTAGCAACCTATGATTTAACTACTCGCATGCGTGCACTGGAGTAGTAATGCATTTCTTCCACCCTCACGTCCACTCAATTTGCATGCGCTGTATTAGTTGACCATCAATGAAGTGAACAACTTTACACATTTCAAATTATCACATGGGGTGGATCTTGGTACAAAATTGTGTCCGCCTGTGTACCCGCGTGTGCATGCGAGGGAATGAGTGCGTGCGTGGCGTGCGTGCACATCTTCGCTTCGTGCATGTACCGACAGTATGGCTCATGGAGGACGAGTACATTCTTCTAGAACCAGCGGCACGCCACTGTGATCAATCGACACAAGGAGGTCGCGGCAACGCCTCCACATGTGCCACATGGCTTCATGAACTATAAGAGAGTCACTATGTAGTGTGCCATTGGAATTCTAATTTACGTGTTTTGCACATACTCTAAGTACTAGTAAGGTACATGTGCATTGCACGCATCAGATTTTGCAACCAAATTATGAATAAATACCACACTATAGCATGTAAGCTCTGAGTCATATATGCCTGATGTAGACCTTCATTTAATTCTTATACTTCATCTCATTCAAAATCAATTAGTTTTTATTAAAAAAAGCTAGGTCCTTTTGGATTCGTAGGATTTCCAAAAGGCGGGAATAGGAAAAACATGGGATTATAGTGGAATGTCGCCTTGAATCCTACAGGATTGTACGAGTGTTTGATTGTGCATAGAAAAACGCAGAATTCTTTCAAAGAGTTTTGAGTGGATGGGATGTTTCCTATGAAATCTAGTGCAAATGAATCATATGGAAAAAATCCTATGGTTTACAATCCTACGAATCAAACAACCAAGATAGGAAAATTCCTAAGGATTAGAATCCTCCAAAATTCCTTTGAGAATCCTTTGAATCAAAGAAGCCCTTAATCTATTTTATGATTCATGGAATTGTGCGTTGTAAAGCATAAAGTAAAAACAAATAATGGCAATTCAACTAGAAAAAAAGTTTGGGAAGTTATGATACGGAAGATTCTAGAACAAAAGAGAACCACTATTGTTTTGAGGTTTGTGCATTATGCTTAAGTTCAACCATGGAGTCTGCTAGATTGTACATGTGGCAAAATCCAGTGGGGGGGTTAGAAGATGGTGTGAGGGGCCGAGTGGAGGGAGACTATGAAGGAGTGCACAAGTGCGAGATCGATATTTAGTGAGAGGGGGCGAGAACGTGCGCTGTTGCATGCAGTGGCGGAGCCATGAAAAATAAATGAGCTAGGGGGGCCTAGCATATCTAATCCTTTACGAGGAGGGTCAATTCATGAAACTAAACCTTTTTTAGCAGCAATTGTCTAATGATCACATTCATATTAGCCTCGATATATAGTGATGTTAGGGGGGGCAAGGCCCTTACTGCCCCCTGTCTTCGCCATTGTGCACGCGTCTGAGAGATGAAGCGGAAGGCATGGATGATGAGAGGGGGATGTTGGATATATAATTAATGTGGGTGTATTAGCTATATATGTTAATCCTATATAGAGAGGTATAGATTGATCGATGTGGACGTGGGAAAGAGGGTGAGACCTAACTGGATATATTGATTGATCGGTTTGTGTGGAAAATATGAAAGACCTAGCTATATACACACATACATAGAGGAACATCGATCGTTGCGGATGCACGCGTGAGAGATAAAGAATGCCCGATATGATGGAGAGGGGGATGTGTGTGGGTGTGTGCCTTCATGGGAGACTGGCCTGAAGAAAAAGATTGCATGTGTGCAATGGATAATGCCGACTGGTAGTGTGTGTGAAAGCATGCACGAGAGAAATTTAGTGGTACAATTATAAAGAGAAGACGGCTGTGTGGGTGTAAAAGACTAGGTGAGGTCATAATCAATTAAAGTTGAATTCAAATATTTGAATAAGAGATCCTGATGATTGAAACCCATGCATGCATGAATATAACTGAGATCTGTGTGGTGTGGTTTGGAAACGAGCATGTTGTAATGTATACACATTGAACAAGGTCAGACTGATTTGAATTTGAGATACCGATGGCAGACATCGTTTGGCCATGTTGCATCCGTGCATGGACACACTATTCTAATTGGAGATGATGGGTGGCTTTCGCATTGCATATCTATATCTATACCCCTATATATATTATATTTTTTATTTTTTTATATTGTGTGCGGGTAACTTTAACTTTGAAAGATGGTCGTTGGATGAGGCGAATCCGATGGTCCAAAGATGCCAAATTTGAGCACTACTGGCCGTTGGATATCATCTAGATTCCACCAGATTTCGCCACATGTATAATCTAGAAGACTCCATGGTTGAACTTAAGCATAATGCACAAACATCAAAACACAAGCACTTCTTCTTTGTCGTAGAATCTTCCATATCAGAATTGCCCAAATGTTTTTCTACATGATTTGCCATTATTTGTTTTTACTTTGTCTTACAACGCACAATTCCATGAATCTTAAAATAGATTAGCTTTCTTATAAACACTAGATGATTTTGAATGAAATGAACTATAGGAATTAAACGAACATCTACATCATGCATATATGACTCAAAGCTTACATGCTATAATCTGGTATTGATTCATAATTTGGTTGCCAAATCTCATGCGTGCAATGCACGTGTACCTTACTCTAGTCTAAATGGTGTTTGTGTGTGTGTTGCGCGTGTTGAGGTGCAAATTGCCTTTTTTTTGTACACGTTAAGCTTGTTCTCCCAAAATTTCAAGCTGCATCTTGTTATGCCGAAATTTCAAGCCACCGTCTCTGTCTATTGTGCTGCGAAACTCCCGCCTCTTCAACCCGCGCCTTGTTAGCCCGAAATATTTAAGATATATCTTTGTCTCATTGTGCTCTGACAACTCCCTCCATCTCAACCCGCGCCTTGCAATTCTGAAATTACAACGCGCGCAAAAACTCCCACCTCCTGTGAAATCCCGACACGCAAAATGCCCGTGGTACCCCTGAACCGAAAGAACCGCCTCAAATCGGTGGGGGTACTTTCTTAACTTACCCCACATTTCGGACAAGCGCGTCCCTAAGCCATGGTTCCCCACTCCCATCCCATCCACCCACCCATTCATACACTGAGGCCGCGAAAACCCGCGACGAAGCCCCACACCCTCCTCCATCCGCCACCTAGCCGGAGCCTCTTCCCCGACGACATCGTCCACAGCAACACCTCGTTGTCCCTCATCCACGTACCGGATTAGGATCCGTCGTCGATCTCGTCGTCCCGCCGGTTCAGCCACCCCATCCTCCACCTCCAACGAGCTGCCCCGATGTTCCCCTCATCTTTCATGCCACCTCCATTCCCACACCACCGTCTTCACCTGCACCACCAGAAGAGCATCATCATCACCGTTTCCTCGGATGAAGCTGCAGCCTAATCGGTGCCACCAAAGAGGTTGTACACTAATCGCCGCATTTTCTTCTTGATTCAATTTCACCGTGCTGCCGGCGCTCGGTCCCAAGCCGACACGGCATGGCTCCATCTACGGCGGCGTCGCCGGCCACTTCCTCCACGGTATTGCTCCCTCAGCGGTGACATCCACATCAGTAGGAGCTGATGCTGCTTTAGCTCTCGCTCGCGTTGCTGCTCTGCTCTTGCTCTCGGTCCCCTGCCTGGTCTCCTCTTGCTATTGCTCTTGCTCGCACTGCTGCTCTCGCTCTTGCTCTTGCTTGCGATGCTGCTCCGATTTAGGTACACTTCAGTCGATTGAAACAACTTTTGGGTCAATCGGTTTTCAGGGGGTGGGGTGCTTGCCGGGGTGAAGGAAGAACTAGCCGTAGCGGGAGGGGGGTCACTGGAGAGGTACCCCACTATCTATCTTAGGGTTCAGGGTGGGGCGATGGTCGCCGGTGGTGGTGGGGCGGTGGCGTGGGGATCGCCGGAGAAAAAGCTCGGCACAGAGGGCCTAGAGGGATGGCTGGGGCGGCCACGGACCGGCGGTGGGGAGTGTTTTCGGGGCGGGCGGGGCGGCGCACCACCGGCCGCAGGCGGCGGGAGGCTGCTGTTTGGCCGGTGGTGGCTGGCGGCTCAGGGGGTGGAGGTTGAAGATGAACTGCAGGCCCTTGATTTCGTATCCAACGGCTGCAAAATCGACTGACCAGAGACAAAAAAGTCAGTCGACTGACGTGTAGCCTCACCTTGCTAGTGCGTTCAGTTTCGAATGTAAAATTCAGTTTCGACAGCAAAATTCAGTTTCGACTTTTAAGTTCAGTTTCGACGGTTAAATTCAGTTTCGGCGGTTAAATTCAATTTCGACAGTTAAGTTCAGAGATGAGCGGCTGATGTATTTTACAACTAGCAGTTTGTGGTTATGTATTTTACGTCATGTATTGGAGATGCTATTAGAATTCCACTCAGGTTAACGTTGTCTCTCTTGTCCTGCTTCAGCCTCGGTGTCATACAACTCACCGGAGCTGCTCCAATGACGAAACCCTCCATCACAGTGGAGCAGTACCTCGGGCTCCATCTCCAGACGCCTAAGATCTTCTTCCCCTCCTCCGACAGCCAAGTCAGCCGGAGCATCCTCACCGGCCAACCCAATCATGTTGATATCGACATGGCTTCGCCAAAGAGGTTGTACACTTGTTGCATTTCTTTTTTACTCTACATGTTATATATATTGTCCACTGAGCACACGTAGTAACATGAAATACGATTATTTTATCCTACTATATGACAAGAAGTGAGGTACCGGGCAACTTAGCTATCATTGATGGACTCTCTTCAACGCCATCATTATTTATCTCTGCATGTTTGAGTTGTGCATTTGTCGATGGGCCTGGGACTTGAGCTAGTATGGCAGTGGTCTGGGTCCAAAGTAATAGAAGTAGCACAAAAAAAATTTAGTGTAGGATTTTCCTTGCTCAAGCTTGCCTACTAGAATCGCCAGTGCTTGAAAGGAAAAGTGAATGAAAAACATAGGAATTGGAAAGTTTCCTATGGTACTACTTTTCATGAATTTGGTGCAAAGGAATGGAGCAAAGGAAAACTGTAGGATTTGTTCCTTTACTATCTCCTTGAAAGAAAAACCGTAGGAATTTCTAATTTCCACTTGTCCTCCTTTTCATATTCCTATTCATCAAGAACAAGACTAAGAGATAGTAGCATAATAGCATTATAACCATACATTTTCTTGTGGTTTGACTTAATCTCACCATGCTTTTTTGCATCCTGTGATCTTCCAATTCTTGTGAATCAAACACCTAGATTGGAAGAAATGTTGTGTTTTTAAATTCTCTGTTTTGCATGTGCATTCCTATCCTATTCCTGTCTATTTCCTATCCCTGTGTTGTTAGAATCCTCAAATTCAAACAAGCCCTTACTCAATTACTTCTGTTACAGATATGTGTCAAAGAAAACCTTGTGTGGTTTGTCCTGCTCCTGCGGTGCTGTGTTCCACCCCAGCTCAGCTGCTCCAATGACGGAAGGGTTCACCACAGCAGGGATCCGCTCTCCAGACTGTCTTTCGCCGCCTCAGATCTTCTTCCCCACCGCCGGAAGCCATGACAACTGCATTACCATTATCAACTCAGCAGATGACCTTGAGGACTACACGGGTTCGCAAGAGAGGTCGCACTCTTCCGTGTCTGCTTACGTTATGCATCGCTTAATATGATGACATGCTACATTATCATCGAGCTCACCTATTAACTCCGAGTCAGGTCCAAACTAATGCTGAAACTTGAGTTTTTAAATGGTTGTGGGGTACATATTGGGGAAGCAATCAGTACTATCTGTCTACTATCTGGTTAATCTCGGGTGTCTACTGCGAGTTTCATGTTGGGTGCAAACAAACATTAAAGGAGCCATTATCTGTATTTTTTAACTAAAGCTATTATCTGCCTGCTATCATTGGTTTTGGGTCTATCCACAGTTTGCTACCATCACTCTGGATTTGTGCATGCACTCCTTACATAATCTCACTATGTTTTATTCCTATGCATGCCAGTTATTGTACATAATGGAACTGATCATGTAGAGCAAAAGAGACGATCCTTGTGTGGCAATAAAATTCCATGCAGACGTCGCTCCATGGTGGGTGCAAAGCCAGCCCCCCTCCACCCATTTCGGATCGTAATCAAGAGGAAGATAACTATTCTGAGGGGGATTCCGAAGGAGAAGACCACTCCTATTTACCCCATGGGGTCTTCGTTCTAACTTGGCATGCTGATGTTGGTAATATCATGCATATGGTGCCTTGCATTGCTTACTGTATACATTAAAGATGTCATCTGCTTAGTTTAGACATGCTTTGTGTCAATGCCATCTATTAGTTTCTTTATCGTATATGTGAATCATGCAATGCCATCTTGTTTAGCCAGGCATCATATATGTCAATTTTGCAATGCCACCCTAGTTAGCCAGTCATCTTCTATGTGAATTATATCATGCCATCATTTTTTTATTACGTGTTAAATTTTTCAACAATTTTAGTACATTCAATTACTCTTCCTATGCATCAGCCATTCGGCACGGTCATGGAAAAATCTGGAGTGGAAACAAGGTCTTCAGAGCAGAAAATGCTATCTGATGAAGCGCATGTCTTGCTGGTTACCTATAGCTCCTCGGAGGAGGATTCAGAGATAGATGACCAGTCATATCCCCCCCCCGAGGTGCATGCTCTAACTTGGCAGGGTTATGTTGCTCATATCATGTGTATGGTATCTTGCATTGCTATGTCATTTTCTTAGTTTAGACATGCTTTGTGTGAATGCCACCTACTAGTGTCTAATTACCATATATGTGAATTATGCAATGCCATCTTGTTGCAAGACATTATATATGTGAATTATGCAATGTTATCTTGTTGCAAGGCATTATATATGTGAATTATGCAATGCCATGCTGTTTAGGCAAGCGTCATATATGTGAATTATATCATGCCGTCCTTTTTTTTGTGTTTCTCATTGCTTTTGTCGACAATGTTTGTATATTCAACTGCTCTTCCTGTGCATTAGCCATTTGAATTGGTGATGGAGAAATCTGGAGTGAAAACAAGGTCTTCAGAGCAGACAATGCTACCTGCTGAAGCAGATATCTTGCTCATTACAGATAGCTCTCCAGAGGAGGATTCAGAGGCAGATGACCAGTCCTATTATCCCCCTGAGGTGTATGCTCAAACTTGGCAGAGTTATATTACTCATATCATGCATATGTTGTATTGCAATGCTTAGTTTTTACATCATATACACAATATTGAATGCCATCTCCTTAGTTGACACATCATATATGCGATTGCCCTCTGCTCACTTCCTTAGTATATAAATCATATATATGAATTATGTCATGCCATGATGTTTACATAGACAGCATGTATCTGAATTATAGCATGCCAACCCATTTTCTAAAGACATAATATAGTTATATCATCTCATCATGTTTACATAGTCATCATATTTTAAATTATGTCATTCTATCCATGAATTATATCATGCCATCATGTTTCCATTGACGGCATGTTTGTGATTTATGGCATGCCAACCACTTTAATAGACACATCGTATAGTTATATCATGTCATCATGTTTACATGGTCATCATATTTTGAAGTATGTCATTCTATCATGTTTAGTTAGCCATCATACATGTGAAATTGTGTCATGATATCATGTTTAATTAGCCATCATATATGTGAAATTATGTCCTGCTATTCTGTTTGGTTAGATAACATAAATGTGAATTATTTCATGCCCTGTTTTCTTCCCTACTATCCATTGCACCTGTCTATCTTACAATGTATGTACATTCAATTACTTTTCTTGTTTACCAGCCATTTAAATTGGAGGGAGTGATGGCAGTATCTGTGGGAGTAAAAACACGGCCTTCAGAAAAGATCGTGCTACCTGTCGATGCAGATAGAACCACGGTTGTACTTTCCCAAGAACTAGCCCCACCACACATAACCCAAACTCATGCAGATTGTACCCCTACCCAGTTGGACAGAGAACCAGCTACACCCCTTCTAACCCCAACCCCAACAGATAGTAACCCAGTTCCCATTGACACAGCATCGTCTCCACCATAGAGCACTCAAACACGAGCAGTTAGTAAGGCAACTGCAGTGCCCAAAGCACGAGGACCACCACTCCGAACCCCAAGTCAATGCTTAAAGCAGAAGAAGAATTGTTTTTAAGTCAAGTTTCATAGCTATGGTTCATACTACTTTGCTCTTGCATCACTGTATTTACTCATATGAACTAATTTCAAATTTGAAGGATGCAATTGAAACTCCAATGGCGCAACAGGTATAAGCATAGAAGTTCACCTAATGGCACGGTAGTATCAAGCATAGAAGTAGTTTCATCATAAGTATCATGCAAAGCAGAAGTGGCATCATCAATAACATGCGACATATCAGAATTCATAGCAGTAGCAGGTTTAGGCGTCGCAAACTTATTCATAACAGAAGGAGAATCTAGTGCAGAGCTAGACGGCGGTTCCTTACCTCCCCTCGTAGTTGAGGGATAAATTTTTGTTCTTTGATCTTTCAATTTCTTCATAGTGATCAGCAGATATAAATCCCAAGTGACTCGGAGAATAGAGCTATGCTCCCCGGCAATGGCACCAGAAATTAGTCTTGATAACCCACAAGTGTAGGGGATCGCAACAGCTTTTGAGGCTAGAGTATTCAACCCAAATTTATTGATTCGACACAAGGGGAGCCAAAGAATATTCTTGAGTATTAACAGTTGAGTTGTCAATTCAACCACACCTGGATACTTAGTAACTGCAGCAAAGTATTTAGTAGCAAAGTAGTATGATAGTAATGGTAACGATAGCAAAAGTAATATTTTTTGGGTTTTGTAGTGATTGTAACAGTAGCAAAAGAAAAGTAAATAAGCGAAGCACAGTATATGAAAAGCTCGTAGGCAATAGATCAGTGATGGATAATTATGTTGGATGTGATTCCCCATGTAATAGCTATAACATAGGGTGACACAGAACTAGCTCCAATTCATCAATGTAATGTAGGCATGTATTCCGAATATAGTCATACGTGCTTATGGAAAAGAACTTGCATGACATCTTTTGTCCTACCCTCCCGTGGCAGCGGGGTCCTAGAGGAAACTAAGGGATATTAAGGCCTACTTTTAATAGAGTACCGGACCAAAGCATTAACACATAGTGAATACATGAACTCCTCAAACTACGGTCATCACCGAGAAGTATCCCGATTATTGTCACTTCAGGGTTGTCGGATCATAACACATAATAGGTGACTATAGACTTGCAAGATAGGATCAAGAACACACATATATTCATGAAAACATAATAGGTTCAGATCTGAAATCATGGCACTCGGGCCCTAGTGACAAGCATTAAGCATAGCAAAGTCATAGCAACATCAATCTCAGAACATAGTGGATACTAGGGAGCAAACCCTAACAAAACTAACTTGATTATATGATAAATCTCATCCAACCCATCACCGTCCAGCAAGCCTACGATGGAATTAGTCACGCATGGCGGTGAGCATCATGAAATTGGTGATGAAGGATGGTTGATAATGACGATGGCGATGAATCCCCCTCTCCGGATCCCCGAACAGACTCCAGACCAGCCCTCCCGAGAGAGATTAGGGCTTGGCGGCGGCTCCGTGTCGTAAAACGTGATGAAACTTCCTCTCTAATTTTTTTTCTCCGCGAGACGGAATATATGGAGTTGGAGTTGAGGTCGGCGGAGCTGCAGGGGGCCCACAAGACAGGGGGCGTGCCTAGAGGGGGTGGGCGCTCCCCCCACCCTCATGTATAGGGTGTGGGCCCCCTGGTCTTCATCTTTTGCCAATATTTTTTATATTTTCTGAAACTTGTCTCCAAGGATTTTCAAGTCATTCCGAGAACTTCTGTTTTCTACACATGAACCAACATCATGGTAATTCTGCTGAAAACAGCGTCAGTCAAGGTTAGTTTTATTCAAATCATGCAAGTTAGAGTCCAAAACAAGGGCAAAGGTGTTTGGAAAAGTAAATGCGTTGGAGACGTATCAACTCCCCCAAGCTTAAACCTTTGCTTGTCCTCAAGCAATTCAGTTGATAAACTGAAAGTGATAAAGAAAAACTTTTACAAACTCTGTTTGCTCTTGTTGTTGTAAACATGTAAAGCCAGCATTCAAGTTTCAACAAGTATTATGAACTAACCATACTCACAATAATACCTTGGTCTCACAATTACTCATATCAATGGCAAAATCAGCTAGCGAGCGATAATAAAACTCAGATGACAACACTTTCTCAAAACAATCATAACATGATATAAAAAAATGGTATCTCGCTAGCCCTTTCTAAGACCGCAAAACATAAATGCAGAGCACCCTTAAAGATCAAGGACTGACTAAACATTGTAATTCATGGTAAAAGAGATTCAGTCAAGTCATACCCAATATAAACCAATAATAATGAATGCAAATGACAGTGTGCTCTCCAGCGGGTGCTTTCTAATAATAAGGTGATGACTCAACATAAAAGTAAATAGATAGGCCCTTCGCATAGGGAAGCAGGGACTTGTAGAGGTGCCAGAGCTCGATTTTGAAATAGAGATTGAATAATATTTTGTGTGGCATACTTTCACTGTCAACGCAACAACTATGAGATGGCTGTATCTTCCATACTACATGCATTATAGGAAGTTCTCACGCAGAATGGTAAAAGTTTATACTCCCCCACCACCAACAAGCATCAATCCACGGCTTGCTTGAAACGACGAGTGCCTCCAACTAACAACAGCCCTGGGGGAGTTTTGTTTAATTATATTGATTTGCTTTGATCTTTTTGGATCATGGGACTAGGCATCCCGATTACCGCCCCTTTATCATGAATGAGGAGCGGAGTCCACTCCTCTTGAGAATAACCCACCTAGCATGGAAGATATAGGCAGCCCTAGTTGAAACATGAGCTACTCGAGCATACAAAACAGAATTTTATTTGAAGGTTTGGAATTTGGCACATACAAATTTACTTGGAACAGCAGGTAAATACCGCATATAGGAAGGTATGGTGGACTCATTGGAATAACTTTGGGGTTTAAGGAGTTTGGATGCACAAGCAGTATTCCCGCTTAGTACAGGTGAAGGTTAGCAAAAGACTGAGAAGCGACCAACTGAGAGAGCGACAACAGTCATAAACATGCATTAAAATTAATTCACACCGAGTACAAGCATGAGTAGGATATAATCCACCATGAACATAAATATCGTGAAGGCTATGTTGATTTGTTTCAACTACAGGCATGAATTTGTGCCAAGCCGAGTCACTCAATTCATTCAAAGTAGGATACCATCCCATCATACCACATCATAATCGTTCTAATAGCATGTTGGCATGCAAGGTAAACCATTATAACTCATAGTTAATCAAGCATGGCACAAGCAGCTATAATCTCTAAATGTCATTGCAAATATGTTTACTTCATAATAAGCTGAATCAGGAACGATGAACTCATCATACTTACAAAAACAAGAGAGGTCGAGTTCATACCAGCTTTTCTTATCTCAATCATCATCATATATCGTCATTATTGCCTTTCACTTGCACGACCGAACGATGTGTATAATAATAATAGTGCACGTGCATTGGACTAAGCTGGAATCTGCAAGCATTCAACTCAAGAGAGAAGACAAAATAATATGGGCTCTAAGTTAAATAAACAATCATGCATATGAGAGCCACTAAACATTTTCAATATGGTCTTCTACTCCCGACCCTCAAAGGAAAGAAAAGAAAATAAAACTATTTACATGGGAAAGCTCCCAACAAATAAAAGAAGAACGAGGAATCTTTTTGGGTTTTCATTTTAATTTCTACTACAAGCATGGAAATTAAACTAACTAATTTTTTTGGTTTTTCTTAAGGTTTATCAAACACACAAGAAGAAAACTAGAAAAAGAAAATTAAACTAGCATGGATAATACAATGAAAGAGTATGAGCACTGATGACTAGGATAGTGTGTGAACATGAATGTAAAGTCAGTGAGAAATACATAATCCCCCAAGGTTAGGCTTTTGGCCTAAGTTGGTATATGGCCATGGGCCACGGCTACTCTCCCCGGTGTACTGAGAGCTGTAATCAGGATACCATGGGCTGGCCGTCTCCTCCGGACCCCATTGAAAAGATGATGCACGGTAAGGGTCCAGTGAAGGTTCCGGATTGGGCTCAGGCTCTGGAGTGGATGCTTTATCTCAAAGAGTGTACACCGCTTCTGGCGTGACAAGATAATTATCTGCAGTCAAATCAAACAACAGAGGTGCAGGTAGAATAATAGTCTCATTGTGTTTCTTATTAAATCTCAAGTTATACAGGAGCGTCTTATCATCATTTTGAACAATAAACTCGTGTGCTACCATGCTCCTGTAATCTAAAATGTAAGAAGGCAAAATTTTCTCCTATTCCTCATAGTGCCTAATAGGTATCCCAAAATGTCTAGCAAGACGCGCAGCATAGATACCTCCAAAGACGGGGCCTTTTGTACGATTCAGGTTTAGATGTTTAGCAATAACGGCATCCATACTAAAACTATTATCACCAAACAAGGCATGGAATATAATAATAATATCTGGGACGCTGAAGTTTCCACTATTTCCACGACCAATCAAGCATCTACTAGCAAATATGGCAAAGTAGCGTAAAGCAGGAAAGTGTATACTAGAGATTCTCGCATCGGAACCCTTCTTTGGATCCCCTACAGTGATAGTGTTAACAAAGCCATCCACATCCCTAGGATGTGGTTCCTCTAATTTTCCCTCAAAGGGTATCCTACATACCGCGCAAAAATCATGTAAAGACATTTCCCTGAATTCATCATATAAATGAAATGATACTGAAGGCGGTGACTTCTTAGGATAATAATAAAAGTTTTGCATGAAAGTATTGGTAAGTAAGAGATACTGATTGATCCGGTCGTGGAGGAATCAGTGAGGCCTGCATTCTCTATCAAAGAATAAAATCTTCATGAATTCCAGCTTCTCTTAAGAAATTATCGCATGGCCATTCACACGGTCGTATTTCCGCTATGCGAGGAAGATTATATTTGGCCTTTTCCTCTCTTTGGCTTGTTTTTCCTGGGAGCCTTGGCTAGAAGAGCCCCTCAAAAATCTCTTTAACATTTTCTGAAAATTTCTGAAATTCTAGTAACTTAAAAATAAAAGTAAATAAAACTAAATAAGATTGATTTCAACTACTCCTACAAGTGCCTAGAGCCTATATCATGCATTAGAATTACTTGGGACCTCATACTTTTAACATGCAAGCTCAAGAACAGGGTCACCAAGGCAGCAAGGATTTGCAATGAATAAAGCACTAGAACAAAAACTATTTGGACCAATGGAGGAGTCACATACCAAGCAGCAATATGCCAAAGCAGTTTTGTGAATGGAGCTTTGAGCAAGGAGATCAAAAATCGCACCAAAATGAGCTAGAACTCGTGATTGAGATGGATGGGGATTTTTTGGGAAGAAGATGGAGTGTGTGGGTGCTGGCATAAGTGGAGGGGGGCCACCAGGGGCCCACAAGACAGGGGGCGCCCAGGGGGTGTGGGCGCGCCCTCCAGTCTCATGGCCTGGTGCTTGCCCCTCCTGCAGTGATTTCAGTGCCTAAAATCCTCAAATATTCCATAAAAAATCATACTAAATTTGCAGGGCATTTGGAGCACTTTTATTTTCGAGATATTTTTTTATTGCATAGATAATTCAGAAAACAGACAGATAATACTATTTTTTCTTTATTTATTTTAAATAACAAAAAGTAAAAAGAGGGTACAGAAGGTTGTGCCTTCTAGTTTCATCCATCTAATGATCATCAAAATGAATCCACTAACAAGGTTGATCAAGTCTTGTTAACAAACTCATTCTGAATAACACGGAACCGGAGAAATTTCAAAGTGACACTAGGTTACCTCAACGGGGATATGAACATCCCCAACAATAAGAATATCATACTTTTTCTTGACAGTAGGGAGAGGAAATTCAAAACCTCCAATAATAATTGATGGAATTTTCTCAATAGAATTTATGCTATGAACTTGAGGTTGTTTCCTCAGAAAATGTACTGTATGCTCATTTCTATTAACATGAAAGGTGACATTGCCTTTGTTGCAATCAATGACAGCACCTGCAGTATTTAAAAAGGGTCTACCAAGGATAATCGACATACTGTCGTCCTCAGGAATATCAAGAATGACAAAGTCTGTTAGGATAGTAACGTTCGCAACAACAACAGGCACGTCGTCACAAATGCCGACAGGTATAGCATTTGATTTATCAGCCATTTGCAAGGATATCTCAGTGGGTGTCAACTTACTTAATTCAAGTCTACGGTACGAGGAAAGAGTCATAACACTAACACCGGCTCCTAAATCACATAAAGCGGTTTTAACATAATTTCTTTTTATGGAGCATGGTATAGTAGGTACTCCGGGATCACCGAGTTTCTTAGGTATTCCACCCTTAAAGGTATAGTTAGCGAGCATGGTGGAAATCTCAGCTTCAGGTATTTTCCTCTTATTAGTGATGATATCTTTCATATATTTAGAATAAGGGTTTGTTTTAAGCATATCAGTTAAGCGCATGTGTAAGAAAATAGGTCTAATCATTTCAGCAAAACGCTCAAAGTCCTCATCATCCTTTGTCTTGGATGGTTTAGGAGGAAAGGGCATGGGTTTCTGAACCCATGGTTCTCTTTCTCTACCATGCTTCCTAGCAACAAAATCTCTCTTATCATAACGTTAGTTTCTTGATTGTGGGTTATCAAGACCAACAGCAGGTTCAATTTCTATATAATTGTTATTACTAGGTTGAACATCTACATGGACATCATTATTAGCATTATCATCAGGTTCATGTTCATCTCCGGATTGTGTTTCAGCATCAGAGATAGAAGTATCATTAGGATTCTCAAGTGTTTCTACATTAGGTTCACTAGAAGCATGCAAAGTCCTATCATTTTTCTTTTTCTTCTTCTTATAAGAACTAGGAGCATCTAGATTATTATTCTGAGAATCTTGTTCAATTCTCTTAGGGTGGGCTTCAGGATACAAAGGTTCCGGAGTCATTTTACCAGTTCTAGTAGCCACTCTAACAGCAAAGTCACGTTTATTATTTAATTCAACTAGCAATTCATTCTGAGTGTTAAGTACTTGTTCGGCTTGAGTAGCAACCATAGAAGCATGTTTACTAGTGAGTTTAAGTTCACCTTTAACTCTAGCTATATAATCATTCAAGCGTCCTATCATATAAGCATTATTCTTCAATTGTCTACCAACATAATCATTGAAATTTGCTTGTCTATCCATGAAATCATCAAATTCATCTAATCATGGACTATGAAATTTAGTAGGCGGGATTTCAACTTTATCATATCTATAGAGAGAATTTACCTTAACTACCTGTGCCGGGTTATCAAGACAATGTGGTTCTTCAACAGGCGGTATATTAAGACCATGTATTTCTTCAATAGGAGGTAAATTCTTAATGTCTTCAGCTTTAATGCCTTTCTCTTTCATTGATTTCTTTGCCTCTTGCATATCTTCAGGACTGAGAAATAGAACACCTCTCTTCTTCGGAGTGGGTTTCAGAATAGGCTCAGGAGTTGGCTCAATTGGTTCAGGAATTGGCTCAGGAAAAGTCCAATTATTTTCATTAGTCAACATATTTTTCAATAGCAATTCAGCTTGGTCGACTGTTCTTTCCCTGAAAACACAACCAGCACAACTATCCAAGTAGTCCTTGGAAGCATCGGTTAGTCCATTATAGAAGATATCAAGTATTTCATTTTTCTTAAGAGGATGATTAGGCAAAGCATTAAGTAATCGGAGGAGCCTTGAAAGTGCAACTATCCCTAGGTGGTTTTGGTAATTCATAACAACATATAGCTCACTGAGCTAATGCTATTCCAAGACTGTTATTTCAGGAAAGCTCAATGAATGGCATGGCATGGATGATGAAAGTGAACCCCTCAAAATATCAAGGACAAAGGATTGGCTCAAGCTCAAAAGCTCAAGACTCTTCATTTTACATTTTAGTGATCCAAGATCACATTGAGTCTATAGGAAAAGCCAATACTATCAAGGAGGGATGAGGTGTTGCTTAATGAGCCTCTTGCTTCAAGTGCTTAGTGATATGCTCCAAATACCCTCAACTACTTTCTCACATCCTCATATGACCTAAACCTAAAGCCAAAATCGGTCACACCGATTCTTTCTATCCTGCGCCACCGAGTTTAGATGTCATAGCCACTACCACAAACCCTAGGCAAATCGGTCTCACCGGTAGGGATCTCGGTCACACCGAGATGGGATTGTAATCTCTCTATTTCCCTTCGTAACATTTCGGTCTAACCGAAGTGAGTGATCGGTCCCGCCAAGATTGCAATGTAAACTCTCTGTTTCCCTTTTGAAACATTTCGGTCTCACCGAAAAGAGCAAATCGGTCCCACCGAGTTTACCTGACCAACTCTCTGGTTAGCTAATTACCAAAATCGGTCTCACCGAGTTTGTGTAATCGGTCTCACCGAGATTACGTTATGCCCTAACCCTAACCATATCGGTCCTACTGAGTTGCATGTCGGTCCCACCAAAAATCCTAACAGTCACTAGGTTTACTAAATCGTTCTGACCGAGTTTGTTGATTCGGTCCCACCAAGATTGGTAAATTGTGTGTAACAGTTAGATTTTGTGTGGAGGCTATATATACTCCTCCACCTCCTCTTCATTCATGGAGAGAGCCATCAGAACAAACCTACACTTCCAACTTACCAGTTCTGAGAGAGAACTACCTACTCATGTGTTGAGGCCAAGATATTCCATTCCTACCACATGAATCTTGATCTCTAGCCTTCCCCAAGTTGCTTTCCGCCCAAATCCTCTTTCCACCAGATCCAAATCCTATGAGAGAGAGTTGAGTGTTGGGGAGACTATCATTTGAATCACAAGAGCAAGGAGTTCATCATCAACGCACCATTTGTTACTTCTTGGAGAGTGGTGTCTCCTAGATTGGCTAGGTGTCACTTGGGAGCCTCCGACAAGATTGTGGAGTTGAACCAAGGAGTTTGTGAGGGCAAGGAGATCGCCTACTTCGTGAAGATCTACCGCTAGTGAGGCAAGTCCTTCGTGGGCGACGGCCATGGTGGGATAGACAAGGTTGCTTCTTTGTGGAACCTTCTTGGGTGGAGCCCTCCGTGGACTCGCGCAGCCGTTACCTTCGTGGGTTGAGGTCTCCATCAACGTGGATGTACGATAGCACCACCTATCGGAACCACGCCAAAAACATCCGTGTCTCCAACTGCGTTTGAATCCTCCAAACCCTTCCCTTTACTTTCTTGCAAGTTGCATGCTTTAATTTCCGCTGCCTATATACTCTTTGCATGCTTGCTTGATTTGAGTGATCATTGCTTGACTTGTCCAAAGATTGCTAAAATCTGCCAAACTCTAAAATTGGGAAAAGGTTAAGTTTTTAATTGGTCAAGTAGTCTAATCACCCCCCTCTAGACATACTTCAAGGTCCTACAAGCCTCCCCCAAGCTTGTGGGAGACTCTCTTTTTCGATTTGCACAAAGTTATATATTTCCCGCAAGGCAGCTTGTTTCTTATGAGCATGGAAATATTTAGCAGAGAAGTAATAAATCATATCCTGGGGACTACGCACACAACCAGGATCAAGGGAATTAAACCAAGTCCTAGCATCACCCTTTAATGAGAATGGAAATATCTTAAGGATATAATATTAATGAGACTTCTCATCATTAGTAAACAGGGTGGCTATATCGTTTAACTTGGTGAGATGTGCCACAACAGTTTCAGATTCAGTGCCATAGAAAGGATTGGATTCAACTAAAGTAATAATCTCAGGATCAACAGAGAATTCATATTCCTTATCAGTAACAAAGATAGGTGAAATGGAAAAAGCAAGGTCATGTTTCATTCTGGCATTTAAAGTCTTTTGTTTCATCTTAGCTAATAATTTCTTAAGATCTGATCTATCATTGCAAGCAAGAAAATCTCTAGCAGTTTCTTCATCCATAACATAACCCTCAGGAACAATAGGCAATTCATAATTAGGAGGAGAACCTTCATCATCACTTTCATCAATAATTTCATTCTCTATAATTTCATTCTCCCTAGCCCTAGTAAGTTGTTCATCAAGAAATTCACCTAATGGCACAGTAGTATCAAGCATAGAAGTAGTTTCACCATAAGTATCATGCATAGCAGAAGTGGCATCATCAATAACATGCGACATATCAGAATTCATAGGAGTAGCAGGTTTAGGCATCGCAAACTTATTCATAACAGAAGGAGAATCTAGTGCAGAGCTAGACGGCAGTTCCTTACCTCCCCTCATAGTTGAGGGATAAATTTTAGTTCTTTGATCTTTCAATTTCTTCATAGTGATCAGCAGATATAAATCCCAAGTGACTCAGAGAATAGAGCTATGCTCCTCGGCAATGGCGCCAGAAATTAGTCTTGATAACCCACAAGTGTAGGGGATCGCAACAGCTTTTGAGGCTAGAGTATTCAACCCAAATTTATTGACTCGACACAAGGGGAGCCAAAGAATATTCTTGAGTATTAGCAGTTGAGTTGTCAATTCAACCACACCTGGATAACTTAGTATCTACAGCAAAGTATTTAGTAGCAAAGTAGTATGATAGTAATGGTAACGATAGCAAAAGTAATATTTTTTGGGTTTTGTAGTGATTGTAACAGTAGCAACAGAAAAGTAAATAAGCGAAGCACAGTATATGAAAATCTCGGAGGCAATGGATCAGTGACGGATAATTATGTCGGATGCGATTCCTCATGTAATAGCTATAACATAGGGTGACACAGAACTAGCTCCAATTCATCAATGTAATGTAGGCATGTATTCCGAATATAGTCATACGTGCTTATGGAAAAGAACTTGCATGACATCTTTTGTCCTACCCTCCCGTGGCAGCAGGGTCCTAGCGGAAACTAAGGGATATTAAGGCCTCCTTTTAATAGAGTACCGGACCAAAGCATTAACACATAGTGAATACATGAACTCCTCAAACTACGGTCATCACTGAGAAGTATCCCGATTATTGTCACTTCGGGGTTGTCAGATCATAACACATAATAGGTGACTATAGACTTGCAAGATAGGATCAAGAACACACATATATTCATGAAAACATAATAGGTTCAGATCTGAAATCATGGCACTCGGGCCCTAGTGACAAGCATTAAGCATAACAAAGTTATAGCAACATCAATCTCAAAACTTAGTGGATACTAGGGATCAAACCCTAACAAAACTAACTTGATTACATGATAAATCTCATCCAACCCATCACCGTCCAGCAAGCCTACGATGGAATTACTCACGCACGGCGGTGAGCATCATGAAATGGGTGATGGAGGATGGTTGATGATGACGATGGCGACGAATCCCCCTCTCCGGAGCCCCGAACGGACTCCAGATCAGCCCTCCTGAGAGAGATTAGGGCTTGGCGGCGGCTCCGTATCATAAAACCCGATGAAACTTCATCTCTGATTTTTTTTCTCCATGAGACGGAATATATGGAGTTGGAGTTGAGGTCGGCGGAGCTGTAGGGGGCGCACAAGACAGGGGGGCACGCCCAGAGGGGGTGGGCGCGCCCACCACCCTCGTGGACAGGGTGTGGGCCCCTGGTCTTCATCTTTTGCCGGTATTTTTTATATTTTCTGAAACTTGTCTCCGAGGATTTTCAGGTCATTTCAAGAACTTTTGTTTTCTACACATGAAACAATATCATGGTAATTCTGCTGAAAACAGTGTCAGTCCGGGTTAGTTTGATTCAAATCATGCAAGTTAGAGTCCAAAACAAGGGAAAAAGTGTTTGGAAAAGTAGATACGTTGGAGACGTATTAGTGGCGAACTTTGATGCCCAGTGGATGTAATATGTGTAATAGTCGTGATAGCCTAGCGTAAGTTGCTTGCTTATTTATTTCCTTATTGTCTTGTTTATTTCTTTGCTTGTAGTCAGTGCAGTTCTTTTTCTGTGGGTTGCTAGTGGCTGCAATAACCTATTTTTTAAAACTAGGCCACAATAACCATGGGCTACATATTTACTGTAGTTACCATTTCCCTCCTATGGGCCATAGAAACAATGGGCCTTCTACGTGTCGTAGAAGCAATGGGCCTTATACGGGTCGTAGACACAATGGGCCTTCTATGGGTTGTATCATCAATGGGCCTTCTACGGGTCGTATGATCGGTTGGCCAAACATGGGCCAATAATAGACCGCATTATGGCCGTAAACGGGCTAGAGTTAGAATCGTCTATTCATGGGCCGACCATAACGGGCCATCGTTAATTGGTCGTATTTGATGACGCTATGAAAACGGCCCAACGTATTAACGGGCCACAAATGGGCCGACTGTAACCTCGGGCTGAATTTAGCCCACAAGCAGAAAATGATAGTAATGGGCCATAAGTAAACGAATGCTGGAAATGAGCCCAAGAATAAATGGGCTCTGAGAAGGCCAAAATATAACATGGGCTGGAAACGGCCCAACGGAATAACGGGTCGTTAATGGGTATAAAGTGATACACTATTCATTACGGGCCAGTTTCACCACAGGCCGTTAATGGGTATAAAGTGATACACTATTCATTGTGGACCAGTTTCACCATGGGCTTTTAATGGGCCAAGAGTTACAAAGGGCCTCATATGGGTCAAAAGATGTCATGGACCATACATGGGCCGGAAGTGAAAACGGGCTGGAATCATATTGGATGGCCCAGATGACGCTACTGGGCCAAATTCGGATAGGGCGTAACGGGCCTTGGGTTGGCGGGTTGTAAATGGGCTATATGCGAACAGGCCGTTAACAGGCTTTCCATGGGCCAGCCCGCCACATTTTGACCAAGTCAAACGGGCCGGCCTTTTCACAGGAATGGGCCTCTGTTGGGTCGTGCCACGTGTCGACGTATCATAGGCGCCTTCTGTCCAATGAGTGGATGACATCTGTCCCAACGATGAGCCGACACATGTTTCCTCCAGTGAATGATGATTTTACATGTGGAAAATCCCCATTGGTCTGGGCTGTTAACGGGTTATCGGATCCAAAACCCAACCCGATAGCTTAACAACGTTCCGTTATGGTGGATGCCACGTGTCGGTCACCCTTGACGAAAGCACTTTTGTGACGCGCGATTTATCGTCATGGAAGTGGACACTTCCGTGATGATAATTTTGGTAATGTCATGGAACACTTCTACGACAGCACAGGTATGACTATATTGATTCTGTCATAAAATCGTCATGGATGTACAAGCATGACAGAAAACGCGACCTACTGTGACAAACACGTATCATCACGAAAGTGTATGTTTTTTGTAGTGACTGGTTATTTTCTGTTGCATATGGTGTTCTTGAAGTGGAGCCAACTGAGAGCTGGACCTGGTTTTTTAAAAACCTGAAGGGAGCAATAGGACACCCTGAAGGTTTAGTCATACATACTGATGCTTGCAAAGTACTGGAGAGTGATGTTGATGATGTTTACCCAGGAGTGGAGCACAAATAGTGTATGAGGCATCTGGCCCAAAATTTCAGCAAGAAATTCAAAGGGAAATTTTATGATGACAACCTATGGCCTTGCTCACTAACTTATAGCATCAAGAAGCATAACTTTCATCTAAACCAGCTGAAAAGCAGACCAAAAGTAAAGGAATATCTTGAGCAGCACCACACAAAAATCTAGGCTAGAGCAGGTTTCACTGAGTTGAGCAAAGTTGACTATGTTAATAACAATCTTCCTGAATCATTCAACTCCAGAATCAAGAAGTACAAGGGACTACACCTAGTGGACTTGTTGGACAAGATTAGGCAGTACATTATGGAGAAGTTTGACTTAAGAAAAATAATTTGCATTGACCATTTCATTGGGCACTACATCTTACTAGCAGTAATGAAGGCATTAATGGATAAAACAAAAGGTTTGGAGATGAGCATTGTTAGGAGAAGCCCAACAGAAGCTGAGATAACTGCAACAGACAGAGAGAGAAGAGAGAATGGAGGTACCTAGTGGACCTAGAAAAATGTACTTGCAGTTGCAGACAGTGGCAGGTTACTTGTAAGCGATGCATCCATGCCCTTTTCTTTATCACTACTCTAAGAGGTGATGCTAGTGCAATTGACAAGTATGTCCATAAGTACTACTCGGTTGAGATGTTCAGAACTACATATGCTGAAAACCTACCAGCTTTGGAAGGCAAGCAACAGTGGGACATTGTAGATCCTGGATTCAAATTATGTGCTCCTATTCAGAAGAAAGCACCAGGCAGGCCAAGAAAGCATAGGATTAGAGCTAGCAGTGAAGGAAAGGGCCTTGGGCCTAGGAAGAAGAAGTGCAAGAGGTGTGGAAGATATGGACACCAAGCCAAGGGCTGCACACAATCTGTAGATCCAACATTTGGAGAAGAAGAACATTGGGTGCACAAAATGCAGATGATCATCCTACAACTAATGATCCAGCAGAAGCAGAAGTGCAAGATGAGGATGAGGATGAGCCAATACCTGATGTTGTCCAGCAGCAAATGACACCACCAAAGGAACCATCACATGAAGCATCTACACAAGCAAGTGTAGTAAGGTATGTCCAATTGCCAAATCCATTTATCTTCATGCATACCTTACAGTTTGTGACATGTTTGCAATTGTTTTAGCCCTAGGAAAAACTATAAAAGAGCTACAGATAGAGGAGCTTCTCCCAAGTGTGTGAAACAGAAGAGAGGTGGAGGGGTGCAGCCAGCAAGTACATTTTGCTCAGCTACTAGAAGCAATGTTGACATCAAGGTTATTTCTCCTATAAAGAAAGCACCAGCAGCATCTGAAGCTCCACCCACTGCCGCTAACCCAGCTAAGAACACTAGAAGCAAGGCAAGGGAAGCTCCAAACCCAGCCAAGAACACTAGGAGCAAAAAATTGATGTTCTAGATGTTTAAGTATTGTGCTCTATTTGTTTTGATGTTGTTATGAACTAGATGTTGATCTGTGTGCACTTGACTATGTGAACTTCTGAGTGCTTTATGCACTAGCTATTATGCACTTGGTGTTTCTATGCTTAATGTTTGTTATGCACTTTTCTGTGTGTTGCTGGCTGTTATCTCCTTTGTTCATCACAATTTTGTTATTCAACTTCCTGTCAATCATTACATATGATTTGTTTCATCACATAAGATTTGTCGTTGACGACGTCGATGACAAATCTTCATCTACCATCCACATTTGGTCTCATCACATAAGATTTTCATCGACAAAAAAATCTTCATCTACCATACCAGTACAACTCCAACTAGGGTTCCATCAGATAAAGTGACATCAATTAACCTCAACTACAAAGTTACATCAAACAAAATAGGGTTCCATTAACATCTTCAAATACTCAACTACTTCAGATACATCGATAAACTACATCTACCATACTAGTACAACAAACATAATAATTCCCACTAACAGCAATGCCCGCACCAGCAGCATCTCATCTCTCTCTCTAAGTTTCTTCTTCAAAGCCATGTTCTTCCTTGCCAACTCGATGTTTTCCTTCTTCAGATGGTGACATTTGATCCAACTGTCATCAACCTCTACGTGCAAGTCTTCAAAAGCAAGGGCAACATGCAATGGAGGAGCTGGGTCAACCCAAACCACCCATTCACACTCTTTTGGTAACTAATTGCATATCAAAGTAATCAACATTAGAGAGTACAAATCAACAAAAACTAAATCTATCTCAAATTCACAAAAACTTACATCTAATGGACAACCTAAAAAACGGCAGCCACTGCTAGCACCTCCCCATGATACACGGCGGGTAGGGACAAGGCCATGGCTAGGGTAGCTGTTGGGGATATAACTACCGAGTATAAACCGTCCAGGAGGGGCCGGGTTATGCTCACAAGTAATTATCCGTATTGAAGCCCATGAAGACAAGGAGTATGGCGTTTTACTACGAAGACTTAGAGGCCCAGAGCCCAAGGGCGGATTAGGGCCCATAGACATAAACCGCCATGAGATATGTAACTTGTACTGTAAGATAGAAAAAGTTAGAAACCGAGCCGAACACATGTATGAGCCGGCCTCGGTATTCTGTAAACCGCTGGGCGTCAACCTGTGTATATAAAGGGATGACCCGGCGGTGGTTTAGGGACAAGAAACAACAAGTCGAGAGACAGGCAAAGCGGATTCGCTCCCTGATCATCAAGACCCCATCAATTCCACCACAACTGGATCGTAGGATTTTACCTTCACCGCAAGGGGCCGAATCAGTATAAACTCCCTGTGTCCTTTGTCCGGTTTAACCCCTTTAAGCTAATCTCTTTGTGATGGCTCCATGACTAAGTCCTCTCACTAGGACATCTGACATGTTAATTCCACGACAGTTGGCGCCCACCGTGGGGCTATCGCACGATGGTTTCGAGTTCCTGAAGGGCAACTTTGAAGGACTCAAGGGATACGCGGTTGGCCGGATGACCAAGAGTCATCGCGGCAAGCTCTACATCGACGATGCAGGCTGGGGGCCCGATGCTGGCTCAATCGAGTACGGGTACCGGGTCCCCTTTGGAGGAATTCACGTCTTCATCGGCAAGATTGGTGAACCAGGCCCTGAACCGGACATCTGCACCGACCTCGTCGAGACGGCTCAGTGTGCAAGCCCTACCCGGGTTCAGCCTGCCATGAAGCATGCGTTCGTAGGATTCATCCACGGCGCGGAATCTAAACCAGTGTCCAATGGTGAGACGGTCGTTTATTCTGATGGCGAATCGTCCACTGGCGAGACCGAATCGCTGTACCAACTACAATATGGCCGGTTCGGGGGCTGTTCCGATGGCGACAATATTTCGGACCCCTTTGAACCGCCAAACCGGGTTGCGATCTTCATGGCCGGTACGCAGCCCACATTGCAATCTTCAACTGCAGCAACAATGACTTCTGGATCGGCAGCCGGAGTAGGAGGCCCCGCGCGTCGACCGGCTCAAGTTCTGTCCGGTTTATTGGACGCCTGGATGACATTGTTGACCACGGCAGTCACCCCAGAGACTCAAGATCGGCATAATGTGGAGGTCAGAAAGCTGCGGGATCAGATAACTCAGGCCAAGGAGGACTTGGCGGCTGAGGAAACCAGGATGGCTGATGAGCGGGCCGCCTTAGATGCCCAGTCACGGCGGATTCAGGAAGAGAATTACCGGCTCATGCTGGATCATAACGCTTCGAATAACGTGTTGAGGAGGAGTCATCGGTCTCGTCTACCTCCGGTTTATGAAGCAATGAATCTCTTCAACACGCCAGGAGCAGGATCCAATAATCCGGCAGCAGTAAACCGGACTGAAGCACCTGGGACAGGAGCACCAGATCAGCCACAGGTGACGGACCCACCTCGACGAATAGATGACCCGCCACAATACATGTCGACCCCGCTGGGTCACTTCTCCACCCCTTTGGATGATATGATTGCCGCGGCATCTCGATTGGCAGCTATTCCAATGGAGGGCGAGTCTCCAGCGGCGGTTGAGACGCGGCGGGCCAGGGATCTCCTTCAAACCACTATGGTACAGCAGCAGGCCTATTCATATAGCCGAGATAGAATCCATTCAACCCCTCGCTCGAGCAGGAGTTACAGTAGGCACATTGATGAACCGGCTGTGTCAAGCAGTGCGCCGAACTATGACGCCCCATGAGGGCCTAATCCGGCGGCTGGTGCAAATGCTCAGGATGTTGTGGATAATGGTAGAGCGTGTCGGGAGGCAGAGTTAGCAGCGCAATACGCGAATCATCAATCTACTCCGGTTCGACCAACGACGTCAATGGAACGAGGACTTGCTTTCAGCTCTTGGGGGGTGCCGTGTCTCACCCCGGCTCTATGCAATGTGCAGTTACCCAAGGATTTCAAGGGCCCGCGTAAGGTGCCTAATTACACCGCCGATTTACCCCTCGAGTCATGGGTTGAGAGTTATGAGATGGCAATGGAGATGTTGGATGTGGATGAAGCGGCATGTGCGAAGTACTTCACCATGATGTTGGATGGAACGGCTCGCACTTGGTTAAAGAGTTTGCTCGTTAACTCCGTCGGTTCATGGGCCGAGATGAAGGCCCGGTTTATAACAAACTTCAAGGACACGTGCAAGCAACCCATGTCAATTGTGGATCTGGCCGCTTGTGTCCAAGAAGAAGGCGAATCAACAACTCATTGGGTGCGCCAGGTTTCAGAAATCCTACATTAGTCAGACCGCATCAATGCTGATTCGACAATTATAACATTAGAGGGAAATTGCCGGTTTAAGCCGCTGAAGTTGAAGTTGGGACGGCTCAAGCGTCACTGCAATGACATGGGAACACTTATGGCAGCTTTGGTTAAGTATGTCGATTCTGATAGTACCAAGGATCCCGAGTCTGACGATGAGAAGCCGGGGAAGGGAAAGAAGAACGGCGGTGCAAAAGGACAACAACACAACTAGGCAGGCCATGGGAACAATGGTAAGCATAAAGCATACAATAGTTTGGATTTTGTGGCTAACACCAACGTACAGGGTAATGGTCAGCGTCGTAAGGGTAAACCGCCCCCGCGGAGTGGAGGATCAGGTATGAATCTGGAGCACCTATTAAATCAGCCTTGCCCAAAGCACGGGACGCAAGAGAAGCCACCTACGCATCTCTAGAAGGATTGCTTTATTATGCGAGAGTTCAAAAATTCATATCTCTTCCTGTATGATCATGGACCGTCCAGCGGTTCAGGACCACGGTTTCACAGGCCGGGTTATGGTGGAGGTAACTCCGGTTCAGGGTTTCAAGGTAATCAAGGTGGACAGGGCAATCAAGGCAATTAGGGCAACCAAGGTGGTTATAATCAACAGGGGAATTAGCAACAACAACAGTAGGGTTATCAGAGTCACCCGAAGTAGTTGAATAGTGGACAATATCATGTCTTCACTACTAGCATGTGCAAGCGCGATCAGAAGCTTCATAAAAGGGCAGTGAATTCCGTTGAACTGGCGGTGCCCCGTTATTTGCACTGGTCTGAACAACCTATTGTGTGGAGTCGAGAAGATCATCCACCCGGGGTTGATAATCCGGGTCATGTGGCGTTGGTGGTAGCACCGCGGGTTGGGGGTTATAAGTTCACCAAGGTGCTCATGGATGGAGGGAGCAGTATAAACATCTTGTATTATGAAACCTTCCGGCGTATGGGGTTGACGGATAAGAATCTTAAACCGTTGAACACCGTTTTTCACGGTGTGGTGCCTGGTAAATCGGCCTACCCGGTCGGTAAGGTAGCTCTGGAGGTTGCTTTTGGAGATGATCATGATTCAAGGTCAGAAACATTGACTTTTGAGGTGGTGAAAATCAGGAGTCTGTACCATGCCCTATTTGGACGGCCGGCTTATGCTAAGTTCATGGCAAGGTCGTGTTATGTTTATCTGCAGCTCAAGATGTCGGGTCATAAGGGGACCATCACAATGCACAGAAGCCGAAAGGTCACTTTGGAATGTGAGGAAGGTGATGCGGCTTATGCTGAGTCGGTTTGTGCGACAGAGGAGTTAAAATTCTATAAAGACAATGTTGATCCGGCCAATATGACTTCTTTGAAGAAACCCACTACAGAGCATGATCCGGCTTTGAAGTTTAAATCGCCTGATGAGACTAAGTTGGTTGATTTTGTTCCTGGCAATTCATCCAAGCAGTTTAGCATCAGTGCTAACTTGGATCCGAAATAGGAAAGCGCGCTCATCGAGTTCATCCGTGAGAACTGAGACATCTTTGCATGGAAACCTTCTGACATGCCAGGTGTATCAAAGGAACTCGCTGAGCACACTCTGAATACCGATCCCAAGTTTAAACCGGTCAAGCAGTTTCTCCGCCGCTTCAATGAAGAGAGACGTAAGGCCATTGGTGAGGAGGTAGCCCGGCTCTTGGCAGCAGGGTTTATTGTGGAGGTTTTTCACCCTGGGTGATTGGCTAACCCGGTGTTGGTACTCAAGAAGAACGGCACTTGGCGTATGTGTGTGGATTACACAGATTTGAACAAGGCTTGTCCGGGTGATCCCTTTGCCCTCCCCCATATTGATCAAATCATTGATGCTACATCGGGTTGTGAGCGCTTGAGTTTTCTGGATGCTTATTTGGGTTATCATCAGATCAAAATGGTAGTTAAGGACCAGGAGAAGACGGCTTTTATAACTCCCTTTGGAGCCTTCTGCTATGTATCTATGCCTTTTGGGCTCAAGAGTGCCCAAGTGACTTATCACCGATGCGTGCAGAATTGTCTTCATAATCAGATTGGGCGCAATGTTCATATGCTTAAGTGGATGATATCGTGGTGAAATCCAGGAATGCAGAGACGCTAATATCTGATTTGAAGGAGACCTTTAATAACCTCCGAGTTTATAAGGTGATGCTTAATCCGGCCAAGTGCGTTTTTGGTGTACCAGCAGGCAAGCTCTTGGATTTTCTGGTGTCTAACAGGGGCATTGAAGCTAATCCTAAAAAGATCAAGGCTATTACGTCCCTGGCTAAACCGGCGTGTATCAATGATGTTCAATGACTGGCGGGTCGTATTGCAGCGCTAAGCCGGTTTATCAGCCGGTTGGGAGAGAAGGCCATCCCTCTGTATTAGATGATGAAGAAGACAGACAACTTTGTCTGGAGTGATGCTCCTAATGCGGCATTTGAGGATCTGAAGAAGCAATTAGCGGAACTGCCTATTCTTGCTTGCCCCATTGATAAAGAACAATTGTTGTTATATGTGGCTGCTAACGCCCGTGCTGTCAGCGTGGCTATTGTGGTGGAGCGCAAGGAAGCTGGTAAGGAGTATCCGGTTCAATGGCCGGTTTATTATATCAGTGAGGTACTTATCGAGTCCAAGCAGAGATATCCGCATTGGCAGAAGTTGGTGTATGGAGTGTTTATGGCGAGCCGGAAGCTTAAGCAGTACTTTCAGGGCCATCCCATTACTATGGCCAGTTTCTCTCCTTTGGGAGATATCATTCAGAACAGGGAGGCGACTGGCCGGGTTGCTAAGTGGGATATCGAGCTTGGACCTCACGAGGTAAAATACATGCTTCGCACAGCTATCAAGTCCTAAGCGCTCATGGATTTCATCAATGACTGGATAGAGTTGCAGGCGCCGGAGGATAAACCGGATAACACATACTGGACTATTCACTTTGATGGATCCAGGCAATTGGAGGGCTCGGGGACTGGAGTGGTTCTTACTTCCCCTCGAGGTGACAAATTTTGTTATGTTCTCCGCTTAATGTTTCCCTGTACTAACAATGCAGTTGAGTATGAGGCCTTGCTCCACGGTCTTCGGATGGTAAGGATATGAATCCGGGTACGTTGCTTTGGCGACTCCGATTTAGTGGCTCAGCAAGTGTATGGTATGTGGGACTCTAAGGATCCACTCATGGCGGCTTATCGGCGTGAGGTGGATATCATTGCCGGTCACTTCAAGGGTTACCAGGTCAAGCACATTGATCAGCGTAAGAATGAAGTGGCGGCCGCTTTAAGTTGGCTCGGTTCCCAGCATAAACCGGTGCCGCCCAATGTTTTTCTTGATGTTCTGCATAATCCGTTGGTCAAAATACCAACGGAGGAGGATCTGGTTGTTCCTGACCCAGAGGCTCAATTGGTGGCGGTTCTTCATGCTATCCCAGATTGGACAGTGCCATACCTGGCGTATATGACCCGGGGCGAGTTACCCGAGGATGAAGTTATGGCCAGACAGATAATCCGCCGGTCCAAGTCTATGACTATTGTCAATGGCGAGTTACGTCATTACAGTGTCTTAGGGGCGTTTCAGAGTTGCGTTTCTCCTGAAAAAGGCTGTGAGATCTTGCATGAAATCCATGAAGGAGATTGTGGTCATCATGTCGGTTCAAAATCCTTGGTGGCTAAGGCTTTCCGACACAGTTTTTACTAGTTAACAGCTCATGCTGATGCGGAGGATCTGGTCAGGAAGTGTGATGGATGTCAGAAGTTTTCACGCCGAGCTCATGTTTCGGCCCAGGAATTGAGAATGATTCCAATAACCTGGCCGTTTGCAACTTGGGGGCTAGATATGGTTGGGCCTTTTAAGAGGTCCAAGGATAAGAAGACCCGCCTTCTAGTGGCGGTTGATAAATTCACCAAGTGGGTGGAGGCAGAGCCAGTAAGCAAGTGTGATGCGGCCACGGTGGTTCAATTCATGAAAAAGGTGATTTTCCGCTTCGGTTTTCCACACAGCATTATAACAGATAATGGCACGAATCTCTCCAAGGGTGCTATCGAAGAGCTTTGTCAACGTGAGCACATCCGGCTTGATGTGTCCTCCGTGGCTCACCCTTAGTCTAATGGTCAATCGGAGAGAGCTAATCAAGAAATCCTAAAGGGTATCAAGCCCCGGCTTATGGTCCCTTTGCAGAGGATGCCGGGTTGTTGGGTGGAAGAGTTGCCTTCCATTTTATGGAGCATTAACACCACCCCCAATAGATCTACGGGTCACACAACCTTCTTCATGGTTTATGGAGCAGAAGCAGTTCTCCCAAGTGATATTCGCCATGACTCGCCCCGAGTGGTAGCTTATGTTGAAGCGGACAATGAAAGAGCACGCCAAGATGCATTGGACCTGTTAGATGAAAAACGGGATATTGCGGCAGCTCATTTGGCGATTTATCAGCAAGACTGCGGCGTTATCACAGCCGCCGAGTTAAAACCAGAGCTTTTCAAGAAGGCGACTTAGTGCTCCGGCTTATCCAAGATCAGACTGACATGCACAAGTTATCCCCACCTTGGGAAGGGCCCTTTGTGGTCAGCAAGAATCTGAACAACGGGTCATACTACCTTATCGATGTTCGAGAGCACAAAGACTCACGCAATCGGAGGAGGAGACCCGCCGGCCGTGGAATATAGCTCATCTTCGGCCTTACTATACCTGAGCCATAGGCTCCTACTATGTATATATTTTTGACAATGTACATATTATGATCAATAAATAAACCGGCATCCTTGCTAAAGCGGGGCCTCTGCCGTTTCGTCTATAATATTTCTTGGTTACATGGGGGCTTATGCTTATAAAGCGGAGTTCTGATTATCCATTAAACCGGCTTATAAAGCCACAACAAAGCTTGGGGGCTTCACACCCAAGGGGCCAAAGAGATTCTGTTGCCAAGCATAGCTCAAACATAGGCACCCACAGAGCACAGCTCAAAATGTTACCTGGGCGCTCTTTGTGCACAACAACAAAGAGTTTTAAAGGACCCTTGTAATAGGCTATCATGTCAGGCTTGGAAGCCAGGTGTATTCACCTAAAACCCCAGGTTAACTTGCCTTCATCAAGTAAGCCACTCCGTCCAGGTAATCCTGGTATGACCCGCCGAACATTTGACAAGTCAATCTTATACAGACCCTGAACTTGTCAAAGTTAAAACGACGATTGGTTAATGTGAGGCCCATCTTAAAAGGCTTTGTAAAATGGTTTAACTCAGTGGCCTGGCAGCCCATGAAAAGCCTCGAATTTGGGCCTGGCAGCCCCTGAAATGCCTCGACTACAAGTTTTCATTTGCTTTTATCTGGCAAAGTTTTTTCTCCTTTGATAAGGTTTTGAGGTAAACCGGCGTCTATTAACCCGGCCTGACTATAAGTCATCAATATAACCCGGTTTTTGTTAACCCGGCGTGGCTTTCAACTATAAGTTGTTCGTACACAACCAATTATAAACCGGTGTTTGTTAACCTGGCCTGGCATTGACTATAAATCGCCAGGATGATCATCCAGTGTTTATCATAACCCGGCATGGCTTATTATAAACCAACACAGCATGGTGGGAGTTAACAGCACTCAAGTGGGTTATCACCCTTACTACAAGAAAGTTGGTAAACCAACGATGTGATTTAATATCACAGGTATGATGTATTTCATATTTCGTTGTTTTACAGCCTTGGTTATAAACCCTGGCTTTATATTGGGCATTATGACCCGTCCGGCGGTAAACCGCCAGGACAATTTTCAGTTTATTCTATGCAGAAACAGGATTGCATAAAACTGCTAAGGATCATAAGCAGATGATGCATATCATGGCGGATTAACAGTATCAGGCAAAGTGGCTATGCACGATGGCATAGCAGACCAAGTGTTTAAGCTAGCCTATTACAAGGTGTTTTTTTGCTGCCCAAAAGGCATTGTTTTTCACAAGGATGACAGTGTGCAGATGATAAACCGGCTTTCGGATTATGATTCTTCCTCAGGTTGATGTGAAGATTGCGGATCATCCTGCACCGGTTCACCCTCCGCCTCCCCACCCAGTGGCTGGAAGCAATGGTTGCCCAGTCAATCCCAGATAAAGCTCGGAAGACAGCTTCGTCGCTTATAAGATCAGACGGTTCAACATCAGGGGCATAAGTATGCTTACGGATTGGCGGGATATGATTTTGCGCTTCATAAATCGACGCATCAATCCTTCTGTTGTCTGCATTATAAATCGACCGGTGGAAAGACAAATCAGTCTCTTCGGTCAGTTTACTTGCAAGCGGGTGCATCTCCTTTGTCAAAGCTCTAAGGGCATCATTGTCAAATTGTGACCCATCTTCTTTTGGCTGGGATAGCCATTCCCAATGTCTTCCGGATCAAGATCAACTATCCAGGCCTTAGCCCGAGTCAGTGCAGATAGTGCACAGGCCCTTGCCGCAGATCTCTTCACCTCTTCTAGCTGGGAAGGCGTCATGGATAACTTGGCCAATGTATACTTGATTAAAGTTGGTGGCGGTTTATTGTATGAAGCTATGCAGATAACCCGTTGAGCGCCGATATATAACTGCTCTATCAAGGTATAGGCAGCTTCAGTTTTTTGCGCATGTCTGAACCGAGATGGGCAACACGGCTACCTGCAATGGTTACAATATTATTGTTAAACCGGTGATTTCAAGGATGATTAAGTACAATTCATGAACAGGGTACTTACCAAAAATAGCAGAGGTCATAGCATTGATTTGCCACTTTAATCCAGTCAGTTCTTCTGTCACCGGTTTAAGGGCCGCTTCAGCATCCTCCGCCCGCTTTAGCAACGTTGCTTTTTCAGCCTCCCAATCTGCTCGCTCGCCTTTGAAGCCATCCTTCAATTGTTCCATGGCTGTTAAAGCGCCCTTCAGCTCTTCTTTGGCCTTTGAAGTTTCGGCTTGCTGGGACTTGATGTTTTCTTGAAGGTCGGCGATTTGGGAATCTTTTTTGGTCAAGTCAGCCTGCAAAAGACAGATAATAAGTTGGTAATACATCTTTCAAAGTCCCAAGCACATAACAAGTTATACACTTGGCACTTGGGGGCTAATGCGGATTGTTTTTCTCAACTGATATTTTAAGTCCCAAGCACACAACAAGTTATATACTTGGCACTTGGGGGCTAATGCGTATCGGATCAATTCAAGGTTATCAGTTTCTCTCACAAACCGGATCATGTTGATGATTGAAAGGAATTTTGGAAACTTATTACAAAGATATACCGGTTCATCCTAAAGGTATAAACCGGTCTATAGGGGCTACACAAGCAAAATCCAATCTTTCCTACTACAAGTCGCGGTTCACATTCACATTGATGAACCGGCCCTTGGGGCTACTGGAGTTGATAATTAAAGCAGGCTATAAGGAAAACAAATTTGTGCAAGGGAATGGATATTTACCTCATATCGCTCTTTCATTAGACCTACTAAATCGGCTTCATAGTCGTGGCTTATATACAGACGGTTTAAATATCCAGAGTGAATATCCTGAGCTATGAGGTGAGCATAGCTTGATAAGTCTGTTTTCCACTTGCCCTTGTCCACAGCAGAAAATTCTTCTTTGGCACAATGCTTTCATAAGCGACAGGATTTCCAGGAGCAGTATGGCCAAAGCCGGTAATCACAACATCACCTGTCGTGCCATCAATAGTCTTGTCTAGGCTTGGCGGTTTAGCAGATGTTCTTGCTGGGCTTGGTGGATCGGCAGCTAGGCTTGGCGGATCAGCAGATTGGCTCGTTGGATTCATTTCTGGCAGTTCAACAAAAGTGTCCTGACCCTGAGGTACCAAATCATCCAGAGCAATGTCAGCATTCTGATCAAGAGCCTTTGAGGTCTTCTCCGGTTCAGTGGCCGGATTATCATCAGCTGGTGTAGTCAGCTTGGCTTTCTTGCTAAGTCTGGCTTTGGCACTAAAAAGAATAAACACAGAGGTTAGTACAATAAAACAGTGCAAGGCATAAAAATTAAGTATAGTATGCTTACCCAGGAACGGTCTTGAGTGCAGGCATCTGTGTGATTGATGAATCGCCAGAAGATGAATGGGAGGTTCCCTAATAATTTGAATCATATGGATTAAGAGGAATATCGGAAGTAACCCGCCTTGGGATAAAGTGTATTAGAAGACAAGAGACCTCTTGACGGCGTTTGCGAACCGGAGAATATGGTAAACCGAAGGAGGTAACCTTGGCCACTATGCCGGGTTGTTGCGGCGAGCTTCATGCTGTTGTGTCTTCAAAGAAAAAGTGCGGATCCAAATAAGCAAGAGGGTGTGAATATTTTACTTTCTGGACTGCTCGACGGAGTTTTGGTACTGGCACATGATTTGAGTCGGAAGATAGAACAATTACCTCTACATCACCAGCATGGCTAGCTTCCGCACCATCCTGATAACAATCATTGTCAATGAGGTGTATGAAAAAAGAACCAAGAGAGTCAAGTTCTACCTCTGACTCCAGGATCATCAAGCTCTTCATCATTGGGCACATCAGTAAGCCTCGGTGGTTTTCTTCTTTGTTGGCCTTTTTGTAACCCTGGTCTTGATGCGAGGCGCCCTCGCCGGTTTATCTACGATTTCTCTTCCAGAACGGATCATCGCCCTGTGCAGATGGACAAAAGTTATAAAGGAATGATTAAGGAGGAATGGATTAAGGCAAAATAAGACAATTCTTACAGCTGGTGGTTTGTTGGATGCACAGAAGGGGCTAAGCCCTACTCTACTACATGCAGCCACCGGTTCATCAAGCATTTTCTTGACAGCTTCGGGGACTTCATCATCTGTGAGCTGGATGTCAATATGACGCTGAGGGTCTTTTAGATCCCCTGTATACTCACACATTAAACCGGGGCGCCGGCTTAAAGGCAAAATGCTCCAAGAAACCCAGCATCAAACGAAATCAATGCTTGTCAAACCATTGGCCACAAAGGCTCTGAGTTTTGCTAGCTGAGGGGCATATTTTGATTGTTCCTTGGCAGTCAGTCGTTGAGGAACCGGGTGAGTTTTGGTAAGCCGGTATTCATGATAACCGACAGAGGATTTTCATTGTCTGGAGTTGTATTGCGGTAGTAAAACCAAGTCTGATTCCAGTCCTTGGGGTGGCTATGATGTTTGGCATGAGGAAGTCAACATCCTTTCTCTTCTGGATTGAAACGCCCCCGAGTTCAGTGTTGGGCCCATCCGTAAATTCATACGGCTGTTTAAGTAAAAGAAGTCCTGGAATAGCTCCACAGTGGGTTCCTCTTGCAGATAGACTTCGCAAAATACTTGAAAATTGCATATATTGGTCACGGAGTTCGGTCCAATATCTTGAGGGCAGATCTGGAAACTAGCAAGCACGTCACGGAAGAATTTTGATCCGGGCGGGCTGAACCCTCGATTCAGATGATCAGTAGATACAATCACTTCTCCATTCTGGGGCTCAAGAGGATTTTCTTAACTGGGGATCCTCTAGTGGATGGTTTCTTGGCTCGCTAAAGCGCCAGTCAAAACGTACCCAGTCAGTTGTTCTTCAGTGACCCGGGAAGGAACCCAATTGCAAGCATAGAACGTTTTGGCCATGGAAAGCTGGAAAAAGGATCAATGCCGATTCAAAGATTCATGACTAATGCAGATAAACCGGCCTAAGGACAGAAGGAAGAATATATTGAAGCATATATGCATAATAAACCAGATTGTTTAACATTGAGGTCGAGTTGGCGGTTTAAGAGAGGGCTAATGGTACCTGATGGATTATCATCTTCTAAAGGTTAAACCGCCTACGATGGTGCGGAAGCTACAGATCTAAGAAATTCTTAAGTATTGCACAAACAGGTTTCACAAGTTGGTGTTATGATTTTGGATCTACCACAGTTCTAAAAAGGAGAAAAATTCCAAAGCCCTAAGTGGTGACAATGGAACAATCAAAAACCAGATGGGATCTGTTTTCTGAAGAAGAGATGCTATGATGAGAAGAAAATGACTATAGCTACGGCCACACAGGAGGAATATCAAGATTTATCAAGTTCTTATGTGGCCGCAAGGTGCAGTAATGAACACTGAAGAACACCAAAGAACAACGAAACCCTAGTGGTAGATCTGAGGTGAAGAAGAAGAAAACTTATAGAGGTTGAAGCAGTAGCGGAGAGGCGCCGCTTTTCTCTGGTCAGATCAGGTTGATGCAGCGGCCGTTGTTGGTGCAGAGGCGAAGGTCGATGGCGGCGGCTGCGCTCGAGCACCGAGGCGATGTGAGGAAGACGGCGAGGCGAAGGGGCACGAAGGGGAAAAGAAAAATGACCCTCGGTCCTATTTATAATGCGAAAGGATAAATGACATGCGTGGGAATCGAGGAACCCAAAAATGGATATGTGACACAGCTGTCGCCTTGGTTTTCGGAGGGTCATTAAAAAAAGAAAGTATTTACAGGTTTTTATATAGAGATGATGTCACGGCGATTTAATTAATCTTGGAAGATGACGTCATGGCGGTTTATCAAGTTCATATGGAGGAGACGTCATGGCGGTTTACAAGGACCATACGAGGATGTTCAAGGAGTTTTTCCTAAGTGTTGAGGATTGACATGAACAGGTTCAAATCAATCTGGGGCCTAATGTTGGGGATATAACTACTGAGTATAAACCGCCCAGGAGGGGCCAGGTTATGCTCATCCGTATTGAAGCCCACGAAGACAAGGAGTATGGCGCTTTACTACAGAGACTTAGAGGCCTAGAGCCCAAGGGCGGATTAGGGCCCATAGAGATAAATCGCCATGAGATATGTAACTTGCGTTGTAAGATAGGGAAAGGTAGAAACCGAGCCGGGCACGTGTATGAACCGGCCTCGGTATTCTGTAAACCGCCGGGCGTCAACCTGTGTATATAAAGGTACGACCCGGCGGCGGTTCAGGGACAAGAAACAACAAGTCGAGAGACGGGCAAAGCGGATTCGCTCCCTGATCATCGAGACCCCATCAATTCCACCACAACTGGATCGTAGGCTTTTACCTTCACCGCAAGGGGCCGAACCAGTATAAAGTCCCCGTATCCTTTGTCCGGTTTAACCCCTTTAAGCTAATCTCGTTGTGATGGCTCCACGACTAAGTCCTCTCACTAGGACATCTGACGTGTTAATTCCACGACAATAGCGATGCTTCGACAAAAACTCCAAGCCGGAATAGGACTAGTCGGGAAGATAAAACTCCGAGGAATGTTGCACAATCCCAACCCCATCGACCTAAAACAAAGGTAAAATTTCCCCCAAATATCACAAACCCTAGAAATCCCTAGATTCAAGTGGGATGGGGGTGGAGGAGCATGAAATGAAACCGTGTTACTTACCTCTCTGGCCGCTGGTGAGAAGTTGGACGAGCCCGAGCTCGCCATGCGCACCAATCCTTTCTCTCCCGCTTCCCGCTTCCCCCTCCAAACTTGTCGCACCTTCCCTCCCTCTGTTTTTCACGCGAGCTGGCTGAGGACGAAGGGGTACTGAGGGTTAGCAGCAACAGGGGTAAAAATGTCCAAAAACTAGCGGCGGTAGCGGTCAAACGACGCTGACTAGACAGTACCGTGCCGGAAGGGCAAAAACATAAGAAAACCAATGTGAGTTAGGCAAGAACGAGGGTTTTCCGAAAGTAGGGGCAAATCTGCCGAGTGTGACACAACTAAGGGTATAAAATCAATTTTTCCCTTTTCAGCATGGGATGCCCTCAAGTGGTGAGAGACAATAATAAATAAATTCTAAATGTACACAATGAATCATTGAGTGATAGGTATCTCAGCATGCCAACAGATGTGGGTCAATCAAAGATGGGTACTTTCAAGTATTTGAGAGATAGAGTATGGGAAAAAGTTCGAGCATGGATGGAAAAACTCTTATCATCAGCTGGAAAGGAAGTGCTTATCAAGTTAGTGTAAAACCCAGTCTATCCCAATATACTCTATAGCCTGCTTCAGACTGCCGCGAGGATTGTGTGAGAACATCACCTCAATAATCCCGCAATTTTGGTGGGGAAGCAAGCAAGGAAAAAGGAAACCTGCGTGGGTGGCATGGGACATCATGGTCAACCCAAAATATCTTGGAGGAATGGGTTTCAGAGACATCAAAAACTTTAACCTTGCATTGTTGCCCGCCAGGCATGGAGATACTTGATGATCCAAATTCTGTAAGTGCAAGAATACTTAAATCGGCCTACTTCCCAAGCAGTTGTTTCCTTCAAGCTCGGTTAGGAATCACCCTTCGCAAATCTGGCAAGCCGTGATCGATGGAAGGGAAGTTTTGAAATAAGGTATCATAAGGCGAGTCAGAGATGGGAGTACTATCAATATTTGGGAGACCAACTGGCTACCTAGGGTAGGTCCTATGCGCCCAATACCATCTATCTCGGTAAACCCCCCAAGGCTAGTTACAGAACTGATTGACACCACCACTGCGTCATGGAGGGAAGGACTTATACAGTCTACATTTATAACTTTTGATGTAGATGCTATCATGGCACTCCCTTTGTGTACTAGAGCCGTCGATGACTTCTGGGCTTGGGCAGGCGAGAGGAGTGGCAAGTTCTCGGTCAGGTCAACAAATAGGATGGTTATGAACATGAAACACCATCAGGAGAATTGGTTGGACAAAAATGCAGGAGCTGCTGACATGAGTACGAGAGACAAGGCCTGGACTAATCTATGGCATACTAAGGTCCCGTCGAACCTGAGGGTTTTCCTGTGGCGATTAACACAACATTCAATGCCATCCATGGACGTCCTCCACCATCGCAACATGTCAAACACTCATTTATGCGCGCTTTGTGGCTGCGCGGATTCGTGGAGGCATGCTCTTTTGGACTGTACCATGTCTAGGTGCATATATATGGCCCCTCTTCGAAACTACGTTGGTTGAACAAATGAGTCTAAACAATGATACGAATGCAAGGAACTGGATTTTTGCATTGCATGATGAACTATCACAGAAACAATTTGTTCTTCTAGAAGTAACGCTTTGGTCTGTGTGGAAAGCAAGGCGGAAGGCGATATACGGGGGTGTTTTTCAGAGCCCTTTTTTCCACTCATCAGTTTATCCAAGCTTATTTGAGAGATCTTTCCACTATTGAGGAGACGGGAAAGAAACAGCCAGATCAGCGAATTGGCTGAATATCACAATGGATCCAGACTCCTGACATGACTTTCAAGATCAATGTAGATGTTGCAGTTTCACAGAACCGGAGACAAGGAGTATCAGCAGCAGTATGTCGGGATCATATTGGAATTTTTCAAGGTGCATCGCGATAGTGGTCAAGGGAGTCTATGACATGCCGACACTGGAAGCCCTACCTGTCTGTGAGGCGCTAGTGCTTGCTGAGGATCTAAATATCCAGAGTATCCATGTTGCATCAGATTGCAAGACCATGGTAGATGATATCAAGCAGAAGAACCCGGCGAGCTACGGAGCAATCTACATGAAATAAGGGACCAAGGCAATTCATATAGTAGTTGTAGTTTTGTTCATGAGTTTAGGAGCTCGAATTTTGACGTTCACAAACTAGCGAAGCACGTGTTAAAGTTAGGAGTGGACCGCCATGTTTGGTTAGGACACCCCGGTGAGATCTCTTTTGTAACTATGAACATTGGGACGGTTTAAATAAAGCTTCGCAAGTTTATCTAAAAAAAGGAGGTCCCCACGCATAGCTAAGTGAGCCATCTCTCAAAAATAGGCCCACGTGGAAGTGTCAAGAAGCCATCACACCAACGAGTGCGAAGTTCCTGTGGACAAGGGCATCCGAGGACTTTATTTTAAATGATTCAAAAATGTTTTTTCAAGTTTAAAAAGAATCATAAAATAATTCGTGGAAATTTATACATATTCATGATGGATTTGTAAAATTCTTCAAAAATATTATGGTTGCAGGTTGCACAAAAAACAATTCCCGGCCCAACAACAAAAAAATGACCTATTTTCAAGTATGTATTTGGTTTTTTTTGCGCAAAATTATGTATCTCTTTTTTTCTCTACGCCGCATATGAAAGTATTTTGTTATGAAAATTACCTTTTTAATGTGGAAATATGTTTTTAAGTACCCCATTGCCCGGTGATCTGTTTGCACTTTCCGTCATGCCAACCTTATACTCCTTCCGTTCCTTTTTACTCCGTATATAAGATTTATCTGAAGTCAAACTTCATCGACTTTGACCAAATTTATATAGCAAAATATCAATATCTACGATATTAAAATTATACAATATAAAAACTGAATTCATGACGCATCTAATGATATTGATTTTGTATTCTGAGTGTAACAACAAAGAAGTTAGAATCGGCTGATGCCATCTCCCTTCCTGTTTCTCTCTGCTCCTAGTCCCTTCATGTGCTCCTCTGGTATCTTGTATCAAGTAGTTATCAATTTATGATGTTGTCTTGCATAAAGCGAGACATAGCGGCTCCCCTTAACAATCATGGTGTTTGTATGTATTCATCGTCTGAGATGACACTGCATATGTTTGGATGTACCGAAATATTAAAATTATTAAAAATAATTCTTCAAATAAGGTATTAGAAATTGTTATTAAGCATTGCAAAGCCGAACCTACTAGCAAAGACTAAAAAAGCCCTAAACGTGTTTCTTTGGAAAAATAACCGAGATATCATAATTAAGCATGACACGGAAGTTGAGCATGACAAGGAGATGGGACCCATTTTTGCCAGGGAAACGTTCTCGGCCGGGGCTATTGGGGAACGTAGCAATTTCAAAAAAAAATTCCTACGCACATGCAAGATCATGGTGATGCATAGCAACGAGAGGGAGAGTATGTCCACGTACCCTCATAGACCGAAAGCGGAAGCGTTATGACAATGCGGTTGATGTAGTCGTACGTCTTCACGATCCGACCGATCCAAGCACCAAACATACGGCACCTCCGAGTTCTGCACACGTTCAGCTCGATGACGATCCCCGAACTCCGATCCAGCCGAGTGTCGAGGGAGAGTTCCGTCAGCACGACGGCGTGGTGACAATCTTGATGTTCTACTGTCGCAGGGCTTCGCCTAAGCACCGCTACAATATTATCAAGGTGGACTATGGTGGAGGGGGACACCGCACACGGCTAAGAGATCAAGAGATCAATTGTTGTCCTGCCTAGAGGGGCCCCCTGTCCCCGTATATAAAGGAGCAAGGGGGGAGGGGGCGGCCGGCCTAGGAGGGGGCGCGCCAAGGGGAGTCCTACTCCCACCAGGAGTAGGACTCCCTCCTTCCTTGTTGGAGTAGGAGAAGGGGAAAGAGGGGGAGAGGAGGAAGGAAAAGGGGGCTGCATCCCTTGTCCAATTCGGACCAGAGGGGGGCTGCGCGCCTCCTTCCTTTCGGCCTCTCTCCTCTATTCCCGTATGGCCCAATAAGGCTCATATACTCCCCGGCGAATTCCCGTAACTCTCCGGTACTCCGAAAAATACCCGAATCACTCGGAACCTTTACGAAGTCTGAATATAGTCGTCCAATATATCGATCTTTAAGTCTCGACCATTTCGAGACTCCTCGTCATGTCCCCGATCTTATTCGGGACTCCGAACTCCTTCGGTACATCAAAACTCATAAACTCATAATATAACTGTCATCGAAACCTTAAGCGTGCGGACCCTACGGGTTCGAGAACAATGTAGACATGACCGATACATGTCTCCGCTAAATAACCAATAGCGGAACCTGGATGCTCATATTGGCTCCCACATATTCTACGAAGATCTTTATCCGTCAAACCGCATAACAACATACGTTGTTCCCTTTGTCATCAGTATGTTACTTGCCCGAGATTTGATCGTCGGTATCTCAATACCTAGTTCAATCTCGTTACCGGCAAGTCTCTTTACTCGTTACGTAATGCATCATTCCATAACTAACTCATTAGCTACATTGCTTGCAAGGCTTATAGTGATGTGCATTACCGAGAGGGCCCAGAGATACCTCTCCGACAATCGGAGTGACAAATCCTAATCTCGTAATATGCCAACCCAACATGTACCTTCGGAGACACCTGTAGAGCTCCTTTATAACCACCCAGTTACGTTGTGACGTTTGGTAGCACACAAAGTGTTCCTCCGGTAAACGGGAGTTGCATAATCTCATAGTTATAGGAACATGTATAAGTCATGAAGAAAGCAATAGCAACATACTAAACGATCAAGTGTTAAGCTAACGGAATGGGTCAAGTCAATCACATCATTCTCCTAATGATGTGATCCCGTCAATCAAATGACAACTCTTTGTCCATGGCTAGGAAACATAACCATCTTTGATTAATGAGCTAGTCAAGTAGAGGCATACTAGTGACACTCTGTTTGTCTATGTATTCACACATGTATTATGTTTCCGGTTAATACAGTTCTAGCATGAATAATAAATATTTATCATGATATAAGGAAATAAATAATAACTTTATTATTGCCTCTAGGGCATATTTCCTTCAGTCTCCCACTTGCACTAGAGTCAATAATCTAGTTCACATCATCATGTGATTAAACACCAATATTTCACATCGTCATGTGACCAACACCCAAAGGGTTTACTAGAGTCAATAATCTAGTTCACATCGCTTTGTGATTAACACCCAAAGAGTACTAAGGTATGATCATGTTTTGCTCGTGAGAGAAGTTTAGTCAACGGGTCTGTCACATCCAGAGCCATATGTATTTTGCAAATATTCTATGTCTACAATGCTCTGCACGGAGCTACTCTAGCTAATTGCTCCCACTTTCAATATGTATCAAGATTGAGACTTAGAGTCATCTGGATCGGTGTAAAAGCTTGCACCAATGTAACTCTTTACGATGAACTCTTTTATCACCTCCATAATTGAGAAACATCTCCTTAGTCCTCACTAAGGATATTCTTGACCGTTGTCCAATGATCTACTCCTAGATCAAAATTGTACTCTCTTGCCAAACTCAGAGCAAGATATACAATAGGTCTGGTACGCAGTGCTATGTCTTGAGCTTGCGTTGGTTTTCCTTGAAGAGGAAAGGGTGATGCAGCAATAGTAGAGTAAGTATTTCCCTCTTTTTGAGAACCAAGGTATCAATCCAGTAGGAGGCTCCTCAAAAATCCCATGCACCTACACAAACAAACAAGAACTCGCAACCAACGCAATAAAGGGGTCGTCAATCCCTTCAAGGCCACTTGCGAAAGTGAGATCTGCTAGAGATATTATGATAAGATAAATATATTTTTGGTATTTTATGATATAGATTAGAAAAGTAAAGATGCAAATAAAAGTAGATTGAAAGCTTATATGATAAGAGATAGACCCGGGGGCCATAGGTTTCACTAGTGGCTTCTCTCAAGATAGCATAAGTATTACGGTGGGCGAACAAATTACTGTCGAGCAATTGATAGAAAAGCGAATAATTATGAGATTATCTAGGCATGATCATGTATATAGGCATCACGTCCGCAACAAGTAGACCGACTCCTGCCTGCATCTACTACTATTACTCCACACATCGCCCGCTATCCAGCATGCATCTAGAGTATTAAGTTCATAAGAACATAGGAACGCATTAAGAAAGATGACATGATGTAAAGGGATAAAGTCATGCAATATGATATAAACCCCATCTTTTTATCCTTGATGGCATCAATACATTACGTGCCTTGCAACCCCTGCTGTCACTGGGAAAGGATACCGCAAGATTGAACCCAAAGCTAAGCACTTCTCCCATTGCAAGAAAGATCAATCTAGTTGGCCAAACCAAACTGATAATTCGAAGAGACTTACAAAGATAACTTAATCACACATAAAAGAATTCAGAGGAGATTCAAATATTTCTCATAGATAAACTTGATCATAAACCCACAATTCATCGGATCTCGACAAACACACCGCAAAAAGAGTTACATCGAATAGATCTCCAAGAAGATCGAAGAGAACTTTGTCTTGTGATTCAAAGAGAGAGAAGAAGCCATCTAGCTAATAACTATGGACCCGAAGGTCTGTGGTAAACTACTCACAACTCATCGGAGAGGCCTTGGATATGATGTATAGGCCCTCCGAAGGCTCCAAGATGGGATCTCACGAATATAGAAGGTTACGGCAGTGGAATTAGGTTTTCGTGGTCGCTTTTGATGTTTTCAGGGTACATGGGTATATGTAGGAGGAAGAAGTAGGTCGATCGACGCTCGAGGGGCCCACGAGTGTGGGGGTGCGCCCACCTATAGGGGGCGCGCCGGGCACCCTCGTGGCCGCCTCCCTTGTTTTTTGACTTCCACTCCAAGTCTTCTGGATCACATTTGTTCCAAAAAGATCGCTCCCGAAGGTTTCATTCCGTTTGGACTCCGTTTGAAATTCCCTTTCTTCAAAACACTGAAATAGGAAAAAAACAGCAATTCGGGCTGGGCCTCCGGTTAGTAGGTTGGTCCAAAAAATGACATAAAAGTGTAAAGTAAAGCCCATAAACATCCAAAATGGATAATATAATAGCATGGAGCAATCAAAAATTATAGATACGTTGGAGACGTATCAAGCATCCCCAAGCTTAATTCATGCTCGTGCTTGAGTAGGTAAATGATAAAAACAGAATTTTTGATGTGGAATGCTACCTAGCATAATTCTCAATGTAATTTTCTTTATTGTGGCATGAATGTTCAGATCCAAATGATTCAAAATAAAAGTTCATATTGACAAAAGAAATAGTAATACTTCAAGCATACTAATAAAAGCAATCATGTCTTCTCAAAATAACATTGGTAAAGAAAGTTCATCCCTACAAAATCATATAGTTAGGCTATGCTTCATTTTCGTCACACAAAAATGTTCCCAAATTCTACACCCCCGATGACAAGCCAAGCAATTGTTTCGTACTTAAATAATCTCAAACTTTTTCAACTTTCACGCAATACATGAGCGTGAGCCATGGATATAGCACTATGGGTGGAATAGAATATGATGATGGGGATTGTGTGGAGAAGACAAAAAAGGAGAAAGTCTCACATTGACGAGGATAATCAACGGGCTGTGGAGATGCCCATCAATTGATGTCAACATGAGGAGTAGGGATTGCCATGCAACGGATGCACTAGAGCTATAAATGTATGAAAGCTCAACAAAAGAAAACTAGTGGGTGTGCATCCAACTTGCTTGCTCACGAAGACCTAGGGCATTTTGAGGAAGCCCATCGTAGGAATATACAAGCCAAGTTCTATAATGAAAAATTCCCACTAGTATATGAAAGTGACTACATATGAGACTCTCTATATGAAGAACATGGTGCTACTTTGAAGCACAAGTGTGAAAAAAAGATAGTAACATTGCCCCTTTTTTATTTTCTTTTTTTTGGGCCTTGCCTTTTTTTTATTTGGCCTTTCTCTTTTTTTGGCCTTTCTTTTTTTTTGGCCTTTTTTTATTTGGGGACAATGCTCTAATAATGATGATCATCACACTTCTATTTATTTACAACTCATGAGTTACAACTCAATACTAGAACAAGATGTGACTCTATATGAATGCCTCCGGCGGTGTACCGGGATGGGCAATGAATCAAGAGTGACATGTGACTCTATTTATTTACAACTCATGAATTACAACTCAATACTAGATCAAGTGCTAAGCTAACGGAATGTGTCAAGTCAATCACATCATTCTCCAATGATGTGATCCCATTAATCAAATGACAACTCATGTCTATGGCTAGGAAACTTAACCATCTTTGATTCAACGAGCTAGTCAAGTAGAGGCATACTAGTGACATTATGTTTGTCTATGTATTCACACATGTACTAAGTTTCCGGTTAATACAATTCTAGCATGAATAATAAACATTTATCATGAAATATGGAAATAAAAATAACTTTATTATTGCCTCTATGGCATATTTCCTTCAGTCTCCCACTTGCACTAGAGTCAGTAATCTAGTTCACATCACCATGTGATTTAACACCAATATTCACATCTGTATGTGATTAATACCCATAGTTCACATCGTCATGTGATCAACACCCAAAGGGTTTACTAGAGTCAATAATCTAGTTCACATCGCTATGTGATCAACACCCAAAGAGTACTAAGGTATGATCATGTTTTGCTCGTGAGAGAAGTTTAGTCAACGGGTCTGTCACATTCAGAGCCGTATGTATTTTGCAAATATTCTATGTCTTCAATGCTCTGCACGGAATTACTCTAGCTAATTGCTCCCACTTTCAATATGTATCCAGATTGAGACTTAGAGTCGTCTGGATCAGTGTAAAAGTTTGCATCGATGTAAATTTTACGACGAACTCTTTTATCACCTCCATAATCGAGAAACATCTCCTTAGTCCTCACTAAGGATATTCTTGACCGCTGTCCAGTGATCTACTATTAGATCAAAATTGTATTCCTTTGCCAAACTCAGAGCAAGGTATACAATAGGTCTGGTATACATCATATCATACTTTATAGAACCTATGACTGAGGCATAGGGAATGACTTTCATTCTTCTTTTCTATTTTCTGCCGTGGTCGGGATTTGAGTCTTACTCAATTTCACACCTTTGTAACACAGGCAAGAACTCTTTCTTTGACTGTTCCATTTTGAACTATTTCAAAATCTTGACAAGGTATGTACTTATTGAATAACTTATCAAGCGTCTTGATCTATCTCAATAGATCTCGATGCTCAATATGTAAGTAGCTTTACTAAGGTCTTTCTTTTTAAAGAAATCCTTTCAAATACTCCTTTATGCTTTCCCGAAAAATTCTACATCATTTCTGATCAACAATATGTTACTCACATATATTTATCAGAAAGGCGGTAGTGCTCCCACTCACTTTATTGTAAATACAGGGTTCACCGCAAGTCTGTATAAAACTATATGCTTTGATCAACTTAACAAAGCGTATATTCCAACTCTGAGATGCTTGCACCAGTCCATAGATGGATCGCTGGAGCTTGCACATTTTGTTAGCATCTTTAGGATTGACAAAACCTTCTGGTTGCATCATATGCAACTCTTCTTTAATAAATTCATTAAGGAATGCAGTTTTGACATCCATTTGCCAGATTTCATAAAATGTGGCAATTGCTAACATGATTCGGACAGACTTAAGCATCGTTACGAGTGAGAAAATCTCATCGTATTCAACACCTTGAACTTGTCGAAAACCTTTTGCAACAAGTCGAGCTTTGTAGATAGTAACACTACTATCTGTGTCCGTCTTCCTCTTGAAGATCCATTTATTTAACTTGACTTGCTGATCATCAAGCAAGTCAACCAAAGTCCACACTTTGTTCTCATATATGGATCCTATCTCAGATTTTATGGCCTCAAGCCATTTTGCGGAATCTGGGCTCATCATCGCTTCCTTATAGTTCGTAGGTTCATCATGGTCTAGTAACATGACTTCTAGAACAAGATTACCATACCACTTTGGTGCGGATCTTATTCTGGAAGACCTACGAGGTTTGGTAGCAACTTGATCTGAAGTTTCATGATCATCATCATTAACTTCCTCACTAATTGGTGTAGGAATCACTGGAACTAATTTCTGTGATGAACTACTTTCCAATAAGGGATAAGGTACAATTACCTCATCAAGTTCTACTTTCCTCCCACTCACTTCTTTAGAGAGAAACTGCTTCTATAGAAAGGATCCATATTAAGCAACAAAGATCTTGCCTTCGGATCTGTGATAGAAGGTGTACCCAAAAGTCTCTTTTGGTATTCTATGAAGATGCACTTCTCCAATTTGGGTTTGAGCTTATCATGCTGAAACTTTTTCACATAAGCATTGCAACCCCAAACTTTAAGAAATGATAGCTTAGGTTCATTGCTAAACCATAGTTCATACGGTGTCGTCTCAACGGATTTAGATGGTGCCCTATTTAACGTGAATGCAGCTGTCTCTAATGCATAACCCCAAAACGATAGTGGTAAACTGATAAGAGACATCATAGATCGCACCATATCCAATAAAGTGCGGTTACGACGTTTGGACACACCGTTACGCTGTGGTGTTTCATGTGGCATGAGTTTGTGAAACTATTCCACATTATTTTAACTGAAGGCCAAACTCGTAACTCAAATATTCATCTCCACGATCAGATCGCAGAAACTTTATTTTCTTGTTACGATGATTTTCCACTTCACTCTGAAATCCTTTGAACCTTTCAACTTTTTCAGACTCATGTTTCATCAAGTAGATATACCCATATCTGCTCAAATCATCTGTGAAGGTCAGAAAATGACGATACTCGCCACGAGCCTTAATACTCATTGGTCTGCATACATCAGTATGTATTATTTCCAACAAGTCAGTGTCTCGTTCCATTGTTCCAAAGAACGGAGTTTTAGTCATCTTGCCCAAAAGGCACGGTTTGCAAGCATCAAATGATTCATAATCAAGTGATTCCAAAAACCCATCAGCATGGAGTTTCTTCATGCGCTTTATACCGATATGACCCAAACGGCAGTGCCACAAATAAGTTGCACTATCATTATCAACTTTGCATCTTTTGGCATCAATATTATGAATATGTGTATTACTACAATCGAGATCCAACAAACTATTTTCATTGGGCGTATGACCATTGAAGGTTTTATTCATGTAAACAGAACAACAATTATTCTCTAATTTTAAATCAATAATCATATTGCAATAAACATGATCAAATCATATTCATGCTCAACGCAAACGCCAAATAACATTTATTTAGGTTCAACACTAATCTCGAAAATATAGGAAGTGTACGATGATGATCATATCAATCTTGGAACCACTTCCAACACACATCGTTACTTCACCCTCAACTAGTCTTTGTCTATTCTGTAACTCCTGTTTCGAGTCACTAATTTTAGCAACCGAATAAGTATCAAATACTCAGGGGCTACTATAAACACTAGTAAGGCACACATCAATAACCTGTATATCAAATATACCCTTGTTTACTTTGCCATCCTTCTTATCCACCAAATATTCGGGGCATTTCCGCTTCCAGTGACCATTTCCTTTGCAGTGTAAGCACTCAGTTTCAGGCTTTGGTTCAGCTTTGGGCTTCTTCGTGGGAGTGACAACTTGCTTGTCATTCTACTTGAAGTTCCCCATTCTTTCCCTTTGCCCTTTTCTTGAAACTAGTGATCTTGTCAACCATCAACACTTGATGATCTTTTTTGATTTCTACCTTCATTGATTTCAGCATCACGAAGAGCTCGGGAATCGTTTTCGTCATCCCTTGCATTATAGTTCATCACGAAGTTCCAGTAACTTGGTGATGGTGACTAGAGAACTCTGCCAATCACTATCTTATCTGAAAGATTAACTCCCACTTGATTCAAGCGATTGTAGTACTCAGACAATCTAAGCACTTGCTCACTAGTTGAGCAATTCTCCTCCATCTTTTAGGCGAAGTATTTGTCAGCGGTCTCATACCTCTTGACACGGGCATGAGTCTGAAATATCAATTTCATCTCATGCAACATCCCATATGTTCCGTGACGTTTCAAAAATGTTTTTGTAGTCCCGGTTCTAAGCCATAAAGCATGATGCACAAAAACTATCAAGTAGTCATTATATTGAGCTAGCCAAACGTTCATAACGTCTGCATCTGCTCCTGCAATAGGTTTGTCACCTAGCGGTGCATCAAAGACATAATTCTTCTGTGCAGCAATGAGGATAAACCTCAAATCACGGACCAAGTCCGCATCATTGCTACTAACATCTTTCAACATAGTTTTTCTCTAGGAACACATATAAAACATAGGGAAGCAACAACGCGAGCTATTGATCTATAACACAATTTGCAAAATACTACCAGGACTAAGTTCATGATAAATTCAAGTTCAATTAATCATATTACTTAAGAACTCCCACTTAGATAGACATCTCTCTAGTCATCTAAGTGATCACGTGATCCAAATCAACTAAACCATGTCCGATCATCACGTGAGATGGAGTAGTTTTCAATGGTGAACATCACTATGTTGATCATATCTACTATATGATTCACGTTCGACCTTTCGGTCTCCGTGTTCCGAGGCCATATCTGTATATGCTAGGCTCGTCAAGTTTAACCCGAGTATTCCGCGTGTGCAACTGTTTTACACCCGTTATATTTGAACGTAGAGCCTATCACACCCGATCATCACGTGGTGTCTCAGCACGAAGAACTTTCGCAACGGTGCATACTCAGGGAGAACACTTCTTGATAATTAGTGAGAGATCATCTTAAAATGCTACCATCAATCAAAGCAAGATAAGATGCATAAAGGATAAACATCACATGCAATCAATATAAGTGATATGATATGGCCATCATCATCTTGTGCTTGTGATCTCCATCTCCGAAGCACCGTCGTGGTCACCATCGTCACCGGCACGACACCTTGATCTCCATCGTAGCATTGTTGTCGTTATGCCATCTATTGCTTCTACGACTATCGCTCCCGCTTAGTGATAAAGTAAAGCAATTACAAGGCATTTGCATTTCATACAATAAAGCGACAACCATATGGCTCCTGCCAGTTGCCGATAACTTCGGTTACAAAACATGATCATCTCATACAATAAAATATAGCATCACGTCTTGACAATATCACATCACAACATGCCCTGCAAAAACAAGTTAGACATCCTCTATTTTGTTGTTGCAAATATTTATGTGGATGCTACGGGCTTAGCAAGAACCGTTCTTACCTACGCATCAAAACCACAATGATAGTTCATCAAGTTAGTGCTGTTTTAACCTTCGCAAGGACCGGGCGTAGCCACACTTGGTTCAACTAAAGTTGGAGAAACAGACACCCGCTAGTCACCTGTGTGCAAAGCACGGCGGTAAAACCAGTCTCGCATAAGCATACGCGTAATGTCGGTCCGGGCCGCTTCATCCAACAATACCGTTGAACCAAAGTATGACATGCTGGTAAGCAGTATGACTTGTATCGCCCACAACTCACTTGTGTTCTACTCGTGCATATAACATCAACGCATATAAACCTGGCTCGGATGCCACTGTTGGGGAATGTAGTAATTTCAAAAAAATTCCTACGCACACACAAGATCATGGTGATGCATAGCAACGAGAGGGGAGAGTATGTCCACGTACCCTCGTAGACTGGAAGCGGAAGTGTTATGACAACGCGGTTGATGTAGTCGTACGTCTTCACGATCCGACCGATCCAAGCACCGAACGTACGGCACCTCCGAGTTCTGCACATGTTCAGCTCGATGACGATCCCCGGACTCCGATCCAGCCGAGTGTCGAGGGAGAGTTCTGTCAGCACGACGGCGTGGTGACAATCTTGATGTTCTATCGTCGCAGGGCTTCGCCTAAGCACCGCTACAATATTATCGAGGTGGACTATGATGGAGGGGGGCACCGCACACGGCTAAGAGATCAAGAGATTAATTGTTGTCCTGCCTAGAGGTGCCCCATGTCCCCGTATATAAAGGAGCAAGGGGGAGGGGGCGGCCGGCCTAGGAGGGGGCGCGCCAAGGGGAGTCCTACTCCCACCGGGAGTAGGACTTTCTCCTTCCTTGTTGGAGTAGGAGAAGGGGAAAGAGGGGGAGAGGAGGAAGGAAAAGGGGGCTGCATCCCTTATCCAATTCGGACCAGAGGGGGGCTGCGCGCCTCCTTCCTTTCGGCCTCTCTCCTCTATTCCCGTATGGCCCAATAAGGCCCATATACTCCCCGGCGAATTCCCGTAACTCTCCGGTACTCCGAAAAATACCCGAATTACTCGGAACCTTTCCGAAGTCCGAATATAGTCGTCCAATATATCGATCTTTACGTCTCGACCATTTCGAGACTCCTCGTCATGTCCCCGATCTCATCCGGGACTCCGAACTCCTTCGGTACATCAAAACTCATAAACTCATAATATAACTGTCATCGAAACCTTAAGCGTGCGGACCCTACGGGTTCGAGAACAATGTAGACATGACCAATACATGTCTCCGGTAAATAACCAATAGCGGAACCTGGATGCTCATATTGGCTCCCACATATTCTACGAAAATCTTTATCGGTCAAACCGCATAACAACATATGTTGTTCCCTTTGTCATCGGTATGTTACTTGCCCGAGATTTGATCATCGGTATCTCAATACCTAGTTCAATCTCGTTACCGGCAAGTCTCTTTACTCGTTACGTAATGCATCATTCCGTAACTAACTCATTAGCTACATTGCTTGCAAGGCTTATAGTGATGTGCATTACCGAGAGGGCCCAGAGATACCTCTCCGACAATCGGAGTGACAAATCCTAATCTCGAAACACGCCAACCCAACATGTACCTTCGGAGACACCTGTAGAGCTCCTTTATAATCACCCAGTTACGTTGTGATGTTTGGTAGCACACAAAGTGTTCCTCCGGTAAACGTGAGTTGCATAATCTCATAGTTATAGGAACATGTATAAGTCATGAAGAAAGCAATAGCAACATACTAAACGATCAAGCTAAGCTAATGGAATGGGTCAAGTCAATCACATCATTCTCCTAATGATGTGATCCCGTCAATCAAATGACAACTCTTTGTCCATGGCTAGGAAACATAACCATCTTTGATTAATGAGCTAGTCAAGTAGAGGCATACTAGTGACACTCTGTTTGTCTATGTATTCACACATGTATTATGTTTCCGGTTAATACAGTTCTAGCATGAATAATAAACATTTATCATGATATAAGGAAATAAATAATAACTTTATTATTGCCTCTAGGGCATATTTGCCTCAGGGGCACCGGTCGAGTCGCGCCCCGGTCTCACGGGTGCTCGCCATGCGGCAGACTTGGCCCACCAGCCACCGCTCCTCTATCCCTCATCTTTTCCTTATCTCTACAGGAAACACTCTTAGCCATTCATTCTTTCCACCCACATCGAATCCCCATCCCCTTCTCTCTCCTTTCTAGTCCTCTCCGACGAACTCCACTCGGCCAGCCACCACCACGGGTCAGGGAGGGGGCGGGGGGTGCCAGCAGCCACCATTTTTTCCAAGCGACGTTGCAAAGGGAGGCCATGGACTGCTTGAAAGCCATGAAAGCCATGGCCGTCAATCTCCTCATCCTCCCCCTCGATGAGGTCGGACGCCTGTATCCCGCGAGGCTGGAGATGGCGCCCACCATGAGGAGTGGACGGAGGTGCTGGAACCGCCCAGTAGAGGTGCTACGACGGCATGACGGAGATGCTACATCCGTCGCCGGTGAAGATGCATCCATCGACGGCGGCGCTGTGACGACATGGTGGAGGTGTTGGAACCGGCTGGCAGAGGTGTTGCATCCGTTGCCGGGGAAGCTGCATCCCTTGTCGTCAGAGCTGGGTGAGGTGCTGGAACCGCTCGACGAAGGTGTTGCATCCATTTGCTGGCAAAGCTACATCCATGGCTGACAAAACTACATCCACGGCTGGCAAAGCTGCATCCATCGCCCAATTTCGCATTTTTGTTACTAGCGTTAATTTTTTTGCTGGAACCATCACAAGTTTTTGCTACCACCGATTTTTGGGTTTGCTTGAACCAGCCCCTAATTTTGTAATTGCTACCACCGGTATTTTAGTTTGCTGGAGCGAGCTTCATTTTTTGCTACCACCGGCATTTTTTGATTTGCTGGAACAAAGTCCAATTTGCATTATTTGCTACCACTGTATTTTTAATTTGCTGGAACCAGTGCCTTTTTTGCTACAACCGTCTTTTTGGATGCGAACCACAGCGTCGTCGCCATTGAATCAGCAGGGAGGCAGGCGGGGGCAGCACCGACGAGGGGTGAGCGGCGACTGTAGACGGCGGGGCATTGTGAGCTTGGAGGCCGGTCGTCCCGCTGGGGGTAATTGGCGCGGGGTAATCAACGCGGTCCTGGGGGCGGCCGTGTCGCTCGGGAAGAAGAGGAAGGCGAGGGACGGGGGAAGAAAAGGATGCAGAATATAGGTGGCCAAACGGGCCTGGATAGGTGGGTCGGCCCGGTAGCACGATCGGCACGACACGGGCCTGGCACGGCACGTCACGTGCTAAACGGGCCAGGCCCGGCATGTGGCACGCCAAGGGCCGTGCCTGGGCCTGAAGGCCGAGCACGCGGGCCGGCACGGCACGACCCGATTATCTTTTTTTTATTTTTTATGTATCCTAATGTGGCTCAACAGATAAAAATAGGCTAAAAACGCCCAGTGCGCGAAATAGGAGGCAGATTAGCGGGTCTAGCGTGCCGGTGGGCCGGCCCGATTAGCATATGGGCCGTGCCTGGGGTGCAGGCTGCAGCACGCGGGCCGGCACGGCACGGCCCGTATAATAATCGTGCCTTGGCGGGCCAGACCGTGCCAGGCACGATTAGGATGGGCCGTGCCGTGCCGGGCCGGGCCGGCCCGTTTGGCCAGCTATAATGCGGAAGCCAGATCAAACGGCTGTACTGTGCTGCATCGGATGGCTGGGACGTGACGGGCCCAACTATTGGGCCGGCGCGCCGGCGTAGTCGCCTTTTTGCCAACTGACTGAAATTAGCGAAACACTCGTCTCCACTCCCGTCAAAGGAAAAAAAGCTCTCTCACTCCTGGTCTCCCCACGCCGATGTCCACGAACTCCAGTAGACGGCCATTCCCGACGCCGATGCTCCGCCGCATCCGAACCCACCTCCGTCGCCGCCCCGCCCCCTCCTGCACCTAGCCGGAGTACGGCCTCCGCCACTCCTCCAGCTTTACCTCTGCGGCTCCCCGCCTCCGCCTCAACCTCCACCTCCACCAGTACCACAACATCACCACGCCGATGTCTCTCATCCACCTCCACCTCCACCGCCGCCTCTTCTCCTCCACCGCGCGGCCCTCGCGACCCTCGCGTGCCTGGTCTCCCCACGCCGCCTTTGCTGCGGCCACGGAGCGCGTCCGCGCCGGGAATTTCAGCTGGGAAGACGCACACAACCTGTTCGACGAATTGCTACGGCGGGCCACCCCGGTCCCCAAGCGCTCCCTCGACGGCTTCCTTGCCGCCCTCGCCCGTGCGCACGCCTCCGAAGCCTGCAGAGATGGTCCCGCCCTCGCCCTCGCTCTCTTCAACCTCGTCTGCCGGGATGAATCCGGCGCGCGGGTGGCACCGCCCACAATCTTCACGTACGGCATTCTCATGAACTGCTGCTGTCGTGCGCATTGCCCGGACCTAGGGCTAGCCTTCTTCGGGCGCCTCCTCAGGACGGGCCTGAAGGCTGACCTGATAGTCGCCAACACCCTCCTTAAGTGTCTCTGCCACGCGAAACGGACGGATGAGGCTGTGAACGTGCTGCTTCATAGGATGTCCAAGCTCGGCTGTGTGCCTGATACCTTCTCATACAACATTGTTCTCAAGAGCTTATGCGACAATGGCATGAGCCAGCAGGCGCTCGACCTGCTCCATATGATGGCGAAAGAAGGAGGTGGCTGCCCCCCTGACGTGGTGGCGTATAGCACAGTCATCCATGGCTTCTTTAAGGAAGGTGAAACAGGCAAGGCATGCAATCTGTTCCATGAAATGATGCATCAAGGTGTTGAGCCCAATGTGTGGACATATAGTTCAATCATTGATGCATTGTGCAAGGCCAGAGCAATGGACAAGACAGAGCTAGTGCTTCAGCAGATGGTTAACAAAGGTGTTCAACCCGATAATGTGACATATAATTGCATGATCCATGGATATTCCACATCTGGGAGGTGGAAAGAGGCTGTTAAATTGTTTAGAGAAATGAAAAGCCGGGGCCTTATACCAGATATTTCTACTTGCAACTCCTTAATGACTTACCTTTGTAAGCATGGAAGAAGCAAAGAAGGTGCAGAATTTTTTGATGCCATGACTGCCAAAGGGCACAGAGATGTCATCTCCTACTGTATTTTGCTTCATGGGTATGCCAATGAAGGATGCTTTGCTGATATGATTGATCTCTTTAATTCAATGGAAAGAAACGGTATTGCTGCCAACTGCTATGTTTTCAACATATTAATTAATGGATATGCTAAATGTGGAATGACGGATGAAGCTATGCTGATATTTACAGAAATGTGGGAAAAAGGAGTGAGTCCCAATGTAGTCACATATTCCACTGTAATAGCTGCACTTTCCAGGATGGGTAGGTTGACTGATTCTATGGACAAATTTAATCAGATGATTGCCATGGGAATTCAGCCAAACACAGCTGTTTATCACTCCCTAATTCAGGGTTGTCTTATGCATGGTGGCTTGGTTAAAGCTAAGGAGCTGATGTTTGATATGATGAACAAAGGTATTCCTCGTCCTAACATTGTTTTCTTCAGTTCAGTAATAAACAGTCTGTGCAAAGAAGGAAGGGTTATGGATGCACATGCTGTCTTTGACTTGGCTATAGGCATAGGTGAGAGGCCTGATGTCATTACATTTAATTCACTGATTGACGGATATTGCTTAGTTGGGAAGATGGATACAGCATTCAAAATACTTGATGTCATGGAATTAGTTGGTGTTGAGCCTGATGTTGTTACTTATAGTGCACTTCTTGATGGCTATTTTAAAAACAGAAGGATTGATGATGCTTTGACTTTTTTTAGAGAAATGCCATGTAAGAGAATTAAACCTAACACTGTTACATATGGCATCATGTTGGGTGGGTTGTTTCGTGCTGGGAGAACTGTTGCTGCAATGAAAATGTTCCATGAGATGATTGAAAGTGGAGCAACAGTGCGCATTTCCACATACAATATAATACTTGGAGGTCTTTGTCAAACTAATTGTGTAGACGAAGCGATTGCACTGTTCCAGAAATTACGAGCAATGAATGTGAAGTTCAATATTGAAACACTCAATACCATGATTAATGCAATGTACAAGGTTCAAAGAAAAGAAGAAGCTAAGGATTTGTTTGCTGCAATACCAGCTAGTGGGTTGGTGCCCAATGAATCTACTTATGCAGTAATGATAAGAAATCTTCTAAAAGACGGAGCAGTGGAAGATGCTGACAATATGTTTTCATCAATGGACAACAGTGGTATCGTTCCCAGTTCCCGTCTTATAAATGATATCATCAGAATGTTGTTGGAAAAAGGTGAGATTGCTAAGGCTGGAAATTATTTGTCTAAAGTTGATGGGAAGAGTATCTCACTTGAAGCGTCAACTACCTCATTGATGTTGTCTCTCTTTTCAAGGAAAGGGAAACATCTGGAGGATATTAAGTTGCTCCCAGCAAAGTATCAATTTTTCGATGGATTTGGTTGACTAGTTGATAATTTGATATGCTGCCTATGAGACTAACTCCTAAGAAAGCACAGTTATGTTATTGCTTGCGAAAGCTCTCCTGCCAGAACAACTGTATGAGAAACCAAACTGCCTACTTGTATAATTGAGTTCATTTTGCTGTGCGTCCGGATCACATGAAAGTGACATGTCTATGAATCTTTTAATCTTGGATGGGGTGAGGAAAGGCAGACAATTAGTCTAACATGACTGGTTACTATTTTAGGGGTAATTACTTCTGATAGCGATTGAGAAAACATAGGAGCCTCTATGAATTCTTTTTTTGATTTGTTGGGTTTTATCTGATTGATTTTTGCACTGCATATTCAAAGTAATTTTCTATGGAATATTAGGGGTAACGACTTCTGATGGCGATTTTGGGGAAGGTACACAATCTTGAGATTTTGTAAAATCTCTAACACGTTCACTTTTCTTCATATGAATACATATTTAGTTATGTAATGCTCACTGATGTTTGAGGTTGCTGATGCTATGTTGAGAATCTGTTTTATATGTCAGGGCAAACGGGGCCTGGAAGAATGGATGTTTGAGCCTTTGAGGTTGCCGATGCTATGTTGAGTTAGCAGATTCAGGAGCTCGTGCCAGAGTCTCATGTACTTTATGTTGTCAGTTCCACTGTTTTAGCTTGTTGCATACATGCGAGAAAAGTATTTGCAGTATGATTTCTTTCTGCTTTACTTCGTATTGAAGATTCAGCTATTTCTCCTCATGATGTAAGTAAAGGTATGACCAAGATGCCCCTTGTATCACACACGTAACCACACTCTTACATGTGGGCTCACGGTCCACAACACCAGCTTACAGAGCCATCCGACTTGCGAATCTCGCCAGTCCTTGCTTGGTCTGCCTGCTCGATCCGGCTTTGGCCGCCAGTCCACCAGCTGGATCTTCGGGGACAGGCGACTCGTGGTCTGTCATCACCACTGATGATGGTGAGGGTATGACAGAAAATGATTGGTAAGGAAGGGGATGGCACCGTTCTTATTGAACAGGGATGCTTTTGAAATGGGCAACTATTCATCGAAAGCCTAAACCTCTCAGGATATTTATATGAACTGCAATCGAAGAAATTTTACATGTACCATGAGGTTATTTCTTATACTTTCTGAGCAAATTTACTTTCATCTGCACATGCAGGCAGTCTGTGACACGCAGACAACATCATGTCCAGACAACATTCCATTCTTCCTGCAAACCATGGTGGTTGGGCTGCTGGTGGCCATGGTGAAGGAGAAGGTTTCCAGCTACATCCTAGACTGGTACGAGGTGATGAAGGGCATGGGGACACAGCACAAGATCCTGAAGTGAAGCTGCTCCCAGTCATCCTGGAGTCATCACCGAGGCCGAGAAGGCAGCAGCCCACAGAGAAGGGATCAAGGCCTAGCTCAAGGATTTCATGGTGGCTTACAAGGAGAATGAAGTCAGTCTTCGACGAGTTCAAGTACGTGGTTTTTGTGGACACTACTTCGAGGCCGGCTTTGATGTGATAAAAGCTCTTTCCAATCACAGCCGTTTTATATTCCATAGCATGAATGCCTTTGTGTTTAAATATGGGAACAAGGGCCGGCACCCAAGCAGTGGCGGTAAACAGATTCTGTCATTGTTGACCCAGAGAACATTATAGGCCAATCAAGAGATTAAGAGAAGCGTGACATTCGACAAACTCTTCTTAACTGGTCAACCTGTCACTAACTGTCTCATCGTCTTTCTCAATGTTGGAATGAGTGGGTTAGGCATGACCACCTTGGCACACTCACCTACAACGACCCTGATATCCAGAAGCATTTCCAACTGCAGAGGATTTTGATGTTTGTGTCCTAGCTTGCAAGATCTTCCAAAGCTCTGAGGGAAGGAAAGTGACAAGGTAATCCAGGAGTTTCGAGGGGTGTCTGGTGGACTTGGGTACCTAGTACTTGAAGATATCTGTAGCTTTGTGTTGGTGATAACTTGCAACCAAGAATCATGAGTACAGTTCAAGCCGATGACATTGCAGTTTTTGATAAGAAACTCATAAAGAAGGTTATTGAAAAAGAACATTATGTTTTCAATAGAGCAAGTTGGCATTTTTTTAGCAATACTCAAGTTCAGCCACAACGTCTCGGCATCACGTATGTAGCAGTCATTTGTTTTATGTTCCGTGTTTCTCAACAATTATGAGATCCATGTTGACAAGCTGATCCAAGACTGCACATGGCTTTTTCCCTGAACAAAAGGAATTCGTCTTGAAACTATTGGCAAACAGATTTTAGAGCTGGAGTTATCACAAAAGAACCACTCCCAGATGACCATGTGACATAGTTTACCTATGTAGCCATGCCTCTGATATAAGGAACGTCTATTTTCACTAGGATGGTCACAGCTTTCCATCAAACTTTTGCAGGTCGACTTCACTGATGCTGATGAGCAACCAGAACCTCGTCCAGGCAAGCACAAGAGGAAACCCATTTCCGTTGAGACTTTGATGCGAAAGAGCGTAGCTGCTCCGGCGTACGTTGACAGAACTGAGTATCTGTCAGGTTGATTTGTCCACTGAACCCACTGGAAAAAAAACCATGCCAAGTTCCGAATGAAGCATAGTACAGTTAGCTTAAACACTTTCAGGCACTCATGCTCTAGTTGAAGTCTTCATGTTCTTTGTCAAGAACAGACATACTTGCATACAAACTAAACAGTGCCCTTGCATATGTAGAACAGTAAATCATTCTCTACAAAAAAAGAAAAAACAATCTTTGGATCATGCAAGTGTATAGTCAACCTCAGTTTATTAGTGAAAAGGGTCATCGACAGTAAGATCAGATGCTTTCTGGATGCTCCAATCATTCTGAAATTCAAGGCATAGCACCATTATCTTGCAATCACAGCTCCATGCTACCATCGAGAGAGCCACCAATTTGCTTGTCATCTCTGTCTCCTTGGCTGCCGAGCACCTCCACTCGCCCCCCCCCCCCCCCAACATGCCCCCAGGGCTATTTTTTTAGCGCCCGCGCCGAAAAATCGGCTCAGTCGCACCCCCAGGACCTTGTTTATCGCCGGTTTGGGCCGAAATAACAGTCGACAAACCTGAGCCGAACCCAGGCCCCCGGGGGGCGCCGGCCGAAGCGAAAAGGCGCGTGGGTCCGCTCTATCGGCGAGAGACATGCCTTTTCCCGCCGACCCTGCCCTTTTCCCTCCATTTTCCCATTGCCTCCCCCCTTCTGCCCCTCTTCTCCTGCCATTCTCCTCCCTTTGCCCGCCATCCGGCCGCCGTCCCGACATGCCGCCGAACAAGTATTCGGCCCCTCGCACCGATGCCGCTTCCGATTCCACCCAGCCGAAGTAGAGGAAGCCGAGGGCGCCAATGGCAAAACCACCAGGCATGTCGAACGCCGAGTGGAGGGTGGAGGTTCAGCGCTGGGAGGCTATCACCACCGACCGGCGAAACAAGCTCAACGCCAAGAAGGCCCGGGACGCGGCCGCGTCGGCGGCGGCGGCGGAGCAGGCACAGGCGTCTCGCGTGGGGATGATGAATTTGCCCGGCGGCCACGGCCCGCTGTTGGGGAACGCAGTAATTACAAAAAAAAAATCCTACGATCACGCAAGATCTATCTAGGAGATGCATAGCAATGAGCGGGGAGAGTGTGTCCACGTACCCTCGTAGACCGAAAGCGGAAGCGTTTTATCAACGCGGTTGATGTAGTCGTACGTCTTCACGATCCAACCAATCCTGGCACCGAACGTATTGCACCTCCGTGTTCAGCACACGTTCAGCTTGATGACGCCCCTCGTACTCTTGATTCAGTTGAGGCCGAGGGAGAGTTTCGTCAGCACGACAGCGTGGCAACGGTGATGATGAAGTTACCGGCGCAGGGCTTCACCTAAGCACTACGACGATATGACCGAGGTGTTAACTGTGGAGGGGGGCGCTGCACACGGCTAGGAACAATTGATGTGTCTTCTAGGGGTGCCCTCCCCATGTATATAAAGGAGGGAGAGGGAGGGAGGAAGCCAAGGGCGCGCCCAAGTAGGAGGAATCCTACTTGGGCCCCTAGTCCAATTCGGCCCCCCTCCTACCATATTTGGACAAGGGGGAAAGGAAGGAGGGGGGAGGAGAAGGAAGGAGTCCTACTTCATACTTTCCTTTTCCTCCTCTCCTTTCCCTTTCTCCCCATGTGGCTGGCCCTATAGGGGGCGCACGAGCCCCTTGTGGGCTGGTGTGTTCCCTTACTTGGCCCATAAAGCCCATATCTTTAGAAAGGAAGGAGGGGGGAGGAGAAGGAAGGAGTCCTACTTCATACTTTCCTTTTCCTCCTCTCCTTTCCCTTTCTCCCCATGTGGCTGGCCCTATAGGGGGCGCACGAGCCCCTTGTGGGCTGGTGTGTTCCCTTACTTGGCCCATAAAGCCCATATCTTTGCCAGGGGTTGCCTGGAACCCCTTCCGGTGACCCGGTATCACCCGGAACACTTTCGGTGTCCGAGTATAGCCTTCAAATATATGAATCTTTACCTCTCGACCATTTCGAGACTCCTCGTCATGTCCATGATCCCATCCGGGACTCCGAACAAACTTTGGTCATCAAATCACATAACTCATAGTACAAATCGTCATCGAACGTTAAGCGTGCGGACCCTACGGGTTCGAGAACTATGTAGACATGACCAAGACACATCTCCGGTGAATAACCAATAGCGGAACCTGGATGCTCATATTGGTTCCTACATATTCTACAAAGATCTTTATCGGTGCATACCGCATAACAACATACGTTGTTCCCTTTGTCATCGGTATCATCATACCTAGTTCAATCTCGTTACCAGCAAGTATCTTTACTCATTCCGTAATGCATCATCCCGCAACTAACTCATTAGTCACATTGCTCGCAAGGCTTATAATGATGTGCAATACCGAGAGGGCCCAGAGATACCTCTCCGATACATGGAGTGACAAATCCTAATCTCGGTCTATGCCAACCCAACAAACGCCTTCGGAGACACCTGTAGAGCATCTTTATAATCACCTAGTTACGTTGTGACATTTGATAGCACACAAGGTGTTCCTCCGGTATTCGGGAGTTGCATAATCTCATAGTCAGAGGAACATGTATAAGTCATGAAGAAAGCAATAGCTAACGGATGGGTCTTGTCCATCACATCATTCTCTAGTGATGTGATCCTGTTCATCAAATGACAAAACATGTCTATGGTCAGGAAACATAATAACCATCTTTGACAAACAAGCTAGTCAAGTAGAGGCATACTAGGGACACTCCGTTTTTGTCTATATATTCACACATGTACTAAGTTTCCGGTTAATACAATTCTAGCATGAATAATAAACATTTATCATGATATAAGGAAATAAATAATAACTTTATTATTGCCTCTAGAGCATATTTGCTTCAGTCTCCCACTTGCACTAGAGTCAATAATCTAGTTCACATCGCCATGTGATTTAACACCAATAGTTCACATCATCATGTGATTTAACACTATAGTTCACATCGCCATGTGACCAATACCCAAAGGGTTTACTAGAGTCAATAATCTAGTGCACATCGCCATGTGATTAACACCCAAAGAGTACTAAGGTGTGATCATGTTTTGCTTGTGAGAGAAGTTTAGTCAACGTGTCTGCCACATTCAGATCTGTATGTATTTTGCAAATTTCTATGTCTACAATGCTCTGCACGGAGCTACTCTAGCTAAATGCTCCCACTTTCAATATGTATCCAGATCGAGACTCAGAGTCATCCAGATCGGCGTCAAAGCTTGCATCGACGTAACTCTTTACGACGAACTCTTTATCACCTCCATAACCAAGAAATATTTCCTTAGTCCTCTAAGGATAATTTTTGACCAATGTCCTATACTCCTAGATCACTATTGTACTCCCTTGCCAAACTCAGGGCAGGGTATACAATAGGTCTGGTACACAACATGGCATACTTTGTAGAACCTATGGCTGAGGCATAGGGAATGACTTTCATTCTCTCTCTATCTTCTGCCGTGGTCGGGCTTTGAGTCTTACTCAAATTCATACCTTGCAACACAGGCAAGAACTCCTTCTTTGACTGTTCCATTTTGGACTACTTCAAAACCTTGTCAAGGTATGTACTCATTGAAAAAACTTATCAAGCGTCTTGATCTATCTCTATAGATCTTGATGCTCAATATGTAAGCAGCTTCACCGAGGTCTTTCTTTGAAAAAACTCCTTTCAAACACTCATTTATGCTTTCCAAAAAAATTCTACATCATTTCCTGATCAACAATATGTCATACACATATACTTATCAGAAAAGCTGTAGCGCTCCCACTCACTTTCTTGTAAATACAGGCTTCACCGCAAGTCTATATAAAACTATATGATTTGATCAACTCATCAAAGCGTATATTCCAACTCCGAGAAGCTTGCACCAGTCCATAGATGGATCGCTGGAGCTTGCACATTTTGTTAGCACCTTTAGGATTGACAAAACCTTTTTGGTTGCATCATATACAAATATTCTTTAAGAAATCCATTAATGAATGTAGTTTTGACATCCATTTGCCAGATTTCGTAAAAATGTGGCAATTGCTAACATGATTCGGACAGACTTAAGCATCGCTACGAGTGAGAAAATCTCATTGTAGTCAACACCTTGAACTTGTCAAAAACCTTTTTCGACAAGTCTATCTTTGTAGATAGTAACACTACTATCAGCGTCCGCCTTCCTCTCGAAGATCCATTTATTTTCTATTGCTTGCCGATTATCGGGAAAGTCAACACAAGTCCATACTTTGCTCTCATACATGGATCCCATCTCAGATTTCATGGCCTTGATACGTCTCCAACGTATCTACAATTTTTGATTGTTCCATGCTATTATATTACCCCTTTTAGATGTTTATGGGCTTTATTTTTACACATTTATATCATTTTTAGGACTAACCTACTAACCAGAGGCCCATCTCGTATTGCTGTTTTTTTGCCTATTTCAGTATTTCGAAGAAAGTGAATATCAAACGGAGTCCAAACGGAATGAAACCTTCGGGAGCGTGATTTTTGGAACGAACGTGATCCAGAGGACTTGGAGTGCAAGCCAAGAAGCAGCCGAGGCGGCCACGAGGGTGGAGGGCACGCCAAGAAACAGCCGAGGCGGCCAAGAAACTAATTTTGCATCTACCTTCTGTTTAGAAACCTATATGATAACCTATGGTGATAGTTAATTTGATTCTGCTGAAAAACAGAAACTTTGCGCGCACGAAATTAGTTTTGTTGAATCACAGAAACGTGCTTTTGCGTTGTTTCTTTTTGCTGCTGATCAATAGACAAATTTCCCAGGACTTCCTATTTTGGTAGGAGTTTTAAAGTTGTAGAAGTTTGCGTTAGTTACATATTGCTATAGACTGTTCTGTTTTTGACAGATTCTGTTTTTCGTGTGTTGTTTGCTTATTTTAATGCATCTATGGCTAGTATTAAGTGGTATGAACCATAGAGAACTTGAAATACAGTAGGTTTAACACCAATATAAATAAATAATGAGTTCATTACAGTACCTTATGTGGTAGTTTTGTTTTCTTTCACTAACGGAGCTTATGAGATTTCCTGTTGAGTTTTGTGTTGTGAAGTTTTCAAGTTTTGGGTAAAGATTTGATGGACTATGGAATAGGGAGTGGCAAAAGCCTAATCTTATGGATGCCCATGGCACCCCAAGATATTCAAGAGTAGCCAAAAGCCTAAGCTTGGGGATGCCCCGGGAAGGCATCCCCTCTTTCGTCTTCATTCATTGGTAACTTTACTTGGAGCTATATTTTTATTCACCACATGATATGTGTTTTGCTTGGAGCGTCGTGTATGATATTAGTCCTTGATTTTTAGTTTACCACAATCATCCTTGCTATACACACCTTTTTGGAGAAGCCTACTTGATTGAAATTTGTTAGAATACTCTACGTGCTTCACTTATATCTTTTGAGCTTGATAGTTTTTGCTCTAGTGCTTCACTTATATCTTTTAGAACACGGTGGTGGCTTAATTTTGTAGAAATTACTAGTCTCTCATGCTTCACTTATATTATTTTAAGAGTCTCTTAGAACATCATGGTATTTGCTATGGTTATAAAATTGGTCCTAGAATGATAGGCATCTAAGTTTGGTATAATAAAAACTATCATAGGAAGTGAGTTGGATGCTATGATCAATTTGATACTTGATAATTGTTTTGAGATATGGAGGTAGTGATATTAAAGTCATGCTAGTTGGGTGATTATGAATTTAAAGAATGCTTGTGTTGAAGTTACCAAGTCCCGTAGCATGCACATATGGTTAAAGTTGTGTAACAAATTTGAAACATGAAGTGTACTTGAATTGTGCATCCTTATGAGTGGCGGTCGGGGACGAGCGATGGTCTTTTCCTACCAATCTATCCCTCTAGGAGCATGTGCGTAGTGCTTGGTTTTTGATGAATTCTAAATTTTTGCAATAAGCATATGAGTTCTTTTGACTAATGTTGAGTCCATGGATTATACGCACTTTTACCTTCCCATCATTGCTAGCCTCTTCGGTACCGTGCATTGCCCTTTCTCACCTTGAGAGTTGGTGCAAACTTCGCCGGTGCATCCAAACCCCGTGATACGATATGCTCTATCACACATAAACCTCCTTATATCTTCCTCAAAACAGCGACCATACCTACCTATTATGGCATTTCCATAGCCATTCCGAGATATATTGCCATGCAACTTTCCACCGTTCCATTTATCATCATGACACGCATTACTTTTGTCATATTGCCATTGCATGATCATGTAGTTGACATCGTATTTGTGGCAAAGCCAACATGCATAATTTTTCATACATGTCACTCTTGATTCATTTCACCATCCCGGTACACCGTCGGAGGCATTCATATAAAGTCATATCTTGTTCTAGTTTTGAGTTGTAATTCATATGTTGTAATCAATAAAAGTGTGATGATCATCATTATTAGAGCATTGTCCCAAAGAAAAAAAAAGAAAGGCCAAAAAGAAAAAAAGAAAGGCCAAAGGAAAAAAAGAAAAAGAAAAAAATAAGAAGAAAAAAGGGGCAATGTTATTATCTCTTTTTCCACACTTGTGCTTCAAAGTAGCACCCTGTTCTTCATATAGCGAGTCTCATATATTGTGCTTCAAAGTAGCACCATGTTCTTCATATAGAGAGTCTCATATGTTGTCACTTTCATATACTAGTGGGAATTTTTCATTATAGAACTTGGCTTGTATATTCCTACGATGGGCTTCCTCAAATGCCCTAGGTCTTCATGAGCAAGCAAGTTGGATGCACACCCACTAGTTTTCTTTTGTTGAGCTTTCATTCATTTATAGCTCTGGTGCATCCGTTGCATGGCAATCCCTACTCCTCATGTTAACATCAATTGATGGGCATCTCCATAGCCCGTTGATTATCCTCTTCAATGTGAGACTTTCTCCTTTTTTGTCTTCTCCACACAATCCCCATCATCATATTCTATTCCACCCATAGTGCTATATCCATGGCTCATGCTCATGTATTGCGTGAAAGTTGAATTTTTTTGAGATTATTTAGGTATGAAACAATTGCTTGTCTTGTCATCGGGGGTGTAGAATTTGGGAACATTTTTGTCTGACGAAAATGAAGCATAGCCTAACTATATGATTTTGTAGGGATGAACTTTCTTTAGCCATGTTATTTTGAGAAGACATGATTGCTTTGATTAGTATGCTTGAAGTATTACTATTTCTTATGTCAATATGAACTTTTATTTTGAATCATTTGGATCTGAACATTCATGCCACAATAAAGAAAATTACATTGAGAATTATGCTAGGTAGCATTCCACATCAAAAATTCCGTTTTTATCATTTACTCACTCTAGGACGAGCAGGAATTAAGCTTGGGGATGCTTGATACGTCTCCAACGTATCTATAATTTTTGATTGTTCCATGCTATTATATTACCCCTTTTGGATGTTTATGGGCTTTATTTTACACATTTATATCATTTTTGGGACTAACCTACTAACCGGAGGCCCATCCTGTATTGCTGTTTTTTTGCCTATTTCAGTATTTCGAAGAAAAGGAATATCAAACGGAGTCAACCAGAATGAAACCTTCGGGAGCGTGATTTTTGGAACGAACGTGATCCAGAGGACTTGGAGTGCAAGCCAAGAAGCAGCCGAGGTGGCCACAAGGGTGGAGGGCGCACCCACCCCTACAGGGCGCGCCCCCTGTCTCGTGGGCCCCTCGGGCGGCCACCGACCTACTTCTTCCTCCTATATATACCCACGTACCCTGAAAACATCAATGGAGCCAACGAAAAACAATTTCCACCGCCGTAACCTTCTGTATCCGCGAGATCCCATCTTGGAGCCTTCGCCGGCGCTCCACCGGAGGGGGAATCAACCACGGAGGGCTTCTACATCAACACCATAGCCCCTCCGATGAGTTGTGAGTAGTTTACCACTGACCTTCGTGTGCATAGTTATTAGCTAGATGTCTTCTTCTCTCTTTTTGGATCTCAATACCATGTTCTCCCCCTCTCTTGTGGAGATCTATTCAATGTAACTCTTTTTGCGGTGTGTTTGTTGAAATCCAATGAATTGTGGGTTTATGATCAAGTTTATCTATGAGAAATATTTGAATCTCCTCTGAATTCTTTTATGTGTGGTTGAGTTATCTTTGCAAGTCTTTCGAATTATCAGTTTGGTTTGGCCTACTAGATTGATCTTTCTTGCCATGTTAGAAGTGCTTAGCTTTGGGTTCAATCTTGCGGTGTCCTTACCCAGTGACAGTAGGGGTTGCAAGGCACGTATTGTATTGTTGCCATTGAGGATAAAAAGATGGGGTTTATATCATATTGCATGAGTTTATCCCTCTACATCATGTCATCTTTCTTAATGTGTTACTCTGTTCTTATGAACTTAATACTCTAGATGCATGCTGGATAGCGGTCGATGTGTGGAGTAATAGTAGTAGATGCAGGCAGGAGTCGGTCTACTTGTCGTGGACGTGATGCCTATATACTTGATCATGCCTAGATAATCTCATAATTATTCGCTTTTCTATCAATTGCTCGACAGTAATTTGTTCACCCACCGTAATACTTATGCTATCTTGAGAGAAGCCACTAGTGAAACCTATGGCCCCCAGGTCTATCTTTTATCATATAAGCTTTCAATCTACTTTTATTTGCATCTTTACTTTTCCAATCTATATTATAAAATACCAAAAATATATTTATCTTATCATACTATCTCTATCAGATCTCACTTTCGCAAGTGGCCGTGAAGGGATCGACAACCCCTTTATTGCGTTGGTTGCGAGTTCTTTGTTTGTCTGTGTAGGTGCGTGGGACTTCTGAGGAGCCTCCTACTAGATTGATACCTTGGTTCTCAAAAACTGAGGGAAATACTTACGCTACTATTGCTGCATCACCCTTTCCTCTTCAAGGAAAACCAATGCAAGCTCAAGACGTAGCAGGCCTCAAGCCATTTTGCAGAATCTGTGCTCATCATCGCTTCCTTATAGTTCATAGGTTTGTCATGGTCTAGTAACATGATTTCCAGAAAAGAATTATCGTACCACTTTGGTGTAGAACGTATTCTGGTTGACCTACGAGATTTGGTAGTGACTTGATCTGAAGTTTCATGATCATCATTATTAACTTCCTCACTAATCGGTGTAGGCATCACTAGAACTGATTTCTGTGATGAACTACTTTCCAATTCAGGGGAAGGTACAATTAACTTATCAAGTTCTACTTTCCTCCCACTCACTTCTTTCGAGAGAAACTCCTTCGCTAGAAAGGATCCATTCTTAGCAACCGATATCTTGCCTTCGGATCTGTGATAGAAGGTGTACCCAACATTTACTTTTGGGTATCCTATGAAGACGCACTTCTCCGATTTGGGTTTGAGCTTATCAGGATGAAACTTTTTTGCATAAGCATCACAACCCCAAACTTTAAGAAACGACAACTTAGGTTTCTTGCTAAACCACAGTTCATACGGTGTCATGTCAACGGATTTAGATGGTGCCCTTTTTAACGTGAATGCAGCTGTCTCTAATGCATAACCCCAAAAGGATAGTGGTAAATCGGTAAGAGAAATCATAGATCGCACCATATCTAATAAAGTACGGTTATGACCTTCGGACACACCATTACGCTGTGGTGTTCCAGGTGGCGTGAGTTGTGAAACTATTCCACATTTGTTTCAAATGAAGACCAAACTCGTAACTCAAATATTCATCTCCGTGGTCAGATCGTAGAAACTTTTTCTTGTTACGATGATTTTCCACTTCACTCTGAAATTCTTTGAACTTTTCAAATGTTTCAGACTTATGTTTCATCAAGTAGATAAATCATCTGTGAAGGTCAGAAAATAATGATACCCGCCGCGAACCTCAACACTCATCGGACCGCATACATCAGTATGTATTATTTCCAATAAGTCAGTTGCTTGCTCCATTGTTCCAGAGAACGGAGTCTTAGTCATCTTGCTCATGAGGCATGGTTCGCAAGCATCAAGTGATTCATAATCAAGTGATTCCAAAAGTCCATCAGCATGGAGTTTCTTCATGCGCTTTATACCAATATGACCTAAGCAGAAGTGCCATAAATAAGTTGTTAATGTCTACTACGCAACCTTCTCCTTGTAAACGTTGTTGGGCCTCCAAGTGCAAAGGTTTGTAGGATAGTAGCAAACTTCCCTCAACTGGATGACCTAAGGTTTATCAATCCATGGGAGGTGTAGGATGAAGATGGTCTCTGTCAAACAACCCTGCAACCAAATAGCAAAGAGTCTCTTGTGTCCCCAACACACCCAAGACAATGGTAAATTCTATAGGTGCACTAGTTCGGCGAAGAGATGGTGATACAAGTGCAATATGGATGGTAGATATAGGTTTTTATAATCTAAAAATATAAAAACAGCAAGGTAACAAGTGGTAAAAGTGAGCGTAAATGGTATTGCAATGCTAGGAAACAAGGCCCAAGGTTCATACTTTCACTAGTGCAAGTTCTCTCAACAATAATAACATAACTGGATCATATAACTATCCCTCAACACGCAACAAAGAGTCACTCCAAGGTAACTAATAGAGGAGAACAAACGAAGAGATTATTGTAGGGTACGAAACCACCTCAAAGTTATCCTTTCTGATCAATCTATTCAAGAGTCCGTAGTAAAATAACACGAAGCTATTCTTTCCGTTCGATCTATCATAGAGTTTGTACTATAATAACACCTTAAGACACAAATCAACCAAAACCCTAATGTCACCTAGATAATCCAATGTCACCTCAAGTATCTATGGGTATGATTATACGATATGCATCACACAATCTCAGATTCATCTATTCAACCAACACAAAGAACTTCAAAGAGTGCCCCAAAGTTTCTACCGGAGAGTCAAGACGAAAACGTGTGCCAACCCCTATGCATAAGTTCACAAGGTCACTGAACCCGCAAGTTGATCAACAAAACATACATCAAGTAGATCACGTGAATATCCCATTGTCACCACAGATAAGCACATGCAAGACATACATCAAGTGTTCTCAAATCCTTAAAGACTCAATTCGATAAGATAACTTCAAAGGGAAAACTCAATCCATTACACGAGAGTAGAGGGGGAGAAACATCATAAGATCCAACTATAATAGCAAAGGTCGTGATACATCAAGATCGTGCCAAATCAAGAACACAAAAGAGAGAGAGAGATCAAACACAAAGCTACTGGTACATACCCTCATCCTCGAGGGCGAACTACTCCCTCCTCATCATGGAGATCGCCGGGATGATGAAGATGGCCACTGGTGAGGGATCCCCCCTCCGACAGGGTGCCGGAACAGGGTCCCGATTGGTTTTTGGTGGCTACAGAGGCTTGCGGCGGCGGAACTCCCGATCTAGGTTATTTTCTGGAGGTTTCTGTATTTATAGGAATTTTTGGCGTAGGTCTCATGTCAGGGGGTCTCCGAGTCGTCCACGAGATAGGGGCCCACGCCCGGGGGGTAGGGCACGCCCCCACGCTCATGGACAGCTCGGGACTCTTCTGGCCCAACTCTTTTACTTCGCGGGCTTCTTTTGGTCCATAAAAATCATCAAAAATTGGCACGTCAATTGGACTCCGTTTGGTATTCCTTTTCTGTAAAACTAAAAAACAAGGAAAAAACAAAAAACTGGCACTGGGCTCTAGGTTAATAGGTTAGTCCCAAAAATCATATAAAACATCATATAAATGCATATAAAACATCCTTGATGGATAATATAATAACATGGAACAATCAAAAATTATAGATACGTTGGAGACGTATCAAGCATCCCCAAGCTTAATTCCTGCTCGTCCTCGAGTAGGTAAATGATAAAAACAGAATTTCTAATGTGGAATGCTACCTAACATATTTATAAATGTAATCTTGTCTATTGTGGCAAGAATATTCAGATCCATAAGATTCAAAACAAATGTTTAATATTGACATAAAAACAATAATACTTCAAGCATACTAACAAAGCAATTATGTCTTCTCAAAATAAAATGGCCAAAGAAAAGCTATCCGTACAAAATCATATAGTCTGGCTATGCTCTATCTTCATCGCAAAAAATATTTAAGTCATGCACAACCCCGGTTTCAGCCATGCAATTGTTTCATACTTTTAGTATTCTCAAACTTTTTCAAATTTCACGCAATACATGAGCGTGAGCCATCACTAGTAGAAAAAGGGTCAAACGTGAAGCACATTAGTGCCGGTTTGTATTTGAGCCGGCACAAATGTATACATTAGTGCCGGTTCCAACGGCTAGCCAGGCCGCTCTCATTAGTACCGGTTTGTGGCTAACCTTTAGCACTGGTTCGTGCCACGAACCGGTACTAATGAGAGTGGTGGCAGGATGTTGTCAGTCTGGGCCCCCTCCAGCACCTTTAGTACCGGCTCTTGGAACGAACCGGTACTAAAGGTCGTCCTACATAAACCCTTCATCCACCCGAGCTCGCTCTGTTCTTCCCCTTTCCCCTCTCCTCTCTGTTCTTCCCCTCTTCCTCTCGAGCTCATCACACATTTTGCCCAAAATTTGTCAAGATTTGAAGGCCCCCATCCATTCAAATGATCACAAAGGTTAGCAACTTTGTCCTTTCATCTCTCATTGCTAGATTAGCTCTTGCAATGCTTTATATAGTTATTAATTTGTGAGTTTAGTAATTTGGGAGGAAATATATATATGTGCTAGTATTTGATTTATATGCAATTTGAGGTTAAAATAACACTTAGTTTGCATATGTAGGTGTGGTTTACTTAGTGCCTTCTAAATCTCCGTCGTAACCACCGTTGATCGCCCGCACCGTCCCGTCGCCGGCACCACCTTGTGGTGAGCCTCTTGTTCATGAAATTTTATATAAAAAATTGATGTTTGTGTGATTTGGATATATAGTTACTCGTATAATAATTATCTTACCCGTACGTTATTTGTTATACATAGTGCCATGGTTTTGATATCCGTCCCCGTCGGCCCTCGTCCTTGTTATGATTCGGATGTGGTATATTCTCTTTTAAAACTATTTGTTGCATTTCGTGTTTATGACAAATTATGCCCATCAAGTTGACATAGATATTTTTATCTAGGAGGTATGTGAACCAGAAATTCCAACCGACCCTATTGTCGAGAGGTTAAATTTAGTTGAAAGAGAAAACGAGTACTTGAAAGAAAAATTGAAAAGAATTGAGGGGGAGAAGATGGAATTGGAGTTGCATGTTGCCGATGTCGTCGATGATCACAAGATCAAGAAGGAGAAAATGTGCTTGAAGATTAGAAAGATTAGAAAATATGCCATCGATAGTGAGGCTTGGTATCATTATGCTGTTGGATCAATTGTTACCTTAGTTGCGATCTTGATCACATTTGTTGTTGCATTTAAATGCTTTAGCTAGAGAGTTATTTGTTTGTTGCATTTAAGTGTTGTATGAACTTTATGTATGAACTTGTATTAATTTGGTCTATTTGGTGTTGTGTAATGAAGATGAGCCGGCAATGGATGTACGATGACCGATGCTCTCCCCAGTTCGTTGAGGGCGTGCATACTTTTCTGCTTGCGGCTGAGGCAAACAAGCGGGCGGATGGTTTTATGCCTTGTCCATGTGCTGGCTGTAAGAATGGTCACAATTACTCTACGTCAAGAACCATTCACGTCCACCTGTTTGAGTCCGGTTTCATGCCCCACTATAATGTTTGGACCAAGCACGGAGAAAGAGGGGTTATGATGGAAGACAATGAAGAAGAAGAGGACGACGACAGCTATCCTGGCCATGGGTTCCCTGAATACGATGATACAACAATGGGGGAAGAAGCTGAGCCGGTAATGCGGGAAGAAGCTGAGTTGGCAATGCGGGAAGAAGCTGAAGAAGAGGCATCAGATGAGCCTGTTGATGATCTAGGTCGGGCCATTGCCGATGCAAAGAGAAACTGCGCAAGTGATTTGGAGAAGAAGAAGTTGCAGCGCATGTTAGAGGATCACAAAAAATTGTTGTACCCGAATTGCGTAGGTGACAAGAAAAAGCTGGGCAGCACACTGGAATTGCTGCAATGGAAGGCAGAGAATGGTGTATCTGACAAGGGATTTGGAAAGTTGCTGGTAATGATAAAGGATATGCTTCCAAAGGACAACAAATTGCCCGAGAGTACGTACGAAGCAAAGAAGGTTGTCTGCCCTCTAGGGTTAGAGGTGCAGAAGATACATGCATGCCCTAATGATTGCATCCTCTACCGCGGTGAGTACGAGGATTTGAACGCTTGCCCGGTATGTGGTGCATTGTGCTATAAGATCAGCCGCGATGAGCATGGTGATGTCGAGGGCGAGCGCCCCAGGAAGAAGATTCCTGCCAAGGTGATGTGGTATTCTCCTATAATACCACGGTTGAAACGTTTGTTCCAAAACAAAGAGCATGCCAAGGTGATGCGATGGCACAGAGAAGACCGTAAGAAAGACGGAAAGTTGAGAGTACCCGCTGACGAGTCGCAGTGGAGAAAAATCAAAAGAAAGTACGGGAAGAAGTTTGCAGATGACGCAAGGAGCGTATGGTTTGGTCTAAGCGCAGATGGCATTAATCCTTTTGGGGAGCAGAGCAGCAACCATAGCACCTGGCCTGTGACTCTATGTTTGTATAACCTTCCTCCTTGGTTGTGCATGAAGCGGAAGTTCATTATGATGCCAGTGCTCATCCAAGGCCCTAAACAACCCGGCAACGACATTGATGTGTACCTAAGGCCATTAGTTGAAGAACTCTTACAACTGTGGAATGGAACAGGTGTACATGCATGGGATGAGCACAAACAGGAAGAATTTGACCTAAAGGCATTGCTGTTCGTGACCATCAATGATTGGCCTGCTCTCAGTAACCTTTCAGGACAGACAAACAAGGGATACCACGGATGCACGCACTGTTTGGATGATACCGACAGTATATATTTGAATAGTTGTAAGAAGAATGTGTACCTGTGACATCGTCAATTTCTTCCGAGTAGGCATCCCGTAAGAAAGAAAGGCAAGCATTTCAAAGGTGAGGCGGATCACCGAACGAAGCCTCGCCACCGTACTGGTGCTGATGTACATGATATGGTCAAGGATTTGAAGGTGATATTTGGAAAGGGTCCTGGCGGACAATCTGTTCCAAAGGACGCTGATGGACGCGCACCCACGTGGAAGAAGAAATCTATATTTTGGGACCTGCCATATTGGAAAGACCTAGAGGTCCGCTCCGCAATCGACGTGATGCACGTGACGAAGAATCTTTGCGTGACCCTGCTTGGCTTCTTGGGCGTGTATGGGAAGAAAAAAGATACACCTGAGGCACGGGAGGACCAGCAACGTATGCACGGAGAAGACGGCATACATCAGGGTCATGCAAGCTACGCTCTTACCAAAGAAGAGAAGGAAATCTTCTTTGAATGCCTGCTCAGTATTAAGGTACCGTCTGGCTTCTCGTCGAATATAAAGGGAATAATAAACATGGCAGAGAAAAAGTTCCAGAACCTAAAGTCTCATGACTGCCACGTGATTATGACGCAACTGCTTCCGGTTGCATTGAGGGGGCTTCTACTGAAAAACGTTCGATTAGCCATTGTGAAGCTATGTGCGTTTCTCAATGCAATCTCTCAGAAGGTAATGGATCCAGAAATCATACCAAGGTTACAGAATGATTTGGTGCAATGTCTTGTCAGTTTCGAGTTGGTGTTGCCACCATCCTTCTTCAACATCATGACACACGTCCTAGTTCACCTGTGCCAAGAGATTAACATTTTGGGTCCTGTATTTCTACACAATATGTTCCCCTTTGAGAGGTTAATGGGAGTCTTAAAGAAATATGTTCATAACCGTGCTAGGCCAGAAGGAAGCATCTCCAAGGGCCATGAAAATGAGGAGGTCATTGAGTTTTGTATTGACTTTATTCCTGACCTTAAGCCGATTGGTGTTCCTGAATCGCGGCATAAGGGCAGACTGGATGGAAAAGGCACACTAGGAGGGGAACAAATAATATGTATGGACGGACATTCTCTCATTGAAGCACACTACACAGTTCTACATAATTCCGCCTTGGTGGCTCCGTATATGGATGAACACAAGAATTTGCTACGCTCCAAACACCCGGAGCGGTCTGATGACTGGATTACACGTGAACAAACCAGGAGTTTCGCCAGCTGGTTGCAGACACGTACCATGCATGACACCTCTGTTGAAGATGACATGTACTTGCTGTCCCAGTTACCATCTTCGAATATAATGACTTTCAAAGGGTACGAGATAAATGGTAATACATTTTACACGATCGCCCAAGATAAGAAGAGCACCAACCAAAATAGTGGTGTCCGCTTTGATGCAGAAACCAAGACGGGAAAGGAAACATATTATGGTTATATACAGGACATATGGGAACTTGACTATCGACGTGGTTTAAAGGTCCCTTTGTTTTGGTGCAAATGGGTCAATATGACACGAGGCGGGGTAACGGAAGACCCGCAGTACGGAATGACAACAGTGGATCTCAACAATCTTGCGTATGCATACGAACCATTCGTCCTAGCCAATGATGTGGCACAGGTTTTCTATGTGAAGGACATGTCTACCAAGCCAAGAAAAAGAAAAGATAAGGAAGCGAATGCATCGTACGATGAGCCAAAGCGGCACATAGTTCTTTCTGGGAAGAGAAACATCGTGGGAGTGGATGACAAGACAGAAAAGTCAGAAGATTATGAAAAGTTTGATGAAATTGCTCCATTCACAGTGAATATTGACCCGAGCATCCCGTTAAATGATGAAGATTTTCCATGGTTACGGCGCAAAGGGACACACGCGAAGAAAAAGTTTCACACCCAAAGATCTGGGATGTGATCGGCTTCACTAGCTATCATCACTTTTTTCTGTGTTTCGCACCGAGAGGGGAATCTCTGTAATAGTTAGGGTACTAGCTATCATCACTAAAGGGGGGGCCTTTAGTACAGGTTTGTGCCACCACCCGGTACTAAAGGGGGTCGCTTCCCGCCGCTTGGCCTGGCCAAAACAGGCCTTTAGTACCGGTTGGTGGCTCCAACCGGTACTAAAGGTGCCTTCTATATATACAACGGCTACGAAAATTTCAGTTTCCCTCTCTGTTCGTTCCTCTGTTTCCGTCTCCGTCGCCGTCACCGTCGCCCTCGATCGTCTCCGTCGCCGCTCGTCTCCGTCGCCGCCCCCGTCCCCGTCGCCGCCCTCGTCTCCGTCGCCGCCCCGGGCCTGTCACCGTCGCGCCGTCCCCGTCCCCGTCGCGCCGTCCCCGTCGCGCCGTCCCCGCCGTCGCCGCCCCGGCCGTCGCCTCGCCGTCGCCTCGCCGTCGCCTCGCCTGCTGTGAGCCCTCCCCGAGCCCGTACATACACACACAAGCATGTTTAATTAGTTTAGATAATTAGTCTTTAATTAGTTTAGATTATTTAGATTATTATTTTGTATGTTTAATTAGTTTAGATAATTAGTGTTTAATTAGTACACACACACACGTATTTTGTATGTTTAATTAGTTTAGATTATTATTTTTTCACTATTATATATGTATGAATGCATGTTAGATGGATATAATTAGTGTTTAATCAGTTAGAAATTAGTGTTATATAGAAATGTTAGAAATTAGTGTTATATAGAAATGTTAGAAATGTTAAAATTTTTAGTGTTATTTAGATTATTTAGATTAGCATAATTAGTGTTATATAGAAATGTTAGAAATTTTAGTTATCAAAATCCAATCATTAAAAAAATGTTACTTTTTGCGGGCATATAGCTAGTATTTGTTCTCGACGATGCCCGGCCCGCATCCTCGCCGTCGACCCGTCCGCGACGACGTCCAGCCGACCCATGTCCGGGACTGGGCTCCACCGGGCTGGCACTGGGAGGTGCTGCCTGGAGGGGCGCGCCGCTTGATGAGGAACCCGGCCCCGGGTCCCGTCGTCGACCCTGATCTCGTTTGGTGGCGTTCGCGTGGGCCAGTTTCGGTGCGGAGGGACCCGGCCCCGCCGGAGGTGGTACGTCGCCGTGTCAGGGAGGAGGACGAGCACGTCCATCGCTACATGGTTGCGTTAGAGGGCGGTAAGTTCTCCAATACATGGCAGTATCTTCGGGGATCTCACTTCAGCTATGATCCTGTGAGGGTTCCTTCTCTTTGGGTGTCCACCGCCCGCGCCGCAGGAACCGCGAGTGTCCTAGATTCTTCTGTAGTATTTGATCTTTAATTAGCTAGCCAGTGATGTACTATTCAATCTTATATATTATTCGAGACGATGTATTCGAGATTATATCTATTATTCTAGACGAAGTATTCGAGATTATATCTATTATTCGAGACGATGTAATTTGAATACTAAATTGTTTTATATTTCTTTTGAATTAGTTAAATAAAAGCTATGGCAGACAATACCGACAAAGAGGGAGAACAGACCATGTTCGATATGATACGCGGGCCAGATGATGATCAGAATGAAGAAGATTATGACGGCTCCGAATTTCTAAACAACACCAGAGAGGGTGATATGATATTCGATCACGACGACCGAATTGATGAAGTCATGAACTACGATTATGACGATGACGAAGAACATGTTGATCCTGAAACAACAAAGACCGGCGAGGTATATATATTTATATAAGCAGGTATCTGGTGATCATCACATGTTTTAAATGACTTGAAGATATATTAACGAATCGATCTTTGTTCTTTCAGCCATCCGGATCGAGCAAATCTTCAGGCAAAAGGACGAAACGTGGCCCGAACAAAAAGTTGAAGGAGGGCATAAAGTACAATATCGAGGCAGTCAGACCTAATGGTGAACCATTAGCGCTTAAGGAGATTGCGGACAAGTTCGTTCGTCAGTGCGGAGTTCTTGTGAAGGACCAACTCCAGATCTCCCTTCAAGAATGGAGAGAGCCAGCAAAAGACAAAAGACAAAAAGGCAAAGAGGACGCTGCTCCACGTCCAGATGTTACTTTTGTCGACAAGAATCAAAAAGATCTGCTTTGGGATACTCTCATGGAACATTTCACCCTACCAGATCATTTCACAGAAGCAGATGTGCAGAAAGTCAAGGACGCTGCTCTTAGGAAGATGGCGGTTGCATTCAAGAACCACAAGAATCGTGAATGGGACAAGTACGTCAAGGGAGGAAGGAAGACTCCAGTATTCGGGGGAACACTAGAGAACCAACGTGCTCATTGGGATGATTTCGTGAAATTCAAGGATTCGGAATTAGCTAAGGAACGGTCGAGAATAAACAAGAAGAATGCCGAAAAAAGGATAAGTTCCATAAGCTGGGGCCAGGTGGCTATGCGGTGGCAATGCCTAAGTGGGATAAGTCTGAGAAAGAGATGGAGGATGCAGGTGCCACTCCGGTTACTAAGAGCTGGCCCCCCAGGGTCAGGACTTGGTTCTATGCGCATGGGGGGGGGGAGTTGGACCCGAAGACAGGCAATGTTTCAACGAGGGCAAGTCTGAAGGGAGCCGACGATGCGATACTTGTTGCAATAGAAGAGGCACGATTGGGGGTGTTCCAGCCCAACAGAGAGAACGACGAGCTTACGCGTGCCCTGGGAAATCCTGAACACCCGGGAAGAACACGAGGCAAGGGCGCTATTCCGTGGTATGAGGGGTTTTCAGACTGGAACACCGACTACAGAACCCGTGCGAGAAAGAAGATTGCGGAGGAGAAGAAGAGGAAGATGGAGGAGGAGCAGAGGAAGCGGGACTATGAATGCCTTCAAGGCCTAGAAGCAAGTCAAGCGGAATTGGTAGTCAAATTCCAGCAGCAGCAGGAGCAGATCGACTCACTTACCCAGCAAAGGGGGTCTCAGCAGCTGCAGCAGCTAGCGAATGATCCAGCATTGGATAGCACCGCCCCATCCATGCCGAGAAGCAGCGTGGGTTCTGCCCCGGACGACGCAATGCTGGGTAGATACCCCGTGGATGACATCACGGAGAACACTAGCTGCGAGCTACACGTCAAAATGAAGAACATATCCATGAAGGTGGCGGACGCCGTTGCTTTTACAAATCCCGCCGAGGCAATCTTCCATTGCAACCCGATTCCAGCGGGCTATGCTCGTGTCTTGGTTGATGAGGTGGTGGACCCATATTCGGAGCTAGAGCTTGACTATCCTGGAGGTGACGACGATCGCTTTCTCGGAGACGCCAAACATCGTATCATCCTATGGAAAAAGGATTGCATCATCTTTCGAAGGCCACCGACACCGCGTCAGCCGACTCCTCGTCGAAGTCCGCCACTGAGTCAGCAGTCTCCCGCTCCTGCAAGTCCACCAAGTCCGGCAAAGTGTTAGGCCACTCCTCCTCCAAGTCCGGCAAAGTGTCAGGCCACTCCTCCTCCTCCAAGTCCACCACAGCGTCAGACGTCCACTCCTCCAAGTCCGGCACAACCTCAGGCCACTCCTCCTCCAAGTCCGGCACAGCTTCAGGCGGCCACTCCTCCTCGTCCAACTCAGCCCCGTCAGCCATTTCCGCCGCCTCAGCAATCACAGAAGAGACACCCCGCAGCTATGGTGCGTAGCGGTACGAGTCGAGGTAGTACAGGAAGTACAGGCGGAGGCAAGCGATATAAATATGGTCCAAGCCTCACGCCTCTTCCGCAGAGGGCTTATGACAGGTCCGAGGAGGAAATCGCAGCCATGTCGAAGTCCGAGGTGGAAGCCCATTTTGCACCGAAACCGCCACCGCCGCCAAGGGAGAAAGTGCCTGAGAAAACGATTGACCACTTCATTTGTATTGCTCAACCACCAGCTCCCAAGCCTGTTGACACAGACTATGAGCGCCACATCAGGAAGTTAAATCGAGCACGTCTACATAAGGAGGCGAGCTTGGGATCGAGCAAACAAGAAGCAGCTGTCAAAAAATGCGGGAAAACCATTCCCCAGCTGGGAGAACAGGCGGCACAATCGATCCCCTCGCTTGTTGTGCCAACAACACGTGACAGTACCCGCGCCCAATATTATTGTGGGCAAACAGTTTACGTTCCTGAGGTGGGCAATGTGGTAATAACGGAGGAGCATATAATGCAGGCTGAAGTTCTCAAAATCACTGTTGGACAACTCCTCGAGATCGAGCCCATGCCTGTGCTTAGAGAGGATGAAATAAAACGGAAATATGTCCGGGGCCAACCTTTGGTCGAGCCAGACAAGGTCAAGAACCTCCCAACGAGAATGTATGAATTGCATCAATGGTACATGAACATTACCAAGATTTCCGATCGATTGTCCCTCATGGTGAATGTCAAGAAGGAGCATTACTACCATGAGAAAGCTGTGTCCGTTGAGTATTCTGAACTGTTTCAGTTATACAATCAAGACGCACTCGACAAATGTATCGTCAGTTGCTATTATCTGTAAGTGATTTCTTTCTGTAATTTAAGTCTCAAGCTAGCTGTAGTGATCCTTTTGATCAATCATTACCTATAATTATCCTCACTATATTCTTTTCTGTGGTATTATATGCAGGATGAAGATGTATGAAATGAGAAAAGGTGGACGCTATGGCATTGGGTTCATTGACCCAAACACCGTTAATGAATACACATGGAAAATAGATGCACGTCATCAAAAGGCCGTAGAGGACAGCATGCTAGAGTTCTTGAAGCGCCTCAAATACAATGAAGATATACTACTTCCTTACAACTTCCAGTGAGTCACACTGTCTTGTACTACAAATTCTCTGTTTTTGCCTACTAGCTAGCTACATGTTTTTGCTTACATATGCCCGCTTAATTAAGACATGCAAACGTGTGTGCATGCAGATATCACTAGGTCTTGTGTATCATTAAAGTTGACGCCGGAATAGTTGAAATACTGGACTCACTACTCAAACAAAAAACTGACTATAACATCTTGTTTGGGATAGTCAACAGGTAATTTCAATCATTATTAACTATATATCTCGGCCTATTTAGTTCGTCATTTCATGATATGAACTATTTAATAACCCCTTTATTCATTTTCTTGGTCGGCGGGCAGGGCTTGGGCAAGGTTCATCAGCGTCACGGAAGGCGAATGGAAAGAAAAGCTTAAATGGGGAAGACCCAAGGTAAGTAATTAAGTAGTACTAGCTAGCTAGCTAGCTGCCATCTCTTTAATTATCATGCTTGATTAATTATTATCTGATCAAATTCCATTCTTGTAAAGGCCCTGAAGCAGGCGCAGGGGACTGATCTGTGTGCATTCTGTGTTTGCGAGAACATTCGCATGATGGCGTCCGAAAGGAGCAGATCTCAAAGACAGGAATGGGTACGCTTGTCAAAACACTATTCACAATTTTTACACCATTATCGATATCTAGTCACACAACTAATACACATGCATATTGATCTCCTTCTTAACAGTTCAGAGAGGTGCGGGAGAAGCTCCTAGAAACGGAGCGCGTAGAAGCACTTCAAGAGGAAATAGCGGGATTTTTGCTCGACCAGGTCATAAATCCGAAGGGAGAATACTATTACCCGCTACCGCCCTCATGAAAACCACTTCCAATTGTCATCGTGCTCCGAAGGCACCAATTAGGCTAATGCCACTGGCTCCGAAGGCAACATGCCTATGTAGGAGAAATTGTATATAGCTATACATGTGTGTATGTGTGAATTAATTAATATGATGGTTTGTGAGACATTAATTGATGATATATATATGCATGATTGGTTCTACTTGAAATTCTATATATATATATATATATATATATATATATATATATATATGCATAACATGTACAATGTGTAGTATCGTAAAATACCAGCAAACAAAAAAGAATTAAAATGGAAACACAAAATTAAATGAAAAAGAAATCATAAAACTAAAAACCCCCCAAACCTTATAGTACCGGTTGGTCTTACCAACCAGTACTAAAGGGCTCCAGGCCCCTGGAGCTGGCTCGTGCCACGTGGTTTCCCTTTAGCACCGGTTCGTGCTGAACCGGTACTAAAGGGGGGGCCTTTAGTGCCGGTTATGGAACCGGCACTAAAGGGCCTTACGAACCGGTGCTATTACCCGGTTCTGCACTAGTGCATGGACATAGCACTATAGGTGGAATAGAATATGGTGGTTGTGTAGAAGACAAAAAGGAGGAAGATAGTCTCACATCAACTACGATGCCCATCAATAGATATCAATGTGAGTGAGTAGGGATTGCCATGCAACGGATGCACTAGAGCTATAAGTGTATGAAAGCTCAAAAGGAAACTAAGTGGGTGTGCATCCAACTTGCTTGCTCACAAAGACCTAGGGCACTTTGAGGAAGCCCATCATTGGAATATACAAGCCAAGTTCTATAATGAAAAATTCCCACTAGTATATGAAAGTGACAACATAGGAGACTCTCTACCATGAAGATCATGGTGCTACTTTGAAGCACAAGTGTGGTAAAAGGATAGTAGCATTGCCCCTTCTCTCTTTTTCTCTCATTTTTTTGTTTGGGCCTTTCTCCTTTTTATGGCCTCTTTTTTTCTTTTTTATTTTCGTCTGGAGTCTCATCCCGACTTGTGGGGGAATCATAGTCACCATCATCCTTTCCTCACTGGGACAATACTCTAATAATTAAGATCATCACACTTTTATTTACTTACAACTCAAGAATTATAACTCGATACTTAGAACAAAATATGACTCTATGTGAATGGCTCCGGCGGTGTACCGGGATGTGCAATGAATCAAGAGTGACATGTATGAAAGAATTATGAAAGGTGGCTTTGCCACAAATACGATGTCAAGTACATGATCATGCAAAGCAATATGACAATGATGAAGCGTGTCATAATAAACAGAACGGTGGAAAGTTGCATGGAAATATATCTCGAATGGCTATGGAAATGCCATAATAGGTAGGTATGTTGGCTGTTTTGAGGAAGGTATATGGTGAGTTTATGGTACCGGCGAAAGTTGCGGTACTAGAGAGGCTAGCAATGGTGGAAGGGTGAGAGTGCATATAATCCATGGAATCAACATTAGTCATAAATAACTCACATACTTATTGCAAAAATCTATTAGTCATCGAAACAAAGTACTACGCGCATGCTCCTAGGGGAAGGGTTGGTAGGAGTTAACCATCGCGCGATCCCGACCTCCACACATAAAGAAGACAATCAATAAATAAATCATGCTCCAACTTCATCACGTAACGGTTCACCATACGTGCATGCTACGGGAATCACAAACTTTAGCACAAGTATCTCTCAAATTCACAACTACTCCATTAGCATGACTTTAATATCACCATCTTCATATCTCAAAACAATCATAAAGAATCAAACTTCTCATAGTATTCAATGCACTTTATATGAAAGTTTTTATTATATCCCTCTTGGATGCCTATCATATTAGGACTAAATTCATAACCAAAGCAAATTAACATGCTGTTTAAGACTCTCAAAATAATATAAGTGAAGCATGAGAGTTCATCTATTTCTTCAAAATAAAACCACCGCCGTGCTCTAAAAGGATATAAGTGAAGCACTAGAGCAAATGACAAACTACCTCGAAAGATATAAGTGAAGATCAATGAGTAGTCGAATAATTATGCAACTATGTGAAGACTCTCTAACATTTAAGAATGATCTTGGGATATTATTCAAACAACAAGCAAAACAAAATAAAACAAAATGACACTCCAAGCAAAACACATATCATGTGGTGAATAAAAATATAGCTCCAAGTAAAGTTACTGATGAGCGAAGACGAAAGAGGGGATGCCCTCTGGGGCATCCCCAAACTTAGGCTCTTGGTTGTCCTTGAATATTACCTTGGGGTTCCTTGGGAATCCCCAAGCTTAGGCTCTTGCCACTCCTTATTCCTTAGTCCATCGAAACTTCACCCAAAACTTGAAAACTTCACAACAGAAAAATCAACAGAAAATCTTATGAGCTCCGTTAGTATAAGAAAATAAATCACCACTTTTGGTACTGTTGTGAACTCATTCTAAATTCATATTGGTGTAATATCTACTGTATTCCAACTTCTCTATGGCTCATACCCTCCGATACTACTCATAGATTCATCAAAATAAGCAAACAACACATAGAAAATAGAATCTGTCAAAAACAGAACAATCTATAGTAATCTGTAACTCTCGGATACTTCTGTAACTCCAAAAATTCTACCAAATTAGGGAAACCTGAGAAATTTGTGTACCAATCCATAGCAAAATGAATCAGATCAAAAGCACGTTTCTGTAAAACTAATTTACTGGGCGCAAAAGTTTCTGATTTTCAGCAGGATCAACACAACTATCACCGTAAACTATCCTAAAGGTCTTACTTGGCACTTTATTGAAACAAAATCTATAAAACATGATTACTACAGTAAATCATGTGAACACACAAAAATAGTAGGGGTAAATATTGGGTTGTCTCCCAACAAACGCTTTTCTTTAATGCCTTTCTAGCTAGGCATAATGACAATGATGCTCACATAAAAGATAAGAATTGAAACATAACGGGAGCATCATGAAGCATATGACTAGCACATTTAAGCCTAACCCACTTCCTATGCATAGGGATTTTGTGAGCAAACAACTTATGGGAACAAGAATCAACTTGCATAGGAAGGCAAAACAAGTGCAACTTCAAAAATTTCAACACATAGAGAGGAAACTTGATATTATTGCAATTCCTACAAGCATATATTCCTCCCTCATAATAGTTTTCAGTAGAATCATGAATGAATTCAATAATATAACCATCACATAAAGCATTATTTTCATGATGCACAAGCATATAAATTTTACTACTCTCCACATAAGCAAACTTCTTCTCATGAATAGTAGTGGGAGCAAACTCAACAAAATAATTATCATGTGAAGCATAATCCAATTGAAAATTAAAATCATGATGACAAGTTTCATGGTTATATTTATTCTTAATAGCATACGTGTCATCACAATAATCGTCATAAATAGGAGGCATTCTTTCATGATAATAAATTTGCTCATCAAAACTTGGGGGACTAAACATATCATCTTCGTCAAACATAGCATCCCCAAGCTTGTGGCTTTGCATATCATTAGCATCATGGGTATTCAAAGAACAACAATGCAATCATGATCATCATTCAAAGATTTAGTGCCAAACATTTTAATGCATTCTTCCTCTAGCAATTGAGCACAATTATCGGAATCCTTATTTTCACGGAATACATTAAAAAGATGAAGCATATGAGGCACCCTCAATTCCATTTTTTGGTAGTTTTCTTTTATAGACTAAACTAGTGATAAAACAAGAAACAAAAAGATTCGATTGCAATATCTAAAGATATACCTTCAAGCACTTACCTCCCCGGCAAAGGTTCCAGAAAAGAGCTTGATGTCTACTACGCAACCTTCTCCTTGCAGACATTGTTGGGCCTCCAAGTGCAGAGGTTTGTAGGACAGTAATAAATTTCCCTCAAGGGGATGACCTAAGGTTTATCAATCCGTGGGACGCGTAGGATGAAGATGGTCTCTCTCAAACAACCCTGCAACCAAATAGCAAAGAGTCTCTTGTGTCCCCAACACACCCAATACAATGGTAAATTGTATATAGGTGCACTAGTTCGGCGAAGAGATGGTGATACAAGTGCAATATGGATGGTAGATATTGGTTTTTATAATCTGAAAATATAAAAACAGCAAGGTAACAAGTGGTAAAAGTGAGCGTAAACGGTATTGCAATGCTAGGAAACAAGGCCCAAGGTTCATACTTTCACTAGTGCAAGTTCTCTCAACAATAATAACATAACTGGATCATATAACTATCCCTCAACATGCAACAAAGAGTCACTCCAAAGTAACTAATAGAGGAGAACAAACGAAGAGATTATTCTAGGGTACGAAATCACCTGAAAGTTATCCTTTCTGATCAATCTATTCAAGAGTCCGTAGTAAAATAACACGAAGCTATTCTTTCCGTTCGATCTATCATAGAGTTTGTACTAGAATAACACCTTAAGACACAAATCAACCAAAACCATAATGTCACCTAGATACTCCAATGTCACCTCAAGTATCCGTGGGTATGATTATACGATATGCATCACACAAGCTCAGATTCATCTATTCAACCAACACAAAGAACTTCAAAGAATTCCCCAAAGTTTCTACCGGATAGTCAAGACGAAAAAGTGTGCCAACCCCTATGCATAAGTTCACAAGGTCATTGAACCCGTAAGTTGATCATCAAAACATACATCAAGTAGATCACGTGAATATCCCATTGTCACCACAGATAAGCACATGCAAGACATACATCAAGTGTTCTCAAATCCTTAAAGACTCAATCCGATAAGATAACTTCAAAGGGAAAACTCAATCCATTACAAGAGAGTAGAGGGGGAGAAACATCATAAGATCCAACTATAATAGCAAAGCTCGTGATACATCAAGATCATGCCAAATCAAGAACATGAGAGAGAGAGAGAGAGAGATCAAACACATAGATATTGGTACATACCCTCAGCCCTGAGGGCGAACTACTCCCTCCTCATCATGGAGATCGCCGGGATGATGAAGATGGCCACCGGTGAGGGATCCCCCCTCCGACAGGGTGCCGCAACAGGGCCCCGATTGGTTTTTGGTGGCTACAGAGGCTTGCGGCGGCGGAACTCCCAATCTAGGTTATTTTCTAGGGGTTTGTGTATTTATAGGAATTTTTGGCGTAGGTCTCACGTCAGGGGGGGGTCTCCGAGTCGTCCACGAAATTGGGGCCCACGCCCAGGGGGGTAGGGCGCGCCCCCACCCTCATGGACAGCTCGGGACTCTTCTGGCCCAACTCTTTTACTTCGGGTGCTTCTTTTGGTCCATAAAAAATCATCAAAAATTGGCACGTCAATTGGACTCCGTTTGGTAACCCTTTTCTGTAAAACTTAAAAACAAGGAAAAAACAGAAACTGGCACTGGGCTCTAGGTTAATAGGTTAGTCCCAAAAATCATATAAAATAGCATATAAATGCATATAATACATCCTAGATGGATAATATAATAGCATGGAAAAATCAAAAATTATAGATACGTTGGAGACGTATCAATTGCACTATCATTATTAACTTTGAATCTTTTGGCTTCAATATTATGAATATGTGTATCACTACGATCGAGATTCAATAAACCATTTATATTGAGTGCATGACCATAGAAGGTTTTATTCATTTAAATAGAACAACAATTATTCTTTGACTTAAATGAATAACCGTATTGTAATAAACATGATCCGGTCATATTCATGCTCAACGCAAACACCAAATAACATTTATTTTAGGTTCAACACTAATACCGAAGGTAAAGGGAGTGTGTGATGGTAATCTTATCAATCTTGGAATCACTTCCAACACACATCATCACCTTGCCCTTAACTAGTCTCTGTTTATTTTGCAACTCCCGTTTCGAGTTACTACTCTTAGCAACTGATCCAGTATCAAATACCGAGGGGTTTCTATAAACACTAGTAAAGTACACATCAATAACATGTATATCAAATATACCTTTGTTCACTTTGCCATCCTTCTTATCCGCCAAATACTTGGGGCATTTCCGCTTCCAGTGACTAGTCCCTTTGCAGTAGAAGCACTTAGTCTCAGGCTTAGGTCTAGACTTGGGCTTCTTCACTTGAGCAGCAACTAGCTTGCCGTTCTTCTTGAAGTTCCCCTTCTTCCCTTTGCCCTTTTTCTTGAAACTAGTGGTCTTGTCAACCATCAACACTTGATGCTTTTCTTGATTTCTACCTTCGCCGATTTTAGCATCGCGAAGAGCTTGGGAATTGTTTTCGTCATCCCTTGCATATTATAGTTCACCATGAAGTTCTAGTAACTTGGTGATAGTGACTAGAGAACTTTGTCAATTACTATCTTATCTAGAAGATTAACTCCCACTTGATTCATGCAATTGTAGTACCCAGACAATCTAAGCACATGCTCACTGGTTGAGCTATTCTCCTCCATCTTGTAGGCAAAGTACAGTCAGAGGTCTCATACCTCTTGACATGGGCATGAGTATGAAATACTAGTTTCAACTCTTGGAACATCTTATATGCTCTGAGGCGTTCAAAACATATTTGAAGTCCCGGTTCTAAGTCATAAAGCATGGTGCACTAAACTATAAAGTAGTCATCATATCGAGCTTGTCAAAACGTTCATAACGTCTGCATCTGCTCCTACAATAGTTCTGTCACCTAGCGGTGCATCAAGGACATAATTTTTCTGTACAGCAATGAGGAAAATCCTCAGATCATGGACCAAGTCCGCATCACTGCTACTAACATCTTTCAACTTATATTTCTCTAGGAACATATAAAAGATAAACGGGGAGCTATATCACGAGCTATTGATCTACAACATAGATATGCTAATATTACCAGGACTAAGTTCATGGTAAATTAAAGTTTAATTAATCATATAACTTAAGAACTCCCACTTAGATAGACATCCCTCTAATCATCTAAGTGATCACGTGATCCAAATCAACTAAACCATGTCCGATCATCATGTGAGATGGAGTAGTTTTCAATGGTGAACATCACTATGTTGATCATATCTACTATATGATTCACGCTCGACCTTTCGGTCTTAGTGTTCCGAGGCCATATCTGCATATTCTAGGCTCGTCAAGTTTAACCCGAGTATTCTGCGTGTGCAAAACTGGCTTGCACCCGTTTTATGTGAACGTAGAGCTTATCACACCCGATCATCACGTGGTGTGCCGGCACGACGAACTGTAGCAACGGTGCATACTCAGGGAGAACACTTATACCTTGAAATTTAGTGTGGGGTCATCTTATATAATGCTACCGCCGTACTAAGCAAAATACTCAGGGAGAACCATCAATTCTGGGCCACTGTGCACGTCTACGGTAGGGGTCTGTCGCCAGAACGCCCCTACAGGTTCACCGGAAGGACAACTTCCTTCGAGCCACAAGCCATCTAGCTAGCTGCTCGAGAGGCTATAGTTCAACTCCGGCAGTTGTCGCCCAGAGTTAACTGTCGCTCGTTCTACTACTACCCCAGGCGTGAAGGGTATGGTAGACCACCCCAAGTTGCCAACGGAGATCACGAGACGGATCCTACATTGTTGCACCTAGTGCTTTATGTAAGTGCACTAGAGGCACTATTCGATCAAATCACTATTGATCTGATCGCAGCTCGTGGAGAGCTGGTTCGCCGAGCCTCGGCAAGCAGGGAAGACGAGCCCGATGCCGACAACCCAGTCGTGCTGTTCGGACACCCGATCGAGACCCTGAGGTCAGCCCCAGCCATCAACCAAGGTGCTTTGATGACCCCAGAAGTGCTTCGTCGCCTTTTGGGAGCACACTCCAGCGAGATTGTGGCCAACAATCCCCGCGATGGTCATCATCGCCACCCCGACCCTGCAGCCCCTCAACCACCTCCGGCAAATTCCAATGGTGAGACCCGTGGAGAAACCTCGACATCCACAAGGCACGCCCGTTTGGATATAAACGAGGTAGACTAAGTCACCCAAGTAGTGCCGAGTCTCAGTGTATCCTCGCTTTATAATCGTGTGACCTTGTAAATAAACACAGTTTGTTGTTGTGCCTCTGTTTTAATAGTAGCCCTTGCATAATTGTGTCAGCCTGCAGTTGCATTTTTATTTCAGGCACAACTACGAAAACCAACCCCGACGACACCCACAGTAACACGTCCCTTTTGTGAGATATGTGTATCTGTGGTTTTGACCCCGGCCCTTGGAGCTAATCTGGCAAATTTATTACCTTTCACCACGGTAAATAACCCTGCCCGGATGCTATATAAGAAGGCCACCTCGTGACCTTACCCATCACCCCTCACCTCGTGCACCACCCTCACAACCATTTCTTGCCATGCCGAGCCCTAGTATTTATCTGAGAACCCCAGATGCAACCCCGGGTAGCTTTGTTAAAATATTGTAGGACTTTACCTGCAGTACCATGGGTTCTACCCAGCCACCCCAGCACGAGCTGTTCAAATCGAGAATCACCCCTTCCACCTCGAAATATTGGGCACCAGTACACATCCCTCCCGTAGACTCCAACCAAGACCCAACGGAGGTCTCCTTCGTGGGGAGATCTATGCCAACACCACACATGGACATAGAAGCTGCTGCGTACAAAGCGATTGCTCGTCTTCGATTCGCGGTACCCTATGCCAGCGAACGAGGGTATTATTACTTTCCGAGCCGTGCAGCACCCGGAGGAGTAACATCTTTTCCTGGTGGACGATTTGAGAGAGACCCAGTACTGGCCAACCTTGTCCAGTACATCATCACTCAAGAATGTTTGAACCAACGAGTAATGGATTATCTCCAGAGTCTCGCTGATTTGAATCCTCAGATTGCCATTGGCAGACCACTGAGGCCCGACCAGGAGAGACACATACATCGACTGGTCAATCCACTTCCTCCGATAGAAGAGGAGTGTGTCCAAGTACCAGAGACGTTTTCTCAGGACCCCGTCCAGTTACCGTTTTCATTTTAGACGTCACTGCTGTGTTTATTATTGCAACATTTATTATTGCGTTGTAACTTATGCATGGTACACCGAGTTTGTGCGGCGAGTCGATTATTTGGTTTCTACTAATATGAGTAGTTTTCATTGTGATTTTTTAATTTAACCATTGTCCCCGCGAAAAATCCTGGAGTGAGATTTCTTTTCCCTGAGTTGCTGCATCGTTTATCTTCTCACCACATGGATTATTTTTATTCACGCAGCACCACAGCAGTAGACCCACAACCACTCGGACTCTTACTCTGCTTGCAAAGACACGTAACCGTGTTGCATCTCACCGATTCCCTCCCTAAGCGCACCACAGCCTCCAAAGGAGAGATTAGCGGATAATCATCCGGAGACTAATCACCTCCAGCACACCGACAACAGTTAACACCCGGCATCACACCTAGTCCTCGTGATCACCGCCACGACGGAGAGCCAGCACCCGAGCGGCAGCATCACGGCGATCATCAAGGATCATCGCACACAGGAGCACGGAAAGCCCCAGCACTGCCGCCAGCCCTCCACACACCAGGATCACGTACCAGTCCGGCACCGCCTCCGCCATTAGAACCTCGTCTCGAGCTCCTGTAAGCAGTAATGGAGGAGAAGGAGGAGGAGAAACGAGGCCAGGTGCGAAGAAGAAGAAGGAGCACCGCGGTCGTTTTATAGCTCGAGATCGGTGTACGGTGGGCGAAGTCCACCAGCGCCGCTTGTCGCCCGATCGCCGGTGTTCGGAGGCGAATCCGCGAGCAGTGCCGATAGTGCACTGGCCCGTGAAGCGAGTGCACGCTGCACCGGCAGCAAGCACGCCGCACACTATAGCAGTACGGCCTAGATGCCCTACGCGCTAGACGTCGCCGGTGGAGAAAGCCCGGGAAAGCGCACAGGAGAGAGGAAGAAGAGAGAGCCAGAGGAAGAAGGAGAGACTGACAATGGGCCCTGGGTCCACCTGTCAGCCAGTGGGAGCACTGTGCTATCGGGTACGACCATCGTATTTTAGAATTTAGAATTTATTCTAAATTTACTACGTCCAACGTAGGATCACTCGTTTTTCCTAAATGTGGATTTCTCCACACAACGCCAGTGTCCCACACTGTAGTTCCTCACCACTTATTGCCCTCTCACTGTAGCCGCATTTTACCGCTTAAGTAAGTAATCGTTTTGACCTGGTAGTAGTATTTTTTTTCAAAAACAATCCTTAGCAAATCTCAAGGACGAGATTTTTCTTAAGGGCGGTAGTATTGTAACACCCCAAAAATTTAACCAGGTTTTAATTATTAAAATCTTGCCAGGAGTTTAAATTTTTTTTTGCCTTCTGGATTTTCTGTTGATTTCAGAACCTTTCTTTTTTTGAGGAGTTTTACCCAAGTGGAAACTTTCCAAAAATGTATTGGATTTCTATGCTCTCTCAATATAACAATTTTTAATCAGTAGAATTTTATTTATTGAATTATATCTTCCTGAGCTTTATTCATTAAAATGACTTTCATCAGTTTTGGAGCTCTTTTTGAACTACCACCATTTGATAAATTTAACTAAAATTTCAACCAAAATTTGGAGATGTCATGTGATGTTTCTAAATCACTTTTATGCAAAAATATATTTCATTCATTGCATATTTTGAGTTCTACACCTATTTTTCAAATCTGGTCCAGTGGGCATTTTTGCACTACAGCCTATTTAAATATTTCTTTAAAGCCTCCACCAAAATTATGGGATGTCAGTGGTAGCATGCCATCCAACTTTATGCAAAAACCTAGTGATGTTCTTTGGAAAAATTGAGTGAATCAACCTCTTTTTCATTCTGGACCAGCCTTGTGTTTTCTACTGCAACCCTATTTATTTTTGCTCTAGTGACCTTGTGCTTTCACCTGCTTCTAGTCAACCCTGCAAAACCCCTAAGTCCAGGAGCATGCACCCTTTTGGAAATTTTTGGTTCATGTAGTGATGCCATTTACTCCCTATCCAAAATTGAAGTTTTGCAAAACTTGCACTAGCAAGCTTCTTCATTTGTCAAACTAACCTCACCACCCTCTCTTGCATCTAAAGAGACCCCACTCTGGAAGTTTTGACCACCCCAAGTACTTCCTAGATGCCTCTGGCATTTTGTCGAACACCCTGTGTGTATAGACAGATTTGGCATGGTTGAAGGTTTTGTGTTGTGAACTTTTCCCTTGCCCCAAACCAAGTTGTCCAGTAGCCTTGTGCATGTCTCTAACCTAGTCCTGTGGATTTGCAGTGGCTCTCTAGCAACTTTAGTCGCCCTGGCATTTCGTCGAACGAGTGTCATGCACGCCTAGAGCGCGAGCAAAGCACGCGTTTTGCACGTGCTCGCGCCCGAGCCAACACCCCCCTGGATAAGTTTCCCCGAGCTCATCCAAATTCTCTCCCTCTCGCCACGTCACGCTAGAAGCCCCGACCGCCTCCTCGCCCTCTGCAGCGCTGCCAGCAAGCCTCTTGGTGGCACGCCCGCGGCCGCATCCGCCACCGCCATGGGCAGCACCGCCCAAACCACCACAACGCGCCAACTCGCCTCCTTCGACAGTGGAGTGATCGTCGTTAGCCCCTGGAGGTAGCCAGCCACCACCATGTCGCTCTACAGCACAGTAGGGCGGTCTGCCGACGAGCTCATCCACGGCCTCCGCGAACCGACTTGGAAGCGCTATAAAAGGAAGCCCCTCGAGCTCCTCCGAGCACACAGGCAGCCTCACACCATCCCCCTAGTGCCCCGTTGTCATCAATTGAAGAGGAGAAGGCCATCTTCAACCTCTCCGGTCAACTCGGCCGCCGCCTCATTCCGGTTCACCCCGGCGCCACCAGGGCCTCCCCCACCCTTCCATCACCACCACTCGGCTCCACATCGTCTTGCGGAGCCGCCCAGACCCCAAACAACGACGGAGCATCACCTTAGCCTGAACCTCCAAATCCACCGAAGCTTTCATCCGCCGCAGAGCTCACCTCGGTGATTTCCTCCACCTCCAACGACCCTACGACCACCGGGAGGACCGCCGCTGATCCGCGGATCCATCCCCGTCCTCAGCTCCCCGCGAGGAACCTCCGTTCGCCGGCGACAGTTGCCGGAGTCTCGCCTCTGCTCGGGCAGAAGAAGCAGAGGGAGGGGAGACCAGTCAAACATGACTAGTGGCCCCCCTGGACCCACTGTCAGCGGCTCCCCGCGCAGTCCACGCAGGCATAAGTGGAAACGTAATTCCAAAGTACGTGTTCGACGTGTACATTTCGAAACGTTTTCTTTTTCTGTTTTATTTAAAAACACAATATTGACTAAACTTTGACTGGCTATAACTTTTTAATTATATCTCCAAATGAATTGATTCTTTTTCCTACCTCTCCAAAATTTAATCTAGTTTATTTTAAGATTTATTCGAAAAAATTTCAAAACAACTTTTTGTGCTGTTTTGAAATTGTGTGTTAATTCAAATATATTTTAAATAGGATTTTTGGAGAGAGGAGAAAGCTTTCAAGAGTTTTGGAATGCACCTTGCCTCCCCACAACTTGAAGGCAAGCATTCTGAACCCTGGCATAATATTGTGTGTGTTGTTTGACACGGTGACAAAACCACCCAACACAGGCATACATCATTTTATGTGATGATGTGTTCCTCCTCATGAGTGCATATTAATGATTTTCATGCTATTCGAGTTGATATGGTTGTGATGGAAGTCACCGTCATATGCCTTTCATGCATACCGGAAGGGAAGCCGGGAAGGCCTCTGTCTTGGGTAGACACGGTCTTGTTCCTAGTCCTCTGTCGAGACGGTCGTGTCCGGTATGGCATGAGGGGGTATGTCGCGTGGTGTTTCTATCTGTTGGTTGAAGTATATATTGTTATGCTAACCATGCAGGGAATATTTAAACGTCCTGAGTCGACCATAGATCGAGTCTTGTTCCGGTAACCCCCATACTTGTTTTGTAGTACCACTTGTCCCTGCCATAGGTAGGGTACGGTTCAGTAAATTGTCAACCCCTTTCCTAGCACACGCCGTACAGAGAGGCCATGGTGGAAGATACCGGAGGCATCCGGTAGACATGCCACCTGGTCCGGGAGCATGGGTGTTTCGGTTGTAGCCGAAGGGGTAGCTCCCCTAGCTTGCGCGCGGTATAAATTTTGTGATCCCATGTTATGTCGAGGTTGTAGCCTCCCCACTTAGAGTTTCGCTTAACGGGTGTCGTGGGTGATTCCAGACACCGATATGTTAGGCTTGTGTGTGCGGATAGGTGTGTTTCCAATTAAAAGGCCGTAGACGGAATTAGTCCCGATGGACTAAAGGAATCCGTTACTCGTGGGTAAAGAGTACACTCTCTGTAGAGATTAAAACCTATTCGAATAGCCGTGTCCATGGTTAAGGATTACAGTCTGGGATGGGTCAAGTGTCGGTCTTAGTGTCGGTCTTCGGAGGAGAAAACTGCTAAACCAGAACATGGATTGTGATTGGTGACTTATGATGATTATGATTATTATGGACTAACCCCTTTATATTATTTGAAGTATTGAGTATCCCTGGGACGGTTTTACCTCCTGGATATTCACTATGATTATTTATTTTATAAGCCCTTTATGTGGTGTCGCTGAGACGCCCGACTGTGGCATGCTTGCTATTTATTTATTTTATAAGCCCTTTATGTGGTGTCGCTGAGACGCCCGACTATGGCATGCTTGTTATTTATTTACCTTATAAGCCCTTTATTTGGTGTCGCTCAGACACCCGACTGAGGCATTTTTATCACTACTATGTTATTGCATATCCATAAATAACTTGCTTGCATGCATCATAGATTTTACCATTTTTGTGACTGACGTCATGATCATAAAAATATTTCAGTACATAATTATCGTTGTTATATTATACCCGTGTTCAAAATGTTTGCGAGTACATTCAAAAGTACTCACTGGCTTGTCCCTGGCTATTGTCTTGGCCAGATTTCTTGCGCGGAGAGGAGCGACCGTGATGACAGCCCCGGAACTTAAGCAATGGTGATAGCAGCCTCACGAAAATAGGAGTTAACCTAGTCAGCTGTTCCTGTGGGAAATGGAATCCCATAGACGCTGATGATCCACAAACCGCTTCTGCCATCAACCACTAGAACCAAATTGTTGTACTCACGGGCCAGAATGGTCTTGTACTACATATTTCACATTTTTGCTTGGATTTTCTGTATCAAGTTGGTGCCTCATCAGCTAACAGTAATCCTGGGGCTGGTGAGCACAAGGACCATTTTCTTGAAATTAATACCCGGAAAAACGGTCGCCACACCATATCACATCACAACATGCCCTGAAAAAACAAGTTAGACGCCCTCTACTTTGTTGCTGCAAGTTTTACGTGGCTTCTACGGGCTTAGCAAGAACCATTCTTGTTGGGGATAGTAGTAATTTCAAAAATTTCCTACGCACACGCAAGATCATGGTGATGCATAGCAACAAGAGGGGAGAGTGTGTCCACGTACCCTCATAGACCGAAAGCGGAAGCGTTAGCACAACGCGGTTGATGTAGTCGTATGTCTTCACGATCCAACCGATCAAGTACCAAACGCACGACACCTTCGAGTTCTGCAAACGTTCAACTCGATGACGTCCCTCGAACTCCGGTCCAGCCGAGCTTCGAGGGAGAGTTCCGTCAGCACGACGGCGTGGTGACGATGATGTTGTTCAACCGATGCAGGGCTTCGCCTAAGCACCGCTACGATATTATCGAGGAGGACTATGGTGGAGGGAGGCACCGCACACAGCTAAGAGATCAATGATCAATTGTTGTGTCTATGGGGTGCCCCCTCCCCCGTATATAAAGGAGTGGAGGAGGGGGCCAGCCAAGGGGAGGAGGCGCGCCCAAGGGGGGAGTCCTTGAAACGCCCTCGATGCGGCTATATCTCCCACGTGTCGAAGCACGACTTAGAGGCATAACCGCATTGAAAGCAATGTCGCAAGTGAGGTAATCTTCACACAACCCATGTAATACATAAGGGAAAGAGATACATAGTTGGCTTACAATCACCACTTCACACAATTACATGAATAAAGCATTACATCATACAGATACAATCAAGGTCCGACTACGGAACCAAAATAAAAGAAGAACCCCAAATGCGACAAAGGTCCCCGATCGACCCCAACTGGGCTCCACTACTGATCAACTAGAACGAAACAACACAAAGGGCAAGATCTTCATCGAGCTCCTCCTTGAGCTTGGTTGCGTCGTTTGCACAGACTCATCAGCACCTGCAAGCTGGTTTTGGAGGTATCTGTGAGCCACAGGGACTCAGCAATCTCGCACCCGCGAGATCAAGACTATTTAAGCTTATGGGTAAGGTAAAGGTATGAGGTGGAGCTGCAGCAAGCGACTAGCATATATGGTGGCTAACATACGCAAATGAGAGCGAGAAGAGAAGGCAAAGCACGGTCGATAAAGGTATGATCAAGAAGTGATCCTGGACTACCTACGTCAAGCATAACTCCAACAACCGTGTTCACTTTCCGGACTCCGCCGGAAAGAGACCATCACGGTTACACACGCGGTTGATGTATTTTAAATAAGGTCAACTTCGGGTTTTCTACAACCGGACGTTAACAAATTCCCATCTGCCCATAACCGCGGGCATGGCTTTCGAAAGTTCAAATCCCTGCAGGGGTGTCCCAACTTAGCCCATGACAAGCTCTCGCGGTCAACGAAGGAATAGACCTCCACCCGAGACGTTTCGATCAGACTCGGTATCCCAGTACAACAAGACATTTCGACAGGGTAAAACTAAACCAGCAACACCGCCCGAATGTGCCGACAAATCCCGATAGGAGCTGCACATATCTCTTTCTCAGGGCACACTCAGATGAGCGCTCCATACAACTAAAACCAAACCTTGAGTTTCCCCGAGGGGGCGCTGCACAGGACTCTAGTTCGGACCAACACTCAGAGGAGCACTGGCCTGGGGGGGGGGGGTTAAAAAATGATGACCCTTGAGTCTGCAGAACCCAAGGGAAAGAAAAGGCTAGGTGGCAAATGGTAAAACCAATGTTGGGCATTGCTGGAGAAGCTTTACTTAAGGCGAACTGTCAAGGGGTTCCCATAATAGCCCAACCGCGTAAGGGACACAAAATCCGGGAACATAACACCGATATGACGGAAACTAGGGCGGCAAGAGTGGAACAAAACACCAGGCATAAGGCCGAGCCTTCCACCCTTTACCAAGTATATAGATGCATTAATTAAATAAGATATATTGTGATATCCCAACAAGTAAACATGTTCCAACAACGAACAACATCTCCATGTTCCAACAAGGAACAAACTTCAATCTTCACCTGCAACTAACAACGCTATAAGAGAGGCTGAGCAAAGCGGTAACATAGCCAATCAACGGTTTGCTAGGACATGGTGGGTTAGAGGTTTGACATGGCAATTTGGGAGGCTGACAAGCAAAAGGTAGGCATCGTAGCATTGGCATAGCAAGAGCGAGCAAACTAGCATAGCAAAGATAGTAGTGATTTTGAGGGTATGATCATCTTGCCTGAGATCCTGCAAGGAAGAAGAACGAATCCAAGAAGAAGACAAACGGTCGTAGACGAACAAATCCTCACAACTCCGGAACGAAACCGAAGCTAACGAGAGAAGCAACCCGGAAAGAAACAAACAACATAGTAAACAACCAGCACATCAACATGGCATGATGCACAATCAAGTATGATGCATGTCCGCTTTAATGAGGCATAGCATGGCAAAGTGCAACAAACAATACTACAAGTTAAGTGGAGCTCAATATGCAACGAGGTGCATGTTGACGGAACACCACATCAATTATTTAGTTCTCTCTCGGTTAGGTACTCAACAATATTAAGTGTTATTAAACATGGCAAGAGGTGAAGCATAATTAAACTAACAATTTAGGCAAGTTTAAGTGAGGCCGAAAACAACAATTAACAATTCCGGTAAATCCCCACATGTCTTTTAGTAGTTTAATGCAAACAACAAGTTAAACATTTGAAATGTTGTTATCATGATGCGGATGACATATACAAGTTTATGCAATTTTTATGAAAATGTTGACATGAGCATGATAAGGAGAATTTGGTCACCATGGCGGAACGAAAAGGGTGCCACGGCGGCGAAACAAAAATGGTGCCACGGCAACATATCCGAAAATGATGCCACGGCAACATATCGGTTCCGGTAGCTCACGGAGATACCGGTGCAAAAGGAGGCGTGAACAAGTCATGCAAGATGGTGGGGTGCTCCCGGCTTCCGGGTTCCCACGGGATAGTGGCATGGAAACGAGTGACAAACGGACACGATGCAAAAACGGGCATCTCATACAACATGCATTCGGTCCACGGACATCGTCTCGGTGTTATACCTTCGAAGCGTGCGTTTCGGGCGGATCGAGTTCGTAGAGGGAAGTAGACGTTCACGGGTCGACGGTAGTGGTACATCTCGTAGACGTCGGGGTACTTGGTGAAATCCACGGGTGTCCGTAGTTGTACATGGTCTTCGTGTTGTAGTCTGACTTGGCGATTCCAAAACGTTCATCGGCAGTGGAACTTGGCGGTCTCGACGATCGTCGTGGTATTTGTCGAAAGGAATCCACCGAGGCGGTCTTGGCGTTCCGGGTCCCAGGGTCTTGGCAACGCCAAAACGGGCAGCGGCATACCGCGGCCAAGGTGGAGCAACAAGGCACCGATCTAGGGGAGAACGGGCGCAGGGCGATGGAGTTGCTCCCGACTCGCTGGGTGCTCGGTCAACGCTGGAGGACAACGAGGCAGAGGAGGTCGGACGGGCTGAAGGAGCTCGGGATCGAGCTCCTCTCGATCCAGAGCAGGGTTGCGGGCGCGGGACGGAGGTTGGGCGCGCGGAGGCACGGCAGAGGGTTGCGGGGTCGAGCATGAGCTCTCCTGCGTGAGCTGCAGCCCTCGCTTGTAGGCACCGGCTGGTCATCGATAAGAGCGACGGGGAGGTCCTGTGGAGCGGCACCAAGGGCGGCGAGCACACGGTGTGGCGACCATGGACGGGCGACGGGATCGGGAGAGAGATGCGGGAAGGCGGTGGCATGCGCGAAGACGACGTGGAGGCGCAGCGGGGAAGGATGGCGCCATGGTGGGCTCGCGGTGGAGGCAGGGAAGGAGAAGCAGGGCGTGGCGAGCTCCGGACGGCCGGCGAGGAGGTGGAGGCGCGAGGCGGCAGGGGCGACGGGAGCCGGCACTGACGAGGCTGCGGCGCAGAGGAGATGGGGGTCGGGCGAGGGTGGCTGGAGCGAGGGAGATGGGATCGGGCTGCGGTTCCCTGGCGGCGCTGGGTGGAAGGGAACGAGAGGGAGAGGGGGGTGGATCGGGCAAGGGAGCGCCTAGGGTTAGGTAGGCTGCGGTGGCTGGGCCTGCTTAGGCTGCAGATGGGCCTTAGAGGCCGGCTGGGCTTGCTCCTCCTTTTTTTTTCCTTTTTCGTTTTTCTTCAGACAGAAAACAAAAGGAAAACCAGAGGGGGATTTGTGAGGATTTAGAGAGATGTGACAAAATTCTCAAGGTCCTGAATTTGCGTAGTATTCAATAAAACTGATTTGGGAAATTTTAAAGGCCAAAAAATATTCCAAGTTTGAATTAGGTTCCAACTTGAAGCATTTTTTATCCCAACCAAACCAGCTCCAAAATAGGTGAAACTTGGCAGGGAGGTGAGTGGCATGATGCTTGAATTGTGAGGAAGAGATGAACATTAAAGGAGGAGTGAAAAATGGTACTTGCCAAATAGAAGCAAGAGAAGGAGGGGAGGGGTGATGCAAGGGGTGATCATGCATGAAACACACAATGCACATGATGAGTATGATGAAATGCAACATGATGCAAGGATGAATGCAACAAATAAAACAAATCACACGACGAAACTCGGAATAGCTGGAAGGCATCTGAAACTCCGGTCTTGGGGCGTCACAACACTCCACCACTACAAGAGGATCTCGTCCCGAGATCTAGGATGGCACCTGAGAGAAACGGAAGAGGAAGAGAAGAGGGTAAACTAAGTTGCTTCTTTGACGAACGAGTGAAACCACGAACCTTGAGAGGTTGAGCAAGATGAACAAAGTTGAAAACACTCCGTTAGAAAAGAGGAACAAGGGATACGACGAGAACCAAGAGGTTTAGTGATAAGATAGATATTGAAACCACTCCGGTTAAAACTAGATAGAGAAGGAATAAGATTGATATAATTTGGGCAGCACTCCGACTGAAAGAAGGAAAACTTGATAAAAATGAAAAGAACTTGAAGAGATGACACAACACTCCGGTTAACTGGATAAGCAAGAAAAGAAGACGATCCACACCAAACGAGGTGATGTGTGAAGAGCATAACATCACAATGCCTCCGTAACAAAAGAATAGAAGTTAGACCGTTGGGATAAAGGGACGGAGAAGAAAATGACAACTTCTACCACAATTGAATTTGGAAGAGCCTCCTTAAAAAGAAGGATTGAACGGAGTTGTTGGAAAACCAACAACGAAACGAAAAGAATAAGCTTGTAGTGGTCTTATGGCAACATCTCAAAATTATGAGGTGACAAACGGCCACTAACGGAAACAATTGCTTGAGATTAACGAAGAGATGAAAGCTTGTTCCATCAAGATGGAAAAGAGATAACTTGGGTCATTAATAAGCACCACAAATAGCAACATTCACAACGGAAGGCTTTAGGTGAAATCTATACCAAGATAACTCCAATGAAGAGATTGACGGTAGAAAAGATCTCTTGAACAAAGAGAAAAAGATGGATTTAAATATCTCATTCCTGACAACCTGTCAATCATGAAGCACGAGGAGAAATTATCAAGAATGACCTAACACCACCTCAGAAGATAAGGAAGAAAGAATTGCACTTCGGAATGCAAGATGAAGAATGCTTGAACTCCTCAAAACAAAACATGAGTTGAGCACCATGTTTATTTTAGAGTATGGCTTGACAGATCTTAACTTCAAGAGAAATCTTGAAGAACAATTCGAGATTAAAAGGAATCCTTGACGAACCATCATGTATAGCCTCCATGAAGAAATCCGGTAATAGAAGGATGATGAAAAGAAAGAGAAGTTGAAAACACAAGGTGAAGCCTTGCAATGATTTAGATGGAGCTTCGCGATTATATAACCGAGAGAACTTGGAACTTCGAAAAAGAAGGATGAGCAATTGAAACCAAGAATTTTTTGGATGAACCTTCGGAATAAGGAATTGAATTTACTCGATGAAACAAGAATAAGAATTACATTATGCTTATCCCTCATCAATTAAATTGATGACCCACAATGGATTTGGCATACTACTTATTCTCGTAGAAAGGATTAAAAGAGATATATCAAAACTTGAGAAGGTCTTCAACGAACCACCGGTAGGATTGGAACAACAAATGAATTGATATGATGAACAAGGAAGAGAAATCTTGAAAGAACCACCGTAAGAATTGAAAATGATCAAAGTAGGGGTGCATCACCGGTAAGAATTAGCAAATGAACGAAGGTGCTTGAGACAAACTAGATACATGAGAACAAAGAGATCAAGAACTGATTAGAGGATATTCGATAGATGCACCGGCAAGATAGGAGAATGATAACTGACGGCTGAGAATGAATAAACCTGAATTGATGGACTCCGGATGACAAACTGAGAAGACTCTTGAATATCTCCTGATGGGTGAAAAAGATTCTCACAATCGAAAACAATTATGAGAGGATGGCAACAAGCTAGCACCATGAATCTTGAAGAGAATAGAGCAAGATTAAAGAGAAACTCTTCTTCGGTCTTCAAATGATGAGAATGACATCGAGAAACACCACCAAGAATTATTGAGGCACACCGGAAGAATCAAAAGCGAAGAGGTTGAGCCAACTATGAAAAGAATTTGAAAGATCTTGGAGAAAAGCATTTGACTAATGATAACTCATTCTTACGTCAAACTTGGAGAAGAATTATTTAGGATAGCTCTGGGAAAATAGAAGAGTCAGGTAAGATCCTGGGAAAAGACCTGTGGGTTAGGGCCCACTCAAAAGAACACCTTTGAAAAGATTTAAAAGAGATGTTGCACCGGTTGAATTAAATGACTTGAATGAGATACCAATCTCGAAAGAGCTTGAACGAATGCAGAGTGGAAACACGAATCTTCGAGATATCTTGAGCACTCCGAATAAGAATAGAGAGAGATGAACAATTATGAGAGGCACCAGCATGGGATAGCATTTGAACGAGGATAAGGATATGATCAACACCGAAAGCTTGAGGTAAATCCAGCGGAGAAGAAAACGAGAATGAAGAGTGATGAACTTGGAGCTCCGTTAGTATCTTCATGAGAATCACCGGATAAGAACATTGACGGAAAAGAATGGAGAAACTTCACATCAATAAGATGGATACTTGATCAATAATTCTGAATCCTTCAAGAAAACAAGGGTGGGAGGGTGGGAAAACACCGTTGAGAACGAAACGAACACCGTTGAGAAGAAATGATAATTGATCTTGCTGATGTTGAAATGATCGGATCCACACACTGGTTGAAAAGGATTGACAAGACAGACTCGATGATCAAGAAGGATTAGTATTTACATAGGAATATGAGAACACCATTTGGAAAAGGTATGGAATCAACATTTGACTTCGAAGCAACTCGAATACCACAACTCAAAACAAAACAAAGGATTGACTTGCGAAATAAGCCGGAACAAACATATGATAGAGATTTCGTCCGAAGTTTTCGTGGTGGGGCCTACACGGGCTCGAGTGTACAGCACCATCATGTACAAGGCAGTGCACATGACATACGAAGCGTCCCCGAGTCGGCATAGCCAAGGACTCTTTAAGACACAAAGAGACCACTGTAAAAACGACCGTGAATAGGCGGACCACTAGACGTCGAACCCCAATTTCATATCATACATCTGTCGGAAAGATATCCTAAGAGCTACTTGAATTCCCACCTATGAAACTCCCGAAATTTTCAGGTTATGCAATCAGGTGTTGGGGATACAGGGGAAGCATAATATCTCACCCAAAACTAACAAATCCTACATCCAGCTGTATCCATCCTTCAACACATAACCAAGAAACCTTCGGAAATCGTCTACCTCAACCTTCGAAAAGCATCCGTTATACAAGTTATGGCAATACTCCCGTACTCACCTCAGTACTGGGTTATCGGGGTTATCTCACCAACAACTGCATAAAAGAGATTTTCGATGTCGGCGTACTAAACTCAGGTATTCCAGAACTACAACGATAAAATTATGACGACAACACCTCAGAGCTCAACTCCCCGGGACACTTCCACTAAACCCCTGACAGGAGGCACCAAGACAATGTTCTCATCATAAAACCATCGGAACGATTCCAAGATACCCGCGTGATCCTAAATTTTTTTTAGTGAAATTTGAGAAGAGAAGAGTCAAAACTCTACGTCAGGATTCCTTACCAGAGCGATGAAGAGACTGGGGAGTAAAAAGAATTCCTAACTCTCCGATATATAATTCCAAAATGACTCAAAACATTTTTCTAGACACAACTCGGCCGCTAAAAAAGATGAAGCAATGGGGCTCCTAAGGTCGGGGAAGGCTCTGATTACCAACTTGAAACGCCCTCGATGCGGCTATATCTCCCACGTGTCGAAGCACGACTTAGAGGCATAACCGCATTGAAAGCAATGTCGCAAGTGAGGTAATCTTCACACAACCCATGTAATACATAAGGGAAAGAGATACATAGTTGGCTTACAATCGCCACTTCACACAATTACATGAATAAAGCATTACATCATACAGATACAATCAAGGTCCGACTACGGAACCAAAATAAAAGAAGAACCCCAAATGCGACAAAGGTCCCCGATCGACCCCAACTGGGCTCCACTACTGATCAGCTAGAACGAAACAACACAAAGGGCAAGATCTTCATCGAGCTCCTCCTTGAGCTTGGTTGCGTCATTTGCACAGACTCATCAGCACCTGCAAGCTGGTTTTGGAGGTATCTGTGAGCCACAGGGACTCAGCAATCTCGCACCCGCGAGATCAAGACTATTTAAGCTTATGGGTAAGGTAAAGGTATGAGGTGGAGCTGCAGCAAGCGACTAGCATATATGGTGGCTAACATACGCAAATGAGAGCGAGAAGAGAAGGCAAAGCACGGTCGATAAAGGTATGATCAAGAAGTGATCCTGGACTACCTACGTCAAGCATAACTCCAACAACCGTGTTCACTTTCCGGACTCCGCCGGAAAGAGACCATCACGGTTACACACGCGGTTGATGTATTTTAAATAAGGTCAACTTCGGGTTTTCTACAACCGGACGTTAACAAATTCCCATCTGCCCATAACCGCGGGCACGGCTTTCGAAAGTTCAAATCCCTGCAGGGGTGTCCCAACTTAGCCCATGACAAGCTCTCGCGGTCAACGAAGGAATAGACCTCCACCCAAGACGTTCCGATCAGACTCGGTATCCCAGTACAACAAGACATTTCGACAGGGTAAAACTAAACCAGCAACACCGCCCGAATGTGCCGACAAATCCCGATAGGAGCTGCACATATCTCTTTCTCAGGGCACACTCAGATGAGCGCTCCATACAACTAAAACCAAACCTCGAGTTTCCCCGAGGGGGCGCTGCACAGGACTCTAGTTCGGACCAACACTCAGAGGAGCACTGGCCCGGGGGGGGGGGGGGGTTAAAAAATGATGACCCTTGAGTCTGCAGAACCCAAGGGAAAGAAAAGGCTAGGTGGCAAATGGTAAAACCAATGTTGGGCATTGCTGGAGAAGCTTTACTTAAGGCGAACTGTCAAGGGGTTCCCATAATAGCCCAACCGCGTAAGGGACGCAAAATCCGGGAACATAACACCGATATGATGGAAACTAGGGCGGCAAGAGTGGAACAAAACACCAGGCATAAGGCCGAGCCTTCCACCCTTTACCAAGTATATAGATGCATTAATTAAATAAGATATATTGTGATATCCCAACAAGTAAACATGTTCCAACAAGGAACAACATCTCCATGTTCCAACAAGGAACAAACTTCAATCTTCACCTGCAACTAACAATGCTATAAGAGGGGCTGAGCAAAGCGGTAACATAGCCAATCAACGGTTTGCTAGGACATGGTGGGTTAGAGGTTTGACATGGCAATTTGGGAGGCTGACAAACAAAAGGTAGGCATCGTAGCATTGGCATAGCAAGAGCGAGCAAACTAGCATAGCAAAGATAGTCGTGATTTCGAGGGTATGATCATCTTGCCTGAGATCCCGCAAGGAAGAAGAACGAATCCAAGAAGAAGACAAACGGTCGTAGACGAACAAATCCTCACAACTCCGGAACGAAACCGAAGCTAACGAGAGAAGCAACCCGGAAAGAAACAAACAACATAGTAAACAACCAGCACATCAACATGGCATGATGCACAATCAAGTATGATGCATGTCCGGTTTAATGAGGCATAGCATGGCAAAGTGCAACAAACAATACTACAAGTTAAGTGGAGCTCAATATGCAACGAGGTGCATGTTGACGGAACACCACATCAATTATTTAGTTCTCTCTCGGTTAGGTACTCAACAATATTAAGTGTTATTAAACATGGCAAGAGGTGAAGCATAATTAAACTAACAATTTAGGCAAGTTTAAGTGAGGCCGAAAACAACAATTAACAATTCCGGTAAATCCCCACATGTCTTTTAGTAGTTTAATGCAAACAACAAGTTAAACATTTTAAATGTTGTTATCATGATGCGGATGACATATACAAGTTTATGCAATTTTTATGAAAATGTTGACATGAGCATGATAAGGAGCATTTGGTCACCATGGCGGAACGAAAAGGGTGCCACGGCGGCGAAACAAAAATGGTGCCACGGCAACAAATCCGAAAATGATGCCACGGCAACATATCGGTTCCGGTAGCTCACGGAGACACCGGTGCAAAAGGAGGCGTGAACAAGTCATGCAAGATGGTGGGGTGCTCCCGGCTTCCGGGTTCCCACGGGATAGTGGCATGGAAACGAGTGACAAACGGACACGATGCAAAAACGGGCATCTCATACAACATGCATTCGGTCCATGGACATCGTCTCGGTGTTATACCTTCGAAGCGTGCGTTTCGGGCGGATCGAGTTCGTAGAGGGAAGTAGACGTTCACGGGTCGACGGTAGTGGTACATCTCGTAGACGTCGGGGTACTTGGTGAAATCCACGGGTGTCCGTAGTTGTACATGGTCTTCGTGTTGTAGTCTGACTTGGCGATTCCAAAACGTTCATCGGCAGTGGAACTTGGCGGTCTCGACGGTCGTCGTGGTATTTGTCGAAAGGAATCCACCGAGGCGGTCTTGGCGTTCCGGGTCCCAGGGTCTTGGCAACGCCAAAACGGGCAGCAGCATACCGCAGCCAAGGTGGAGCAACAAGGCACCGATCTAGGGGAGAACGGGCGCAAGGCGATGGAGTTGCTCCCGACTCGCTGGGTGCTCGGTCAACGCTGGAGGACAACGAGGCAGAGGAGGTCGGACGGGCTGAAGGCGCTCGGGATTGAGCTCCTCTCGATCCAGAGCAGGGTTGCGGGCGCGGGACGGAGGTTGGGCGCGCGGAGGCACGGCAGAGGGTTGCGGGGTCGAGCATGAGCTCTCCTGCGTGAGCTGCAGCCCTCGCTTGTAGGCACCGGCTGGTCATCGATAAGAGCGACGGGGAGGTCCTGTGGCGCGGCACCAAGGGCGGCGAGCACACGGTGTGGCGACCATGGACGAGCGACGGGATCGGGAGAGAGATGCGGGAAGGCGGTGGCATGCGCGAAGACGACGTGGAGGCGCAGCGGGGAAGGATGGCGCCATGGTGGGCTCGCGGTGGAGGCAGGGAAGGAGAAGCAGGGCGTGGCGAGCTCCGGACGGCCGGCGAGGAGGTGGAGGCGCGAGGCGGCAGGGGCGACGGGAGCCGGCGCTGACGAGGCTGCGGCGCAGAGGAGATGGGGGTCGGGCGAGGGTGGCTGGAGCGAGGGAGATGGGATCGGGCTGCGGTTCCCTGGCGGCGCTGGGTGGAAGGGAACGAGAGGGAGAGAGGGGTGGATCGGGCAAGGGAGCGCCTAGGGTTAGGTAGGCTGCGGTGGCTGGGCCTGCTTAGGCTGCAGATGGGCCTTAGAGGCCGGCTGGGCTTGCTCCTCCTTTTTTTTCCTTTTTCGTTTTTCTTCAGACAGAAAACAAAAGGAAAACCAGAGGGGGATTTGGGAGGATTTAGAGAGATGTGACAAAATTCTCAAGGTCCTGAATTTGCGTAGTATTCAATAAAACTGATTTGGGAAATTTTAAAGGCCAAAAAATATTCCAAGTTTGAATTAGGTTCCAACTTGAAGCATTTTTTATCCCAACCAAACCAGCTCCAAAATAGGTGAAACTTGGCAGGGAGGTGAGTGGCATGATGCTTGAATTGTGAGGAAGAGATGAACATTAAAGGAGGAGTGAAAAATGGTACTAGCCAAATAGAAGCAAGAGAAGGAGGGGAGGGGTGATGCAAGGGGTGATTATGCATGAAACACACAATGCACATGATGAGTATGATGAAATGCAACATGATGCAAGGATGAATGCAACAAATAAAACAAATCACACGACGAAACTCGGAATAGCTGGAAGGCATCTGAAACTCCGGTCTTGGGGCGTTACAGTCCTACTCCCACCGGGAGTAGGACTCCTCCTTTTCCTATTTGGAGAGGGAGAGGGAAGGAAGAGGAAGGAGGGAGGAAGGAAAGGGGGGGCCTTTCCAATTTGGATTGGGCTTGGGGGGGCGCCCCCTCCCTTGCTCCTTTCCCCTCCTTTCCACTAAAGCCTATTAAGGCCCATATACCTCCCGGGGGATTTTGATAACCTCCCGGAGCTCCGGTATTGTCCCAATCTCACCCGGAACCATCCCGGTGTCCAAATAGTCCTCCAATATATCGATCTTTATGTCTCGACCATTTCTAGACTCCTCATCATGTCCATGATCACATCCGGGACTCCGAACTACCTTCAGTACATCAAAACACATAAACTCATAATATAACCGTCATCTAACTTTAAGCGTGCGGACCCTACGGGTTCGAGAACTATGTAGACATGACCGAGACACGTCTCCGGTCAATAACCAATAGCGGAACCTGGATGCTCATATTGGCTCCCGCATATTCTACGAAGATCTTTATCGGTCAAACCGCATAACAACATACGTTGTTCCCTTTGTCATCGGTATGTTACTTGCCCAAGATTCGATCGTCGGTATCTCAATACCTAGTTCAATCTCGTTACCGGCAAGTCTTTTTACTCATTATGTAATGCATCATCCCATAACTAACTCATTAGCTACATTGCTTGCAAGGCTTATAGTGATGTGCATTACCGAGAGGGCCCAGAGATACCTCTCCGACAATCAGAGTGACAAATCCTAATCTCGAAATACGTCAACTCAACAAGTACCTTTGGAGACACCTGTAGAGCACCTTTATAATCACCCAGTTATGTTGTGACGTTTGGTATCGCACAAAGTGTTCCTCCAGTAAGCGGGAGTTACATAATCTCATAGTCATAGGAACATGTATAGGTCATGAAGAAAGCAATAGCAACATACTAAACGATCATGTGCTAAGCTAACGGAATGGGTCAAGTCAATCACATCATTCTTCTAATGATGTGATCCCGTTAATCAAATGACAACTCATGTCTATGGTTAGGAAACTTGACCATCTTTGATTAACGAGCTAGTCAAGTAGAGGCATACTAGTGACACTGTGTTTGTCTATGTATTCACACATGTATTATGTTTCCGGTTAATATAATTCTAGCATGAATAATAAACATTTATCATGAAATAAGGAAATAAATAATAACTTTATTATTGCCTCTAGGGCATATTTCCTTCAGTCTCCCACTTGCACTAGAGTCAATAATCTAGTTCATATCGCCATGTGATTTAACACCAATATTCATATCTATATTTGATTAACACCCATAGTTCACATCGCATGTGACCAACACCCAAAGGGTTTACTAGAGTCAATAATCTAGTTCACATTGTTATGTGATTAACACCCAAAGAGTACTAGGGTGTGATCATGTTTTGCTCGTGAGAGAAGTTTAGTCAACGGGTCTGTCACATTCAAAGCCGTATGTTTTTTTTGCAAAAATGTTCTATGTCTATAATGCTCTGTATGGAGGTACTCTAGCTAATCGCTCCCACTTCCAATATGTATCCAGATTGAGACTTAGAGTCATCTGGATCAGTGTCAAATCTTGCATCGACGTAACCCTTTACGACAAACCTCTTGTCGCCTCCATAATCGAGAAACATATCCTTATTCCACTAAGGATAATTTTGACCAATGTCCAGTGATCTACTCCTAGATCACCATTGTACTCCCTTGCCAAACCAGGGCTTAGTATACAATAGGTCTGGTCTCTAGCATGGCATACTTTTATAGAACCTATGACTGAGGCATAGGGAATGACTTTCATTCTCTTTCTATTTTGTGCCGTGGTAGGGATTTGAGTCTTACTCAATTTCATACCTTTGCAACACAGACAAGAACTCTTTCTTTGACTGTTCCATTTTGAACTACTTCAAAATCTTGTCAAGGTATGTACTCATTTAAAATCTTATCAAGCGTCTTGATCTATCTCAATAGATCTTGATGCTCAATATGTAAGTAGCTTTACTGAGGTTTTTCTTTTAAAGAACTCCTTTCAAACACTTCTTTATGCTTTCCAGAAAAATTCTACATCATTTCTGATAAACAATATGTTACTCACATATACTTATTAGAAAGGCTGTAGTGCTCCCACTCACTTTATTGTAAATACAGGCTTCATTGCAAGTCCGTATAAAACTATATGATTTGATCAACTTATCAAAGCGTATATTCCAACTCCGAGATGCTTGCACCAGTCCATAGATGGATCGATGGAGCTTGCACATTTTGTTAGCACCTTTAGGATTGACAAAACCTTCTGGTTGCATCATATACAACTCTTCTTTAAGAAAACCATTAAGGAATGCAGTTTTGACATCCATTTGCCAGATTTCATAAAATGTGGCAATTGCTAACATGATTCAGACAGACTTAAGCATCGCTATAGTTGAGAAAATCTCATTGTAGTCAACACCTTGAACTTGTCGAAAAACTTTTTGCGACAAGTTGAGGTTTGTAGATAATAACACTACTACCAGCGTCTGTCTTCCTCTTGAAGATCCATTTATACAATATGGCTTGCCGATCATCGGGCAACTCCACCAAAGTCCACACTTTGTTCTCATACATGGATCCCATCTCAGATTTCATGGCCTCAAGCCATTTCGCGGAATCTGGGCTCATCATCGCTTCCTCATAGTTTGTAGGTTCATCATGGTCTAGTAACATGACTTCCAGAACAGGGTTACCGTACCACTCTAGTGCGGACTGTACTTTGGAAGACCTACGAGGTTCTGTAGTAACTTAATCCGAAGTTTCATGATCATCATCATTAGCTTCCTCACTAATTGGTGTAGGAATCACTGGAACTGAGTTCTATGATGAACTACTTTCCAATTTGGGAGAAGGTATAATTACCTTATCAAGCTCTACTTTCCTCCCACTCACTTCTTTCGAGAGAAACTCCTTCTCTAGAAAGGATCCATCTTAGCAACGAATATCTTGCTTTCGGATCTGTGATAGAAGGCGTACCCAACAGTTTCCTTTGGGTATTCTATGAAGGCGCACTTCTCCGATTTGGGTTCAAGCTTATTAGGTTGAAACTTTTTCACATAAGCATCGCAACCCCAAACTTTAAGAAACGACAACTTTGGTTTCTTGCCAAACCACAATTCATAAGGCGTCGTCTCAACGGATTTTGATGGTGCCCTATTTAAAGTGAATGCAACTGTCTCTAATGCATAACCCCAAAACGATAGTGGTAAATCGGTAAGATACATCATAGATCGCACTATATCCAATAAAGTGCGGATACGACGTTCGGACACACTATTACGCTGTGGTGTTCCATGTGGCGTGAGCTATGAAACTATTCCACATTGTTTTTTAAATGAAGGCCAAACTCGTAACTCAAATAGTTTCCTCTACGATCAGATTGTAGAAACTTTATTTTCTTGTTACGATGATTCTCCACTTCACTCTGAAATTCTTTGAACTTTTCAAATGTTTCAGACTTGTGCTTCATTAAGTAGATATACCCATATATGCTCAAATCATCTGTGAAGGTCAGAAAATAACGATACTCGCCACGAGCACCAACACTCATTGGATCACATACATCGGTATGTATTATTTCCAACAAGTCAGTAGCTCGTTCCATTGTTCCGGAGAATGGAGTTTTAGTCATCTTGCCCGTAAGGCACGGTTCGCAAGCATCAAATGATTCATAATCAAGTGATTCCAAAAGTCCATCTTTATGGAGTTTCTCATGCGCTTTACACCGATATGACCCAAACGGCAGTGCCCCAAATAAGTTGCACTATCATTGTCAACTTTGCATCTTTTGGCATCAATATTATGAATATGTGTATCACTACGATCGAGATCCAACAAACTATTTTCATTGGGTGTATGACCATTGAAGGTTTTATTCATGTAAACAGAACAACAATTATTCTCTGACTTTAAATGAATAACTGTATTGCAATAAACATGATCAAATCATATTCATGCTCAACGCAAACGCCAAATAACATTTATTTAGGTTTAACACTAAACCTGAAAGTATAGGGAGTGTGTGATGATGACCATATCAATCTTGGAACTACTTCCAACACTCATCGTCACTTCCCCTCAACTAGTCTCTGTTTATTATGTAACTCCTCTTTCGAGTTACTAATCTTAGCAACCGAACAAGTATCAAATACTCAGGGGCTACTATAAACACTAGTAAGGCACACATCAATAACCTGTATATCAAATATACCCTTGTTCACTTTGCCATCCTTCTTATCCACAAAATATTCAGGGCATTTCCGTTTCCAGTGACCATTTCCTTTGTAGTGTAAGCACTCAGTTTTAGGATTTGGTCCAGCTTTGGGCTTTCTTCGCGGGAGTGACAACTTGCTTGTCATTGTACTTGAAGTTCCCTTTCTTTCCCTTTGCCCTTTTCTTGAAACTAGTGGTCTTGTCAATCATCAACACTTGATGCTCTTTCTTGATTTCTACCTTCGTTGATTTCAACATCGCGAAGAGCTCGAGAATCATTTTCGTCATCCTTTGCATACTATAGTTCATCACGAAGTTCTACTAACTTGGTGATGGTGACTAGAGAATTCTGTCAATCACTATCTTATCTGGACGATTAACTCCCACTTGATTCAAGCGATTGTAGTACCCAGACAATCTGAGCACATGCTCACTAGTTGAGAAATTCTCCTCCATCTTTTAGCTATAGAACTTGTTGGAGACTACATATCTCTCAACTCGGGTATTTGCTTGAAATATTAACTTCAACTCCTGGAACATCTCATATGGACCATGACGTTTCAAAACATCTTTGAAGTCCTGATTCTAAGCCGTTAAGCATGGTGCACTAAACTATCAATTAGTCATCATATTGAGCTAGCCAAACATTCATAACGTCTGCATCTGCTCCTGCAATAGGTCAGTCACCTAGCGGTGCATCAAGGACATAATTCTTCTATGCAACAATGAGGACAATCCTCAGATCATGGATCCAATCCGCATCATTGCTACTAACATATTTCAACACAGTTTTCTCTAGGAACATATCAAAATAAACATATGAAAGCAACAACACGAGCTATTGATCTACAACATAATTTGCAAAATACTACCAGGACTAAGTTCATGATAAATTTAAGTTCTATTAATCACATTACTTAAGAACTCCCACTTAGATAGACATCTCTCTAATCATCTAAGTGATCACGTGATCCAAATCAACTAAACCATAACCGATCATCACGTGAAATGGAGTAGTTTTCAATGGTGAACATCACTATGTTGATCATATCTACTATATGATTCACAGTCGACCTTTCGGTCTCAGTGTTCCGAGGCCATATCTGCATATGCTAGGCTCGTCAAGTTTAACCTGAGTATTCTGCGTGTGCAAAACTGGCTTGCACCCGGTAGATGGACGTAGAGCTTATCACACCCGATCATCATGTGGTGTCTGCGCACGACGAACTTTGGCAATGGTGCATACTCAGGGAGAACACTTTTATCTTGAAATTTAGTGAGAGATCATCTTATAATGCTATCGTCAATCAAAGCAAGATAAGATGCATAAAAGATAAACATCACATGCAATCAATATAAGTGATATGATATGGCCATCATCATCTTGTGCTTGTGATCTCCATCTCCGAAGCACCATCATGATCACCATCGTCACCGGCGCAACACCTTGATCTCCATCGTAGCATCGTTGTTGTCTCGCCAACTATTGCTTCTACGACTATCGCTACCGCTTAGTGATAAAGTAAAGTAATTACAGGGTGATTGCATTGCATACAATAAAGCGACAACCATATGGCTCCTGCCAGTTGCCGATAACTCGGTTACAAAACATGATCATCTCATACAATAAAATATAACATCATGCCTTGACCATATCACATCACAACATGCCCTGTAACAACAAGTTAGACGTCCTCTACTTTGTAATTGCAAGTTTTACGTGGCTGCTACGGCCTGAGCAAGAACCGTTCTTACCTACGCATCAAAACCACAACGATAGTTCGTCAAGTTAGTGTTGTTTTAACCTTCTCAAGGACTGGGCATAGCCACACTCGGTTCAACTAAAGTTGGAGAAACTGACACCCGCCAGCCACCTGTGTGCAAAGCACATCGGTAGAACCAGTCTCGCGTAAGCGTACGCGTAATGTCAGTCCGGGCCGCTTCATCCAACAATACCGCCGAACCAAAGTATGACATGCTGGTAAGCAGTATGACTTGTATCGCCCACAACTCACTTGTGTTCTACTCATGCATATAACATCTACGCATAAAACCTGGCTCGGATGCCACTGTTGGGGAACGTAGTAATTTCAAAAAATTCCTACGCACATGCAAGATCATGGTGATGCATAGCAACGAGAGGGGAGAGTGTGTCCATGTACCTTCGTAGACCGAAAGCGGAAGCGTTAGCACAACGCTATTGATGTAGTCGTATGTCTTCACGATCCAACCGATCAAGTACTGAACGCACGGCACCTTCGTGTTCTGCACACGTTCAACTCGATGATGTCCCTCGAACTCCGATCCAGCCAAGCTTCGAGGGAGAGTTCCGTCAGCACGACGGTGTGGTGACGATGATGATGTTCTACTGATGCAGGGCTTCGCCTAAGCACCGCTACGATATTATCGAGGAGGACTATGGTGGAGGGGGGCACCACACACGGCTAAGAGATCAATGATCAATTGTTGTGTCTATGGGGTGCCCCCTCCCCCGTATATAAAGGAGTGGAGGAGGGGGCCGGCCAAGGGGAGGAGGCGCGCCCAAGGGGGGAGTCCTACTCCCACCGGGAGTAGGACTCCTCCTTTTCCTATTTGGAGAGGGAGAGGGAAGGAAGAGGAAGGAGGGAGGAAGGAAAGGGGGGCCGGCCCCCTTCCCAATTCGGATTGGGCTTGGGGGGGTGCGCCCCCTCCCTTTCTCCTTTACCCTCCTTTCCACTAAAGCCCATTAAGGCCCATATACCTCCCGGGGGGTTCCGATAAACTCCCAGAGCTCCGGTATTGTCCCAATCTCACCCGGAACCATTCCGGTGTCCAAATGTAGTCGCCCAATATATCAATCTTTATGTCTCGACCATATCGAGACTCCTTGTCATGGCCATGATCACATCCGGGACTCCAAACTACCTTCGGTACATCAAAACACATAAACTCATAATATAACCGTTATCTAACTTTAAGCGTGCGGACCCTACGGGTTCGAGAACTATGTAGACATGACCGAGACACGTCTCCGGTCAATAACCAATAGCGGAACTTGGATGGTCATGTTGGCTCCCACATATTCTACGAAGAACTTTATCGGTCAAACCGCATAACAACATGCGTTGTTCCCTTTGTCATCGGTATGTTACTTGCCCGAGATTCGATCGTCGTTATCTCAATACCTAGTTCAATCTCGTTACTGGCAAGTCTCTTTACTTGTTACGTAATGCATCATCCCCTAACTAACTCATTAGCTACATTGCTTGCAAGGCTTATAGTGATTTGCATTACCGAGAGGGCCCAGAGATACCTCTCCGACAATCGGATTGACAAATCCTAATCTCGAAATACGTCAACTCAACAAGTACCTTTGGAGACACCTGTAGAGCACCTTTATAATCACCTAGTTATGTTGTGACGTTTGGTAGCACACAAAGTGTTCCTCCGGTAAGCGGGAGTTACATAATCTCATAGTCATAGGAACATGCATAAGTCATGAAGAAAGCAATAGCAACATACTAAACGATCAAGTGCTAAGCTAACGGAATGGGTCAAGTCAATCACATCATTCTCCTAATGATGTGATCTCATTAATCAAATGACAACTCATGTCTATGGTTAGGAAACTTAACCATCTTTGATTAACGAGCTAGTCAAGTAGAGGCATACTAGTGACACTATATTTGTCTATGTATTCACACATGTATTATGTTTTCAGTTAATACAATTCTAGCATGAATAATAAACATTTATCATGAAATAAGGAAATAAATAATAACTTTATTATTGCCTCTAGGGCATATTTCCTTCAGTTCTTACCTACGCATCAAAACCACAACGATTTTTCGTCAAGTGTGTTGTTTTAACCTTCAACAAGGACCGGGCGTAGTCACACTCGATTCAACTAAAGTTGGAGAAATAGACACCCACTAGCCACTTGTGTGCGAAGCACGTCGGTAGAACCAGTCTCATGAACGCGGTCATGTAATCTCGATCTGGGACGCTTCATCCAACAATACCACCGATTCAAAGTATGACACGTTGGTAAGCAGTATGACTATTATCGCCCACAACTCTTTGTGTTCTACTCGTGCATATAACATTTATGCATAGACCTGGCTCTGATACCACTATTGGGGAACACAGTACTTACAAAAAAATTCCTATGATCATGCAAGATCTATCTAGGAGATGCATAGCAACGAGCGGGGAGAGTGTGTCCACGTACCCTCGTAGACCAAAAGTGGAAGCATTTTATCAACACGGTTGATGTAGTCGTACGTCTTCACAATCTGACCGATCCTAGCACCGAACGTACGACACCTCCGTGTTAAGCACACGTTCAACTCGATGACGTCCCTCATACTCTTGATCTAGTTGAGGCCGAGGGAGAGTTTCGTCAGCACGACGGCGTGGCGACGGTGATGATGAAGTTACCGGCACAGGGCTTCGCCTAAGCACTATGACGATATGACCGAGGTGTTAACTGTGGAGGGGGCGCCGCAAACGGCTAGGAACAATTGATGTGTCTTCTAGGGGTGCCCTCCCCACGTATATAAAGGAGGGAGAGGGAGGGAGGCAGCCTAGGGCGCACCCAAGTAGGAGGAATCCTACTTGGGCCCCTAGTCCAATTCGGCCCCCCTCCTACCATATTTGGACAAGGGGGAAAGGAAAGGAGGGGGGAGGAGAAGGAAGTAGGAGTCCTACTTTATACTTTCCTTTTTGTCCTCTCCTTTCCCTTTCTTCCCACGTGGCTGGCCCTATAGGGGGCGCACCAGCCCCTTGTGGGCCGGTGTGTTCCCTTACTTGGCCCATAAAGCCCATATCTTTGTCGGGGGTTGCCCGGAACCCCTTCCGGTGAGCCGGTATCACCAAGAACACTTCCGGTTTCCGAATATGGCCTTCCAATATATGAATCTTTACCTCTTGACCAGTTCAAGACTCCTCGTCATGTCCGCGATATCATTCGGGACTCAGAACAAACTTCGGTCATCAAATTACATTACTCATAATACAAATCGTCATCGAACGTTAAGCATGCGGATCCTACGGGTTCGAGAACTATGTAGACATGAACAAGACACATCTCCGGTCAATAACCAATAGAGGAACCTGGATGCTCATATTGGTTCCTATGTATTCTACGAAGATCTTTATCGGTCAAACGGCATATCAACATACGTTGTTCCCTTTGTCATCGGTATGTTACTTGCCCGAGATTCGATCGTCGGTATCATCATACCTAGTTCAATCTTGTTATCGGAAAGTCTCTTTACTCGTTCCATAATGCATCATCCCGCAACTAACTCATTAGTCACATTTCTTGCAAGGCTTATAGTGATGTGCATTACCGAGAGGGCCCAGAGATACCTCCCTGATACATGGAGTGAAAAATCCTAATCTCGATCTCTGCCAACCCAACAAACGCCTTCGGAGACACCTGTAGAGCATCTTTATAGTCACCCAGTTACGTTGTGACATTTGATAGCACACAAGGTGTTCCACCGGTATTCAGGAGTTGCATAATCTCATAGTCAGAGGAACATGTATAAGTCATGAAGAAAGCAATAGCAATAAAACTACACGATCATTATGCCAAGCTAACGGATGGGTCTTGTCCATCACATCATTCTCTAATGATGTGATCCTGTTCATCAAATGACAACACATGTCTATGGTCAGGAAACATAACCATCTTCGGCAAACAAGCTAGTCAAGTAGAGGCATACTAGGGCCACTCTGTTTTTGTCTATGTATTCACACATGTACAAAGTTTCCGGTTAATACAATTCTAGCATGAATAATAAACATTTATCATGATATAAGGAAATAAATAATCACTTTATTATTGCCTCTAGGGCATATTTCCTTCACCCGCAAGCTGGGTGGAGCGAGTAGACCATCGCATCACCGGCCAGCTTCCCGCCGCCGCCACCACCCTAGGGGTACGCACCCTTGCCTGGTTACGCCGATGGCGACGGGCATGGTGGATTCAACCCCAACATCACCTTTCCACATGGCCAGCGTGCCTCGCCCTCTGGTCTGAACCCCGACCAGCACACTCCCTCGCCCACGTTCGCCGGCCTCCAGCCGTACAACTACTCGCCGCCGGCGTACACAGCTTCCCCGATGCCGCCTCTACGCCGTGGCACCCTGCCCTTCTCGCAATCCTTGTCGTCGCATTCGGCAAACCCGGCACGATAGAAGACAACATGGATAAGATCATCACAAGTGGCTCGGCCATCGGCGCCTCCTCCCCCAGGTTCCACGCGCAAGACGACACAATGGACCCCACCGGCGACATGGATGATGAGCTCGACAACGGTGAGGAGGAGGAGGAGGAGGAGGAAGAAGAGGAGGATGAGGAGATGGAGTCGGCGCTGGCAAGGAGAGGGAAAAAGAAGAAGCCGGGGCCAGGACGGGCGAGCCATGCATCAAGGGGATATCCAAAGAAGACGAGTGCCTCGCTGAAGCATGGAAGACCGCCACCCTCGACCCTGTTACTGGCGTGAACCAAAACGCCGACACGTACTGGACGCGCATCAAGTCGGCGTTCGATGAGAGCGAGCTGGTCGACCCCTACTTCGCCACCATCCACATGTAGCGTGACTCGAAGGCCATGTCAAACCATTGGGCGATCATACAAACGGCCTGCAACAGATGGCATGGAATCGTCGAGGAGATCGCGGCTCACCCAGAAAGCGGCGCCTGAAGGAAATATGCCCTAGAGGCAATAATAAAGTTATTATTTATTCCTTATATCATGATAAATTTTTATTATTCATGCAAGAATTGTATTAGCCAGAAACATGATACATGTGTGAATACATAGACAAACTGAGTGTCACTAGTATGCCTCTACTTGACTAGCTCGTTAATCAAAGATGGTTATGTTTCCTAGACATGGACAAAGAGTTGTCATTTGATTAACGGGATCACATCATTAGGAGAATGATGTGATTGACTTGACCCATTCCGTTAGCTTAGCACTTGATCATTTAGTATGTTGCTATTGCTTTCTTCATGACTTATACATGTTCCTATGACTATGAGATTATGCAACTCCCGTTTATCGGAGGAACACTTTGTGTGCTACCAAACGTCACAACTTAACTGGGTGATTATAAAGGTGCTCTACAGGTGTCTCCGAAGGTACTTGTTGGGTTGGCGTATTTTGATATTAGGATTTGTCACTCCGATTGTCGGAGATGTATCTCTGGGCCCACTTAGTAATGTACATCACTATAAGCCCTACAAGCATTGTAACTAATGAGATAGTTGCGGGATGATGTATTACGGAACGAGTAAAGAGACTTGCCGGTAACGAGATTGAACTAGGTATTGAGATACCGACGATCGAATCTTGGGCAAGTAACATACCAATGACAAAGGGAACAATGTATGTTGTTATGCAGTTTAACCGATAAAGATCTTCGTAGAATATGTGGAAGCCAATATGAGCATCCAGGTTCCGCTATTGGTTATTGACCGGAGACGTGTCTTGGTCATGTCTACATAGTTCTCGAACCCATAGGGTCCGCACGCTTAAAGTTTGATGACGGTTATATTATGAGTTTATGTGTTTTGATGTACCAAAGGTAGTTCAGAATCCTGGATGTGATCACAGACATGATGAGGAGTCTCGAAATGGTCGAGACATGAAGATTGATATATTGGACGACTATATTCCGATACTGGAATGGTTCTGGGGGTTATCGGATATATACCGGAGTACCAGGGGTTACCGGAACCCCCCGAAGGTTATTGGGCCTTATGGGCCCAAGTGGTGGAAGAGGAGATGCGGCCAAGGGGCAGCCGCACACCCCTCCCCTCCCATGTCTGAATTGGACAAGGAGTGGGCCCCCCCCCTTTCCTTTCCCCCTCTCTCTCCTTCCCTCTCCTCTCATACTCCAACTTGGAAGGGGGGAGTCCTACTCCCTATGGGAGTAGGACTCCTCATGGGGAGCGCCAAGGGTGGCAGACCCCCTCCCCCTCCTCGACTCCTTTATATACGGGGAGGGAGGCACCCCTTGAGACACAACAATTGATCCCTTGGATCTTCTAGCCATGTGCGGTGCCTCCCTCCACCATAATCCACCTCGATAATATCGTAGCGGTGCTTAGGCGAAGCCCTGCATCGGTAGAGCATCATCATCGTCACCACGCCATCGTGCTGACGGAACTCTCCCTCAAAGCTCGGCTAGATTGGAGTTCGAGGGACGTCGTCGAGTTGAACGTGTGCAGAACTCGGAGGTGCCGTGTGTTCGGTACTTGATCGGTCGGATCGTGAAGACGTACTACTACATCAACCGCGTTGTGCTAACGCTTCCGCTTTCGGTCTACGAGGGTACATGGACACACTCTCCCCTCTCGTTGCTATGCATCACCATGATCTTGCGTGTGCGTAGAAATTTTTTGAAATTACTTCATTCCCCAACAGTGGCATCCGAGCTAGGTTTTATGCGTAGATGTTATATGCACGAGTAGAACACAAGTGAGTTGTGGGCGATACAAGTCATACTGCTTACCAGCATGTCATACTTTGGTTCGGCTGTATTGTTGGATGAAGCGGCCCGGACCGACATTACACGTACGCTTATGCGAGACTGGTTCTACCGACGTGCTTTGCACACAGGTGGCTGGCGGGTGTCAATTTCTCCAACTTTAGTTGAACCGAGTGTGGCTACGCCCGGTCCTTGAGAAGGTTAAAACATCACTAACTTGATGAAATATCGTTGTGGTTTTGATGCGTAGGTAACAACGGTTCTTGCTCAGCCCATAGCAGCCACGTAAAACCTACAACAACAAAGTAGAGGACGTCTAACTTGTTTTTGCAGGGCATGTTGTGATGTGATATGGTCAAGACATGATGCTAAATTTTATTGTATGAGATGATCATGTTTTGTAACCGAGTTATCGCCAACTGGCAGGAGCCATATGGTTGTCGCTTTATTGTATGCAATGCAATCGCCCTATAATGCTTTACTTTATCACTAAGCAGTAGCGATAGTCGTAGAAGCGTAAGTTGGTGAGACGACAATGATGCTACGATGGAGATCAAGGTGTCGCGCCGGTGACGATGGTGATCATGACGGTGCTTAGGAGATGGAGATCACAAGCACAAGATGATGATGGCCATTCATATCACTTATATTGATTGCATGTGATGTTTATATTTTATGCATCTTATCTTGCTTTGATTGACGGTAGCATAAGATGATCTCTCACTAAATTTCAAGATAAAAGTGTTTTCCCTGAGAATGCACCATTGCGAAAGTTCTTCGTGCTGAGACACCACGTGATGATCGTGTGTGATAGGCTCTACATTCAAATACAATGGGTGCAAAACAGTTGCACACGCGGAATACTCAGGTTAAACTTGACAAGCCTAGCATATGCAGATATGGCCTCGGAACACTGAGACCGAAAGGTCGAGCGTGAATCATATAGTAGATATAATCAACATAGTGATGTTCACCATTGAAACTACTCCATCTCACGTGATGATCGGACATGGTTTAGTTGATTTGGATCACATGATCACTTAGATGATTAGAGGGATGTCTATCTAAGTGGGAGTTCTTAAGTAATATGATTAATTGAACTTAAATTTATCATGAACTTAGTACCTGATAGCATTTTGCTTGTCTATGTTGATTGTAGATAGATGGCCCGTGTTGTTTTTCCATTGAATTTTAATGCATTCCTTGAGAAAGAAAAGTTGAAAGATGATGGTAGCAATCACACAGACTGGGTTCGTAACTTGAGAATTATCCCCACTGCTGCACAGAAGAATTATGTCCTGGAAGCACTACTAGGTGCCAGACCTGCTGCAGGAGCAACACCAGATGTTATGAATGTCTGACAGAGCAAAGCTGATGACTACTCAATAGTTCAGTGTGCCATGCTTTACGGCTTAGAACCGGGACTTAAACGGTGTTTTGAACGTCATGGAGCATATGAGATGTTCCAGGAGTTGAAGTTAATATTTCAAGCAAATGCCCGGATTGACAGATATGAAGTCTCCAATCAGTTCTACAGCTGCAAGATGTAGGAGAATAGTTCTGTCAGTGAGCATATACTCAGAATGTCTGGGTATAACAATCACTTGATTCAACTGGGAGCTAATCTTCCGGATGATAGCGTCATTGACAGAATTCTTCAATCACTGCCACCAAGCTACAAGAGCTTCGTGATGAACTATAACATGCAAGGGATGGATAAGACGATTCTCGAGCTCTTCGCAATGCTACAGGCTACGGAGTTAGAAATCAAGAAGGAGCATCAAGTGTTGATGGTCAACAAGACCACCAGTTTCAAGAAAAACGGCAAAAGGAAGAAGAAGGGGAACTTCAAGAAGAACAACAAGCAAGTTGCTGCTCAAGAGAAGAAACCCAAGTCTGGACCTAAGCCTGAGACTGAGTGCTTCTACTTCAAACAGACTGGTCACTGGAAGCGAAACTGCCCCAAGTATTTGGCGGATAAGAAGGATGGCAAGGTGAACAAAGGTATATGTGATATACATGTTATTGATGTGTACCTTACTAATGCTCACAGTAGCACCTGGGTATTTGATACTGGTTCTGTTGCTAATATTTGCAACTCGAAACAGGAACTATGGATTAAGCAAAGATTGGCTAAGGACAAGGTGACGATGCGCGTGGGAAATGGTTCCAAAGTCGATGTGATCGCGGTCGGCACGCTACCTCTACATCTACCTTCGGGATTAGTTTTAGACCTAAATAATTGTAATTTGGTGCCAGCGTTGAGCATGAACATTATATCTGGATCTTGTTTGATGCGAGACGGTTATTCATTTAAATCAGAGAATAATGGTTGTTCTATTTATATGAGTAGTATCTTTTATGGTCATGCACCCTTGAAGAGTGTTCTATTTTTGTTGAATCTCGATAGTAGTGATACACATATTCATAATTGAAGCCAAAAGATGCAGAGTTGATAATGATAGTGCAACTTATTTGTGGCACTGCCGTTTAGGTCATATTGGTGCAAAGCGCATGAAGAAACTCCATACTGATGGACTTTCGGAACCACTTGATTATGAATCACTTGGTACTTGCGAACCATGCCTCATGGGCAAGATGACTAAAACGTCGTTCTCTGAAACTATGGAGCGAGCAACAGATTTGTTGGAAATCATACATACAGATGTATGTGGTCTGATGAATGTTGAGGCTCGCAGTGGGAATCATTATTTTCTCACGTTCACAGGTGATTTAAGCAGATATGGGTATATCTACTTAATGAAACATATGTCACAGCCTGATTTTTGGCCCTTTCTTTTTCTTTTGTTTTTCCGAGGTTTTTGCCTGAGTTTTCCTTTTCCGTGGCTTTGTGGTCTGGAAACTAAAGAAGATGCCCTCTTATTTGCTTCCAGAGTGGCTTGTCATTCCCAAATCTTTCCCTAGACCCTGTCATTTCCACCCTAGCCCAAATCCCAATATTCTTTTTATTGGGAATATTCCTTTTCTATTAAAGGAATAACTCCAATTGCCCTAGGTTGTGAAGCAACTTATATTTCCCTCACTCCTAAAATTCCCAAATAATTATCATAAATTGTTTGGGTCATATCTTGATCAAATATGGCAAAACTTTTCATTTCCATGTTAAAAAATAATTCCCCAATAATTCATTTCCTATTCTGCCCTAAATGGCACTTTGTGAAGGAAGTGTCATTTATATTCCTCCTATTGACTCCCAACATTTTTGGGCATGTTTATATGTCCAAATAATTTCCTCATGCACAAGTTCAAATTTATTTGCCTAGCCAATCTTCCTCAGTGAATTTTCAAAGTTTTTGTCAAACAGAAGGCTTTGTGAAGGAAGTACTAACTACGAGTACCCAAATGAGTTGAACTTTTGCACACTCCATAATGTGCTCATATTAACTCCCTCCACCCATTTGCAGCCCCATCCAATTCTCTATGTGAGCACAGGAGTAAATCTTTATTTCTAGCAATATTCTCAGGTTGTGAAGCAAGTATATTTTATATTGCTTCAAAAATCCTGATAAATTACCAGATCATTCGTCTACCCATAAAACATCTCTCCACCCATTTTGGCATCATTTAATTGATCCATTTGACCACCATAATTATTTCAAGTTTCTGTCCAGAGGAGATGTTTGTGAAGCAAGTGCTATTTTGGTTTGTCCATTTGGCATGAGCTTTTTACATCATCTTCATATGGCCTAATGACTAAGCCTTGCCCAATATAAGCCCTAGGTGACACTCCATGTGAGTGCATCTTGATGATCTTCATTTCTGGACCATTTTGGCAGTTGCAAAGCAACTATGAGTTAACTTGGTCCATTTACCCTCCCAACCTCCAGGATCATAGTCCTTCCTATCCTAAACATCCCAGACATCTTGTTTAGCCTCCAGTAGCTCCCTGTTGACCTCATTTAGCCGATGAAGTTTACTGCAGTAAACTTCAGAGGGTTATATCTTTTTGACCAGAGCCCCTTTCACCTAGTTACCACCTTAGTTGTTACCACCCTTCGAAGGACTACGCAGTAGACATGTTTTAACCTCAGTAAAACCCCAGAGCAGGCCATGCCAGTGGTGACCACGAGAAAAGCCAGCCAAAACGATGGTCTAGCCACTGTTGGCCTCGGCATCATCGCTTCGGCCGGTTCTGGCTTGTCCCCAGGTGCCTACCAGCTCAGCATCGTAGTCCTCTTCACCCTTGACCCCTCTCCCCCTCCGTCCGCTTCCTCGTCGGTGCTCATCGCCGTGCGCCCACGGACCCGCTGTGGCCGACAAGGCTTTAATGGCGTTCGGCCGTTTCTTCCTCTGCTCCCCTCGACCCTGCGAGCTCTGTCGCTCATCCGCACCTCCCTTGTCGCCTTGCCATCCCTCGCCGTGACCCTTGGCCATGCGTGCCCATCGCCGGAGCACGGACACATAGCCGCGGACGTGCCACGATCTCCCCTCCTTGCCCTGGCTATAAATATCCCTTCTCTGAGCCCTTCGAGCACAACATCGGCCTCCCCTCTCTCCCAACAACCTCCCCAACCACTCGTTCGAGCTCCAGGAGCTTCCCTGCCTCCCATAGCCGCCATGGCCGCCGCCCCCTCCGGCCTAAATTCGGCCGAAGCCGAGTCCCCCTCCACCTATAGCCACCACCATTGTTGGGGATATGACTATTGAGTGTAAACCGGCCAGGAGGGCCTGCTTCACCCTCGACTATGTTGAAGCCCATGAAGATCCAGATGATGGCGCTTTACTATTGAAGCTTAGAGGCCCGGAGCCCAAAGGCGGATTAGGGCCCATAGTGGTAAACCGCCATGATTATGTAACTTGTAATGTAAGTTAGGAAAGGAGAGACCGAGCTGGACACTTTGTATGAGTCGGCCTCGGGGCTCTGTAGACCAGTCGGGCGTCAACCTATGTATATAAAGGGACAACCCGGCGGCGGTTCAGGGACAAGAGACAACAACTCGAGACTCAGGCAAAGCGTATTCGCCCCCTGGTCATCGAAACCCAATCAATCCCATCACAACTAGACGTAGGCTTTTACCTTCATTGAAGGGGCCGAACTAGTATAAAAACTCCCGTGTCCCGTGTCCGGTTTAACCCCTTCAAGCTAACCCATTGTGATGGCTCTGCGACTAAGTCCTTTCATGAGGACATCTGACGTGTTAATTCCATGACAGTTGGCGCCCACCGTGGGGCTATCACACGATTGTTTCGAGTTCTTGAAGGGTAGCTCTGAAGGACTTAAGGGGTACATGGTTGGCCGGATGACCAAGAGTTGTCGCGGCAAGCTTTACATCAACAACGAAGGATGGGGCCCCGAGGCCGGTTCAATCGAGTACAGATACCGGGTCCCCTTTGGCGGAATTCATGTCTTCATCGGCAAGATCGGTGAACCTGGCCCTGAGCCGGACATCTGCACCGACCTCGTCGAGACGGCTCAGCGTGCGAGTCCAGCCCGGTTTAAGCCCGCCATGAAGCGTGCGTTCGTAGGATGTGTCCATGGGATCAGATCTGAACCGGTGTCTGAAGGCGAGACTACTGTTTATTCCAACGGCGAGTCATCCACTGGCGAGACTGAGTCCCTATACCAGATTCATGATGGTGTGTTCAAAGGATATTCCGATGGCAATAGTATTACAGACCTCCTTGAACCGCCAAGTCGGGTTGCTATTTACTTGGCCGGAACACATCCCACTTTGCAGTCTTCATCTACGGCGGCAATGAATACCAGTTCAGCGGCCGCGGCAGGAGCCCTGGCTTGCCGACCGGCTCAAGTCCTCTCTGGTTTGATGGATGCCTGGGCAACCTTGTTAACCACGGCAGTTACCCTGGAGATGCAGGATCGGCACAATGCGAACATTGCAAAGCTGAAGGACCAGATAACGCAGGCTAAGGAGGACCTGACAATTGAGGATGCTAGGATGGCTGAAGAACGGGCCGCTTTGGATGCCCAGTCACAGCAGATACAGGCGCAAAATTACCGGCTCATGCTGGATTGGAATGCATCAGATGATGTAATGCGAAGGAAGTACTGGTCTCGCCTGCCGTCGGTCTACGAAGGACTAAACCTCTTTCAAACACCAGGCGCTGGGCCAAGCAATCCAGCAGCTACAAACCAGACCGATGCGCCTAGGGCAGCGCCGGATCAACTACGGATGACAGAACCACCTCGACGAATGGATAACCCGCCGCAATACGTGTCCACACCGCCGGGTCACTTCTCGAGCCCTTTGGATAATATGATTGCCGCAACATCTCGCCTGGCGGCCATTCCGATGGAAGGCGATTCACTGGCGGCGATTGAAACACGGCGGACTAGGGATCTCCTCCAAACCGCTGTGGTGAAGCAGCAGGCTTATTCCTATAGCCGAGATATAATTCATTCAACCCCCCGTCCGAGCCCAAGTTATAACAGGCACATGGATGAAGCGGAAGTGTCCAGCAGTGCGCGGTGCCGCAATGGACTCAATCCGGCGCGTGGTGAAGCAAATTCTCAAGACATGGTGGATAATGGCAGAGCATGAAGGGAGGCCGCTTTACATATGGGTCGTTATCAACCTGCACCGGTTCAGCCAGCGGCATCAGTAGACCAGGGCACCAGGCTTGCCTTTAGTTCCTGGGGAGTGTCGTGTCTCATTCTGGCTCTCCGTAATGTACATCTACCCAAGGATTTCAAAGGTCCACGTAAGGTGCCTAATTACACTGCGGATCAGCCACCTGAGGCGTGGGTCGAGAGTTATGAGATGGCAATGGAGATGTTGGATATGGATGAAGCGGCCTGCGCAAAGTACTTCACAACGATTTTGGAAGGGACAGACCGTACTTGGTTGAAAAATTTACCAGCTAACTCCATCGAGTCATGGGATCAGCTGAAGGCCCGGTTTAGCCAATTTAAAAGACACATGCAAAGAGCCTATGTCCATTGTAGATCTGGATGCTTGTGTTCAAGGGGAGAACGAGTCAACAACTCATTGGGTTCTCCGGGTTTCAGAAGTTTTGCATTTGTCCGACCGATTAACGCTGGTCAAGCGATCATAACGCTGGAGCGTAATTGCCGGTTTAAGTCACTGAAGATGAAGTTGGGACGGCTCAAGCGCCACTGCAATGACATGGGAACCCTTATGGCAGCCTTGGTCAAGTATGCCGATTCTGATAATACCAAGGATCCCGATTCTGATGAGGAGAAACCGGAGAAGGGAAAGAAGAATGGTGGTGCAAAGGGACAGCATCACAACCAAGGAGGCCATGGTAATAATGGTAAGCGCAAGGCAGATAGTTCAGATCTTGTGGCTAACACCAATATGCAGCATCGTAAAGGTAAATCACCCCAGTGCGGTGGAGGGATGAATCTGGAACGTTTGATGAACCAGCCCTGCCCAAAGCATGGGACCAAGGACGCCCCTTCCACGCATCTTTGGAAAGATTGTTATATCATGAAGGAGTTCAAGAATTCCGAGGTCTTCCGGTATGATCAGGGTCCGTCGGGCGGTTCAGGTCCAAGTTTTCATGGTGGCGGCGGTTCAAGCTCTGGATTTCAGAATAATCAGGGTAACCAGAATAATCAAGGTGGTAATGGCCAACAGAATAATCAAGGGAATCAGCAGCAATCAGGTTATCAAAGTCACCCCAAGCAGTTGAATGGTGGTTAGTATCATGTGTTCACTACTAGCCTATGTAAGCGCGATCAGAAGCTTCACAAAAGGGCAGTTAATGCTGTTGAACCGGCAGTGCCACGTTACTTACGGTGGTCGGAGCAGCCCATTGTGTGGAGCAGAGAAGATCATCCGCCACGGGTTGACAATCTGGGTCAACTGGCTTTGGTGGTAGCACCTCAGGTAGGAGGTTACAAGTTTACCAAAGTCCTGATGGATGGAGGGAGCAGTATTAACATCCTATACTATGAGACTTTTCGTCGCATGGGGTTGACAGACAAAAGTCTTAAACCGTCCAACACTGTTTTTCATGGTGTAGTACTAGGTAAATCGGCATATCCAGTTGGCAAGATCTCTTTGGAGGTTGTGTTTGGAGATGAGCATGATTCTAGGTCTAAAAAATTGACCTTTGAAGTGGTGAAAATCCAGAGCCCGCATCACGCACTGTTTGGACGGCCGGCTTACGCAAAATTCATGGCGAGGCTCTGCTATATCTATTTACAGCTCAAAATGCCGGGTCACAAGGGGACTATAACAGTACATGGAAGTCGAAAGATCGCTTTGGATTGTGAGGAAGGTGATGCGGCTTCAGCTGAGTCGGTTTGTGCTATAGAGGAGCTGAAGTTTTATAAGGACAATGTTGATCCGGCTGACATGACCCCTTTGAAGAAGCCCACCACTGAGCATGACCCGACCCTGAAGTTCAAACCGGCGGATGAGACTAAACTTGTTGACTTTGTTCCTGGCGATTCATCCAAATAGTTTAGCACCAACACCAATCTGGATCCGAAATAGGAAAGCGCGCTCATCGAGTTCATCCGTGAGAACCGGGACATTTTTGCATGGAAGCCTTCTGACATGCCAGGTGTACCGAGGGAACTCGCTAAGCACACTCTCAATATTGATCCCAAGTTTAAATCGGTCAAGCAATTTCTTCGGCGGTTTAACGAGGAAAGACGTAAGGCCATTGGTGAAGAGGTAGCCCGGCTGTTGGCTGCTGGGTTTATCATCGAAGTGTTTCACCCCGAGTGGTTGGCTAATCCGGTGCTCGATCTTAAGAAAAACGGCACTTGGCGTATGTGTGTGGACTACACAGATTTGAACAAGGCTTGTTCGACAGATCCTTTTGCTCTCCCGCGTATTGATCAGATTATTAATGCGACGGCGGGTTGTGAACGCCTGAGCTTCTTGGATGCTTATTCAGGTTACCATCAGATTAAGATGGCGGTTAAGGACCAGGAGAAGACAGCCTTCATCACTCCCTTTGGAGCTTTCTGCTATGTTTCTATGCCCTTTGGGCTCAAAAGTGCCCAGGCTACTTATCAGCATTGTGTGCAAAATTGTCTTCACACGCAGATTGGGCGTAATGTTCATGCCTATGTGGATGACATTGTAGTACAATCCAGGAAGAAGGAAACCTTGATAGATGACCTCAAGGAAACGTTTGACAATCTTCGGGTTTACAAAATGATGCTTAATCCGGACAAGTGTATTTTTGGTGTTCCGGCAGGCAAGCTCTTAGGCTTCCTAGTGTCCAACAGAGGCATCGAAGCTAATCCGGAAAAAATCAAAGCGATTGCATCTTTGGCTAAACCGAAGTGTATCAATGATGTTCAGTATTTGGCAGGTTGAATTGCCGCCCTTAGCCGGTTTATCAGCTGTTTGGGAGAGAAGGCGATTCCTTTGTATCAGATGTTGAAGAATACAGACGATTTCGTCTGGAGTAACGTAGCTCATGTGGCGTTTGAGGACTTAAAGCGGCAGTTGGTTGAACCGCCGGTTCTTGCTACTCCGGTTGATAAAGAGCCCTTGTTATTGTACGTGGCTGCTAATGCCCGTGCTGTCAGCGTGGCAATTGTGGTGGAACACAAAGAGGTTGGTAAGGAACACCCGGTTCAATGGTCGGTTTACTACATCAGCGAAGTACTGATCGAGTCAAAGCAACGGTATCCGCATTGGCAGAAGCTGGTTTATGGGGTTTTTATGGCAAGTCGAAAGCTCAAATAGTACTTTCAAGGCCATCCCATTACAGTGGTCAGTTCAGCTCCTTTGGGCGATATAATTCAGAACAGGGAGGCGACTGGCCGGGTTGCAAAGTGGGCAATTGAGCTTGGCCCGCACGGATTGAAGTATATGCCTGAGACATCAATCAAGTCACAGGCACTTGTTGACTTCATCAATGATTGGTCCGAGTTACAAGCACCAGAGGACAAACCGGATAATACATACTGGACCATTCACTTTGATGGATCCAGGCAATTGGAGGGCTCAGGGGCTAGAGTTGTTCTTACTTCCCCTCGAGGTGATAAAATTTGTTATGTTCTCCGCTTAATGTTTCCTTGTACTAACAATGCAGCTGAGTACGAGGCCTTACTCCATGGTCTCCGTGTGGCTAAGGAAATGAACTTAAGCCGGGTTTGCTGTTTTGGAGATTCTGATCTGGTGGCTCAGCAAGTCTCTGGTACTTGGGATTCTAAGGATCCACTCATGGCGGCTTACAGACGCGAGGTGGACATTGTGGCAGGTCACTTTAAGGGTTATCAGGTTGAGCACATTGACCGACGCAAAAATGAAGCAACAGATGCTTTAAGCCGGCTGGGATCTTAGCGTAATCCGGTGGCACCCAATACCTTTTTAGATATCTTGCATAACCCGTCTGTTAAGTTGCCTACAGAAGAGATTTAGCTGTTCCCAATCTGGAAGCTCAATTGGTGGCCGCTTTACATACCACTCCGGATTGGACGGTTCCATATATGGCGTATATGAACCAGGGCGAGTTACCAGATGATGAGGTCTTCGCCAGGCAGATAATCCGGCGGTCCAAGTCCATGGTTATTCACAATGGCGAGTTACATCATTGCAGTGTTTCAGGCGTATTCCAACATTGTATTTCTCCTGAAGAAGGACAAGAGATCGTACGTGAAATCCATGAAGGGGATTGTGGTCACCATGCCGGTTCAAAGTCCCTGGTGGCTAAAGCTTTTCATCATGGGTTCTATTGGTTAACAGCTCATGCTGATGCAGAGGATCTGGTAAAGCGATGTGACGCTTGTCAGAAATTTTCACGTCGAGCTCATGTTCCGGCTTAGGAGCTACGGATGATTCCTATCACTTGGCCATTTGCCACTTGGGGGCTTGATATGGTGGGACCTTTTAAGCGCTCCCAGGATAAGAAGACCCACCTATTGGTGGCGGTTGACAAGTTCACTAAATGGGTTGAAGCGGAGCCTGTCAGCAAGTGTGATGTAGGCACAACGGTTCAATTTCTCAAAAAGATTATTTTCCGTTTTGGTTTTCCACACAACATCATCACAGATAATGGTACAAACCTTTCTAAAGGTGAGATGGATGAGTTCTGCCAACAAGAGCACATCCGACTTGATGTAGCGTCTGTGGCTCATCCCAGTCCAATGGTCAAGCTGAGAAGGTGAATCAAGAGATGTTGAAGGGTATTAAGCCCAGGCTTATGGTTCCTTTGAAGCGGACGCCGGGTTGTTGGGTGGAAGAGTTAGCATCTATGTTATGGAGTATAAACACCACCCCAAACCGATCCATGGGTTATACACCTTTCTTCATGGTTTACGGGGCTAAGCCAGTCATCCCAAGTGATATTCGTCATGACTCGCCCCGGGTTGCCAATTATGTTGAAGCGGACAATGAGCAAGCGCTCAAGAGGCGTTGGACCTGTTAGATGAGAAACGGGACATGGCTTTGGCTCGGTCGGCGGTTTATCAACAAGACCTGCGGCATTATCACTGTCGCCGGGTTAAGACACGAACCTTTCAAGAAGGCGACTTAGTGCTTCGGCTCTTCCAGGATCAGACTGATATGCACAAGTTATCCCCACCTTGGGAAGTACCCTTTGTGGTCAGCAAAAATCTGCACAACGGATCATACTACCTCATTGACGTTCGAGAAGACTCACACAGTTCTGAGGAGGAGACCCGGCGGCCATGGAACATAGCTCTCCTTCGGCCTTATTACACTTGAGCCATATGCTTTCCTTATGTACATATTATGACAATGTATATATTATGATCAATATAATAAACCGGCATCCTTGCTACAAGCAGGGCCTTTGCCGTTCTTCCAATATTTCTTGGTTACAAGGGGGCTTCTGCTCTCAAAGCAATGACTCACCTTGTCCATTAAACCGGCTATCATGCCACAACAAAGCTTGGGAGCTTCACACCCAAGGGGCAAAAGAGAGTCTGGATGTTATACACAGCTCAAACATAGGCACCCATTGAGCACAGCTCACAAAGTTACTTGGGGGCTCTTTTGTGCAGAAGTCACAAAGAGTTTGAAAGGACCCTTGTAATTGGGTATCGACCCACGGCTTGGAAGCCTGGTGTATTCACCTAAAACCCCAGGTTAACCTGCCTTCATCAAGTAAGCCACTCCTATCCAGGTAATCCTGGCACAACCCGCCGAACATTTGACAAGTCAATCTTATACAGACCCTGAACTTGACAAAGTTAAAACAACGATTGGTTAGTTGGAGGCCCATCTTAAAAGGCTTTGCAAAATGGTTTAACTCAGTGGCCTGGCAGCCCATGAAAAGCCTTGAATTTGGGCTTGGCAGCCCTTGAAAAGCCTTGACTACATGATTTTTTGTTTGCTTTTTTGCTAAGTTTTCACCTTTTTGATGACTTTATCTTGAACCGGTATCCTTTGACCCGATGTGGCTTTTCAGTCATGATGTTAACCCGGTGTTTGTTAACCCGGCTTGGCTTTCAGCTATACGTTGTTAGACCATCTTACCAAACCGGTGTTTGTTAACCCGGCCTGGCTTTGACTATATGTTGCCAGTATGATCATCTGGTGTTTGTTATAACCCGACATGACTTATTCATCCTATCATTATAAGGGAAGGGATATAACAGCCAAAAATTTGGATTTTCACCCTTACTAAGTGATTTCATATCATAGGTATGAGTTATTCCATATTTATTCCACTTTGGTTATTAGCCAGGCTTTATCTTGGGCACTATGACCCGTCCAGCGGTAAACCGCCAAGACAGCTTTTTCCCATACAGATACAGGGATTGCATAATATTATAAAGATATATAAGCCAGCACTGAAATTGGCATGGCGGATCAAGCAAAGTATATCCAAGTGCACGATGACAGAAGATCAAAGTATTTAACTAGCCTATTACAAGGCTCTTTGAGGGCCCAAAATACGGACTTGTTCTTTCCACAGAGCACAATTTATGAGGCATCAATCAGATTGTTGGGTCAGGCCTCATCACCATGTTGATGTGAGGTGGATGGATCGTCTGGCGTCGGTTCTGCCTCCTCCTCCTTATCCAGTGGCTGGAAGTCAACGGTGGTCCAGTCAATCCGGGTTAAGGCCTGAAAGATAGCCTCTTCACTTATAAGTTCAGCCGGATCAACGTCAGGGGCATAAGTGTGCATACGGATTGGTGGAATAAGATTTTGCACTTCTGGTATGACAGTGTCAATCCGTTTGTTGTTTGCATCATAGAAAGACCGGTGAACCGTCAAGTTTGCTTCTTCTGCCAATTGACTCGCCAGAGGAGGCATTTCCCCTGTCACAACTTTGAGGGCTTCGTTATCAAACTCTGCCCCGTTCTCTTGTTCACTAGGGAAGCCCTTGGCAATATCCGCCAGATCAAGGTCAGCTATCCATGCTTTGGCTCGGGTCAGTGCCAACCAAGCACCGGCCCTGGCAGCAGATCGGTTCATCTCTTCTATCTGCGCTGGCGTCATGGATAACCTTGCTAGAGTATCCTTGATCAAAGTGGGGGCCGGATTGTTGTATGAAGCTGCACAGATAACCCGTTGGGCACCGGTATAGAGTTGTTAAATCAGAGTATATACTACCTTCAGCTTCATCCGCAAATCAGAGCCCAGATGAGCAATGCGGCTACCTACAACGGTTTAAGAATTTCATGTTAAACCGGCAAATTACAAACATGATCATTCAAGAAGCCTTAGCAAAACTACTTACCAAACACCGCAGAAGTCATGACATTCACTTAGCACTTCAACCCGTTAGCTCTTCCGCCACCGGTTTAAGAGCTGACTCGGTGTTTTCTGCCCGCTTCAGCAATGCATTCTTTTCAGTCTCCCTGTTGGTACGCTCCGTCTTGAACCCTTCTTTGAGTTGCTCCATGGCTACCAAAGCAGTTTTAAGCTCATCCTTGGCCTTCGAAGTTTTGGCTTGTTGAGACGTGATGTTTTCTTGAAGATCGGCAATTTGAGTGCCTTGGCGATTTATATCAGCCTATCACAGACAGAGGAGGAGCATGTAAATATTGTCAAAGTCCCAAGCATATAACCAGTTATACACTTGGCACTTGGGGGCTAATGCGGATTGCTTCTTTACTACTAATTGTTTAAAGTCCCAAGGATCAATACAAGTTTTAATCTTGGCACTTGGGGGCTAATGTGTGTTTCATCCAAAAATTACACAAGGAAAGTCAACAAGGTACAGTATGGAATATAAAAGCCTCGGTTTGTCTTCACAAGACAAACCGGCCCTTGGGGGCTACGAAGTCAACGTGTTCTTTATCTTTAAAGACCTGGTTTATCTTTAAAAGATAAACCGGCCCTTGGGGGCTACAATACAATGAATGTACAGAATAAAGATGGTGTTTTGAAGATTACCTCATAGCATTCCTTCATCAGATTCACCAAACTAGCTTCATAATCTCGGCTGGTGTAAAGCCGGTACAAGAATCCAGAATGAAGATCTTGAGCAGAAAGATTAACATAGTCGGACAAGTCGGTCTTCCATTTTCCTTTGCCCATAGCAGCAAATTCATCCTTGGCAGTATGCTTCGATAAAGCAACTGGGTTGCCTGGGGTGGTATAAGCAGTACCAGTGACAAGAACGTCATCATCATCTTTGGCTGGGCTCGTCGGATTGACATTGTCTTTGGCTGGGCTTGGTGGATTGGCAGCAGGGCTTGGCGGTTTGGCTGCAGAGCTTGGCGGATCAGCAGTCGACCTCAGCGGATCAGCAACTAGACTTAAAGGCATGGCATGTGGACTTGATGTTTCAACATGTGTTTTCGTGTCATCTTCCGGCGGATTGGCATCGGTAGCTGGGTCTTGCGGGGCAGTGTCATCCATGACAATATCAGGATTTTCACCAGCATCGTCTGGGGTCTTCTCCGGTTCAACATCGTCAGACGGGCCACTGGTCTTGGCTTTCTTGCTCAATCCGGCCTTGTCACTACAATGTCAAAATAAAGATTAGTATGATAAACCGATGCATGAAGAGACAGACCGAAAAATAATGCACTTACCCAGCGACGGTCTTGAGGGGAGGCAGTTGAGTAGTTGATGAACCGCCAGATGAATTGGAAGACGCTTGGTAATTCAGATCAGACGGATTAAGTGGGTATCGGAAGAAACCCTTCAAAGGATAACGTTTTTTGGGAGAGCAAGTCACCTCTGGACGACGCTTCCGGGTTGGTGTATCCGGTAAACCGGAAGAGGTGACTTGCTAGCCACTGTGTCGGGTTGTGCAGCGCCCTTCAGGTTGCTGTTTCTTTAAAGGAAATTTTGGATCCAAATAAGCAAGAGGGTGAGAGCGTTTCACTTTTCGAACTGCACGGCGAAATCTTTGAACCGACACAAGATCTGAACCGGAGGAAAGAGAGATTACCTCAACATGGTCCGCACGGCTGACCTCTACATCATCCTGATGATAATCATTGTTAATAAGATGTATGAAAAAGGAGCCAAGGGAGTCAAGTTCTACCTCTTGATCCGAATCTTCAGCATCTTCGGGCGGATCAGCAGCTTTGCCGGTCTTCTTCTTGGCTACTTTCTTGGTAGCTTTGCTCTTGGCACGAGGGGCTCTAGACGGTTTATCTGAAGTCTTCCTTTTCCAAAAGGAGCTATTGGGCTGGAAATATTAAACAAAAATTTATTAGAACAATGTTAAAGCGAAGGAGGATCAACAAAGTACAAAGTTAAAATATTTACCGTTGGCGGTTTGTTGGCAGTGTAAAAGGGGGGCCAGCCCGGTTTGGCTGCATGGGACGATTGGTTTATCTAACATCTTTTTCACCGATTTGGTGACTTCGTCATCTGTCACATCTATTTCATTAAACCATTGAGGATCATTGGCGTTGCCGGTATATTCATGCATCAATCCGGAGTGGTGACTTAAGGGCAGGATGTGCCATTTAACCCAGCAGTGAACAAGATCAACACCAGTTAAACCATTGGCCATGAGAGCCCAGAGCTTGGCAAGTTGAGGGGAATAAGTTTGCCGTTCTTTGGCAGTCAATCGTCGTGGTAACGGATGGCCGTTGCTAAGCCAGTGAGGGAGGTGACCCGGCAAGGGATTTTCTCTAGCAGGGGCAGTGTTCTGACAATAAAACCAAGTTCGGTTCTAGTCTTTGGGGTGACTGTGGTGTGATGCATGTGGGAAATCAACTTCCTTCCTATTCTGGATTGATACTCCACCAAGCTCCGTGTTAGGACCGTCAGAAAACTTAGTTCGGCGGTTCAGATGGAAAAAATCCCGGAACTGCTCAACGGATGGTTCCTCTTGAAGGTAAACTTCACAAAAAACTTGAAAGTTGCATATATTTGATACGGAGTTTGGTCCAATGTCTTGTGGATGGAGCTGAAAGCTAGCAAGGACATCCCGGAAATTTTTTGAACCAGGCGGGCTGAAACCCCAGTCTAAGTGCTGCATAAAAACAATAACTTCGCCATCTTGAGGCTCAGGAGGGCACTCAGGGCCAGGAACCCACCAGTGAAGGACATTCTTTGAAGCTAAAGCGCCCGTTACAACGTATCCGTTGATTTGCATTTCTGTGATCCGGGATGGAACCCAGTTGCAAGCGGTGAATTGCTTAGTCATCTTGGAAACAAACTGTAAAGGGAAAAATGAAGGCCGGTTTACAACAGTTGGTTGGTACGCACTAATCAGTGTTAAACCGGAGAATTTGATGAAGGCATATACGTAAGTTAAACCGGAGTTTATTATTCAAGACAAGACGGCGGTTTAAGTGAGGGCTAATGACATGTGGCGGATTACCAACTATTAAGGTTTAAACCGCCCTCAGGTGGAGGAGCCAGAGATGAAAATTTACTAACTGTTGACAAAAACAGGTTTCACACAATGATGAAATTTATTTGGATCTACCGTGTTTCAATAAAGAAAAATATCTGCAGCCTATAATGGCGTTAAGCGGAACAGAGAAGGACGTGCGCTCTACTGAGGATCCTTATACAGAGAAGGAAGATCTACTAGTACTGAAAATGGATGCGGAGCAACTACCGCACGAGATTCACGCTACTGATTGGATCAAAGAAACTATGGCAGAAGCAAGACACAAAGAACTAGGATGAACACTTATGAACACGGATGAACCCGTTAACCCTAGCGCAGATCTAAAGATGAGGGAAAAGGAAAACTTACCAGTGCAGATCTACTGCGGAGGGGTGTCATGAACTCTAGTTCGATTCAGGTTGATGCAGCGGCCTTTGTCGATGCATTTCTCAAGGGTCGAGGGCGGCGACGGAGCTTCAGAGCTTGAGCGTCGCGAGGAGGAAGAAGAAGGCACGGAAGGGGAAGAAAGAAAAGGACCCTCAGGCTTTATTTATAAGGGGGGAAAGGATAAATGGCAGGCGCAAGAATCGAGGAGCCTGAAGCGGCAAAGATGGCGCACCTGTCGCCTCGATTTTCGGGATGCCATTAAAGAAGGGAATCTTTTTAATATTTTTATACAGAGATGATGTCATGATGGTCCGTTGCTATGTCTAGAGGATGACATCACGGCGGTTTAACAAAGTTTACAGGAGAAGATAATATGGCAGTTTACGAGAATATAAGGAGATTGAGGGAGTCCTGGACTAGGGGGTGTCCGGATAGCCGAACTATCGTCATCGGCCGGACTCCAAGATTATGAAGATACAAGATTGAAGACTTCGTCCCGTGTCCGGAGGGGACTTTCCTTGGCGTGGAAGGCAAGCTTGGCGATACGGATATGTAGATCTCCTACCATTGTAACCGACTCTGTGTAACCCTAGCCCTCTCCGGTGTCTATATAAACAAGATGGCTTTAGTCCGTAGGACGAACAACAATCATACCATAGGCCAGCTTCTAGGGTTTAGCCTCCTTGATCTCGTGGTAGATCTACTCTTATAACACACATCATCAATATTAATCAAGCAGGACGTAGGGTTTTACCTCCATCAAGAGGGCCCGAACCTAGGTAAAACATTATATCCCTCGTCTCCTGTTACCATCCGCCTAGACACACAGTTCAGGACCCCCTACCCGAGATCCGCCGGTTTTGAAACCGACATTGGTGCTTTCATTGAGAGTTCCTCCCTCTGTGTCGTCGCCGATAGGCTCGATGGCTTCTTCGATCATCATCAACGACGCAGTCCAGGGTGAGACCTTCCTCCCCGGACAGATCTTCGTATTCGGCGGCTTTGCACTGCGGGCCAATTCGCTTGGCCATCTAGAGCAGATCGAAAGTTACGCCCCGGGCCCTCAGGTCAGATTTGGAAGTTTGAACTTCACGGCTGACATCCGCGGGGACTTGATCTTCGATGGATTCGAGCCACAGACAAGCGCGCTGCACTGTCACGACGGGCATGATTTAGCTCTGCAGCCGGACAGTACCCTGGAGGCCGCACTCGAGCCCGCTCCGATCTTCAATTCGGAGCCGGCTGCGGAGATCGAGGACGGATGGCTAGACATCGCCTCGAGGGCTGCAACCTCTACGGCGATAGAGCCGAACACTGATCTTGTCCCTCACGAGGCTCGTGACTCCGAGGTGCCGGACTCCTTGCCGGACTCCGAACCTCCCGCGCGCCCACCAATCGAATCCGGTTGGGCACCGATCATGGAGTTTACTGCCTCGGACATCTTTCAACACTCACCTTTTGGCGACATCCTGAGTTCGCTAAGGTATCTCTCATTATCAGGAGAGCCCTAGCCGGACTGCGGCCAGGACGGTTGGGACGCGGACGACGAAGAAATTCAAAACCCACCCACCACCCACTTGGTAGCCACTGTCGATGATCTAACCGACATGCTAGACTATGACTCTGAAGACATCAACGGTATGGACGACGATGCCGGAGACGACCAAGAGCCAGCGCCTACTGGGCACTAGAAAGCCACCTCATCATATGATATATACATGGTGGATATCCCAAAGGATTGGAATGGCGAAGGGGCAGCGGAGGATGACCCCTCCAAGAAACAGCCCAAGCGCCGGCGTCAGCGGCGCCACTCTAAATCCCGCCATAGCAAGAATGAAGATTCCGGCACCGGAGATACTAACACCCCGTATAGTGCCGAAGACAACCCACTCCAGCAAGATCCAGCGCAGGAGGACGGGGATGCCAGCCCTCATGAGAGAGTGGCAGAAGAAGAGGTAGAGGATTATATGCCTCCCTCCGAAGACGAGGCAAGCCTCGACGACAATGAATTCTTCGTGCCAGAGGATCCTGTCGAACAGGAGCGTTTCAAACGCAGGCTTATGGCCACGGCGAACAGCCTCAAGAAAAAGCAGCAACAGCTTAGAGCTGATCAAGATCTGCTAGCCGACAGGTGGACTAAAGTCCTCGCGGCCGAAGAGCATGAGCTCGAACGCCCCTCCAAAAGCTACCCTAAACGTAAGCTGCTCCCCCGATTAGAGGAGGAGGCATATGAACCCGCATCACCAGGAGACAATACGGCTGATCGACCACGCCGTGGTCGCGACAGAGAGGCCTCTAGGCCCTTCACTAGACCCGTACCCCGACATCGCTCGAAAAGCACAAGGCCACAGGGGAACGCTCTGGACTTGCGAGATATATTGGAGGATAGGGAAAGACAATCAAGATCGATCTATGGATCGCGTGGGCGCCCCATGATACGTGACGACAACCGTCGCACCGGACACAGTAAGTCCGGCCGGGCTGAACAAAACAGACGAAGCTCTTTTGAGCTCCGTCGTGATATCGCCCAGTACAGAGGCGCCGCACACCCACTGTGCTTCACAGATGAAGTAATGGATCATCAAATCCCCTAAGGGTTTAAACCCGTGAATATTGAATCATATGATGGCACAACAGACCCCGCGGTTTGGATCGAAGACTATCTCCTTCACATCCACATGGCCCGCGGTGACGATCTTCACGCCATCAAATATCTCCCCCTCAAGCTTAAAGGACCAGCCCGGCATTGGTTTAACAGCTTGCCAGCAGAGTCAATTGGGAGTTGGGAAGACCTGGAAGCCGCATTCCTCGATAACTTCCAAGGGACATATGTGCGACCACCAGACGCTGATAACCTCAGCCACATAATTCATCAGCCAGACGAATCGGCCAGACAATTCTGGACACGGTTCTTAACCAAGAAAAATCAAATCGTTGACTGTCCGGATGTGGAGGCCCTAGCGGCCTTCAAGCACAATATCCGCGACGAGTGGCTTGCCCGGCACCTGGGACAGGAAAAGCCAAAGTCCATGGCAGCCCTCACATCACTCATGACCCGCTTCTGCGCAGGTGAGGACAGCTGGCTAGAGCGCAGCAACAACCTCAGCAAAAACTCTGGCAGTCCGGACATCAAGGATCGTAATGGCAGGTCGCGTCGTAACAAAAACAAACGCCGCATTAACGGTGACAACAGTGAGGATACGACAGTCAATGCCGGATTCAGAGGCTCTAAACCCGGTCAGCGGAAAAAGTCATTCAAAAGAACTACTCTGGGTCCGTCCAATTTGGACCGAATACTCGACCGCTTGTGCCAGATACATGGCACCCCCGAAAAGCCAGCCAACCACACCAACAGGGACTGTTGGGTATTCAAACATGCAGGCAAGTTAATTGCCGAAAACAATGACAAGGGGCTGCATAGCGATGACGAGGAAGAGACCCAATCGCCGAACAATAGAGGACAAAAGGGTTTCCCACCACAGGTGCGGACGGTGAACATGATATACGCAACGCACATACCCAAAAGGGAGCGGAAGCGTGCACTCAGGGATGTATACGCGATGGAGCCAGTTGCCCCAAAGTTCAATCCGTGGTCCTCCTGCCCGATCACTTTTGATCAGAGGGACCACCCCACCAGCATCCACCATGGCGGATTCGCCGCATTGGTTCTAGACCCGATCGTCGATGGATTTCACCTCACCAGAGTCCTGATGGACGGCGGCAGCAGCCTGAACCTGCTTTATCAGGACACAGTGCGCAAAATGGGCATCGACCCCTCAAGGATTAAACCTACCAAGACGACCTTTAAAGGCGTCATACCAGGTGTAGAAGGCCAATTGTACAGGCTCAATTACACTGGAAGTGGTCTTCGGATCCCGGATAACTTCCGGAGCGAGGAGTTAATCTTCGACATAGTCCCGTTCTGCAGCGGCTATCATGCCCTGCTCGGATGTACCGCGTTCGCAAAATTCAACGCGGTGCCGCACTACGCATACCTCAAGCTCAAGATGCCCTGTACGTTCTCTCCGCACGGAGGAACATACAACGGCTCTCGCGGCAGAAGTACAATGCAGCCTCTTAAGGCAATTCTCGAGTCCGGCCGTTAAGCGGCCGGACACAGCTAAGCGCGCCCAGAGTAACTTACGACAAGACCACCTGGCACGTGCCGAGCACGCGTAGCAGAGCGTCCCCAATCCCATCCCCTGTAAAATGTCAAGATAGGACCTTCGCGTACACCATTACGCTCTGAAGATACCATGGGCATGGGGAAAGGGGCGCGACCACGATAGGCCCAGACTGCGGCTCAACCAGACCAGGGGCTCTCAAGTGTGTCGTTCTTTTTCTTTTTCTTTTTCTTCTCCTTCTTATTTTTACCCACAGGCTCCGTTCGTCAGAGGCCCTGTCCGGTAGTAGACCTGCCGAACTCATGATGCAACAGCCAGGGAAGAAGAAAGGCTACGGCGAATACCCAGGTGGTCTCCATTACGAGCATTAAATCTGTTTTATGCACCATTCCGCAGCCTACCCCTGGAGGGGGACATGTTTAACAGTCCCATCCCTTGCTTATCGCACCATTTGTATCGTTCTGCACTTATAGCAGTTTTTCTTGAATAAGTAATGCATCACCTTTTTGCTTCTAATTGCATTTCTCTTTTATACATATGTTCATTTATGACATTTCGCATCTGTACGTTTCGGTACGGCTAAATACACCAGGGGCTTATGTTTCCCGCATCATGGTGTGATAAGTCCGAACACTTTCACAAGTGCGGCACCCCGAACTTATAGCACTATATGCATCAGCTCCGAATCATGTCTTGGGTCAATAGTTGGGTTTGCCCGGCTCCCATGTTTTTCTACCTTACGTTCCGTTGTATCGGCTACGGTAGCACTGGGAGAACCACTGCGATTGCGCCCCAGTTGAGCTGGGTTAATGCCTCAGTGGAGAAAGCTAAAACTGACCGTCATGATGAGGCGAGAGCTGGTCACTGTTTGAGAGGTTTTTTGCGAGTCCCTAAAGACTTATGTCGCTTAGAGCGAGGAGCCGGTTTTTATCCGGCCCAGGGGTGGATAGCGCCCCAAAATCGGCCTTCCGAAGATTAGGGGCTTCACCGAAATTTAAAATTATAGAATTCTATGGCTAAGTGAGAGTGTTCAAGCATTATAAGTCTGGTTGCCTTGTTCGTTGTGTTGAGTGCCTCCCTAGATGGACCCAAATATGGGAACAAGAGTGCTCAAATTTATCCCGAACACCCCAGCACTCGTGGCATGGGGGCTGAAGCCAACGACTTGCCATCTCTCAGATTTGATAAACAGCCGCACAGAAGGTAATATTTTAAATTAAAATGCGTTGCATAGCGCAAATGAACTAAGTTTTCAGCGCACAGGATAATAAAATGCGAGCCTACTCAAATATTACATCTTTGGAGCACTCACCCGCAATAGTGTGGGCGCCCTTCAGCACACTCTTATAATACATCTCGGGCGTGCGATGCTCCTTGCCCTCCGGTGGTGGGTCCGTCACGAGCTTCTGGGCATCCATCTTGCCCCAGTGCACCTTTGCACGGGAAAGGGCCCGACGGGCACCTTCAATATAGGCGAACTGCTTGATGACTTCAACCCACGGGCACGCATCCACCAGCCGCTGCACCAGGCCGAAGTAGCTCCCAGGCATGGGCTCCTTAGGCCACAGCCAAACTATGAGGCCCTTCATGGCCTGTTCGGCCGCCTTGTGGAGCTCGACCAGCTGCTTTAGCTGGTCGCTTAGGGGCACCGGATGTCCGGCCTCAGCATACTGAGACCAGAAGACCTTCTCCATCGAGCTCCCCTCCTCGGCCCGTTAGAACGCGGCAGCATCGGACATGCTGCGAGGGAGATCTGCGAACGCTCCTGGAGAGCTCCGAATTCGGGTAAGCGACAGGTAATTAACACTCACATGCTTACTTTGCATGAAAAATGCCTTACCCGCTGCTATTTTCTTTACCGCCTCGATCTCCTGGAGGGCCTTGTAGGCTTCGGCCTTAGCGGCTTTGCACTCTCAAGAGTCGTCGCAAGCTCAGACTCTCGAGTCTTTGAGTCACGCTCCAGGCTCTCATGTTTCTGCACGAGATCCTGGAGCTCTTGCTGCACCTCCGCCACCCGCGCCTCCTGCTTCTCTCGCTCGGTGCGCTCCGTAGCCGCATCACGTTCGGCCGCGGCCACCGCCTCTTTCAGGGTCGCCACCTCGTTAGTGGCCCCTGCAATACCCACGTTATCCTTGTCATTCTTTTTGCAACCAAAATCCTTTTCTGTAAGGTACAATTTTAATAAGGTGTTACTCACCTTCCTTGTCCTCGAGCTACTTCTTGGCACGGCCGAGCTCGTTCTCGGACCGCTCGAGGTTTTTCTTCAAAGTATTGACCTCCACAGTCAGTGCGGCAGAGGTCAGCAGCGCAGCCTGCAATCTCATATTGACATATTTTTTATGACTCATGCGTATATCTTCTTAGATCCTCAGTCCGGCTTTTCTTTTCGAACACCGAACCGAGCATCAGGGGCTACTGTCTATGCGGTACTATTTTACATATCTCAAAATTCTTACCTCAAAGCCTGTTAGAAGGCTGCTGCAGGCTTCGGTCAGCCCGCTCTTGGCGAGCTGCACCTTCTGAATCACCACACTCATAACGGTGCGGTGTTCCTCTTTGATGGAGGCGCTATTGAGCGCCTCCAGCAAGCTATCCGGCGCCTCCGGTTGGACAGAGGCTGCCGCTGTCATGGTCTTGCCCTTCTTACGAAGGGGCCGCCCGCCGGACTCCGGAGCCACTATGGGATCCGGAGCCGAGTCCGGTGCAAAGTCCGGGAGGTTGTCCTACGACACCTCTGGGGCCTCCTCCTCCTGGCGGGTCCCTTCCCGAGATCCCACCTCGGCGTCGTCTGTGTCACGGGGGGTGGAGGCGGTCGGAAGAGAATCCATATCTGACGCACCTAAGGACCCGCTCGACGAAGCGAGGAGATTGTCCTTGGGCGGACTGCAGGGTTGTATGCGGCATTAGAAAGACATTGTGTGGCAAAAAAGATAAACCATGAAGTTATTCGGGAATCCGGATACTCACGATCTCGCCAGGGGCTTGGCCCTTGGAGGCCAGTCCTCGTCGTCATAACTGGCATTGGCAGAGCGGTCCGGGGGAAGAGTTTTTCCCTTCTTGGACCCTTCGGCCTCCCTCGTTGGGGAGGCCTTCCTTTAATTCTCTCCCCCCGCTGGGGAAGAGGCTTTCTTCTTCTCCTCCTCACCTTGGTGAGAGGAGTCAGCCTCGGATTTGTCATCCGATAGCACCTGAAAACGGGAACTCTTCCGAGTCCATGTGGCCTTCTTCTTGGCCTTCTTCTCCGGCACCACATGGGGTGCCGGAGCTAGCAGCCCCGTCAAACGGGCGTCCGCTGGGTCCTCTGGCAATGGGGCCGGACAGATAGCCTGTGCGTCCTTCTTCAGCCAGTCCTCTCAAAGGAAAGGGTGTTTAGATCCCGCATAGAGTCAAACTATGGAAAACACACGTCCCTTAAAGGACAAAATCACTTACCTCATCAGCTGGACGCTCCGAGCTGAATCCGCGATCTTCGGCGCCCTTGAACAGCACCTTCCAGACATCTTCGTACATAGTGTCGAAGAGCCCATTCAGAGTCTAGTGCTGCGCCGGATCGAACTCCCACATGTTGAAGCCCCGTCGTTGGCACGGGAGAATCTGGCGGATCAGCATGACTTGGATTACGTTGACAAGCTTGAGCTTCTTGTCCACTAGCTTTTGGATGCAAGCTTGGAGTCCGGTCAGCTCCTCCGAATCACCCCATGTCCGGCCGCTCTCTTTCCAGGAGGTGAGCCGTGTGGGGATGCCGGATCTGAATTCAGGGGCCGCTGCCCATTCAGGGTCACGCGGCTCGGTGATATAGAACCACCCCGATTGCCACCCCTTGATGGTTTCCACGAAAGTGCCCTCGAGCCAGGTAACGTGGGACATCCTGCCCACCATGGCGCCTTCGCACTCCGCTTGACTGCCCTTTACAACCTTCGGCTTGACACTGAAGGTCTTGAGCCATAAGCCGAAGTGGGGCTGGATGCAGAGGAAGGCCTCGCACACGACGATAAACGCCGAGATGTTGAGGATGAAATTCGGGACCAAATCATGGAAATCCAAGCCGTAGTAGAACATGAGCCCCCGGACAAAGGGATGGAGTGGGAAGCCTAGTCCGTGGAGGAAATGGGGAAGGAATACTACCCTCTCATGGGGCTTGGGGGTGGGGATGAGCTCTCCCTCGATGGGGAGCCGGTGCGCGATCGCTGGACAAGTATCCGGCGTTGCGCAGCTTCTGGATCTGCCCCTCCGCGACGGAGGAGGCCATCCACTTGCCTCCTGCTCCGGACATAGTTGGAGAAGGTTGAGGAGAGATGTGCGGGCTTGGGCGCTGGAGCTCGGGTTCGCAGAGATGGATAAGCCAAGGAGGAAGAAGGCGTAGGTAATAGGGTTGGATCTCTATCCCCTTATATGGGCGGACGAAAACATGCGTCCCCATCAGCCCGATAAAACTCGCTTATCTCCCAAGCGCTGCAATCAATGGCGCGGTTGGGTTACCCACGTCCGTATTGATGGGAATCCCGGAATAAGGGGAACACGATCTCTGCTTCGACAAGACGTGCCAAGGAAACCGCTTCGCTAAACGTGCTGAGGTGGTATAGTAAAAACAATTCGAGTAAAGGCTTGGTAGTGGTGTGATGTCATGCCACGAAATACGTCAACAGATTGAACTTGTGTAAATATTATTCTCTCTACGGTGGCATGTGGAAATAATTTTGCAGAGCCGGACACTATCCTGGTGTTCACAATCTTCTATGAATTATTCGGAGGGAGAACCCGCCTTGCAATGCCGAAGACAACATGCGAGCCGGACTCGTCATCATTGAAGCCTGGTTCAGGGGCTACTGAGGGAGTCCCGGACTAGGAGGTGTCCGGATAGCCGAACTATCGTCATCGGCCGGACTCCAAGATTATGAAGATACAAGATTGAAGACTTCGTCCCGTGTCCGGAGGGGACTTTCCTTGGCGTGGAAGGCAAGCTTGGCGATACGGATATGTAGATCTCCTACCATTGTAACCGACTCTGTGTAACTCTAGCCCTCTCCGGTGTCTATATAAACCAGATGGCTTTAGTCCGTAGGACGAACAACAATCATACCATAGGCTAGCTTCTAGGGTTTAGCCTCCTTGATCTTGTGGTAGATCTACTCTTGTAACACACATCATCAATATTAATCAAGCAGGACGTAGGGTTTTACCTCCATCAAGAGGGCCCGAACCCGGGTAAAACATCGTGTCCCTCGTCTCCTGTTACCATCCGCCTAGACGCACAGTTCGGGACCCCCTACCCGAGATTTGCCGGTTTTGACACCGACAGAGATGTTCACAAGATTTATTTAAGTATTGAAGACTGACATGAACAGGTTCAAATCAATCTGGGGCCTAATGTTGGGGATATGACTATTGAGTGTAAATCGGCCAGGAGGGCCCGGTTCACCCTCGACTATGTTGAAGCCCATGAAGATCCAGAAGATGGCGCTTTACTATTGAAGCTTAGAGGTCCGGAGCCCAAAGGCAGATTAGGGCCCATAATGGTAAACCACCATGATTATGTAACTTGTAATGTAAGTTAGGAAAGGAGAGATCGAGCCGGACACTTTGTATGAGTCGGCCTCGGGGCTCTGTAGACCGGCCGGGCATCAACCTATGTATATAAAGGGACGACCCGGCCGCGGTTCAGGGACAAGAGACAACAACTCGAGACTCAGGCAAAGCGTATTCGCCCCCTGGTCATCGAAACCCAATCAATCCCATCACAACTAGACGTAGGCTTTTACCTTCATTGAAGGGGCCGAACTAGTATAAAAACTCCCGTGTCCCGTGTCCGCTTTAACCCCTTCAAGCTAACACGTTGCGATGGCTCTTCGACTAAGTCCTTTCATGAGGACATCTGACGTGTTAATTCCACGACAACCATCGTCTTCCCCACACTCCGGCGAGTCGCCCCTGCCTTTCCCCTCGTCGCCGGAGCCCCTCTAGGGTCAGTATCATGCATGAATGAGTTCTGAAGAGCGAATTTTATTCCTTTTTCTTATCGGTTTGACTTCACAATGCACAATCATTACAGCTGAAGGAAATTAGTCCGGCAGTGGATGATGGTGGTCCTTCGGAGCAACTCAAACAGGGGGTCTCTACAGATTCTACTCTGCCATCCTCCCAACAAGATTCGCAAGACAACACAAGGCTGGATAGTCAACGTAGCTGTGTAGATGATGAGCACATCTCCCCTACTCCACCATCACAGGTGCTTGATCTAACTTGATACTATTATATGTGGTTGCATGTTGCGTATGATGTCTAGCTTGTATTGCTTCTAACTTGAATTGCATCTGCTTACTTTACACATAATGCCTGTGAATATGACACGTGTTCCTATTTCTAGAACATACTTGTACATGATGAGCACATCTCCCCTACTCCACCATCACAGGTGCTTGCTCTTACTTGGAACTGTTATACGTGGTTGCGTTTTCCGTATGATGTCTAGTTTGTATTGCTTCTGATTATGTAGAATTGCATCTGCGTAGCTTACAACTTATACCTGCAACGATCACTTACCCATAAGACACATTTAACTTGGGACAGTGATGTAGGTTGCATCTTGCATTGTCTTCTAGCTTGTACTGCTTCTAATTTCTTGAAATGGCACTTACGACGAGACACTTTTTACCTGATAGAGTGATATTGGTTGCATGTTCATATGGTGCCTAGCTTTCATTTCTTCTAATTTTGTTGAAATGCCTTCCGCTTACTGTTTTTTCATACATATTCCATCCTCCTATCGTACGTGTGAATATGAAACGCTGTCTTTTTTTGTATATATTCCATCCTCCTATCCTATGCTTGCCTTACATCAAAGTAGTGTTCGTCTGTATCATGCATCAACCAGTTATGCAGAGCTAATTTTATTCATCTTCTTGTGGTTTTGACTTCATAAGGCAATATCAGAAAATAGGAAGGAAAAGAGTAAGTTAGGGGATGTTGGTGGTACTCCGCACCGAGCAAACAGAGACTCTCTAGATTTGCCACTGCTACTGCTAATGAAGTTGAAGTCCCAAGTCTACATGATGAGTTCATCTCCCGCACTCCACCATCGCAGGTGCTTGCTCTAAGTTGACAGTGTGATAATTGGTTTCATGTTGCATATGTTGTCGAGCCTGTATTTCTTCTATTTTGATTAAATTGCACCTGCTGAGTTTATACGTTATACATGTGCATATGACATGGCTTTCTGTGTCTAGAATACACTGCATCTATCTATCATACCATGTTCTTACATCAAAGTACTGTTGTTGTGTATCCCGCATCAGTAACTCATGATTGGACGCTTTTAACATGGCAGTTTGATAGTGGTTGCATCTTGCATTGATTTCTACGTTGTACTGCTTCTAATTTTTCGAATTGCCACTTATGACAAGACACTTTTAACTTGGCAGAGTAATATTGGTTGCATCTTTCATATGGTGTCTAGCTTGCATTACTTCTATTTTCTTGAAAATCCTTCTACTTAGTTTGCACATCGTAGCTATGAATATGTCATGCCATCCTGTTTTTCTTACATATTCCATCCTCATACGGTTGTCTTACATCAAAGTATTGCTTGTCTGTATCATGCATCAATGAGTTCTGAAGAGTGATTTTATTCTTTTGTGTTGTGGGTACAGCTTGACATGGCAAAGTCAAAAAAGAGCAAGGAAAATAATATAGTAGGGAGTGTTGTTACTCGTCGGGTGAAACGGAAAAGGTTCTGCTGTCGAGATTCTGCTGGTACATATAGTGCAGTAGAAGGTCCAAGCCACCGGCTAAATCTACAAACACAGTATCACCTAATCCACCAGGTGCAGCATCCGCTTCAACTGTACCAGCATGTCAACCAGTTAATCGTTTGTTTGCTCCGGAACTGGCCAGTCCCCAAGCCGCCTTCACGCCTAACACTACTTCCGAAGCACTGCTGACACAACAGGACTTGGCAAGATTAGATGAACCTCATGAGCATCAACACCAAGACGGTACCTGACCGAGTCAAGTTGCAGTTGCATGCTCCTTTATATGTACTCTCACAGTTTGATGTACACTAACACTTTTCATATTCGTTGTTGAACTAGCACCACGGCGCAAGCGAAAACAGACATCAGGGATAATGCTTGATAGATTAACAAAATCTAAAGGAGGAAGAACGGAGATCCATTTTGAGGCAGGTTTGAAAAGGCCACGTGATGCTACAGAGTCAGCCAAGTTAGTATCAGAGGCAGTTGTTGTCGTTAGGTGTCATGCGCGTATCCTCCCAACGTGGATCCAGTACAGGAATGAGAAAGACAATACCCAGTTTAACACCTTCCTTGACCATTTATCCATAAGTAATGTTATTCATCGCAATTAGTAATATTGTCTTGCTCTGTCCCATACTTTCTAGCTTCCTCCTAATAAGACTCACATTCTTTTTCAACAGATGAGGTTCAAGTTGGATCCGAAAGATGATGCAACTAAACAAGCATGAAGTCATGTTTTTTAGTCTGCTCTGCGACACTATCGGTACCACCTTAGAAAATCTCACTTTGAAGGCAAAGCTAACAATGAAATCGCCCAAACATCTCTAGTGGAATATATTACATATGAAGACTAGACAGCCCTCGTTAAACACTGGTCTGATCCAAAGTATCAGGTAGGTTATATGTATTTGATCAGACCACATATTGAACTTGTATTTATGTATGTGCCTTACAAGTGTATCTTCTTCTAGGCTAACTATTTGAAGAACAAAACCAACCGTTCTAAAGTGAAATTCCAACAGACAACAGGATCTCGTAGCTATATTGCACACTGTGAGGCTCTTGTAAATAACTGCTACTTCCTTCTTCTTTTTGTGCCATATTATTGTATCTATATTGACTTGTTCCAAATACAGAGGAAAGCCCGTGCGGACCAAAAAGAACCTGAACCGAATGCAGTGCAAATCTTCAAGGATTGCCACACCAGCAAGATGAAGGGCATGAGCACACCAGTTCAAGCTGCTGTTGTAAGTCCTTACTCCTCCTTCCTTGAACTGACTGGTACTGTGAAGTGTTCATTTAACTACTTGGTTTGCAGCCAATGTCAATTACTCTACTCACTTTTATACACAGTTGTCTTAACGTAGCATTTCACCTTACATGGTTTAAAAGAGATGAAGGATATTCTTTTGGTCTTGATCTGTAATCTAGTTGTTATGTTCACGTGCGCACACAATGATAAAATAGCATGTTTGTTTTATATCTGTTTGCCCATGATATGAATGATGTCATACTATGTTCATCCTACTTTAAACCATGTCTCTTTATCCTTAGATGTCAATGAATGTGAGGAAATAGACAATACAGTAGGCATGCTACATGGACATATGTTTCGAAAGTGATTTTATTATGTAGTTGGCACTACAATACATGCTAATGTATTACAATAGTTCACCAAAATAAGTTATGTATAAACGTTTAACCTACTTTGTTTGTTTTTGTCTCATTAGTAACTCACTGGTACACTAATCTACAAGTTCAAACTTTCAGGAAGCTATGGAACAAATGATTGAACAGCCACAACCACCTGAAGGTGATGAGGCTACTACAGGCACAATGTCACCTCTTGCTGCAGTGCGTCAGTATCTCTCCACTAACAGTGCAAAAAGCACCTTCCTGCGTAATTCTGGGTTGGTTGTCAAGCTAACCTCGTCCAAATCGCCTACTGAACAAAATCTTCATGCTAGACAGAGTGATATATATGTGCTCCAGACACAAGTCCAATCCCTAATGGACGTTGTTTCGGAAACAAGAACAGTGGTTGAGAAATGTCGTCAGGATATGAATTGTTTTGAAACCAGACTATCAGACATTCGCTTCGTTGTTGAAGAGCAATGGCGGAAAAAAGGTGGAGATCGTGCTGCTCCATCAGATTCTACAGCCTGAAACATTAGCACTCAGGTCAAATGATCTGTGCTTCTATACATCTGATGGTGCTTTTATCTAGAAGGACTGTAAACTTTATGCCAACATGCCTTTTGTTGTATGATTGGAATTTATTTTGTTGTGATACAACATTTATGATGCTGCCACAGGCTGCAGTAATTATGACGCTATTTTTGTATAGTGTAGGTTTATCTTAGTAATGTATTCGGACGAAAGCTTCGTAGGATCCCAACATGCCAACATTCATCGGGCCATTCCAATTGGGCTAAAAACGATTACGGGCCGAAATTGGCATGTAGCCCACTAAAAATATTTGGGCTTAAATTAGCATAAGCTTTCAAATTTTTCTGGTAGGCCTGTGCCCATAGTGGGCCTTTAACAGGCCTAAACATAATTTGGGCCCTCAATAAAAATAGGCCGTTTACAGGTGTCAATATCTCAAGCCCATAAAAACCATGGGCCTTTAATAGACCGAAAGTGAGATTGGGCCCTGATTGTGCCAAATAACCCACTGGACTTAGCAGGCCGAAATGGTGGCCCATTTATGATGCGGATATTTGACAGGCCGAAATTCGGACTGGCCGTAAATGCGCTAACCTAATACACGGGCCTTTAACAGGCCGGAACTTTGGTCGGGCTAGATCATCATCATTTTTATATGGGTCGTTAATGGGCCCAATATGCCGTTGGGCCACATATGCCCCATGGTTTACGTCCGGCGTTAACATGCCGAAAATGACAACAGGCCGAAAGTGGCCCAAATCTATAGTGGGACTCTAACAGGCCGAATGACAGACATGGCCGAATATGACCCAAATCCTTCACAGTCGTTTATAGGCCGAAAGTTTTGATGGCCTGTAAATGGGCCCAAAAGAAGCCGGACCTTTAAGAGGCCGGAAATACACCGGGCCATAATTTGGCCCAATTACTTAGCGGACTGTTAACGGGCCAGAAGTGACCATTGGCTGCATTGATGACAAGTTTAGACCAGGCCGTTGATGGGCCGATTTGACAGAGAATGTTGGGCCTTTAGCTGGGCCGACCCATTATGGTCTACAGAATCTTGTGGGCCTTTAGCTGGGCCGGCCCATTGTGGTCCGCAAAATCTTGTGGGCCTTTAGCTGGGCCGGCCCATTATGGTTCGCTAAATTTTGTGGGCCTTTAGTTGGGCCGGCCCATTGTGGTCCGCTAAATCTTATCGGCCTTCGGTTGGGCCGGCCCATTTAAACTTTGTGGGCCACTTTTGGGCCGGTCCACATGTCAACATATCATAGGCCCATCTCGACCATTGGATGAGTGACACTTGTGCCAACATGGAGCTGACACGTGGATCCGTCAGCCAATGAGAATTTTACACGTGGAAAATCGGCATTGGTCGTGGCTGTTAACGGGTTATCGGATCCAAAATCCGACCCGATAGCTTAATGGTGTTCTGTTACGATGATGCCACGTGTCCGTCACCCTTGACGAAAGCACTTCTGTGACGCGCGTTTTATCGTCATGGAAGTGGACACTTCTGTGATGATAATTTTGGTAATGTCATGGAACACTTCTACGTCAGCACAGGTATGACTATCTTGATTCTGTCATAAAATTGTCATGGATGTACATGCATGACAAAAAACAAGACCTACTGTGACAAACACGTATCATCACGGAAGTGTATTTTTTTGTAGTCTCTGGAACGGTTTACTGATCGTATTCGAATCAGCAGCCTTGAATTTTTCAAATTTCTCTTTGGTTTAAGTTTTTTTTCTTTGGAAGCACCCTTTATTTGACTTGAGACTTTTCTACGGTTTACAAGTACAAGTATGGTTAATTTTAACCCGGCTTGATATTGGCTGATAAGTCGCCAATATATGAGCATCATTATACCTTCGGAAATATTGATGTCCGAAGATTGGGTTATCACCCTTACTGACCGGGTTATACAAGCTGACGGTGCAAATTCAAAAGGTCACAGGTATAAGATTATAGTTGTGTTTTAAACATTATATGTTACAACAAGCTTATCTATGATTCTTTTTTATATCAAGTTATTATGACCCACCTTGCGGTAAGCCGCCAAGGGATCTTGTGGTCTGTTTTCATGTGCAGAACAGTTAAAAGGTTTGGTCAAACATACAGAAAGCAGATGAAAAGTAAACACGGGTGAATATAACACCGCAGCTTAATGGCATTAAGCATCAAAACATGCACAATGGCACGGCCAAATAAAAGTTATTTCTATTACATGACTCCTCGAGTCCAAATGATTCATATTGTCTTTTAGCACATCACAGGTATGAGCTGCCATGCTAGACTAGCTCTCATGATTCGCCTAAAGCGTCCGGGTCAGCCTTCTTCGCTTCTTCGCCCTGTCCCCTTTCCTGGAAGGTTGAGGATGACCAGTCAATGTTGTTCAAAGCTTCAAATTCAGCTTCATCATCAACTAGTCCGGCCGGGTCAACTTCAGGGGCGAAGGTATGCTTACGGAGTGGGGGGATCAGACTGGTCACTTTATAGTGAGGCATTGGAATTCTCCAGTTTTCAGCGTCATAACCCGCCTGGTACTTGGTAAGATCCACTTCGTCAGCTATCTGGGTGGCCACAGGGTGTATCTCCTTTACACAAGCGGTAAAGTCTTCTTGTTCAAAGGGAGTACCATCCTCCTTCAAGCTTGGATAGCTAGTGGCAATGTCGGCCGGGTCTAACTCCGGTAGCCAAGCTTTGGCCCGGCTTAAAGCATTCACCGCCCCGGCTCTTGCAGTCGCCCGCCTCAGTTCGTTCAATCGTTGGGGTTGCACGGAAAGGTTCTTCAATACCTCTGCCAGGAGGGTAGCCACTTCATTTGACAAAGCCACCATTGCTAATGCACGCTGAGACCCGGTGTATAGTTGCTCCACCAGTGTATAAACTGCCTTCAGCTTGATCATCATATTTTGATTAAGATTTGAACTCCTGGGCCTGCATAAACATGATCAGGTGAGTCAATTCCAATTGTATGATCAATTGAAAGGTCCAAGTATTTCACACTTGTAGGGAGACTTACCAAAGATCGCCGAGACCATTTGAGAGACATGGCGTTTTAAGCCGGTTAATTCCCCGATTGCTTCTTCAAAAGCCGCCTCTGCCTTCTCAGCTCGGTTAGTCAATGCAATTTTTTTCATCAGCCCAGGCCTTCTGTCGGTGTCAAAACCGGCGGATCTCGGGTAGGGGGTCCCAAACTGTGCGTCTAGGCAGATGGTAACAGGAGACGAGGGACATGATGTTTTACCTAGGTTCTGGCCCTCTTGATGGAGGTAAAACCCAACGTCCTGCTTGATTAATATTGATGATGTGTGTTACAAGAGTAGATCTACCACGAGATCAAGGAGGCTAAACCCTAGAAGCTAGCCTATGGTATGATTGTTGTTCGTCCTACGGACTAAAGCCATCCGGTTTATATAGACACCGAAGAGGGCTAGGGTTACCCAGAGTCAGTTACAATGGTAGGAGATCTACATATCTGTATCGTCAAGCTTGCCTTCCACGCCAAGGAAAGTCCCATCCGGACACGGGACGAAGTCTTCAATCTTGTATCTTCATAGTCTTGGGGTCCGGCCGATGATGATAGTTCGGCTATCCGGACACCCCCTAGTCCGGGACTCCCTCAGTAGCCCCCGAACCAGGCTTCAATGACGACGAGTCCGGCGCATATGTGGTCTTCGACGTTGCAAGGCGGGTTCTCCTTCAAACTTCATGTTCCTATTGAATAGTGTCTGGCTTCCTCATAAATGTTGCGCTCCTTGGCTTCTACGCCCAATAATGGCCTTCTTCCACGTGTCGTATGAATGCGAAAAGCTAGGGTATTTTTACATTTCTCCCCCCCAGCCATGCGAACGAGCCGCCTATAAGAGAGGTGAGGATCTAGATCCAACTCACATCATCCTCCTTCCGCAAGTACTCATCGAAGCGCCTCTGACAAAAATCCATTCTATCATGGACAGTCGACGTGGCTCCTCCTCTCGCGCTCCCAGCCCTAAGCCAGGAGATTGGGGGAGATGCTCAGTTCCACACAGCGAGCTAGTGGCGCTCCAAACCGAGGGATATCTTCCCCCAGCCTTCATGGTTCCGGTTCGGGCCGGACTGGCCACCTTCCGGGGTGGAAAGCAGGCGGAGAGCGTTCCCAATCCCTCCAAAGGGGAGCGGGTATGCTTTGTCCCTTATTTAGTAAGGGGACTTGGATTTCCCATACATCCGTTTCTCCGGGGGCTCCTAGAGTTCTACGGACTCCAGCTTCACCACCTTACACCTGCCTCCATTTTGCACATCGCGGGCTTTGTAGCTCTTTGCAAGTTGTTCCTGGGCATCGAGCCCCATTTTGCACTGTGGAAGAGATTGTTTTGCCTTGTGCCCCGTTCTCACGAGGGGTTGATATATCAAGTGGGCGGAGCCGAAATATGGCGCATCGCCGGGACCGGATATCCATCCGGCACCCTGAAGAAGGCGTCCGAAGATTGGCCTTCGGAATGGTTCTATACGGAGGACGCTCCTCTCCGGATCCAGTTTGGATCGGCCTCCCGGAGTTCAGCAATGCCCCCTTGAATAAACGCCTGAGTTGGCGCCCACGGAGCCCTCAACGGGAGGATGATGGGAGCGTCCATTATCTGATGGGCCGGATTAGGCTACTGGCCCACTCCGGATTGACCATGATTGGAATCATGGCCACGTGCATTATGCGAGGGGTGCGGCCGCTCCAATATAGGGGCCACCCCATGTGGGACTTCAATAGGGAGAACGACGCCACCTGTCATGGCCGCAAGGGGCCAGGATCGGCCGCGGATCTGGTGAAGATCATGTCCGGCTTGTACAAGGGGGAGAAGGAAGACTTTCTCCAGACGAGCCCATTGAATGGGTTCTCCATGAATAACCCTCGGAGCTGGGTAAGCGAACATTTATTCATTTGACCCGTGCTTTTGAAGTTAGATGCCTTACTCTATGATTTTGACGCAGGAACTGCGTCAGGATGTGGAGGGCATACACAGTCCGGCTCCACAACCCGAGGATCCGGGAAGATCCCTTGATCTGGCTTCCGAAGAGGATCCGGACATAAAGGTGGATTTGATTGACGGGGTGTTCCACCAGCTCAGCATAGATAATGCTTTGGTCGCCATTACGGCTGACTACGCTGGCTTGTGTCCGGCTTCCCAGGTGAGTACGACCGAAGTTCCGACACCGTTGCTTTGTTAATGCTTATTTCTGACCACCGCGCACCAATGGTGCTCGGCAGGCGGTGCCTTCACGGCAGGAAGCCAAGCCTACGGCGACTGACAAAACGAGGTCAGTTCGGCCCAGCAGGCGGAAGAGGAGTGCGGCGCGAATCGAAACGTCGCCGCAAAGGTATGGTGCACCATTGTCCTTTAAGGGAAAAAATCCTGGGAGGCATATTAATGCTCATGATTCTTCCAGGAGAAAAGGCCGGACTAAGTCCGGAGAGGGTGCCCACCAAGCCTCCGCCAGCCAGGCTCCAACGCCTGGTCCGGAAGGGGAGGCGAGCGCAAGGCGTGAGCCGGACGCTCCTCCAATGGAGGATGCCGACAGGTTGTCCGCCACCAGGTCTGAGGTGGAGAGCGCCATGAATCATAGGCGCCGTCAGACAGTTCTTCGTGACGCGTGTTTCTCCCCTGAGGCGTTAAATGCCTTTAATGCGGGAGACGCGCACCTCCGTGCTGCTCAAGATGGTTTAACCAAAGCCACGGAGCAGTATGTAAAGGACATACGGGTAAGGAATTTTAATGGCTATATATGCCAGTAGCCCCCGAGACTTAAAATAGTTAAACTAACTGATTTAAGGATCATTTGTTATGCAGGATCTTACTGAGAAGAATACCCACCTGTCTCAGGAGCTTCAAGAGTGCAAGGCCCAACTTGAGGCCGCACTAGCCGTTGTCGGGGGAGCCACGGTGACCCCCTCTGGTAATTCATATTTTGAAAAGAGAAGTAGTTAACAAAATGCGGTGGATGCGTATATCTGACAATAATATTGCAAAGAGCGTCGGACAAGATCCGGACAAGCAATAGCTACTGCGCCAGTTGAAGGCCGGCGAGAGGGTGCTTACGAAGGTGCAGCAGGAGAGGAACAAACTCCAAGATGCCCACACCCAGCTTGGAGAAGAGCTAAAAGGTGTTCGGGCCGAGCTGTCTGGCTCCTTGAAGGAGAATCAGCGGCTTCGTCGCGGCATCTATAGTAAGTGCTTGAGCAAACTCTTTTGAAAAGAAGAGTTCGGTGAGGAGGTCGGTTGACAGAAATATGTCTGTAGGTGTGCTCACAGGTCGCCCTATGGAGGAAATGCCCGGTTCCACGGGTGACCAACTTCCCGAGCTGGTGCAACTGCTTGAACGTGTTCGGCAGGCGATGAGTGGCGTCGTTCAGGCCTTATGGCCTTCCGTCTCCCTACCTGAGGGCCTTGGAGGGCTTGCTGAGAAGCTTCAGGGAGTACGGCGATGTCTCCGTCTGTGGAAGATATCGGCCTGCCGTCAAGGTGCCAGGGAGGCCTGGGCCATGGTGAAGACGCGGTACCCGAAGGCTGACCCAAACCACATGGCCGAGGTCGGACCTGCGGGGCCTGATGGGAAGGAGATCCCTGTGAGCTTGATGTACGGCCAAGTAGAGCTGGCCGCAAAATATTCCCAACAGGACTGTAAATTAGACAGCCTGTTAGATGGGATTGAAGAGGAGTACAATCAGTCAGTTTGACGATGTAATTTAAAAATGACATGTAAAATGCCTTCTAGCCGGATTGTAGATCGTTTGCCTTTGCGGACCGTTTCGCTTCAACCTCGGGACCCAACAGTCCGGAGTGTGTCCGAATACCCTGACGGTTATAAAAGAACCGGGGCATGCATGGAGACAAGGCGTAGGGGTCATAATTGCTTTATCAGACAAGTGCCCAACTAGCTATGTTATATTACATGGTTAGTAAGAAACATCTTCCAGGGAGAATAGTTCCGTTAAGGGTTCCTTTCCCTGGGAGGCATGCCCTAAAGTGCATGTCCGGACTGCGAAAAAAGCAGAGAAAGCATCTGGGGGCAGATAAATAGGTAAGTAATAAATCATCTTTCAGGTCACCGACCGAATATTCCCTTAAGAACGCTAGCCTTCGGCTTCACCCAGTCTGAGGTACACATCCGGCTTACCCGGCAGTAACAATCGCAGAGGTGCTCCCTTTACCTCCTAGCCGAACAATCGGGAACGTAGGGGTAAGCACAGGAGCCAGGCAACCCGGCTTGGCCAAAACTTAAGTCATATCGATGCATATAATGGTGATCAAAAGGTACATGCGGAAGTGTGACACATGTGGTGGGCATGAAGCCCATATAAATAAGCTTCTGTTAAAGAAGCCCCCAGGTATAACGAGTGCGAGTAGCACATCAAGTAAATGCGAACAAAGCACAGATCAGCCCTCAAGAGGTTTGTGCTAAAGAAAAGGGGAGGAGAAAGGAGGGAAAACAAGGACAGCGAAAAATATGAAAGGTGGATAGAGGAAGGAGACGAACCCTGAGTCCGGCACTCGGCGTAAAATCTTCGGAGACGGGCTGCGTCCCATGGGTTTGGCTCGAGTCGGTTGTCAGATGCGTTGCATAGACGATATGCACCGCCGGTAAGGACTTGGTCGATGATGAAGGGACCTTCCCATTTGGGCTTAAGTTTGTCCTTTTTCTTGTCCAGCAGGCGTAGAACTAGCTCACCAACGTTGTAAGTTTTGGCCCGTACTTCTCTGCTTTGATATCTTCGAGCCTGCTGTTGATAGAATGTGGAACGAGATTTTGCCACGTTGCGCTCCTCCTCTAAAGCGTCCAGACTGTCCTGCCGATCTAACTCGGCTTCTCTTTCCTCGTACATGCGCACGCGAGGTGAGTCATGAATTATGTCGCAGGGCAAAACTGCCTCAGCGCCGTATACCATGAAAAATGGTGTGAATCCAGTTGTGCGGTTTGGCGTGGTCCGCAGCCCCCAGAGTACGGAGTCTAGCTCCTCTACCCAATGCGTGTTAGATTCCGTGAGGGACCGCACTAATCTGGGTTTGATGCCGCTCATGATTAGACCATTTGCTCGTTCCACTTGACCGTTAGTTTGAGGGTGATAGACCGAAGTGTAGTCGAGCTTGATGCCCATGTTTTTGCACCAGAGTTTAACCTCATCGGCCGTGAAATTCGTGCCGTTATCAGTGATGATGTTGTGGGGGACGCCAAAACGGTGTACTACCCTGGATATGAAGTCTATCACAGGTCCGGATTCTGCCGTTTTAACCGGCTTGGCCTCTATCCATTTGGTGAATTTGTCCACCATGACCAATAAGTATTTGTGCTTGTGGGTTCCCCCTTTAAGGGGTCCAACCATGTCAAGCCCCCAGACCGCGAACGGCCAAGTGATGGGTATAGTTTTGAGGGCGGTGGGTGGCATGTGGCTCTGATTAGCAAAGAGCTGGCAACCAACGCATCGTTGGACTAAGTCCTAAGCATCTGCCCGGGCTGTCGGCCAATAAAATCCTGTACGGAAGGCCTTGCCTACAAGTGCCCGGGCTGCCGCGTGGTGCCCGCCGAGTCCGGCATGAATTTCAGCCAGGAGATTTCGCCCTTCCTCTTCGGAGATACACCTTTGAAGGACTCCGGTTGTGCTTTTCTTATAAAGTTCTCCCTCATGGACCTTGTAGGCTTTAGATCGCCGAACTATGCAGCGGGCCTCATTTTGGTCTTCGGGAAGTTCCTGCCGGATTAGGTAGGCTAGGAATGGTTCCGTCCACGGGGCAATTACTGCCAGTATTTCGTGGGCCGAATCTGTTATTTCATTGGCCGAGCCACCGATTGTGTCGGAATGTTCTGCGTTAGGTGATGCAGTTTGTTCCGGATTGTTATTTCCGGACTCCCCTTCCCATAATACGGATGGCTTAAAGAGCCGTTCCAGGAAGATGTTTGGAGGGACGGCATCACGTTTTGCGCCGATGCGTGCTAACACGCCTGCTGCCTGGTTATTATCCCGGGCTATGTGGTGGAATTCGAGTCCCTCAAACCGGGCTGACATTTTTAGCACAGCGTTACGGTAGGCTGCCATTTTCGGATCCTTGGCGTCAAAGTCTCCATTTATTTGGGATATTGCGAGGTTCGAATCCCCGCGCACCTCTAGGCGTTGAATACCCATGGAGATTGCCATCCGGAGGCCATGTAGAAGGGCCTCGTATTCGGCTGCATTGTTGGAGTCCATGTACATTATTTGAAGTACGTATTGGACTGTGTCTCCGGTTGGGGACGTCAGGACGACGCCAGCCCCCAAGCCCGCCAACATTTTGGAGCCGTCGAAATGCATGATCCAATTGGAGTATGCGCCGTACTCTTTAGGGAGTTCGGCTTCGGTCCATTCGGCGACGAAGTCGGCCAGGACTTGCGACTTTATAGCTCGCCGTGGTTTGTAGGTTATGTCAAATGGTAAGAGCTCGATGGCCCATTTTGCAATCCTGCCCGTCGCGTCGCGATTGTTTATAATATCGTTGAGAGGTACTTCGGAGGCCACCGTTATGGAACACTCTTGAAAGTAGTGTCGCAGCTTCCGGGATGCCATGAACACCGCATACGCTATCTTTTGATAATGTGGGTACCGGGACTTGCATGGAGTCAAGACAGTGGATACGTAGTACACTGGTTTTTGAAGAGGTAATTTGTGCCCTTCTGTTTCTCGTTCGACGACGAGTACCGCACTGACAACTTGATGTGTTGCTGCGATATATAATAGCATTGGTTCGCCCAGGTTGGGCGCGGCCAGGACCGGATTTGTTGCCAATACGGCTTTAATTTCCTCGAGTCCGGCCGTGGCAGCATCCGTCCATTCGAAATGTTCGGTGCGCCGGAGGAGGCGATAGAGGGGCAGTGCCTTTTCTCCCAAACGGGAGATGAAGCGGCTTAGAGCCGCCATGCATCCGGTTAGCTTTTGAATTTGCTTGAGGTCTTTTGGGATATCCAATTGTGACAGGGCTCGGATTTTGGCCGGGTTTGCTTCAATTCCTCTACCGGATACAATGAAGCCCAAGAGCTTTCCGGCTGGTACGCCGAAAACACATTTTTCCGGGTTGAGCTTAATGTCATATGCTCGGAGGTTGTCAAATGTCACCCTCAAGTCGTCTACTAGAGTTTCGACGTGTTTGGTCTTGACGACCACATCGTCTACGTATGCCTCGACTGTTTTGCCTATCTGGGTGGCCAGACATGTCTGAATCATGCGCTGATATGTTGCGCCGGCGTTTTTGAGTCCGAAGGGCATTGTGTTGAAGCAGAATGGTCCATATGGAGTAATAAATGCTGTTGCAGCCTGGTCTTTTTCCGCCATCTTGATTTGATGGTATCCGGAGTATGCGTCGAGGAAGCACAATGAATCGTGCCCTGCGGTAGCGTCGATGATTTGGTCGATGCGGGGGAGAGGGAAGGGGTCCTTTGGGCAGGCCTTGTTAAGGTCTTTGAAATCGACACAAAGGCGCCAGGATTTGTCCTTTTTTGGTACCATTACCAGATTGGCTAGCCAGTCCGGATGTTTGATGTCTCTGATGAATCCGGCTTCTAAGAGTTTGGCTAGCTCCTCTCCCATTGCCTGTCTTTTCGGTTCAGAAAATCGCCGAAGAGCCTGTTTGACTGGCTTGAATCCTTTTAGGATATTTAGGCTGTGCTCTGCCAGCCTGCGTGGGATTCCTGGCATGTCTGAAGGGTGCCAGGCGAAAATGTCCCAATTTTCCTGAAGGAATTCTCGTAGTGCAGCTTCTACATCAGGATTTAATTGTGCCCCAATGGAGGCCGTCTTTGTGGGGTCCGTTGGATGGACCTGGAATTTGACTATTTCGTCTGCTGGTTTAAAGGAGGTGGATTTGGACCTCTTATCGAGTATCACATCGTCCCTATCCACCATGGAGCGCAGCGCAGTTAGTTCCTCTGCCGCTAAGGCTTCGGATAATGCCTCTAGGGCTAGTGCGGCTGTCTTATTTTCAGCGCGGAGTGTTGTATCTGGATCACTGGCAAGAGTGATTATTCCATTGGGTCCGGGCATCTTGAGCTTCATGTACCCGTAATGGGGTATAGCTTGGAAGATTGTGAATGCCTCTCGCCCTAACAAGGCGTGATATCCGCTGCCGAATGGGGCCACTTGGAATGTGACCTCTTCGGACCTGTAGTTGTCCGGCGAGCCGAACACTACATCTAGCGTGATTTTTCCTGTGCAGCGTACTTCTCGACTGGGGATTATTCCCCTGAAGGTTGTGCTGCTTCGCTCAATGCGACTCCAGTCAATTTCCATTTTTTGAAGGGTTTCTTCGTAGATGAGGTTTAATCCGCTGCCGCCATCCATGAGTACCTTGGTAAGACGAAAGCCGTCCACTATTGGACTGAGGACCAATGCGGCTGGTGCTCTGGCTGTTCGGAATTTAGGTTCGTCGCTGGCATTGAAGGTGATAGCCGTGTCGCTCCATGGATTTGCTGTTGCTACTTGGTAGACTTCGGCGAGGCTGCGGATTGTTCGTTTTCGCATGTTATTTGATGCGAAAGTCTCGAAGACTGTTAATACCGTACTGGTACTGCTGGGCTGGTTGTCCGGGGCTAAAAAGCCTTCGCCACTTTTGGCCACCTGCCGTAGTATCCAACATGCTCGAAGGCTATGTGTTGGAGTGGCGCCCTCCGTACTGTGGATTTTGCAGGGTCCGTTGAGCCATCCCTCCAGTACGGTTCCGTACCCTTTAGGGGGTTTTTGCTTTTTGGTTTTTAACCCAGGTGCTTGAGTATGACGCACTCTTTTATTTCGGACTGGGGTTGTATTCAGGGCCGGATTGTCCCAGAACCTAGTTTCGGTTTTCCAGGCACTCTCCATCGCACAGTATTTTTGTACAATGGTCGCAAGGTCGGCGAAGCGTGTAACTTCGCGATGACTGATGGCGTTTATGATTCCCTTGTCCGTGCAATTGTTGCAGAAAATTGAAATCGCGCTTTCTTCACGGCAGTCATTTATCCTGTTCATAACCAGGAGGAATCTGGCCCAGTAACGATGTACTGTTTCGTCGGGCTCTTGCCGTACTTGAGATAGATCGCTTATGTTTGGGTGGTGGGTGGAATTAAGTTTGGAACCCCGCCCGATCTGAGGCTCGAAGGCCAAGAGGTTTCCGAATTTGGAAGCTTGGTTTGTTGGATACTTTCCAACGAACCTAGTCCGATGCCTGACTCTAGGTTCAGTATTTGATTGGCGTCCGTCCCTTCGCGGGAATCCGGCATGGAGGGATCGGGAATCCGGACATAGTTGGTTTTCAACATAGAAGAAGAGTTGCCGCATTGTTCCTCTACCACAACCATGCGGTGGGTAGCCTGGGGAGAGTTAATTTCTCTCAGATCGGTTTTAAGCCCAATCTGATCATAGTCTGTAGCGACTCCCAGGGCGGCGATACGATCCAAGAGCTCGTTTACAGAGGAGAGCTCAATCGGATCTAACTGCTCGGTGAATTCCGAGCTGACGCGAAGATCGTTTTTGATGACCTGAGAGGTCATTGTTGGAGCGGTGGCCGAACAGGCGGTCATAAGGAAACCGCCTAGCCGGATAGTTTGGCCGGCGGCCAAAGCCCCCTTGACGATGGTGCCGTCTTTAAAGACAGGAAAAGGCATCCTTCCTGATCGCGACGGCACAGAGGAACTCTCAATGAAAGCACCAATGTCGGTGTCAAAACCGGCGGATCTCGGGTAGGGGGTCCCGAACTGTGCGTCCAGGCGGATGGTAACAGGAGACGAGGGACACGATGTTTTACCCAGGTTCGGGCCCTCTTGATGGAGGTAAAACCTTACGTCCTGCTTAATTAATATTGATGATGTGTGTTACAAGAGTAGATCTACCACGAGATCAAGGAGGCTAAACCCTAGAAGCTAGCCTATGGTATGATTGTTGTTCGTCCTACGGACTAAAGCCATCCGGTTTATATAGACACCGGAGAGGGCTAGGGTTACCCAGAGTCGGTTACAATGGTAGGAGATCTACATATCCGTATCGCCAAGCTTGCCTTCCACGCCAAGGAAAGTCCCATCCGGACACGGGACGAAGTCTTCAATCTTGTATCTTCATAGTCTTGGAGTCCGGCCGATGATGATAGTTCGGCTATCCGGACACCCCCTAGTCCGGGACTCCCTCACCTTCTTTTCTGCTTCAAATTCTTTCTTCAGTTTTTCTTGTTCAGAAACGCTGAATTTGAACTTGGAGTCGGCTCTTTGGGTTTCTGTCTCTTGGGACTCAAGGCGGTTCTTCAGGTCAGTCACCTCTGATTCAAGTTGACTCGTGGTGGCCTATGCAAATACAGGGTCAAAATCAAGAAAATTTTGATGCAATATTAAGTCCCAAGCACTTTGCAAGCAATAATTATTGGCACTTGGGGGCTAATGTCTACTAAAGAATTTTACTTAAAATGGCGGTTCATGATAGTAAGTCCCAAGCACTTTGCAAACAATAATACTTGTCACTTGGGGGCTAATGCATATTGCTGTTCAAAACTTTGTAAGTATTTCATTTTATAATCATATGAAGGACTGGTTCAACCATGCTGGTTAAGCCGTCCCTTGGGGACTACGGAGTAAGCCGAGTTTTTTCCATGCTTTATCCATCTATGCTAGTGATGTCATTAAATCTGTTTCTAAGTCTACAGCATATTCATCATAAGCAATAGACTTGGGGGCTGGCATAGTAAAGATAAATGAATGCAGAGAAAGGGGTTGTACCTCAAATTTTTGGTGCATCTGTTTCACCATGTCAATCTCAAGGTTCTGGCTGCTATGCACTTGGCTCATGTAGCTAGAAAAGATGTCTCCAATACTCATGTGAGCATAGTCAACAACGTCAAGCTTGACCCGGCGGTGATCCAGAAGTTCCTCCTTGGCGGAACACTTGGCCAGCATGATTGGCCTTCCCAGTTCAGCAAAGCCGGTTCTGGTGATCTCAACGTCAGTGTCTTGAGGATCATCCATCCTAACCGGGTTAGGAGCTTCCGGGTTTTCTGAGCCATCAACGGCTCTCTCAGCAGGTAGGTCAGCAGTTGAAGTTGGTATGTCTTGAGCTGGCTCAGGTGGCGGCTTATGAGTTGATGATTCAGGCGCGGCTGTTGTAAGTACTGGCTCGGTCACGACCGTATCTTCAGTCGGCTTGCTCTTCTTGACCCGTTTGCTGGGTTTGGCTTGTCCACTGTATCAAATCAAAAGGTTAATACATATGCAATGGATTGAAATGAATATCGGATAAGCAGGTTATCATTACCCTGGTGCGGTTTTAGAAGCCGGCAGGGTGGACTGCATTGAGTCGCCAGAGGAAAGGGAAGTTTCCTGATAATCCAAATCAGAAGAATTGAGAGGTTGGCGAGTGAGACCCGCCAAAGGATATAAGGAAGTCAAATCAGAGGTGACCTCGGTCTGGCGCTTCTTTGGGGTGTTTGGCAAGCCGGAGGAGAGCTCCGCGTCCTTGCTAGTCCGGGTCTGCTTCCGGCTCTCATGAATCTGTCGCTTCAAAAGAAATTGAGGATCTTGATAAGCTAAGGGATGTGAAAATCTTACTTTCTGGGTTACTCTGCAGATTTTCTGTCTTCGCAAAGGCTCAGAGTCGGAGGAAATGATAGTGACCTCCTCAGCCTTGTTACGGCTGGCTCCTGTGTCCTCCTGCTGATAATCAGTGTCAATAAGATGCTTAAAAAAGGAGCCAAGAGAGTCAAGGGCTACCTCCGACTCAGAAGAATCTTCTAGCTGAAGCAAGTCGGGGGCGGTGGCTTTCTTACCCTTCTTCTTGGCAGCCTCTTTCCTGGCAGCTTTCTTCTCCTTCCTGGCTTTCTTGGCAGCCTCATGGTCATATTTGACCTTCCAGAATTTGTCACCCACCTGCGAGAATTAGCAAAGGTATGAGTGTGGATAAAACATCGAAAAACTAAAGTAATTTGTTCGGAGGGGCGGTTTACCTTTGGAGCCGTGTTAGCTTTGCGGAAGGGGGCTAAGCCCACTTTACCACAATCTGCCAGGCTCTCGTTCAAAAGGGACTTTGTCATATCATTGATGACATCCTCAGGTAAGTCGTTAGGGCTGTGCCGCAGAGGGTCGTCCTTTCCACCCGTGTAGGTACACATCAAGCCGGGGCGGAGGCTCAACGGAATGACTCGCCAGGCAAGCCAAACCCGGACCAAGTCGATGCCAGTTAACCCATTCCTCAGAAGAGCTTTGATCTTGGCTAAAGTGGGGGCAAGTGTTTTCCGTTTGGCGGCTGTAATCTTGTCAGGCAACTGGTGGTTGGGCCCAAGATGAAGAGCACGAAAGCTGGGCAGAGGGTTTTCACCAGCCGGAGAGGTGTCTTGGCAGTAAAACCATGTCTTATTCCAGTCTTTTGGATGACTCGGCAGGTTGGCATAAGGAAAAATTATGTCCCTACGACATTGGATTGAGACACCACCAAGTTCTAAGCTCTGACCGCTGGCGCACTCATTCTGGCGGTTCAAATAGAATAGCTCTCTGAAGAGCAAAATATTGGGTTCTTCTCCAAGATATACTTCACTAAATACTTGGAAGTTGCAGATGTTAGACATGGAATTGGGTCTGATGTCTTGTGGGTGAAGATCAAAGAAGTGCAACACATCTCTGAAGAATTTTGAGCCAGGAGGAGAGAACCCCGGTTCATATGATCCGTGAAAACAATAACTTCTCCCTCTTTGGGCTGAGGAAATTCCTCCTCCGGGTCAGGAGCACGATAGGACATGATTTCTTTCTTCGGCAGATAGCCGGTCTTCACAAAGTTGTCAAGGGTGCTATCTGTGACAATGGATTTGACCCAGTTGTAGGAAGTAGGTGCTTTTGGTGCCATTGTGATGAAAGCCTAAGACAAAGTAAAAAGGGCCGGTTCAAATTTAAGCCGGGCAGGAAAAACAATACAGTTCATATTCAAGATGGCGGCTTATGAAGGGGCCTACTGGTATAAGGATAATTATGTCAAGATCATTTAAGCCGCCATAGGCTGTATAAGCCGTCTGAACTGTTTAAACCGCCGTGGGTGGTCAAAGTATAAATTAAGCATTGCCTCTTTAAATGCCGGTGATCAGAGTCGCCATGGCTGGATGAATCTAATAAGTGCAGATTTTTGCCTAAGTGTTGCATAAACAGGTTTCACAAGCTGCAACTATTATTTTGGATCAAATGGACGTTCAGAAAAGAAAATTTTCTAGACCTAAAAACATGGTATAGAGAAGTTCATGTGTTCTAATGTGGATTCTTTACAAAGAAAGAAGATCTGCTAGTGCCTAAAGTGGATGCGGAATAGTTACCGCACGAGATCTACGCTACTGTTGGATCGAAAAGAGCTATGGCAGAAGAAAACACGAAGAACTGGGATGAACTCCGAACTGTACAGAAGAACTCGACTAACCCTAGCATGGATCTATGGTGCAGAAAGGGGAAAACTTACAGCAGTAGATTTGTTGCGGAAGGGCGGCGCCGTTCTCTGATCAAGTTCAGGTCGATGCAGCGGCCAAGGTTGACGGAGACGAGGTGCGCTGCGGTGGCGGCGGTGGAGCTTGAGTGACAGATGGGGGCGAGAGGAAGAAGACGAAGAAAGGGAAGAATGAAGAAGACCTAGTCGGGTCTATTTATAAGGAAGGACCATTAAAAGAGCACGAAAAACGAGGAGGCCAAAAACATAAATTATCCAACTGCAAGGACGCCTCGATTTTCAGGATGGTCATCAAGATAAAGATCCGTTGGGATACATTGAACAAAAAAACAAAAAAACATGCATTTATGGCAGGTGATGTCATGGCGGGTTACAACAAATCCAGAGGATGACGTCATGGCAGGTTACGGAAATTTCATAAGGTCAGAAGACTTTTCTTAAGTGTTGAAGATTGACATGAACTAGTCCAAATCAATCTGGGGCCTAATGTTGGGGATATAATTATTAGTATGACCCGCCCAGAAGGGGCCGGGTTATGCTTACAAATATTCTTGAAGCCCATGACTAAGGATAAAGATGGCGGTTCAGTTAAGGGTCCAAAACCCAGAGGCGACTTAAGGCCCATAGTGATAAACTGACATATGTGCGTGACTTGTATTGTAAGGCAAGAATAGTTAAGAGACCGAGCCGGACACTGTTTATGAGCCGGCCGGGACTCTGTAAGCCGTTGGGCGTCGACCTCTGTATATAAAGGGACGACCCAGCGGCGGTTCAGGACAAGTAACATCAACTCGAGAGCTAGGTCAAGCGATTCGCTCCCTGGTTATCGAGACATAAGCAATCCCACTCAAAAGTAGATCGTAGGATTTTACCTTCACCGTAAGGGGCCGAACCAGTATAAACCTCGTGTCCTTTGTCCCGATTAACCCCTTTAAGCTTTCTAGTTGTGATGGCTTCACGACTAAGTCCTTTCACTAGGACATCTGACGTGACAATTTCACGACAACCACCTTATAGATGCCGTTGATGCAGACCACAATCTGCATCCGCTCGTGGACTACCTCCCAAGCTCCGCGTCGGTGCTGAAGCAAACGTAGTCGCAACGGCGGAGCCCGGGGACATAGGTCCACCACGGGGATGCCGCTGCCACCACGCCATCCTTATTTGAACAAACTAATTTCCAAAACCATCCCCAACCATAGGACCGATTGCCTTGTCAGAATAGGATCTGAAGAAACTTTATTCAGCATCGTCATTGCCGCCGCCGAAGCCGAGACGATGGACAACCTAAAAACATAAACTACGAGAGTAAAATACGAGCCACACGCGTGAATCCGGCGACCCCCCTCATCACCGACAACCGAGGTCGCCACTGAAGGGCGGCGGCGGTGAAGACTCCTGCTGGCTGGAGATCGCCTTTCTTTCTTTGAGAGAAAGAAAGAAAGCGAACGACGTTCCTCCTGCCAGAACTTGGAAGGAATCGGAGAAATGCTAGCAAGTTTTTTTTTTTTGGTATCGGGCATGCTTTATGAGTATTTTTTTTGAGTAACTTATGAGTATCTCCTTTCTTTGTTATACATATGATGGATGTACGTACAGGTAAAGGGAATAGATAGGCAAAAAACAGTATGTAACTGTGTCAGATAAGATGGCAATTGTCTAGCAAGTCCTTTTTTTGTCAAATAAGCCCTCCCGCTGTATGAGATGTGAATTCCGAAGCGAAAGTACCTTTCTACACTGGGTTGAACAGGAAAATAGAAAAATAGAAAAAAAATTCAAAAAATTCTTAATTTTATTTATGTCATACTTTCACAAATGTTTATTGTGCACGCATAATTTCATCACGAAATCACATTGGTGAAAGTCGTGCCAAAAAAGAACAATGCTATTTTTGCTCAAGTAACAAGGAACCCCAATCTGTAGTTGTATGTTTTCCTTTTCCTTCTGAGATATGGTTGTATCTTGAAATCTTTCGTTTAACTGATTTTTATAGGAATTATTTCCACATGGGTTGTTTGATTTGTTGAATCTTATCTTACAAATTTTTAGGGTATAGGAAAGAAAATACACTTCCAATAGGGACCCCTACCTCACCCGATACTCTAGCTCAGCCGCTACCACCACATCACCCACCTTCAGCATCCCCCAAGCGCTCTCTCTGGCCTCTTTGTGCACCTCCATGACGTCGTCCACGTCTGACCTACTTCCCAGCTTCTTGATGTTGAGCTTTGCTCCACCCAGCTTCATGTCCCGAAGTGGGGTGGCCTTCACTGTATTTCGATGTCATCCATCCTCCCCACGCAACCCCGTGATATCCGGCAAAAATCTAGGAGGGTGGCGGCACAGGAAAACAAACATTGACGGTGTGATCAAAAAAGATGAAGGGAAAAGCAAAAATAAAATAGAAAACTGAGCTGGTGACTTTTTCGCGAATACGTAAAGCTTGCATATCATTGCATTGATAGGAGGAGTATAATGAATACAAAGGGGGTACAACACATGACACGAACACACAAGCGTGAACATGGTGCCAGGGGCAGAGACATAAGGGATGCCCGACACAAATAGAGGATACACCACAGCTAAACCTACCAAGCCCGAACCAAAAATGACAATGTCGAACTAGCAAGAATTCCAACACCGCCTAAGCCAAAACCGAGAACACCGTGAGCGAGTAAGATAGCGTCTTCAAGAAGGAAGTCGACACCGAGACGTTGTCGCCATCCGGTCCGGAGGAACCAGACCTAGGGTTTCCCCTGAGCTCGAAGAGGGACGCAACAGAGGGCCTTGACAACGCCTCCAAGAAGGGAAACGACATCCGCAGATGCCGCCGCTGCCAGCATCAACAAGCCAAGCAAGGATTTCTCCTTGGCCTAAGGCTGAGCAATCCCATAGCCGCCGTACCTGGAGTCGGAGATGAGGAAGCCAATGCTGGTCGGAGCCACCATGACAGAAGGGGGGTGGCGGGGCTGCACCTATCGTCAGAGGGTGGCACCGCTTCCAGACCCACAAGCGTTGGATCTGGCGAAAGGGGGGCTTTGGGTCGTACAGGGTAGGGCAGGCGGCAAAGCAAACCATGAGAGGGTGGGACGACGACGATCAACAACGCCGGTAAGCAGGGACTGGAGGGATACAGATCCATGTTGTCGTGGCCATAACCGTTGGGATGTCGGTGAACCAGATGAGCTGGAAGGGACGCAACTGCTGGGTCGTGAAGGCCGGAGCTGCCCGGCAGGAGACTCCAGCCATGGGCAATGAAGAGACGTGGGTCCAAGGTGGCCGGGGCCGGAGCAGCCCATCAAGTACCCGCTTGAGGAGCCTCGGTACTGCTACTAGCGCCATAGCCTCGTCGCATCCGCTGATTTATGGGTCTGATTCGTCGGACAAAGGAAAATGAAAAATGGAGTTATGGAAAGGAAAGAAAATATAAGACTCTAGAAAAGAAAGAACAAAGATATCGTAATTAAGCATGACAAGAGGGCATGGAAACCGTGTGACTGCAGAAACCTCCGCCTGCGTACCAACTGACAGAAAGTAGCAAAGCTCTCTCCACTGCGCACGGCCATTCCCGACGTCGATGCCCCTCCGCATCCGCATCCACCGCCGCTGATCCTATCCCCCTGCATCTATCCCTCCGCCTCCGTCTCCGTTGCTCCTCCCCATCCTGCACCTAACCCGCATCCGCCTCCGCCGCCCGTCCTCCTTTACATCTCCGTTGTCCCGCATCCGCCTCCGCCGCTCCTTCACCACCGCCCATGTCAAGCCTCCGCGTCCTCCGCCGCAGCTCCACCTCCACCTCCACCTCCACCTCGCCGCCCTCGCGCTCCTGGTCTCCCACCGCAGCCTTTGCCGCGGCCACAGAGCGTGTCCGCGCCGGGACGCTCAGCCAAGATGATGCACACCACCTGTTCGACGAATTGCTGCGGCAGGTCACCCCGGTCCCCGAGCGCCCCCTCAACGGCTTCCTCGCCGCCCTCGCACGTGCTACGTCCTCTGCCGCCTGCATCAGAGATGGTCCCGCCCTCGACGTCGCCCTCTTCAACCGCGTGTGCCGAGAACAAGCCGGCCCGCGGGTGGCGCCTCTCACAGTCCACACGTACAACATCCTCATGGACTGCTGCTGCCGCGCGTCTCGCCCGGACCTAGGTCTTGCCTTCTTCGCTCGCCTCCTCAGGACAGGCCTGAAGACAGATGAGATCACCGCCAACACCTTCCTCAAGTGCCTCTGCTACGCAAAACGGACGGATGAGGCTGTGAACGTGCTGCTTCATAGGATGTCCGAGCTTGGCTGTGTGCCTAATGCCTTCTCATACTCCATTGTTCTGAAGAGCTTATGCGACAATAGCATGAGTCAGCGGGCGCTCGACCTGCTCCAGATGATGGCGAAAGAAGGAGGTGCCTGCTCCCCCAACGTGGTGGCATATAGCACGGTCATCCATGGCTTCTTAGGAAGGCGAAACAGGCAAGGCATGCAATCTGTTCCATGAAATGATGCAGCAAGGTGTCGAGCCCAGTGTGTGGACATATAGTTCAATCATTGATGCATTGTGCAAGGCAAGAGCAATGGACAAGGCAGAGCTAGTGCTTCAGCAGATGGTTAACAAAGGTGTTCAACCCAATAATGTCACATATAATTGCATGATCCATGGATATTCCACATCTGGGAGGTGGAAAGAGGCTGCTAAATTGTTTAGAGAAATGAAAAGCCGGGGCCTTATACCAGATACTTTTACTTGCAACGCCTTAATGACTTACCTTTGTAAGCATGGAAGAAGCAAAGAAGCTGCAGAAATTTCTGATGCCATGACTGCCAAAGGCCACAAGCCGGATATCGTCTCATACAGTATTTTGCTTCATGGGTATGCCAATGAAGGATGCTTTGCTGATATGATTGATCTCTTTAATTCAATGGAAAGGAACGGCATTGCAGCCGACTGCCATGTTTTCAGCATATTAATCGGTGCGTATGCTAAATGTGAATTAATGGATGAAGCTATGCTCAAATTTACTCAAATGCGGCGACAAGGAGTGAGTCCTGATGCGTTCACATATTCAACTGTAATAGTCGCACTTTGTAGAGTGGGTAGGCTGGCTGATGCAATTGGCAAATTTGGTGAGATGATTGCTATGGGAGTACAGCCGGACAGACCTGTTTATCGCTCCCTAATTCAGGGTTGTTTTATGCATGGTGGCTTGGTTAAAGCCACAGCTGGTTTCTGAAATGATGAACAGAGGTATTCCTCGGCCTAACATTGTGTTCTTCAATTCAGTAATAAACAGTCTGTGCAAAGAAGGAAGGGTTATGGATGCACATGATGTCTTAGACTTGGTTATAGGCATAGGTGAGAGGCCTGATGTCATTACATTTAATTCACTGATTGACGGATATTGCTTAGTTGGGAAGATGGATAAAGCATTCAAAGTACTTGATGTCATGGAAGTAGTTGGTGTTGAGCCTGATGTTGTTACATATAATACACTTGTTAATGGCTATTGTACAAACGAAAGGATCGATGATGGTTTGGCTCTGTTTAGAGAAATGCCGCATAAGAGAATTAAACCTAACACTGTAACATATGACATCATACTGGATGGGTTGTTTCGTTCTGGGAGCACTGTTACTGCAAGGAAAATGTTCCATGAGATGATCGAAAGTGGAATAACAGTGAGTATTTCCACATACACTATAATACTTGGTGGTCTTTGTAGATACTTGTGCGGATGAAGCTATCGCTCTGTTCCAGAAATTAGGTGCAATGAATGTGAAGTTTGATATTGCAATACTTAATACCATGATTAATGCAATGTACAAGGTTGGGAGAAGAGAAGAAGCTAAGGATTTGCTTGCTGCAATATCACCCAGTGGCTTGATACCCAATGCTTCTACTTACAGCATAATGATAATAAATCTTCTAAAAGATGGAGCAGTGGAAGATGCTGACAATATGTTTTCATCAATGGACAACAGTGGTATCATTCCCAGTTCCCGTCTTATAAATGATATCATCAGAATGTTGTTGGAAAAAGGTGAGATAGCCAAGGCTGGAAATTATTTGTCTAAAGTTAATGGGAAGAGTATCTCACTTGAAGCTTCAACTACCTCATTGATGTTGTCCCTCTTTTCAAGGAAAGGGAAACATCAGGAGGATATTAAGTTGCTCCCAGCAAAGTATCAATTTTTTTCGATGGATTTGGTTGACTAGTTGATATGCTGTATATGAGACTAACTCCTCGAAAGCACAGTTCTGTTATTGCTTGCGAAAGCTCTCCTTCCAGAACAAAACCAAATTGCCTACTTTTATAGTTGAGTTCATTTTCCGGTGTGTCCGGATCACATGAAAGTGACATGTCTATGAATCTTTTCATCTTGGATGTGCGAGGAAAGGTAGACAATTAGTGTAACGCGACTGGTTACAATTTTAGGGGTAATAATTGCTTCGGATGGCCATCGGAAAAGGTACACAATCTTGTTCTACTAGCTACCTGTAATTTTGTAATCTCTGTAAAACAGTCCCTTTCCTTACTCATCAAGGAAAACTATTTATATGCCCTGTGGAAGAATGCAATCATAAGATCAGTATCACGGGTAATATGCAGAGACATGTTCAAAATTCACGAGCATGGCCCTCAAAGTAGAAGCAAGAAAGAGTTCATCTATACAGAGAACCGTAGGAAGACTTAAATATGTTTCCAAGTTACGGAAACATGAGGAATCACATGATGAGAAATTGATTTTCATTTTCTATAAAATTTCCGTAGTTATTTTTCATAAGTGTAATTAGAATTGCCTAGCAGTCTCAATCTTGTAAGTTGATGTTTCTAATCTTATCATGCAGTCAAGTTGGATTACGCTGATGTTTCTGTTACGGACCCAGCTGCATGAAGACTTCTAGTAATGTGGAGTGCCTCAAGGCCCATAACCTCAGTGTGGTGTCTATGGCACTAAACAGCTGGTGTCTATGGCACTAAACAGCTAAAGAAGAACTTTAAGCATCATCAGCGAATGCATGAAGGTTCATTTGTCACTGAGAAGATTAAATGCCACTTTCCGGACTGCAAGTGCTCATTTTGAAAGGTGTTATTAACTTTGAATTTCAGGAATCCAATTTGGATAAGCATATCAATTTAAGGCAGTTTGTAGGCCCGTCCTTCGTCTGTGGATTCTCGGGGTTTGGGATTTTGTAGAGGCTGATGAGCATCCAAGCAGGCACATGAGGTTTTCTAAAATTCATATCTGGTGAGCATCCAAGCAAAGTCGCCATGGTGATACTTAAGTTCATTAAGGATCGCATGGTGACTTTGCTTTTGGTGGATGTAAGTCAACATGCTTCATCCAATAATTTTTCGTTTATTGGTGCAATATCTGCATAGCAGTACCATTTTTACTTTTTCTGGGATCATGAGCAAGAACTTTAGTCCCTGAGCGTTAGTCAGTAATCATGTCCCTAGTTTAAAAACTGGACCAGTCGGCCAGTTCGACTGAGGACACCTGGAATGGGCACCGGTCTTGGTCTGGTTAAAAGACCGTCTATGCAAGTTCACTGGTCAGAACCAGCTCCTCTGGACATCAACCAATTTCGTTCATTGCTTTTCTGTAGATTCCGAGAACCTACATGTTCCTGGCTAATTTCAGGCAAATCAGTAATACTGGCAGTCTGGCACGGTTCCATCTTTCTTCCCTTTTATTTTTTTCTGGTTCTAACTTTTGACTAAGGTCACCAAAGCCTTCATGCTGTGGAATGGGTAAACCCGTAAGTGGGATGGTATACGCTAATCAGTTTGCTTAGCTGTTCAATTTAAAGCATAACTGAACTTGCTATTTTTTAGAAAAAGAATAACACTTGTTAATTGCAGCCAAACATATCCGAAGTTCCAATTGAATAAAAATTATGTAAAAAGGTGTCAACCTGGACCTGCCCTATTGAGTTATTGTTGGCTGTCACAGCCGTAATCTTTTGTATCCAAGTGCGCCGCTAGTTTGTTCATGATATCTGGATATTTAAGGACATATAGATTACCACTCTCACTTTCTCATATTTTGAGGGCCTTACCCAATTCCCTTTCTGGTGACACTGACAGGTTGGGATCCAAGTCACAACCGTGGTTGCAGCCGGGAAAGTGGGAGATGAAGCTAGTGTCGGTGTGGAAATGGTTCATCCTCGCGACGACATCTTATCAGTTACGGAGATTGCAGAAGACACGGAGGAGTAAATGCCCGCAATTTTCGATGCTCATTGCCCCGCTCCCTGAACCTGCATATTGTTTCTCACATACTGGAGGTGATTCATCACTTGGGCACTTTGAGGCGAGGATCTCTCCTCGAGGACCATGTTCTGGAGTTCTGTATCAAGCCCGGAATGATGGATATATCAGATTTGAATCTTCTGGCGGGATACAATCGTCTAACCGTCTTGCTAATCTATTTTTGAGGCTGAGGGCAGTCTGATGGAAGCACAGGTCCGGTTCAATTGGGATCATCCTCTGGGTGTTCAGGTTCAGATGCATGAGTTTAGGGAGTAATAGTTTCCTGTATAGCATCTTATATGTTTACTAATGTGATCTTGGATTCATTGCTATGTATATTCGATTTCGATCTTGATGTATATAACGGAGTAAGTTATGATGGATATGCCACCAATTTTTTCTGTGACTCCGTATTTGCCACTCCTGTTAATTAGTTGACTGGCTATTGATCATCTTTAACCTTGTCTGGACTAAACCTACCAAACTCGTCTCATGCATGAACTTGGTTAAAATGGACTGTTGAAGTTGGTGAGCTATTAGTACAGTACCTCACAACTGACAAGAAAGAGCAGAGCAAATCCCAGTTATCGTACGACATAAAAGTAGTGGGACCTACGGTTGAAGTTGGTGAAGCTTCTTTCAGGTAAGGATGATATTTTTTGCACATTACAAAAATTAGGTTGAGAATTAACTTCTTCAAGTCAGCAACACCGAGTGGTTGGATTTTGTAGACAAGACCCCCTTCAGGTGAGAGCATGATTTAGCTACTTTATACTTTTTGTATGGCTGCATGCCCAGTGTATCAAGAACTATGATAAAAGTACCCTTACAGCATGATTTAGGAGATAAAAATGCACTAAATATATACTCTTATCTCTAAAGTTTTGTCCTAGCAGTATGCATATATATACTCCAATATATCGAAACAGCCTTTTATCATTTTGAACACTAAAACAAAATATATTTTTTCTATGCATGATTCATTCTTCTAAACATTTGTTTTGTTATCGTTTTTGTGCAAACTTGTTAAACATTGCTGTCATGTACTAATCAAACTTAGCTTTCATCGGATGTCAAAAAAAAAAACTTAGCTTTCGTTTAATAGTTAAGTAAATTGTTAATAGAGTGAAAGCGAAGTATTACCCTTCTCTCTCAAAAAGATACTAGGATTAGTCAAATCACAGGTTCATCATCATCTAAGGCCATACCCGTACAATCTCTCAGCTTTCATTTAATAGTTAAGTAAATTGTTAATAGAGTGAAAGCGAAGTATTACTCTTCTCTCTCAAAAAGGTACTAGGATTAGTCAAATCACAGGCCCATCTCACTCTGGTTCCTTTTCGCTTTGTAGAGGCAAAAAAGGTAGCGCCCCCGACGGGAATCGAACCCGTAACCTTTCCCTTCGAGTGAGGACAGGGCGTCGACCCGTTGGCTGGGCAGCTGAGGTTGCTCACAGCCCACCCGAGTTCAAGTCCCGGCTTGAACGCGTGGTGCTCGCGGAGTTTCTCCTATAAATAAATGCCAACGAGGGTTAGTCCTTGGGTTGGTCTCATTTTTTTAACCTTTCCCTCCGAGTTAACAGGCAGCTACCACCGCGCCACCCAGCAAGATGCGATCAGTAGCATCCTTTTACTTCTTTCCTTATTTCATCTGTCCTTTTACCTTTTTCCTTTATCGTTTTTCGTTTTTGTTTTTTTTTATTTTTATTCTTCCTGCCTCGATGTTTTTTTATAATTCTTGAACTTTTTCTTCAAATTGATGAACTATTTTTCAACGTGAACTTTTTTTCAAATTCACTAAACTTTTTTCAATTTCAATGAACTTTTTTCAATTTTCAATGAACTTTTTTTAATTTCGATGAACTTTTTTTCCTAATTTAATGAAATTTTCTTAAAATTTGATGAACCTTTTTTCCAAATTCAATGATTTTTTTTCAAATTTGATGAACTTTTTTCAAATTCGATGAACTTTTTCCAAAATTGATGAACTATTCTTCAAAATTGCTGAACATTTTTTCAAAAGAGATGATTTTTTTTCGAATTTGTGAACTTTTTTTGAATTTGGTGATTTTTGGGGATAGGGGGGTTTCTGAAAAAAGAATTTGTAAAAAACTCAACTGACCCGATCAACCATTGACTGTGAGATGGGAAACGACCAACTGCCCTGAAACTAGCGGATCCCGTGAGATGGGAAACGAGCGACTCCTGAACCAGCGATCACCTCCTTTCCTGGGCCGGCCCACGGGAGCTGGCGCATGATGAGCTGCGGGCGCTGGTTGAGAAAAGTGGCGCTTAGAGCGCCAACTAGGAGCTCCCATCACGCCGACTAGTGCGAAGTTCATGTGGACGGGGGCATCAGAGGACTTTATTTCAAATGATTAAAAAAATAGATTTCTAAGTTTTTAAAAAACAAAGAAAAGTCAATGAAAACTTATACACATTCGCGAAAAATTTGTAAAATTTCATCCAGAAATATTATGGTTGCAAACTGCACCAAAAAAAAAATCCCGGCCCAACAACAAAAAATGGCCCATTGTCAAGTATGTATTTGTTTTTTTTTTGTCTACGGCATGTATGATAGTATTTCGTTATGAAAATTTCCTTGAACGTGTTATATATGTATTTGTGTATGTGCAAAAGAATTGATTTTTTCAATGTAGAAATATGTTTTTTAAAGTTCTCCACTGTCCCATCCTCCGTTTGCACACCTTTGTCACATCAACCTTATATGTGGCCACGGGAGCAACGGAGTAGGCAACTAAGAAGTTAGAATCAGCTGATGCCATTCCCCTTCCTATTTCTCTCCGCTCTCGGTTCCTTCTTGTTCTTCTCCTCTAACCCCAAATCTTCCTCTGAAACCTTGTATCTTGTACTCCCTTCGTCCCACAATATAAAAATGTTTTTCAAGCTTTGTTAGTTTGAAAAACATTCTTATATTATGGGACGGAGGGAGTATCAAGTAGCTACCAATCTATGGTGTACTCTACGTGTGAGGCTGTGTGCGTCTCTTTACTTCCCTCTTAAGTTTTCTATTCCTCCCAATCAGGTGTTCCACGTCAAGCAACCAATCGCGCCGCGCCGCTCTACCTCTACCCTATCGCTAAACACTGTAGATATCCTACCTGGACGTCGCAAGAGAGCACCAAGAGGTTCGCTCTTGGAGAGTGTAATATGTTTGGACCTACTGAAATATTAGAATTATTAAAAAGAAAGCTTCTGCTAGCAAGGTATTATAAATAGAAATTGTTATTATTAAGCATTGCAAAGCCCAGCCTACTATAGTAAAGATTATTCCCTCAAAAAAAGTAAAGACTGAAAAACCCTAAACGTGTTTCTTTAGAAAACTCTGTGACAGGGAGATGGGACCCATGCCAATTGACAGAAATTAGCGAACGCTCGTCTCAGTTCAGTTGTGTGACTGCACGGCTATCTCCACTCCTGCTATCCAAGAAAAGTAAGCTCTCGCCACTCCGTGCGAACCCCAGTCGACGGCCGATGCTCCGCCGCATCCGCATCTCCACTCCTGTCATCGGAGGAAAAAAAGCTCCCGTACGAACTCCCGACGCCGATGCTCCGCGGCATCCGCACCCGCCTCCGTCGCCGCCCCTCCCCCTCCTGCACCTAGCCGGCGTCCGTTCTCCGCCTCCCTCTCCGCCACTCGTCCGCCTCCACCAGTACCGCACCACCAGCACGCCGATGTCCCGCATCCACCTCCACCTCCACCAACACCGCCGCCTCTTCTCCTCCACCTCGCCGCCCTCGCGCTCCTGGTCTCCCCACGAAGCCTTTGCCGCGGCCACAGAGCGCGTCCGCGCCGGGAATTTCAGCTGGGAAGACGCACACAACCTGTTCGACGAATTGCTGCGGCAGGCCACCCCGGTCCCCGGGCGCTCCCTCAACGGCTTCCTTGCCGCCCTCGCCCGTGCGCCCGCCTCCGAAGCCTGCAGAGATGGTCCCGCCCTCGCCCTCGCTCTCTTCAACCACGTCTGCCGGGACGAATCCGGCGCGCGGGTGGCACCGCCCACAATCTTCACGTACGGCATTCTCATGAACTGCTGCTGTCGTGCGCATCGCCCGGACCTAGGGCTAGCCTTCTTCGGTCGCCTCCTCAGGACGGGCCTGAAGGCTGACCTGATCGTCGCCAACACCCTCCTTAAGTGTCTCTGCCGCGCGAAACGGACGGATGAGGCTGTGAACGTGCTGCTTCATAGGATGTCTGAGCTCGGCTGTGTGCCTGATGCCTTCTCATACTCCATTGTTCTCAAGAGCTTATGCGACAATGGCATGAGTCAGCAGGCGCTCAACCTGCTCCATATGATGGCGAAAGTAGGAGGTGGCTGCTCCCCCGACGTGGTGGCGTATAGCACAGTCATCCATGGCTTCTTTAAGGAAGGTGAAACAGGCAAGGCATGCAATCTGTTCCATGAAATGATGCAGCAAGGTGTTGAGCCCAATGTGTGGACATATAGTTCAATCATTGATGCATTGTGCAAGGCCAGAGCAATGGACAAGGCAGAGCTAGTGCTTCAGCAGATGGTTAACAAAGGTGTTCAACCCGATAATGTGACATATAATTGCATGATCCATGGATATTCCACATCTGGGCGGTGGAAAGAGGCTGTTAAATTGTTTAGAGAAATGAAAAGCCGGGGCCTTATACCAGATAATTTTACTTGCAACTCCTTAATGACTTACCTTTGTAAGCATGGAAGAAGCAAAGAAGGTGCAGAATTTTTTGATGCCATGACTGCCAAAGGGCACAGAGATGTCATCTCCTACTATATTTTGCTTCATGGGTATGCCAATGAAGAATGCTTTGCTGATATGATTGATCTCTTTAATTCAATGGAAAGAAACGGTATTGCTGCCAACTGCCGTGTTTTCAACATATTAATTAATGGATATGCTAAACGTGGAATGACGGATGAAGCTATGCTGATATTTACAGAAATGTGGGAAAAAGGAGTGAGTCCCAATGTAGTCACATATTCCACTGTAATAGCTGCACTTTCCAGGATGGGTAGGTTGACTGATTCTATGGAAAAATTTAATCAGATGATTGCCATGGGAATTCAGCCAAACACAGCTGTTTATCACTCCCTAATTCAGGGTTGTTTTATGCATGGTGGCTTGGTTAAAGCTAAGGAGCTGATGTTTGAAATGATGAACAAAGGTATTCCTCGTCCTAACATTGTTTTCTTCAGTTCAGTAATAAACAGTCTGTGCAAAGAAGGAAGGGTTATGGATGCACATGCTGTCTTTGACTTGGCTATAGGCATCGGTGAGAGGCCTAATGTCATTACATTTAATTCACTGATTGACGGATATTGCTTAGTTGGGAAGATGGATAAAGCATTCAAAATACTTCATGTCATGGAATCAGTTGGTGTTGAGTCTGATGTTGTTACTTATAGCGCACTTCTTGATGGCTATTTTAAAAACAGAAGGATTGATGATGCTTTGACTTTGTTTAGAGAAATGCCGCGCAAGAGAATTAAACCTAACACTGTTACATATGGCATCATGTTGGGTGGGTTGTTTCATGCTGGGAGAACTGTTGCTGCAATGAAAATGTTCCATGAGATGATTGAAAGTGGAGCAACAGTGGACATTTCCATATACAATATAATACTTGGAGGTCTTTGTCAAACTAATTGTGTAGACGAAGCGATTGCACTGTTCCAGAAATTGCGAGCAATGAATGTGAAGTTCAATATTGAAATATTCAATACCATGATTGATGCAATGTACAAGGTTCAAAGAAAAGAAGAAGCTAAGGAATTGTTTGCTGCAATATCAGGCAATGGGTTGGTGCCCAATGAATATACTTATGCAGTAATGATAAGAAATCTTCTAAAAGGCGGAGCAGTGGAAGATGCTGACAATATGTTTTCATCAATGGACAACAGTGGCATCGTTCCTAGTTCCCGTCTTATAAATGATATCATCAGAATGTTGTTGGAAAAAGGTGAGATAGCCAAGGCTGGCAATTATTTGTCTAAAGTTGATGGGAAGAGTATCTCACTTGAAGCTTCAACTACCTCATTGATGTTGTCTCTCTTTTCAAGGAAAGGGAAACATCTGGAGGATATTAAGTTGCTCCCTGCAAAGTATCAATTTTTTGATGGATTTGGTTGACTAGTTGATATGCTGCATACGAGACTAACTCCTCGGAAAGCACAGTATGTTATTGCTTCCGAAAGCTCTCCTGCCAGAACAACTGTATAAGAAATCCGAACTTTCTACTTGTATGGTTGAGTTCATTTTGCAGTGTGTCCAGATCACATGAAAGTGACATGTCTATGAATCTTTTAATCTTGGATGGGCAAGGAAAGGTAGACAATTAGTCTAACGCGTCTGGTTACAATTTTAGGGGTAATTACTTCTGATGGCGATTGGGAAAAGATAGGAGCCTCTTTGATTTAAAGGATTTTGCATATGAATTCTTTGTTTGATTTGTTGCGTTTTATCTTATGGATTTTTGCACAGCATATTCAAAGAAATTTTCTATGGAATATTAGGGGTAATGACTTCTGATGGCGATTTGGGAAAGGTATACAATCTTGAGATTTTGTAAAATCTCTAATGCGTTCACTTTTCTTCATATGAATGCATTTTTAGTAATGTAATTCTTGCTGATGTTTGAGGTTACTTATGCTATGTTGAGAAATCTGTTTTATATGTCTGGGCAAACTGGACCTGGAAGAATGGATGTTTGAGCCTTTGAGGTTGCCTATGCTATGTTGAGTTAGCAGATTCAGGAGCTCGTACCAGAGTCTCATGTACTTTATGCTGTCAGTTCCACTGTTTTAGCTTTGTTGCATACATGTGAGAAAGGTATTTGCAGTATGATTTTTCTTTCTGCTTTACTTCATATTGGAGATTCAACTATTTCCCCTCATCATGTAGGTAAATGCACGACCATGATTTCACTGTGTGAACTTTTTCTTCAGTCTGCAGGACACCAACACCGCCTCGTGTGATAGAGGAGAAGGAATTAAAGCATCTGCTCGAGGAACACTTCTTGCTCTCGTACACTGGTGTGCATTCCTCTCCAGTTTTGGTGCGCTCCATTCTTAGTACTTCTCTGCCAGGAAACCAAGCTGCAACCTTTACTGTTATGTGCTGTGTGGTAGATTTCCACGCAATTTTGTTGTTGTGGCGAGAATTCTTGAGAAAAAAAATATGTACTTTGGGAATGCTTGGATTCACCTCACGAAACTAATAGGGTGGGGGAGGGGGGGGGGGCATTGAGGCCATGGCGCCCATGGAGCAGGGGGAGAGGTGAAGGAAGAAGGGGGACAATGTCACGACCCGGGTCTTATCCATTGATAGCTGACAGGGTACAGCAAGAGTTGGGTGAGGAAGAGTGGTACAGGAGGGAGGAAGGAGAAGGTAGGTCAGATGCAGAGAAAACAGAGAGAGAGATGTTCAGAGTCAATTTCTTCACACCCCACATGCTGGCCAACTGTGCCCCTTATATCACACACGTAACCACACTCTTACATGTGGGCTTATGCTCCACAATACCAGCTCACAGAGCCATCCGACTTGAGAATCGCGCTGGTGCTTGCTCGGTCTGCCTGCTGGATCTGGCTTCTTCAGGGGCAGGCGACTCGTGGTCCGTCATCAGCACTGACGCTGGTGAGGGCGTGACAGAAAATGATTGGTAAGGAAGGGGATGCTACCATTATTATCGAACAAGGATGCTTTTGAAATGGGCAACTATTCATTGAAAGCCTAAGCCTCTCAGGATATTTATATGAACTGTAATCGAAGAAATTTCACATGTACCATGAGGTTATTTGTTATACTTTCTGAGCAAATTTCATTTCATCTGCACATGCAGGCAGTCTGTCACACGCAGACAACATCATGTCCGAACAAAATTCCATTATTCCTGCAAACCATGGTGGTTGGGCTGCTGGTGGCCATGGTGAAGGAGAAGGTTTCCAGCTACATGCTAGACTAATACATGGTGATGAAGGGCATGGAGACGCAGCACAAGATCCTGAATCTGAATCTGCTCCCAGTCATCCTGAGTCATCACCAAGGCCGAGAAGGCAGCAACCCACTGAGAATGGATCAAGGCCTAGCTCAAGGAGCTCAAGGTGCTTACAAAGAGAATGAAGTCGTTCAAGTACGAGGTTTTTGCGGCCAACCCAAGAAGAAGGGACACTACTCAGAGATCGGCTTTGATGTGATAAAAGCTCTTTCCAGATCACATCCATTTTATATTCCATAATATGAATGCCTTTGTGTTTAAATATGGCAACAAGGGTCGACACCCAAGCAGTAGCGGTAAATAGATTCTGTCATTGGTTGACCCAGAGAACATTATAGGCCAATCAAGAGATTAAGAGAAGCATGCCATTCTACAGACTCTAACTGGTCAACCTATCACTAATAGTCTCATGGTCCTTCCCAATGTTGTAATGGGTGGATTGGGCAAGACCACCTTGGCACACTCACCTACAACGACCCTATATGGCTATATCCAGAATCATTTCCAACTGCAGAGGTGGGTCTGTGGATCACAGAATTTTGATGTTTGTGTCCTAGCCCGCAAGATCTTCCAAAGCTTTCGAGAGAAGGAAAATGAGAACATACTCCAGGAGCTCAGAGGAGAGCTCAGTGGACATGGGTACCTATCAGTACTGGAAGATGCCTGTACCTTTGTATTGGTGATATATTGCAACAAAGAAATTGTGTAACTCATGAGTACGGTTGGAGGCCAGGACATAGTAGTTTTGGACAGGGAGCTCATAAAGGAAATGATTGAAAAAGGGTATTCTGTTTGCAGTAGAGCAAATTGGCTTCTGAGCTGATTGTTATGGTTGATGAGTTTGCGGACAGATTGTGGTTGGTCTCCTTTATTTCGCTGCCAAAAATCACTTGAATTAGTAATGCACACCCAAGGCAAGGGCAGAAAAAGGGGAGGCTGTAGTATACAAAAGCATCATTTGACCAAGGGAATGGTTTTTTTTAGCAATACTCAAGCTCAGCTGCAACGACTTGGCATCACGTATGTAGCAGTCATTTTTGTTTTATGTGCTGTGTTTCTCAACAATTATGTGATCCAAGACCACACATGGCTTTTCCCCTGAACAAAAGGAAATTCATTTTGAAACCATTGGCAAACAAATTTTCATTGAGCTGGAGTCTTAGGTCGTTCTTTCAGGACGTGAAGCAGGTCACAGTCAACGAAATTGTGCACATTGAGGGGTGTTATTCCAGATAAACATGTACTCCCTCCGTTCCCAAATATTTGTCTTTCTAGGCATTTCAAATGGACTCAACATACGGATGTATGTATACATATTTTAAAGTGTAGATTCACTCATTTTGCGCCGTATGTAGTCACTTGTTGAAATCTCTAGAAAGACAAGTATTTAGGAACGGAGGGAGTAAAATCCAAGATCTGATGTATGATATTGCACTGTCTCTATGGAAAGAAGTATGTGTTGTAGGAAGCAAATCAGATCGAGTGGCTTCAAATAATTCTGATGTGTGTCCCTTTCAAAACTGTTACAGAGACCCTTTGCTGTATGAACTATTTGAACCGCTATCTACTTGCTCATCAAGGAAAACTATTTATATGCTCTGTTCAAGAAATTCACGAGGATTGCCCTCAGTATGCATAAATGTTAACTGAACTTTGCGCTGGATACAAGAGTAGTCCATCTATCAAGTTACAGAAACATGAGGAATCACATGGTGAAAAACTGAGTTTCTATAAAATTTCCGTGTTTCGTTTTCTTAGTGTAATAAGAATTGCCTAGCAGTCTCAATCTTGTAAGTTGACGTTTCTAATGTTATGATGTTACTGCTGCATCAAGACTTTTACTAATGTGGAGTGCTTCAAGGCCCATAACCAAACTATTCATTGGCATGTTCATTGTGGTGTCTGTGGCACTAAACAGCTTAAGAAGACTTCAAGCGGCATCAGTTAATGCATGACGGTTAATTTGTCACTTAGAGGATGAAATGCAACTTGGGGAATTGCAAGTGCTCATTTCAAAGGTGTGTATGCAATCGTACATGTTGACTTGTTTCATGGATACTTCTCTACAATAAACTGGAAAACCCACTCTGTTTTTTTCATTCTCAACAGCTTTCAACTTCAGAAATCCAATTTGGACAATCCAATCTGATTCTCTGGGTGTGGCAAGAAGTTTTCATACAAGGGACAATCACTAGAAATCTAGTGCTCACGTGCATGCTGAGGTAAACACACAAAATAACCACTCAAATCTTTGGCTCCTGTGCTCATGTTACTCTTGCTAGGAACTTCTAGTCCGCACTAGGATGTTCACAATTTTGCATCAAATCTTTGCAGGGCGATTTTGTGGAGTGATGCAAGAGGAAGCCCATTTCTGTCGAAACTTTGATGCGAAAGAGGGTGGCTGCTCCTGATGAAGCTCCTGCTTACGGTTATGGAACTGCATGCGTATCCGAGATGGCTTCTGTCTTGTTGATTCGTCCTGAACTGGAAAGAGTTAGAACGAGTATAGTTAAAAAGATAGGCAAGAAGAGTATGTGCCGTGTCACACAAGGTAGCAATTTGCGAGAGAAAGTCATTTCTTCTTTTATGAAATTGACCCTCCAGCTCTATGAAATACTCCCTCCGTTCGGAATTACTTGTCGCAAAAATAGATGTATCTAGACGTATTTTAGTTCTAGATACATCCATTTCAGAGACAAGTAATTCCGAATGGAGGGAGTATGAATCAATGAAGATGCTATTTTCTCTCAAGTAACTAGGAACCCCAGCCATGCTGTCGGACGTGGTAATGTTTCCAAGTATATTTTTCTGTTTTTTTGAGATGGTGATTGTAGCTTGAAGGCATTACGGGTGTCAGTGTCACAGCTCACAAGTTTTGAAGTTAAAAAAAAAGAGTCAATTGATTCAAAAGATATTTATTGGAATATAATTTCCATGTGGGTCCTCTCAGTTGTGGGATTGTATACCATCAGATTTTTTAAATATTTTCACAGTACATTTGTAAAGAACTTTTCTATGGCTAAAAATCCATTTTTCTGTATGGTGCAATAAATATTGATATATAAAATTATTCATGTATTATTCTGATAGACATGATGATACAATCCTACATGATAATTCATTTCTAATTATTTATGTACTGTATTATTCTTGTCAACGACATACTTTGTCCCATCGTTGCAAAAAAGAAAATGATAGCACTCCAGTATATTTGCACAGTGTTGAGTATATTGTGTACGTGTATATTTATGTGTAGGGCTCACCTCCGGTTTTCTCTGTATAGTTGAGGTTGTGGCCTACCTCTGTACTTATATATACCTGTCTGGTGCACCGATCAATACATGGTGATTGCACAACCCACATCTTGTCCTTCTACATGGTATTTATCGCAGCACGATCCTAAAACCCTAAGCAGCCGCCCTCTCCGCGCCGCCGCCGCCGCCTCTACTCCCCGCCGCCGCCATCAGCCGCCATCAGCCGCCGCCGCCGCCGCCGCTGGTCGCCACCACACCACCCCACCACCTCGCCTTCCGCCGCTGCCGCCTCTCCTCGAGGCCGCCGCCGCAGATCGCCACCAGCTTTCGCCCACCCCTCTTTCCCGAACCCTAACCCTCCACCCGCGTTGTGCCCCGCACCACCCAAGCCCGCCTCCCACCCGCGCCGCCACACCTCTAAACCGGAGCCGCGTCCCGCGCCCGAAACCTAACCCTAGCCATGAGCTCCTCCTCCACCGTCTCCAACCCGTTCGCCGGTCCCGGCGTCACCCTCGTCCGCGACCTCAACATTCATGAGCGTGTCCCGGTGAAGCTTGATCAAAACACCACATCCTACTCCGCTTGGAAGCGGTATTTTTCGCTTGTGTTCCGTGAGTACCTCCTGCACGGCCACGTGGACGGCATCGTGGACTCGGCGCTCATGATCAACGACAAGGAGTGGATGATCCTCGATGCCACCATCATCCGCTGGTTCTACCTCACCATCTCCAGCGACCTCTTCCACACCGTGGTGGACGACGACGACGACGCCTACGCGGTCTGGACCAAGCTCAATGGCATCTTCACCGACAACCGGCTGCAGCGCAAGGTCCTTCTCCACGGCGAGTTTTATGGGTGCCAGCAGCTTGACTCGTCCATCGATGATTTTTGCATGCGCCTTAAGAAGCTTGCCGATGAGCTCCGTGATCTCGGGGAGACGATCGGCGACGAGCTCCTCATCAGCACCCTCACTGCCGGCCTCAACGAGGATTTTGGAAACGCTGCCTCCAACCTCACCCTCATCCCGGAGCCTACCTTCGCTAAGGTGGTCGCGTACCTCAAGTTGGAGGAGCGCCGGATGCGGATGGCGTGGACTCGCGCGGCCCACACCGCCCTCGTTGTCGGTACCCGCGGGGGTCAAGCACCCCCACCATCGCGCCCGACGCCGCCCCAGCCGGCGGCGCCCGTCTTCACGCCAGGTTTCCCGCCTGCCCCGGCCGCTCCCTTCCCGCCGCCCCAGCCGGCGGCGAATGGGGGTGGTCGTCGCAACGGCCGTTGCGGCGGCTGAGGGAGTCCTGGATAAGGGGGTATCCGGACAGCCAGACTATATACATCGTTCGGACTATTGATGTGTGAAGATACAAGACTCAAGACTTCGGCTCGTGTCCGGATGGGACTCTCCTTTGCGTGGAAGACAAGCTTGGCGATCCGGATATTATATTTCCTTCCTTGTAACCAACTCCATGTAAACCCTAGCCCTCTCCGGTGTCTATATAAACCGGAGAGGATGGTCCTTAGAAGGCTGATCACAATTACAATCATACCATCATAGGCTAGCTCTTAGGGTTTAGCCTCTATGATCTCGTGGTAGATCTACTCTTGTACTACTCATATCTTCAATATTAATCAAGCAGGAAGTAGGGTTTTACCTCCATCGAGAGGGCCCGAACCTGGGTAAACATTGTGTCCCTTGGTTCTTGTTACCATCAGCCCAAGACGCACAGATCGGAACCCCCTACCCGAGATTCGCCGGTTTTGACACCAACATTGGTGCTTTCATTGAGAGTTCCTCTGTGTCGTTGCTTCGAGGCTTGATGGCGTCTTCAATCGTCAACAACACGGTCCAGTGTGAGACTTTTCTCCCCGGACAGATCTTTCTGTTCGGTGGCTTCGCATTGCGGGCCAATTCGCTTGGCCATCTGGAGCAGATCGACAGCTACGCCCTTGGCCACCAGATCAGGTTCGGAAACTTGAACTACACGGCGGATATTCGCGGAGACTTGATCTTTGACGGATTCGACCCTATGCCAGGAGCGCCGGACAGTCACAACGAGCACGGCCTAGACCTGCTGTCAGACAACGCTCGAAACATCATCCCTGCAATAGCCCCGGATCTAAATCCGGAACAGGTTGCGTTGCCCAAGGACGGAGGGGTAGACCCCGCCCCGCAGGCCGCATACTCATCGGCGGTGGAGCCGAACACAGGTCTCACCTCTGTGGAGGCCTGTAAACCCCCGGACTCGTATCCGGTCGTTGGTTCCGATCCGCACGCTCTTGAGCCAGCCGAGCCAGGTTGGGCTCCGGAAATGGAGTTTACCGCTGTGGACATCTTTCAGCACTCGCCCTTTGGCGACATGCCGAACTCATTAAAGTCTCTCTCTCTTTGTCAGGAGGCTCTGGGCTGAACTATGTCCGGCTTGAGTGGCAAGCAGGGGGGCGCAGGCGCTCAGGGAGGAGCATCCCGCCCGCCGCAGCAGCAGGCTTATCAGCCGGCCCCGTGGTACGCCGGCCAAAACCCATGGACCTGCGTTGTGCATGCCTACTCCATGCCGGTTCCCCGGGCCCCTGCCCCGGGTATTCTCGGCGCCCGGCCACCATCGCACCAGGCGTTCTACGCCGCGCCGCAGCCCTATGCGGCGCCCTATGCGGCGCCCTACGAGGCGAACTACGGCCAGCAGCCGCAACCAGGTGGGCTATCGCTGCTGCCCCCAACGGCCCCGCCGTAGCCTCTCCCGCCGGCGCCATGGGACCCGGCCCTTCTGGCGGCTCTTCACACCGCCCCCTCCCCGTCCAGCTACACCGGCGGCGGCGACTGGTACATGGACACCAGAGCCACCGCTCACATGGCGGCTTATCCCGGTAACCTCCACACCTCCTATCATATCCATACTTCCAATCGCATCACCGTCGGTGACGGCTCTTCTCTTCCTATCACCCACATAGGTCATGCATATTTTCCGTCTAACTCCACTCCAATATCCATGTCTAATGTCTTAGTTTCTCCTGAGCTTATTAAAAATCTTGTTTCTGTTCGTTCTCTTACACATGAAAATCTTGTTACCGTTGAATTTGACGAATGTGGTTTTTCTGTTAAGGACGCTCGCACGCGGATGGTGCTCCACCGATGTGACAGCCCCGACGAGCTCTACCCGGTTCACTCCGTCACCTCCACCACCTCCGCCGCCCCTATCGCTCTCGCCACCGGAGTGGATCTTTGGCACGCTTGCTTGGGTCATCCTAATCCTGCCACCCTTCGCCATATACTTCGAAGTTTTTCTTTCACATGTAATAAGAATGAGGATCACTCGTGTCATGCATGTCGCCTCGGCAAACATGCTCGTCTCCCGCTTAGGGCTTCTTTTCATGTCGCATCATACCCGTTTGAGTTAATTCATAGTGATGTTTGGACCTCTCCTGTTGCTAGTAATACGGGCTTTCTTTATTATCTTGTCATACTTGATGATTTCTCGCATTATGTGTGGACCTTCCCGTTGCGCCGCAAGTTGGATGTTATATCCACTCTCGCCGCCTTCTACTCCTATGTCCTCACGCAGTTTGGTCGTCCCATTCTTGCGTTGTAGACAGATAACGGGAAGGAGTTTGACAACCTAGTTGTTCGTACTCTCGTCACCACACATGGCACGACTTTTCGTCTCACTTGCCCATACACCTCGCAGCAGAACGGTCGCGCTGAGAGTATTCTTCGCACTCTCAATGACTGCGTTCGGACTTTGCTCTTTCATGCCAATGTGCCTCCGCGCTTTAGGCCTGACGCTCTCGCCACCGCTTCACTCCTCATTAACATCCGTCCCTGTCGTACTCGCGGGAACTTTGCACCTCATCACCTTCTCTTCGGTGCGCCACCCTCTTATGATGAGCTTCGCATCTTCAGCTGCCTTTGCTACCCTAGCATCACCGCTACTGTGCCTCATAAGCTTGCACCCCGCTCCGTCGCCTGCATCTTTCTCGGCTACCCACCTAACACTAAGGGCTACCGCTGCTATGATCCCGTCTCCCATCGTGTTTTCACCTCCCAACACGTTTACTTTGATGAGATGGTGTTTCCGTTTCAGCAGCAGGTACCCATTGTCGCCTTGTCACCGCCGGCCACCGCCGGCCCTTCGGCGACTCCGTCAGGTGGACGGCCCTGTTTGGCCCGTGGACCGCCTCCGGGCTTTGGCGGTCCTCGCGCCCCCACGCTGGCACCGGCATCCTCGGCCTCCTCGGCCGACCCTGATAGCGCGGCTGGTGCCCCCCCTTCACCTGCCGCCCCCGACTCGGGCGCCGCGAGATCGGGCGCTGCTGGCTCGGCCGCCCCTTCGGCTGCCTCGATGCCAGTCGCCTCGCCGGCCTCGCCGCTGACGTCGGCCCCCTCACCGACTCCGACGCCCCCCGCCTCGCCGGCACTGACGCCAGACTCCTCACTGGCCGCCTCACCGGTGGCTCCGATGGTGCCGACTGGCCCTGTTACACGGGCTTGTAGTGGTGTTCATCGTCCGAGCCTCTGGTACTCGAGCGATGAGTATGTCTTCGTCGCCTCCACCGTGGAGCCGTCTCCTCTTCCCACGTCCGCTCGCACAACCCTCCGTGATCCTCACTGGCTTGCGGCGATGCAGGAAGAGTTCGACGCCCTTCAGCAGAACCGTACCTGGACACTGGTTCCCCGGCCTCCTCGCGCCAACGTCATCACCGGCAAGTGGGTCTTTCGCCATAAGACCCACTTGGATGGTACTCTTGAGCGCTACAAGGCTTGTTGGGTGGTTCGTGGTTTCCGCCAGCGCGCTGGAGTGGACTTCACTGAGACGTTTGTCCCGGTTGTAAAACCGGGCACGATCCACACCGTCCTCCAGCTCGCGGTGTCTCGAGGCTGGCCCGTTCATCATATGGATGTCTCCAACGCCTTTCTCCACGACCATCTTGAGGAGCAGGTGTATTGTGAGCAGCCCATCGGTTTTGTCGACGCCTCACTTCCTGGTCATGTGTGTCTGCTCTCCCGATCTCTCTACGGGCTCAAGCAAGCACCCCGCGCCTGGTACCAGTGGATCGTCGGGTTTCTTCAAACAGTGGGTTTCAGCGTCACTTGCTCGGACGCCTCACTGTTTGTCTATCGCCACGGTGACACGACTGCATATTTGCTCCTTTACATCGACGACATCATCCTAACGGCCTCCTCCGCAGCTCTTCTTCAGCAGATTACTCTTCGGCTGCGTGACGAGTTTGCCATCAAGGACTTGGGTGCTCTACATTATTTCCTTGGCATTGAGGTCGTTCGGCGCCCGGACGGTTTCTTTCTTCATCAGCAGAAGTATGCGCACGAGCTTCTTGAGCGTGCTGGCATGCTCAACTGTCACCCTCTTGCTACTCCTGTTGACACGAAGGCCAAGGTTTCTGCTCTTGAGGGTTCACCAGCGTCGGATGCTCCTTTCTACCAGTCTATCGTCGGTGCTCTTCAGTATTTGACTCTCACCAGATCGGATCTTCAGTATGCTGTTCAGCAGGTGTGCCTCCACATGCATTCCCCTCGTGACTCCCATTGGACTCTTGTGAAGCGGATCCTCCGTTACATCCGCGGCACGATGACCCTCGGGCTCACACTCACGGCGTCCGCTTCTCTGGAGATGATGGCCTACTCCGACGCGGACTGGGCTGGCTGCCCAGACACTCGTCGGTCCACCTCTGGCTACTGCGTCTACCTCGGTCCTTCACTCGTCTCGTGGTCATCCAAGCGACAACCCACGGTTTCGCGCTCCAGCGCGGAGGCTGAGTACCGAGTTGTGGCCAACGTTGTTGCCGAGTGCACCTGGCTCCGATAATTACTTCAGGAGCTGCATCACGACGTCTCCCGGGCTACGGTTGTCTACTGCGACAATGTCTCTGCGGTGTACCTCTCCGCCAACCCCGTTCATCATCGCCGGACTAAACACATCGAGTTGGACATTCATTTTGTGTGTGAGCAAGTGGCTCTTGGACGCATTCGGGTTCTCCACGTGCCTACTGCACAACAGTTCGCCGATGTGATGACAAAGGGACTGCCGACTAGCACCTTTGAGGAGTTTCGTTCCAGTCTTTGCGTCACTGGCGCCGCTTTGACTGCGGGAGGGTGTTGAGTATATTGTGTACGTGTATATTTGTGTGTAGGGCCCACCTCCTGTTTCCTCTGTATAGTTGATGTTGTGGCCCACCTCTGTACTTATATATACGTGCCTGGTGCACCGATCAATACATCACGATTGCACAACCCACATCTTGTCCTTCTACACACAGCTCACATCAGTACATCACGCTCGGCACATGAGCCAGCCAATGGGACACCGTTCCTTTAGCTGCACCCTAACCGTACTTCAAACACATCAATTGCATTTCCTAGCCCACCCGCTTCACAAGAGCGTATCTGGTGCACCGGGGCAATTGATGCTACCGGACTCGGGTTGTACATTAAAAAATGTTTGAAAAAAATCTGAAAAAAGTTAGTGCATTGACATACATCATTCGATGTTGTCATGAAATTTCATATCAAAATTTGAAACATTGCATGACATACAAAAATGAAAATTTTAACATCAATGTGAACCTAATATCAAAATTTGAATATTTTTTTAATGTGCAACGGAGGTCTGGTGCACCGGTAGCACCAATTGCCCCGGTGCACCAGATAAGCTCTCCCACTTCACTCCCCGAATTTCTGCCCAAGATATCCACCAGTCCACTCCAATCATATAATCGGGTTCACCGGTAGCACCAATGTTTTGGTGCACCAGCTGTTTCCCCGGTGCATCCTTGACACGCTATGACATTTTTACTATTCTCATTAATCCATTAACAATATTTTCATGTGATTGATTCACTTTTTTTCTGAGATTTTTTTATTAATATTACACCTACTTGATTTTGGACATCTATTGTAGAAAAGCTACCTGGGATAATTATTTTACTTAATATCATTTTTCAGTCCACTATGCAATTATTTTTTTCCTGGCAATATAAATTTGCCACTGCAACGGAATATATGTTAAAAAAATAGAATCAGCTTAATAAATCATGGCATGTGATTTAATAATATACACTAGTTCGTACAAGTGATGGAAAAATCTAGAGTGCAACCATAATACGATATTATAACTATAAAACCCTGTTTTGAGGTATTTTGGGTTTATTTCAGGCTTTCGGGCTCTGTGCTTGGTGGAGCCCAAACCCATCCCAACCACCGGGTTTTGTTTCAGGTTGTTGGCGTCGGCTGCTCATCCCATCTTCGGCCTGAGACGGTTTTCCCCAAAATCTGCTTAAAACATTGGTTTGTGCATATTTTTTCAAAATGTTCTTGTTTTCACAAAATATTTCCAAATTAAAAATACAATTTAATGTTTCAAAATTAAAAAATGTTGGAGGATTATAAAAAAGAAACTAAAATATCCCGAAATGTACAATTTGTCGTGTATTTACATTTTTCCTGAATTTATAAATTATTTAATGATTTAGGAGATATTCAATATATTTGAAAATATTTGGAATTTAAATATACCATTATGATTAATTTTTAAAAATATTCACTAGGTCAAAAATGCTGACAAATGTAGAGTTGTTCCAAAATTTAAAATTATGTTAATTTATAAAAATAAAAACATAAAATAAATAATGGAAAAAATAAAAACCAAAATAAAAGCGATAATACCAGGAACATAATACACAAGAAAGAAAAAAACTAGTCAAGGGAAGAACCTGAGTGGGCAAGCTCAATACCACGCCCGAGGTGCAGTAGGATCTGTTGGATTGCTCGATGCTACGAGCTGATATGATATCGCTTGTGTTTGGTCGCTTAACTCACCTACACTGGAAGCCCGTAATTGACATACGAAAGAAAGAAATCCTCTTCTTCACGATTTTAGGTTTTTTCTTTTTCTTCTACACGGGTTTCCTTCTGCTTCAGTTTTTTCTTTCTTCACCACGGGTCTTTTTGTTAGTTATGCCCCGTTTGTTTGTGCTATGCCTCTATCATGTTGGAAGAAAAATAATATACATAAATAAAAAATTCAAATGGGAAATGTTTGTTGAACAGAAGACCTTAGTCCATTGAAACCCTTTTTTAGTGGATATCCTTTACTTTCAACGAAAAATGTTCACATATTTTAAAATGTTCAAGACTTAAAAAACATTCAAAAATTTATAAAAAATTTCGTGACTTCAAAAAATATTCACGGACTCGAAAAACTACCATCCATTTGAAAAAAATTGCCAATTAGAAAAAAGTTCAAAGAATGAAAAACTTATACAAATTCGGAAAGCTATTTGAGAATTTGAACAAATGTTCTTGAATTGAGAAAGTTCACAAATTTGAAAAGAAAGTTTGTGAATTTGAATAATCTTAGCAAATTGAAAATTTAAAAGAATTAAAAAATGTAAGCGAATTTGAAAAGAAGTTCACTAATTTAAAAAATCTTAATTAATTAAAAGAATCAAATTCAAAAAACCACAAATTTAGAACTTCGTATGTATATTTGAAAAATAATCGTGAATTAAAAATGTCTATGAATTTTGAATAAATGTTCATGAAGAAATAAAAAAAACATGAATTCAAAGAATGATCGTAGATATAAGAAATTTTCATGAATTCTAAAACTATAGGTGGACTTTGAAAAAATCAAAAAGAAATACAATTATTTTAGAACTATTCATCAATTCAGAAATATTCACGAATTAAAAGATATTTTTGAATCTGAAAATTGTTTATGTAATTTAAAAAAGAAAAGAAACAAAAATAAAACAAACGGAAGAAGGGTAAACCTTCTAGAACCTTCCCAAAACCAAACGAAAGGTTCAAGAAGCTTCCTAAAACTATTCTCTTTGTCCGCTTAATGTAGCTCTAATGGACCAGCCTAGAGAAACGTCTCATATTAGCGAGCAATACTTATTGTTCACAACGAGCGATAGAACCTTTAATTCACTAAGCTCCCTTGGGGTTGAAGCTCTCACAATCAATTGAGGTGTTCAATTTAAGATTTTGCCCCATGATTCTGACTTGGTCGTCGTCTCAGTGGGTCCCTTTGGTCACTGCATGGGATTTTGGTCAGACGGGGCATTCGGTCTTATCGAACAGATCGGTTCGGTTGTTCAAGTAATAAAGAAATTCGGTTCATTTGTATATGTGATGACTGATTGGTCTCTATAAATGCAAAATCGATTGTTTTTTGCACTGAGAACTCGGCTCGGTCCTCGGTCATGACTGAGGAGTACCAATTTTTTCTGGAGGAACAAATCAGGAATCAAATCTTGAGCAAGAAATGATGGAGCATACAAGGAGGAATCAAGCATGAGCAAAAGTGGTAGGAGGAGGAAACTCTTGTTAGAAACCGTTGCACATGGGTCACCGACCGCTATGCGAGTGCTACGAATGCCATCTTCGGCCATGAAGGATCCATGGCCATTGCACATGGAAGCCATGCGAACGACCGACTGATGTGCGCAGGAGATATGCGCACAACCTTCGATCATGAAGAAGCCATGGTCGACGTTGTGTACTGGGTAGTTGCGGTTGCCGAGACTATGCGAAGTAGGTGAATGGAGGCGGCGACGTTATGGGGGAGAATGGAACACATTAGTGTTGGGGGTTGTGTACGTTTGGGCTGATGTATGGCTATTCGTGTAGGTGGGCTATTGCCTATCTTGCTTAGTTTTCTTAGGTCTTGATGCAATAACTTGGCCCAATGAGATAAGTTCGGTTTTGAACATTTGCTAACCTTTTTCAGCGTCGGTCTCAGCTTTTCTGATCCAGTTTTGGCTCGCAGTTTTTTTGCTCAACCCTACAGGTCAAGACACTTGATACACCTAGCCCAAGGTTGCGTTCCACATCATCGAGGCCACTGAAATATGTTGTGAGTTCAACAAGTATGTGCATGAACTACTTCATGCCATGTGACTACATTTTGATTAGTTAATCGACCATCCCTTGCTTTCCCTTTTTTTACGATACCTCTTTTAGTTTCAATTTGGAGATAGGCCAGGAGGAGAGGTCCTGTCATCGTGACTCCCGAGGTTTGATGTTGATGGGGTGTTTGGTTAGTGGGTTCTGGTTGACATGTTTCTGTTTTGATTTGATGGATTTTGGGGGTTATGGCGGTTGCGATGTTGCGCGGTGCTACAGCTCATGGAACATTCTAACCATAAAATGGGAAATGGACAATATATTCTCCTTTGGCATGACAAGTGGTTGGATGAACCTCTGATCAACCAATACCCAAAATTTCACTCTTTTGTCAGAAATGATTCTCAATCTGCTGCTAGTTGGATAACATCTGAGGATCCCGCTCAACTCATTCATACCCCCTCTCTAAATAAGCTTTTCTCCAGTACACTGAACTTCAAGGGCTACTTGAACTGTAGAAGTCTCCTCAAAGACAAAATACTTGGAAAGGACATGGACAAGCAAAAAAATACCCATCAATCAAGATGTATCACAAACTGCAAAAAGACTAAGGCACAAAATCTTCTTTTGGTTGCTCATGCATGACAGAGTCAACACTAGAAACCTACTAAGAAGGAAGAATTTTCATCTAGATTGTTATGAATGTGTTTCCTGCAATGAACATGCTGAGGAAACTACAAGATATCTCATTTAGGATTGCCGCTTTTCACAAGATTGTTGGAAGAGTATTATTCCAAGCAAAAGATTGGGATATCTACTTTTGATGGCATTCTCATTGCTCATCAATTGCTCCCCCCCCCCTGCGCCAAAAAATGGCTATGCATGTCATCATTCAAGGATGTTGGAATTGGATACAAAGAAATGGAAAGATCTTTAGATACAAAGTTGAAAGTATTAACTGTTGGAGATTCAAATTAAACGAAGATCTCATATTGTTGGAGCACAGAATCAAAGCAAGGCATTTGAACAGTTTGAAAGAATGAATTGGTGCACATAGGTGATATTTGGACGATTATTCTCAAGTACCTTTAGTTGATCACACGTTTCCACGAGCTGGAATTGGTTGAGAAGGTGATAGACCTTTAGTTTTACCTTTTGTTTCGTAAATATTGTACTCTTTCGATGGTATAAAATACCATCGAAAGAGTACAATATTTACGAAACAAAAGGTAAAACTAAAGGTCTATCACCCTCTCAACCAATTCCGGCTCGTGGAAACATGTCTACGGTTTATGGTTTAAAAAAGTCACAACACCGACTAGTATTATAGCAGTAACCAAGAAAGGAGGAAATGCTTTCAAAAATCATAGAAAAAAATAGCAGACCAAAGCTTACAAAAATTTGTGTTGATGGTTTTTCAGGGTGTAAAAACTTCTTTTTTTTGAAGATATATCATTTTCACTTCAAAAGTGTGGTCATTTTATTTTCCATGCAACAAAAAACTAAATAAACACTCATAAATCATAGAAAATAGTTAGCGCACCAAAAAAGTTTTTATGCCTTATTTTTGTATGAAATTAGGGCATAAAACAATTCCATCATTTTAGTTAGGTTCTGGGCATGCCATCAAGTTTTTATCTGAATCCGGATTTACCACTCGTGTTAGTTGACAGGGCTTTGAGCATCTTATTATCCTAACCTTGCCTCGACTATCTCTCATATCATGCATGCACTTGAACAAGATGGGAGACCGTTGAAGTTGGTGAGCTGCTGGTACCACAGAGCAGAGCAAAAGCAGAGTAAATCCCAGTTTGCTAGGACCATATCGTACGAGATGCAACACCCGAGTCCAAGTTGGCATCTATCAAAGACTCAAAGGCATGCCTAACTAGATTTGGAATCCAAATTCCACGCAACATGCACAAGGAGAAACAAAAGAAGAAATGTCAAATTATTTACAGTGAATAGTAACCAAATTAAGATTGTGTTTCTCGTTTCTCTACATGTGCATTGAGCTTATATACATTTTCTTTTTCGAGGGAAACTTTGATCCAGAATTTTGTGATAGTATCAGTGTCATGGACTGCTTTTCAGGATTTGTACAAAAGTGCACCTGAAGTGTCTACGCACAATATGACCTCTTGCCCAGTTCTTTTTTTTTTTAAATGTGTAACAATCGCAGATGCTTACATACACGGACATACATGACACACATCTATCTATATTAACGCGCACACGCACACCCTAGGTCCCTACCCCTGTAAACACCTCCCTCAATTTGTTAGCCACAATGTACTAATGTTGGTAGCCGGCAGCCTCGTACATCAACGTACGTTCAATACAAGGAATGTGCTTTTCGGCCTTGTATAATGATAGGGAGGGGCTTAGAAAAATAAACCGAATTTTTTGAAGCATCATTGCCTATTTCTATAAAAGAGACGCCTAATTAAGCGTTTATCCTGTACAATAAGCATCGGTGCTTAGAAAAATAGTTTATTTCTTTAAGCACCTCTTCTAAGCACCTTGCATTGGACAAGGCCTTGGGTGCCCAGTGACGTCCATTGATATGTGCAGGTCTTTTTTTTTTCAAACATATGTGCAGATCTCTGAGTCACGTTCCATATGGGCCTGTCATGTGGGACCATCCCATGGAATTGTGTAAATTGGCCGGGTAAGGTAAATTGTGTAGATAGTGATCGTCCGTTAGGTAAATATATAGTTCCAAACTGAGTATAATTTTTTTGAACATTAGAGCATCTCCAACAGCCGCCCAACGCACCGTGCGCTAAAAACTACTTTGCCGCGCGCTTAGCCTGGTTTTGCGCGGCCTACAACACGGGCTCCAACAGCCGCGCTAAAAGGCAACGCGCGCGCGCCGCTCCAGCAGCGCGCGCGACTCGCCGGGGCATTGCATATATTGCATTTTGGACACAAATGAGTTTCGAACATTCAAAATGAAATGAACATGACATATAAATTTCACACAAACAAATTGATGAATAAAAGTTCATGCCCACAAGTTCAAAATCATGCCCACAAGTTCATCCAACCAAGTTCAAAATGCAAACCAAGTTCATGACACAAACGAAAGACACATCAAGCCTCGTCCTCGTCTTCGTCCTCATCTTCGGAAGATGATTCTTCCTCCTCCGAAGATTCTTCCTCCTCATCATCATTGTCACGCACCACATCACGTGAAGCCCGGACGGTGTTGGCAAGATCTTCAATGGCATCTCCATGGGAAGGTGTGTGAGGCACACTGGAAGACATTTCGCCCATGGCGGCCGGAGGTGGACTGATGCGGAGCATCCCTCACTCATCCCAATGGACGTACCTACATCTCCCTCAACACCACTTGAACCCATGACGAGAGCTCGAGCAAAGGCCAACGAAGATAAGGCGAACTCGCTCCTCTCCGAACTCCCTCTTCCTACTCACGAGACATGGCTACTACCTCATACGGAAACTCTGTGTGTGATCAGGTGCTTGGAGGAGAGCCACGGAACAGCTACATGCAATGGCCAAGATGGCGAGGACACCAAGCGTGAATGACAAGAGGAGGAGCTGCTTTGGAAGCTATAGGCTCCGGACGACCGGCCGGCCCCGGACGTCCGACCCCTGGTAATCGCTATAGCCAAAGGAAGAGAAGCCAGCCAGAGCTACATGCCCCGGACGACCGGCCCAACCCGGACGTCCGACAACTCCCAGGCTCCGGACGACCGGGCCCCTCCGGACGTCCGACACTTCACTAACAGAACCAAAATCACAGAAGTCCGAGGAAGACCGGACAATCGGATGACCAGCAATAGAGCCGAATCTACGGAAGTCTGAATATCTACTGACGTCCGAACCGTCCCAAATCTCCGGACGTCCGACTCCCTCCGGACGTCCGGCTCGTCCCCAACAGAACCGAATCTACGGATGTCCGAAGACTTCCGGATGTCCGGACCGTCCCGTGCCTCCGGACGTCCGACACCCTCCGGACGTCCGACACCTGCCTGTGCACAGAGTATCGGGCCGAGGCCCATGTATCCTCACTTAACCCTTCGTGGCCCTAGACTATATATACTCCTCCACCTCCTGCTAGCTAGGGTTAGCATTGGGTTAGCTCATTTTGAGATAGAGCATTGCTCATCCGCATGGATCTACTCCTCGTGAGGGACCGCACCTCCTCGGAGAAGATCCATCCGGATTCAAGACCTCCATCCGAAGAAGACAATCAAGACCTCCTCCCGGAGAAGAACGGTTACCCTTGTATCGTCCCTTGTTGACTTTGGATCTCGTGTTACTTTGTGCCTCGATGATCTAGCACTTGTGTGATCATATTCATGTCGGTTGAGTATTTCTCATGTTTCTCCCCGTGATCTCCCTCGTTTTCTTCCATGCGTTCTTCATGTTCCTCGTAGGGATACTCTCCAAACGTGAAAGATCGGCCCCTAGGGTTCCGCCCTACATCATCTTGGTATCAGAGCCACATTGATCACATTTTTGGAGCTCTTACCCCGTGTTTTCTAGCTTGATTTTGTTGATTTCTTCCCCAATTTCGAAAATCCCCACCAAAAATAGCCCCGATTTTTTTTGTGATTTGTTGGTGAGTTGAAATTTTGTTGGATTTGGTCCATGGATTTGTGTTGCTACATGTGGATCTAGCTTTCCCCACCCTCCCCACCCTTTTCCATCCACAAACCCGCTCGAATTTGACATCACCACTTCCATCCACCATGAATTTGCGCAGTTCATCCCGTGCCCGATTTTCGCCCACGACCCGGGCGACCGGTCCCAGCCGGACGTCCGAAGACCGGACGACCGTGACCTCCCGGACGTTTGTAAAACCCTGACGAAACTGAATTTCTCCAGTTCGGCCACCACCACTTCCCCACCTTCCACCGCTTCTTCCAAATCCCCATACCACCACATCTTCCAACATACACCACCATCATCTACCAATACCTCCTATGATGATTTTGACACGTTTTGGTCTTTGAGATTTTGGGTTGTGGTTCCCGTGTCCTATTGTGTTCGGCTATATAGGTACGGTGCGACGACAACATCACCACTGCTCATCATCGCAAAGGACTCATCATCGCCAAGGACAGTAACCTCAACGACATCTTTGTCATACCTTCCAATTGCATTGATACCCACATAGCCTTACTTTTGCGTTGCTTACCCATCGAGACTAGCCATTGAGTATTGCCGGCAACGTGACTTGTGCACATTAGTGATCATACTCCATAGCACAGATACCATCTCATAGTGGTGCATATCTTGTTTTCATCTCTTGTGTCACAAAGTTGTCATCGCATACACAATTGTTATCTTTGTTCGGCGAAGTTTTGCAAGAGAAAAGAGCTCAAAAGTGAAAGAGCCAACCAAGCTTTTAAGCAAAGAGGAAAGATAAGCAAAGAGCTTATAAGCAAGAACCGTAGCATCATACTACATTAAGATTGTCATATCCGATCATCTTGGATCATAGCACCGAAATACCATACATATAGCATAATTGGGATAGAGGTCGTTGCATTTTTGCCTAGTAGGTTGTGCACAAGTTCCGTATCCGCCTATTGTGCAATCGTGCTAGCGTCTCTCTAGCATTGTGCAACACGAGCATTTTTGTGGACTCCACATTTTGCCTCATTTTTGGTTTGCACAATCCCACTTATCTATTTGCATGTGTGTTTTCGTGTACCTCTACTTGCTTGGTCTACTTGTTGCATTTGCAAATTTGTGAATCTTTTCCAACATTATTGAAGCTCACTTACACTTGCATCAAATTTTGTGCCACCATCCTAACCAAGCTCCACCATAAGCTTTTACTTGTGTAGGTGTGAGAACGTACAAGAATTGGTACCAATAGTGCTATTTCATTGTCCGCATTTGAGCGATCTTGATCCATCTACAACATCGGTCGAGGTACATTTGGTATTAGTTCTTCTCCTTATACCACTCACATTTTGTTTGGAATGATGGATAGGCCAAGTTCTTCTACCGATCCACCCCTCATCGAGCAAGATGACGACATGTCCTCATTTGTCACCAAGAGCCACCTCCTTGGTGCTCAACGAGCGTTGCATCAAGAGCAAAAAGCAACGAGAGACTACTTCGACAACAAGTTCGACGCTCACAAGCAAGAGAATAATGCAAGGATGGACGAGATCCACACCTTGATGGTGAACCGCCATCCCTCTACGTCTTCATACTCAAGATGGAGCCGCTCGAGTCGACACTCCGACGACACCCTCTCCGGCTCAAGTACCCCGACATCGAACACTCTTCGCCAAGCCGCGCGTCAAGACCGTCATGCATCTCACAATCCTCTACACGACAAGCATTCACAAGAGCAAGTCGACGAGCATCTACCTCATCCTCAACCACACCAAGTTGCTTTTGCACAAGCTCAAGAACGACAACGTCTACGTCGCCAAGAGGAAGAACGAGCGCGTCTACACCAAGAGGAACAAGACGCCGAGGCTCAACGTCTTCAACAACAACAACGTGAAGCACAAGCTCTTGAGGCGCAACGGGCCCTTCAAGAATCAAGTCGAGCCATTGCCAACCGCAACCGAGATCGGCGCAATCAAGAGGAAGCACTTCGAGAAGAAATCCACGAAAGAAACTACCAACCGCGAGTGCAACTTCAAGTTCCTCAAGCTCCTCTTCAAGCTCGACAAGCTCCCCAACAACCTCAAGTTCAACAAGAGCAAGATGATCATGGACTTCCTCCATGCCAAGAGAAACATGAGGTTGATTACCCCCCATGTCAAGGGCATCATCATCATCATCGACCACAACACAATGAAGAGCAACACTATGGCAAGCTCAAGTTCACCATGCCCAAGTTCAATGGAAGCAATGACCCTGAAGAGTACCTCTCATGGGCATTGAAGGCCGACAAAATATTTCATTTACACAACTATGAGGAAGAGAAGAAGATTTCTATGGCATCACTGGAGTTCCATGACTATGTGCTCATATGGTGGGAACAAGTCCTTGAGCGCCGAGAAGCACGAGGTGAACCACCAATCACCACTTGGGCTCAAATGAAGGATGTCATGCGAGCATGTTTTGTGCCCACCTACTACAACCGCGGTCTCTTAAAGAAGCTCCAACTCCTCAAACAAGGAACAACGAGTGTTGAAGAATACTACAAGGAAATGGAGATAGCCATTATACGAGCCAATGTCACGGAACATGATGAGCAAACTATGGCACGCTTCTTGAATGGCCTCAATCATCCCATCAAGAAGATTGCCGACTTCCAACCCTACTCCAACCTCATTGAGCTCGTGCATCAAGCTACCAAGGCGGAACATCAAGTGCAAGATGACTTCAAGTACGCCAAGTACTCATCCAAGACATACGGTTTCTCCAACATCCAAGCTCCAACGACTCCAACTTCTACCTCAACCAAGCCATCTACAAGCAACGACGACAAGTCAAGTTACAAGAAAACTTTGACAACCTCAAGTTGTCTTCCTTCTACTACAAGCAACTACAGGCCGCGTGCTTCATCATCTACTCCGACCGATGAGACCGTCAATACAAGCTCCTTCAAGTGTTTCACTTGCGGCGGCCGAGGCCACAAGTCGTTCCAATGCACCAACAAGCGCACCATGATCATCAACGATGATGGAACCTATGAATCCATGAGTGAAGAGGAGATGGAAGCCCTTGAGCAAGTGTCCATGCACCGGCGCGTGAACAAGGATGAAGATGATCAAGTCTTTTGTGATGAGGATTCGAGCCCCGCTCTCAATGTCTCCAAAGTCTTGACTCTTCAACATCAACAAGAAGAAGACCAATGATGCCACATCTTCCACACAAAGGCCGGCATCAATGGAAGGTCCGTTAAGGTCATCATCGATGGAGGTAGTTGTCACAACCTAGCAAGTGAAGAGCTATGCTCCAAGCTACAATTAGTCAAGAGGAAGCTCCCGCACCCCTACAAGGTCCAATGGCTAAGTGATTCCGGCACTATCCGAGTCGAGCACACGATCCATGTCTCTTACAAAATTGAAGCATATGAGGACAATTTGGAGTGTGATGTCGTCCCGATGTCCGTTTGCCACCTCCTTCTTGGTTGACCATGGCAATTTGACCGCGGTGTCATCCACAACGGACGTACAAATCACTATAGCTTCAAGATGAAAGGGAAGGAATATGTGCTACGACCTGTGTCTCCTAGCCAAGTGATTGCCGACAAGCAAGCCACCCATCGTGGAGAGAAAAGTGAGAGAGTGATCCACTCAAAAGAAAGTGAGAGCCACAAGACAAACTTGAGTGCCTCTTCGCCTAGAGAGAAAAATCTAGTCCTTTTTGCCACCAAAAGTGAGATGAGAGAAGTGTGTGAGAACCCATCGAGTATTATGCACTTTGTCCTAGTGTGCAAGGATAGGGAACTAAAGACTAACACCTCTCACGATCTACCTTTAGTGTTTCAATCTCTTTTGCAGGAATTCAAAGATGTTTTCCCCGATGAGCTACCTTTGGGTCTACCTCCTCTACGAGGCATTAAGCACCGCATCGACCTCATCCCTGGAGCACCTCTACCAAACAAAGCTCCATACCGCATCAACCCCGAAGAAACTAAGGAGATCCAATGGTAAGTACAACAACTAATCGGCAACGGCCATGTACGTGAAAGCTTAAGCCCTTGTGCCGTTCCGGTTATACTTGTGCCTAAGAAAGATGGAAGTTATCGCATGTGTTCCGATTGTAGACCCATTAATTTTATCACCGTGCGTTATAGGCATCCCATTCCTCGCCTAGATGATATGCTTGATGAACTTAGTGGTGCCACCATTTTCTCAAAAATTGATCTTAAAAGTGGCTATTATAAAATCCGCATACAAGAGGGTGATGAATGGAAAACCGCTTTCAAAACCAAATTTGGCTTGTATGAGTGGTTGGTTATGCCTATGGGTTTATCGGAAGCTCCCGGTACTTTCATGCGTCTTATGCATTTTGTGCTTCATCCTTACATTGGAGTCTTTGTTGTGGTTTACTTCGATGACATTCTTGTGTTTAGCAAATCCATGAAAGAGCAGCTTAATCATGTTAGGGCTGTTTTGCAAACTCTTCGCAAGGAACGTCTTTATGCCAACATGAAAAAGTGCACATTTGGTGTTGACAAACTTGTTTTCTTGGGTTTCATTTTTTCTTCCAAGGGTGTTCATGTTGATGAATCTAAAATTAAAGCAATTAAAACTTCGCCCCAACCCACCAATTTGCAACAAGTGCGTAGCTTTCTTGGCCTTGCAGGTTTTTATTGTCGCTTTGTGAAAGATTTTAGCACTATTGCCGCTCCTTTGCATGCATTGAGTAAGAAGAATGCTCCTTTTGTTTGGGGATCTTTGCAATCCACCGCTTTTGATGAGCTCAAGTCTTTGCTTACTCATGCTCCGATTCTTGCTTTGCCCAACTTTGACAAAACTTTTGAGGTTCATTGTGATGCAAGTGGTACCGGAATTGGCGGAGTTTTAATGCAAGAAAAACGAGCCATTGCATATTTTAGTGAAAAACTCTCCGATGCTCAACTTAACTATCCCATCTATGACAAAGAATTGTATGCTTTAGTGTGTGTGCTACATGTTTGGGAACATTACCTTAGACCTCATGAGTTTGTCATCCATACCAATCATGAAACACTAAAGTACTTAAAAGGTCAAACTAAGTTGAACAAGCGTCATGCCAAATGGAGTGAGTTTATTGAATCTTTCCCCTATGTGATCAAGTACATTAAGGGTAAGGAAAACGTAGTTGCGGATGCACTTTCATGCATATGCACACTTGTGACTAAACTTGAGTTGAATGTTATTGGCTTTGAGCACATAAAAGACTTGTATGCTAATGACCCATCTTTTGCTACTCCTTATGCTAAGTGTTTGACACACACATCTTGGGAACGATATTACATCAAGAATGATTATCTTATGAGCGCTAACAAACTTTGCATTCCCGAGTCTTCTCTTCGTTTGCTCCTTTTGCAATAGGCTCATGGAGGCGGCCTCATGGGACACTTTGGACGTGACAAGACATTCGCCACGCTCTCCAAGAACTACTTTTGGCCCAAGATGTTCCACGACGTCTCACGCTTCACCAACTGATGCTCTACATGTCGCAAAGCTAAGTCTAAAGCTCAATCCCATGGTCTTTACATGCCTCTTCCTATTCCTTATCAACCTTGGGAATACATTAGCATGGATTTTGTACTTGGCTTGCCTAGAACTCAAAATGGAAAGGATTCCATGTTTGTTGTTGTTGACCGATTTTCTAAGATGGCACATTTCATTCATTGCAACAAGATAGACGATGCTTCACATATTGCCAATCTCTTTTGTAGAAATATTGCGACTCCATGGAGTGCCAAAGACGATTGCCTCGGATTGCGACGTCAAGTTCTTGAGTTAGTTTTGGAAGACGCTATGCACCAAGCTCGGAATCAAGCTCTTATTCTCTTCAGCATACCATCCTCAAACCGACGGCCAAACGGAGGTGACGAACCGTACGCTCTCCACTCTACTTCACGTGTTGATCAAGAAGAACATCAAGGAATGGGAGGAATGTCTACCCATCGCCGAGTACGCCTACAACCGTGCAAGACATTCGACTACCGGCAAGTCCCCCTTTGAGGTCGTCTACGGCTTCAACCCGTTGTCCCCATTGGACATCCTACCTATTCCTCTACAAGAGCACACCAACCTCAATGCGAGTGCATGAGCAAGCTACCTCAAGAAGATGCACGAAGATACAAGGCACACCATTGAGCGCCAAGTACAACGACTAGCGACCAAGCTCAACATCAACAAGCAACCGATGATCTTCAACATTGGAGATCTCATGTGGCTACACCTTCGCAAGGTCCGCTTCCCCAACAAACGCAAGTCCAAACTTCTACCTCGAGCCGATGGACCCTTCAAGGTGCTAGCACGCTACAAATTCAATGCCTACAAGATCGACCTCCCACAAGACAAGTACAATGTGAGCGACATCTTCAACGTCAAGGACCTCTCGCCATACCATGGTGATGAAACTTATGATCCGAGGTCGGATCTTTCCCAGGGGGGGGGGGATATGATGCGGAGCATCCCTCGCTAATCCCCATGGACGTAACTACATCTCCCTCGACACCACTTGGACCCATGACGAGAGCTCGAGCAAAGGCTATCGAAGATAAGGTGAACTCGCTCCTCTCCGAACTCCCTCTTACTACTCACGAGACATGGCTACTACCTCATACGGAAACTCTGTGTGTGATCAGGTGCTTGGAGGAGAGCCACGGAACAGCTATATGCAATGGCCAAGACGGCGAGGACACCAAGCGTGAAGGACAAGAGGAGGAGCTGCTTTGGAAGCTACAGGCTCCGGACGACCGGCCGGCCCCGGACGTCCGACCCCTGGTGATCGCTACAGCCAAAGGAAGAGAAGCCAGCCAGAGCTACAGGCCCCGGACGACCGGCCCAACCCGGACGTCCGACAATTCCCAGGCTCCGGATGACCGGACCCCTCCGGACGTCTGACACTTCACCAACAGAACCAAAATCACAGAAGTCCGAGGAAGACCGGACGACCGGATGACCAGCAACAGAGCCGAATCTACGGAAGTCCGAAGATCTACGGACGTCCGGACCGTCCCGAATCTTCGGACGTCCGACGCCCTCCGGACGTCCGACTCATCCCCAACAGAACCGAATCTACTGATGTCTGAAGACTTCCGGACGTCCGGACCGTCCCGTGCCTCCGGATGTCTGACACCCTTTGGACGTCCGACGCCTGCCTGTGCGCTGAGTATCAGGCCGAGGCCCATGTATCCCTCACTTACCCCTTCGTGGCCCTAGACTATATATACTCCTCCACCTCCTCCTAGCTAGGGTTAGCATTGGTTTATCTCATTTTGAGATAGAGCATTGCTCATCCGCACGGATCTACTCCTCGTGAGGGGACCGCACCTCTTCGGAGAAGATCCATTCGGATTCAAGACCTCCATACGGAGAACACAATCAAGACCTCCCCCGGAGAAGAGCGGTTACCCTTGTATCGTCCCTTGTTGACTTTGCATCTCGTGTTACTTTGTGCCTCGATGATCTAGCACTTGTGTGATCATATTCGTGTCGGTTGTGTGTTTCTCGTGTTTCTCCCCGTGATCTTCCTCATTTTCTTCCGCGCGTTCTTCGTGTTCCTCGTAGGGATACTCTCCAAACGTGAAAGATCGCCCCCTAGGGTTCCGCCCTACATCATGGACCCATGCCTCCCATGAGAGAAGCAAAACTCATGCCTCTCATGGTGGCCATAGCGCCGGGGGGTTCTCCAAAGCCACCCATGCCACCCATGCCTCCCATGGTCTCCATGTAGCTCCAAAGCCACCCATGGCCTCTAAGCTGCCCATGGTAACTCCGAAGCCACCCATGCCTCCCATGGTGCCAAGGCCACCGCCACCCATTGCACCAAGGCTACCTCCACCCATTGCGCCAAGGCCACCGCCACCCATTGCGCGAATCATGGCTCTTTTTTGGATCAACACTTCTTCGCGGGAAAGATTGACAAACTCCTTTTGCGCCTCATTGAGGTTAGATGTGTCCAAGAAGAACAAGTGCTTCTCCCATTCCAACAATCTAGTTCGCTCCTCATTGCTCACCTTCCTCTCCTCCAAAGCCACCTTCCTCTCCTCGACCGCCACCCTCCTCTCCTTGGCCGCCAGCCTCCTCTCCTCGACCGCGACATCTTGGTTTCTTGCCATTTTCCTCACCTCGTTGGCTTCTCTTCTTGCATTGACAATTGCTTCCATAGCATTTTTTATTTCATCATCTCCTTTCCTCTTCTGCTTTTCTGTTTTGTCTTTCTTGCACCCATCCAGTCGTTTTGGCTTCGAGTATGAAACCGAGTTGGGTGTGGGGCTTCTCTTGCCGTCATCACTTGATGCATCCTCCTCCTCCTCCTCCTCATCATCATTCAACTCAATTGTTCGCTTGCGTTTGTTGCTCAAATGCAAATCATCCAAATCTTCACGCTTCTTCCATTTCTCATCATCCTTCAACACTTCATAGCAATGAGGCAAGGTAAAGATCCTTCCTTTCTTGATCTTCCCCTTCTTGGTTTCCCTCTCCTCTTCTTTGAACAAGTTTTGTGCAATGTGGTACTACATGAAAACAAAGCAAGTTAGCACTTTGAACACCAACAACAAGTATGATAAACATGTATGAAATGCCACTTACTCTATCGTCCTCATTTGTGCCACTTGGGTTCAACTTGTCAACCGCCTTTTGACAGGCCGCCCATCTTTGACAATCCGAGTTGATTGTCGACCACCAGGACCGAAGTGATCTCTCAGAGCGGTCAATTCCACTCACGTTGCGAACATAAAAGTGTTCTTTCATCCGCCCCCAATAAGCATCTTTACTTTGATCACCTCCAACGGATGGATCCCTCGACACTTGCAACCAAGTATTGCATAGTAAGATGTCATTGGCGTTGGTGTAATTGCCCGCTCTTCCTTTTGGCGCATCGACAATGCCCTCACCATCCTCGTCCACCTCGAACTCATGGTTTTCAAAATGCATGTCATTGGTTTGAGACCAATGCGAATTGTTGGAGCCAACACCCATAGTTGACATGTATGCATCATTGTTGACACTACAAAATATATAGAACAATGCAAATAAGCTATCTATATGGATGCATTCAAAAATAACAACAAAAGAAAAGTTGGAAAAAATTCCTACCTTTGGGGCATATCGTCGAACACGTTGTGCGCGACGGTGGCCGGCTCAACGAGTGAGCTCGCCGGCGCTTCGGTAGCCGCCGCGCCCGTCACACACCCTGCAAGCTTCTTTCTCCTCGCCTTCAAGGTGCCGGAGCCGTCCGCCGCCTTCTTCTTCGCGGATGTCTTGCCCTTCTTCGGCCGCGCTGCATTGGGGAGCTTCGAGGGGGCGGCGGCGGCACGGGATGGCATCGGCGCGACGCCACGGGATGGCGCCGGCGCGACGCCACCCGCCACCGTGGTCATTCGTGGCGGCATGAAGAGGCCGCATGCGAGGCCGATGCTCGGAGGAGCTCCGGCGGTGGCGAAGCCAACGCTTCCCGCGCTAGGGTTTCTGGCGGCGGCGGCGGGGGAGGGGTCGCGGCTGTAGAATGAGGTGAGCGGGGTGCCGACGAGTGCGTCCATCGGGTCAAGTTCGCCGGCGCCGGCGCGCGCGGGGCGAAGGTGGCGGGGGAGGAGAGAGTGCGGCGCGAGCGCTCGTGTGTGCCGCGCGCGGAAGCTGGCGCCCCAAATACACAACGCGAGTTGGCGTTTCGGACCACGCGCCCAACTACATATGCCGCGCGCGCGGTTATTGCGTGCATGCTGGAGCTTGTCTACATGTTATGCGCGCGCTAAAATGGCAAAATTTGCGGCGCGGCGCTTGTTTAGCGCGGTTGTTGGAGATGCTCTTAGTACAGACGCAAGCGCTCTTATACACACGCATACACTCACCCCTATGAACGCACACACGCACACCCTACCCCTATGAGCACCTTCGAAAGATTGAGCCGGTATATCATCTTGAGATTTGAACTCTGGTTGGCTGGAGATACGACAGTCCCTCTAACCATCCAACCACAATTTGGTTCGCTAAACTGAGTATAATTTGAAAGTGAAATGTGTACGTATGTACTGTGTTCAATTTTCTTTATAGTGACAGGGAAAAAAGGTACTCCCTCTGTAAACTAATATAAGAGTATTTAGATCACTACTTTAGTATTTTAAATACTCTTATATTAGTTTACGGAGGGAGTAATCGTGTAATACATATCTTGAACTGTGCAACATCGATTGTATACACATACAGTAGATTAAAGCACTAGATTCTTTTGCACCGACAAAAAGCATTTCCTGTACGAACAAACACGCAGTAGCTTTTGCAGCACAAGACAAAACAATATCTTTGCTTTACGAACCCTAGTTGTATAATTAATTATCATTTCACCGACCAATATCTGGGTTAAAGTGCAGATTAGGAGGGTAATTAAAAATATAAAACTCAGAAGGACTTTTTGACAGAGTGTAAACATATAGTACGTGTCTGAGATTGACAGAGCATCACGTGGTGATGGGCCCAAGTTTAGCAGCGGAACATGAGTATACAGGTAGACAGGAAGATTGCAGAGAATGCAAACCTCACATGGCTTATGATGTCATCAGACTCATGTGTCAGTGTATCACAGACTCTCAAGTCAAAAAGCACAGAATGTACTATTACGATATGGCTGGAAAATTCGCTAATATATAATGGGAGATTCTGGTAATAGATGACGTAAAATAGGTCATGATCACTTTTTACATCACGAGAGGACAAAAACATTGCTTCGATAGATGGCGTATGCTTCAATAGATGATGCACATGCAAATATTTTTACCCTGGGATATGCCCCGTGACCTAAAATAGGAGGTAAAAGCAACCCAGGTACCCTAACTTGCATAAAATGTGATATTTTAGTCCCAAACTTGCAAAATTCAACCTCATCATATCCAAACTTGCACTGAATGTGACGTTTTAGTCCCAGGCCAATCAAATAACGACAATTGGCAGCCAGGTGGCTGGCCCGGTCGTCGCACACACTTTTGCCGAAATCCCCCTGCCGTTTTCTCTAATTAACCCGCAGTACAGCTCACCTGAATTAATTCCGTCTGAATCGAACTCGCGTCCGTTCGAGAGGGTTCACTTGGTCGTTGTCGGGGCGACATAGCTCACGGGCTGGTGGGGCGATGGTGACATCAGCGACGGAGGTGTCGTCGCCGCTGTTCGCCCGCGGCGTGGAGACGCTGTGTAGGATCGAAAGTATGTCTAGAGGGGGGGGGTGATTAGACTACTTGACCAAATAAAAATCTAGCCTTTTCTCAATTTTAGTTCTTGACAGATTTTAGCAACTTAGCACTAGTCAAGCAATCAACCTACACATGCAATTTTAAGAGTATAGCAGCGGAATGTAAAACAATTGCATATGAAGATAAAGGGGAGGAGTTTGAGGAGGCAAACGCAATTGGAGACATGGAGATTTTTGAGCCGTGGTTCCGATAGGTGGTGCTATCATACATCCACGTTGATGGAGACTTCAACCTACGAAGGGTAATGGCTGCGTGAGTCCACGGAGGGCTCCACCCACGAAGGGTCCACGAAGAAGCAACCTTGTCTATCCCGCAATGGTCGTCGCCCACGAAGGACTTGCCTCACTAGGGTAGATCTTCACGAAGTAGGCGATCTCCTTGCCCTTACAAACTCCTTGGTTCAACTCCACAATCTTGTCGAAGGCTCCCAAGTGACACCTAGCCAATTTAGGAGACACCACTCTCCAAGAAGTAACAAATGGTGTGTTGATGATGAACTCCTTGCTCTTGTGCTTCAAATGATAGTCTCCCCAACACTCAACTCTCTCTCACAGGATTTGGATTTGGTAGAAAGAAGATTTGAGTGGAAAGCAACTTGGGGAAGGCTAGAGATCAAGATTCATATGGTATAGTAGGAATGGAATATCTTGACCTCAACACAAGTGTAGGTGGTTCTCTCTCAGAAAATGTATGTTGGAAGTGTAGGCATGTTCTGATGGCTCTCTCCACGAATGAAGAGTGAGTGGAGGGGTATATATAGCCTCCACACAAAATCTAACCGTTACACACAACTTACCAATCTCGGTTGGACCAAATCGTGAAACTCGGTCGGACCGATTTAGCAAATAATGTGACCGTTAGGATTTTTGGTGGGACCGACATGTCAACTCGGTGGGACCGATATGGTTAGGGTTAGGGCATAACGTAATCTCGGTGAGACCGATTACACAAACTCGGTGGGACCGATTTTGGTAATAAGCTAACCAGAGAGTTGGTCAGGCAAACTCGGTGGGACCGATTCGCTCATCTCGGTGGGACCGAAATGTTACGAAAGGGAAACAGAGAGTTTGCATTGCAATCTCGGTGGGACCGATCGCTCATCTCAGTTGGACCGAAACGTTACGAAGGGAAACAGAGAGATTACAATCCCATATCTGTGAGACCGAGATCCCTATCGGTGAGACCGAAATGACTAGGGTTTGTGGCAGTGGCTATGACATCTGAACTCGGTGGCGCCGGATAGAAAGAATCGGTGGGTCCGAGTTTGACTTTTGGTTTGGGTCATAGGTGGATGTGAGAAAGTAGTTGAGGGCTTCAGAGCATATCACTAAGCATTTTGAGCAAGAACCTCATTAAGCAATACCTCATCCCTCCTTGATAGTATTGGCTTTTCCTATAGACTCAATGTGATCTTGGATCACTAAAATAGAAAAATGTAGAGTCTTGTGCTTTGAGCTTGAGCCAATCCTTTTGTCCTTAGTATTTTAAGGGATCCACTCTTCTCATCCATGCCATGCCAATCATTGAGCTTTCCTGAAATATTTATCTTTAAATAGCATTAGCTCAATGAGCTATATGTTGTTAGGAATTACCAAAACCACCCAGTGATAGTTGCACTTTCAATCTCCCCCTTTTTGGTAATTGATGACAACATATAGATCAAAGCTTCGAAAAATGATAATAAGATTGAAAAACATTGTCGCTTTGAGAAGTATGTGAAAAGCAAGAGCTCCCCCTAAATTTGTGCATTATTTAAAATTTGCTTTGGACTGCAAATGCACAGTGAGTTAGGATCATGGATTACTCTTCCATGTCACATACATCTTGGTGGAGCACTAAAAATGGTAATAATTAAACACATGCACTCATCACCAAGCAAAGTGAATGATCATATGAGAATATAAGAGACAATATCATCCAACAAGCATTAATGTAGCATAACATATGATCAAACACATGATCATCCAAGTACCTCACAAAAGGAATAATGTATCAAGCAAACACACAAATAACGAAGTTCAAGCAAAGCAAAGAGAGACCAAAAAGCAACACTCTCTCTCGAAGACTATGATCTATACATTTTCTTCCCCTTTGGCAACAAGTTACCGAAAAGTTCATAAAAAATGCATAGTGCTACACGACTCTCAGGCTTGGTCTTCATGAGGTGGCGTTGTGATAACTCCAAGGACGAAAGCATCAGTTGATGTAGCTGGAGCTGGTGGAGTGACTGCTGGAGCTGGTGGCACTGAAGCTGTAGCTGGTGCAGATGATGTAGCTCTGGTGTCTAGAACAGGCACTGCAGCAGATCTCTGTCCTCTGGGCACTCTAGCAAATGCATTTGTAGTAGACTTGCCCTTCTTCTCCTCCACTTCCTCCTGAAGTTGCTCAACAACTGACTAGATCTCAGTGACATTGACATCAAGATCATAGAATTTCTGCTCTATGATTCTCTCCAAGGTCTCCTGGTTTTGAGTCAGGGTGGCCAAGCCCTTCTCAATCCTCAAGGTGGAGGCAATCAAGTAGCCAAGATGATCTTGCTTGCTCTTCAGGAACACTTGAGATGCCTCTTCAGTAGTTGGCATCTTTGCAGCTTTCTGAGCCTTTGCCTTCTCTCTCTTCTTTTGTGCTTGCACAGATGATGGTTCATTTTCATCCATCACAACAGTGTTATCTTGAAAATCAGGGTAGATGGGTAGGTGATCCTTGTCCAAAAGATATTTGCCTTTGCCCATCTTGGAGTTGATGAGCTACTGAATGTGTGGGGCATATCCACAAGATCTCTTCTGACCAGCAGCAGTCCTTTTGATTGTTTCCACAATCAGACTCATGACTTTGAATTTCTAAGGCACATCAAATATATGCAGCAAGTTGATTGTATGGCCTCTGATCGTCTTGTGATCACCTGACTTGGGCAGCAAAGTGTGCCTTAAGATCCAGTTGATAGTAGGCAATCCAAACAACAGGTAATGTACAGATCCAAACTTATGTGTCTCTAGTGCAGCATCTGGGATCTCTCTGTACATACTAGCCATGGAGTTGTGATCTTTCTTCTTCTTGGCATAGACATCCAAGTCATCTTCACTCTCCTTTGGAGCATTGATCAACTCAGCCCATTCTTCAACTGTGGATTGGTACCTTGTACCTTCAGACATCCATACAATCTTCCCATCAGGGTAGAAGTGAGCTGTGGAGTAAAACTGCATGATGAGCTCATCATTCCACTTGGTGAGCTTCTGGGCAACAAAGTCATCAACTCCACAAGTCTTGAAGCTGTCATACACTCCTGTATAGTGATCTTCATTCTCCCTGATGTACTCGCAGTCAACCCATCTCATGTCACATACTATGGGCTTCTTGTCATGCAAAATTGTCTCATAGAAATCTTGCTGTTCCTTAGTGTGGAACATGTAGTCCACTGCAGTTCTTCTTCTGACAGCATAGGGATCGGACTGTCTCCATAGTCTTAGTCCTTCATCCTTCCTGAGCTTCATGTCCTATGCAACTGGATGTGCATCATTGTGGTCAGGGATCTTGGGCTTCAACTTTCTCAAGACATGTGAGTCATCTTCTTCATCATCAGCAGCCTCAGACACTGGGCCTTGTTCTTCTCTTTAGTTGGAATACTCCTGGTGTTCCTCTTAGGTGCAGACTTGGCCTTAGGAGCAGCAGCCTTGGGAGCATCTGTGGGCTTAGATGGAGCAGCCCCTGATCTTATAGCATCTCCCATCAGCTTCTTAGCTTTAGGTGATGGTGCAACAACCTCTTCCTCCTCTTCCATCATCGAGGGCTTCCCAACAGCTCTGGCCATAGTCTTCTTGACCCTTTCTTTCCTTTTCTTACCTTCAGGAGCAGCCTATTTGGGTTCATATTCCAAAGTTACTTGAGTGGAGGCTCTTGCCTTAGACATTGGAATTCTTCTTGCAGGAGCCTTGGTCTTCATTCCTGGCTTTGTGGCAGCTGTGCCATACTCCTTTTTGAACACCTTCTTCTTAGAAGTGGCCTCATCATCAAAAGCCACATAGTCCTCATCTTCAGAATCTGAGGTTCTCTTCTTCCTTGTCCTGGTGGCTGCCTTTGGCAAATTACTGGGTGTGCTCCTGCTACCCTCATCTGAGGTACTGGAGGGACTAGTGCCCTCACTCATTTGAACTTGCTCCTCAGACTTGTTCTGACTGTCACTCTGATCTGACATGATGCAAACTCTTACAGCAGACCCTATGAATAGATGTAGATGAGGTAGAGTAGATGAGCATCACAAACCTCAGAGGTTTTTGCAAAATAATTGAGTCAAAAATTTAGTTTTAGTTTTCCACAGAAAGCATTTTGGAGCTACCGATTTGTAAACTCGGTGATACCGAAGCAGCTTTTGGAACCTAAACTAGTGAACTCGGTCAGACCGAGTCACAGTTTGGTGGCACCGAGATTGCTAGGGTTTCACAGAGAATCGATATCGGTCACACCAATTTGCAATTCTCGGTCAGACCGAGAACCACATGTGCAATGGCTTAAGCCAAATCGGTGAGACCGATTTCTAGAACTCGGTCGGCCCGAGATGAATTCGGCGGAAACCTAACCCTAAATTTTCAATCCAAGACTAATCTACGGAGTAGTTTTGCTAGATAGGAAGATTTCAAACGTGGCAAGATTCATGGCAATGCAATGTGCTAGGAATCGGGGTAAGGAATAGCACAAAGATTCAAATCCATACCCTAATGCAGCGATGGACTTGCTACGGCGGCAATGGCGAAGCAGAATCCCATTGACAGCGGCGGAGACCAGTGGCGGGAGGTCGCTGGCGACGAGGAGGACGATCCGGAGACCCGATGAGGCAGAGCAGGCTATGCGCGGGCGAAGGGTTTCGGAAGATTTTCCAAAATTTGACCCGTGAGTATATATAGCCTGATCCTGTCGGTGTGACCGAGTGGAACAACTCGGTGGCACCGAGATGCAAAACTGCAAGCAGTTACTACAACTCGGTGTGACCGAAAAGTTCAAATCGGTTGCACCGAGATTGAAAACCTAGATCAACTTAGTGATCTCGGTATGACCGAAAAGGATGAATCAGTCAGACCGAAACACACAAAGAGGTTTTGGAAGTTTAAGTCTATGACGAACCGGGGACTCCGAGTGCTCCTCACACAGAGTGGTTCGAATCTGACTTGATCAAACTTTGTGATGTAGCATGAATAGAGTTTGCGACAAGAAAAGCATAGATAGCTAGAGAAGGTTCTTAGGCATTCTTGTCCATCTACTTGGCAAAAGAAAAGAATACAAACAAACAAAACTACAAGTGGATGTCCTCAAATGAGTAAAATATGCAACCAACATGCTCATACAATAAAATGGCAAATGAAATATGTGACAAAGCATGCACAACCAATCTAGCATCTATCAAGCAATTAGCGATGACTAGGTCATCTATATATGAGTATATTGACTTAGGAGTCAAAATGAGAACATTTGATCGTAGGTCATACTCATCGTTTAAGCACAAGTGGGGTTACCACTTTTACATAAAGCATTGTTGTGTTCACACCATTAGAGTTGCTTTAGCTCAATTCTTAGAGTAAAGCTCCCCCTAGATGTGAGATCCCCCCTAAGAGGGATGAACTAACCTTGGGTTTTGTCGATGATGACTTCATGTAGGTGTTGAAGATGTGGATGCTCAATGTTGATGTAGATCATTTGGAGCAATCCATTGGAGTGAGTTGCACTTTCAATACCTACACGGGTTAGTCCCACAAGGAACAAACAAGGATATCCATAGACATAGAGTGATGCACACACACAAGATGATGTCTATGAAAGCATTAGGTTACCTTGTCCCTTGTCTTACCAACAAGAGGGTTTGTGACTCCATGAACTAGTGCAAGATGTGGAAGTTGATTGCACTTGTCCTCGCCAAAATGATAAGAGTGAAGTATGTTGGCGGAGTCACCCTCAAGAACTCTCTAGTTCTTCTTCTTCGGGATCCACATCATCTTGATGGGAATCCTTGGAGTTGTAGTCGTACTTGATGAAGTAGAACTTGATGTAGTCTTGGGAACCCACTTGACCAAGGCCTTAGGAGCTTCTTCAAATGCATCAATCTCCTCTTGAAGCTTGTCCTTGCCTTTTTGCTTGTGGTCTTGTGGTGGAAGATCATCTTGAGCTTGTGTCCCTTTGAAAGAAGTAGGATCATACTTCTCTTGTTGAGGAACAAACTTCGTCTTGGGGTATTGATCTTCTTCCCACTCAACTCCATTGGCATTGAACTTTCGTTCAAAACCAACACCTTGGTTCTTCCGGTGCCTTCCTTGCTTGCGTACAATTTCCTCGAATTGCTTACTCCCGGCAAGGCTCTTGTAAACACCTTTCTCTATAATTCCCTTCAATAAGCTATTTTCTTGCTCAAGTGTAACTTGGCTAAGAGAATCATTAGTGGAATCAAGAGAACTACTAGAAGCAACAACATTGGATTTAGCATGATTATTGTTACTACTAGAGGAAGAATCTTTCTTGTTCTTGTTACTAGACTTGACTTGAGGCATGTAAGTAGATAAGAGTAAACGCTTGGCAATGTAAGAAGAACTTTTCTTGCGAAGATCATCATTGATTGCCTTTAAAAACTCATGTTCTTGCTCAAGGTTGAGCTTTTCAAAGCGTAACTTCTCATGAGTCCTTAAAAGTTCTCGATGATCTCCTAAGATAGTTTCATGAGCTAACTTAAGAGTGTTTAGTTCTTTAGTTAGGTGCTCAATCTTCTCCTTATCATTGTCATTCGTTTTATCTTGATTAACATGATTATTTGACGTTTCATCATAGTATTCATCACTAGAGTTGTCAACAAGTAAATCATCATCACCTAACAAGTCATCTTCATCACTATTGAAATCAACATACTCGGGGTGTGATACCTTTGGGCCTTTAGCCATGAAGCATCTTCCAAGTCCTTCATTTGGTGAGTCAAATATGTCGTAGGAGTTGGTTGACACAAGTGCTAGACCGGCAACACCTTCATCTTGAGTATATTCGGAGTCGGAGTGATAGATTCTCTCAGAGTGATGGTCAGAGTCGGAGCCGGATACCCATTCACCAACATGAGCTTGATGTCTTCGTTTTGTGTAGCTCTTTGATGATTTGTCCTTCCTTTCTGAATCCTTGCTTCTCCGGGATTTTCTTCGTTCATAACGATCATCTCTCCTCCTCCTCTCTCTTGGTGGTGATTCTTCTCTTCTACTTCTTCTCTTTGGAGATTCTTCTCTTCTTTTGTAGGGAGCCGTACATTCATTGGAATAGTGTCCGGGTCTTCCACAATTGTAGCAATTACGCTCACAACTCGAAGATCTTTTGTCATTGTAGGACCTTGACTTGGAACTTCTTTCCTTGCTTCTACTCTTGTAGAACTTGTTGAAGTTCTTCACCATTAGGCTCAATTCTTCATTGAAGGTTTGTTTCTCACTTGATGATGTGGGAGCTTCACATGAGGCTTTGTAAGCACCAGTTGACTTGTTGGGGAGCTCCTCCTTATCCTTGAGTGACATCTCATGAGCAACAATTCTTCCAATGACTTCCGTTGGCTTGAGATCTTTGTAATTTGGTGTCATTTGGATCAAAGTGCACACGGTATCATATTTTCCATCCAAGGCTCTTAGGATCTTCTTGATGATGAATTTGTCGGTCATCTCTTCACTTCCTAAGCCGGCAATCTCATTTGTGATGAGAGCAAGCCTAGAGTACAATTCAGCGACACCTTCACCATCCTTCATTTTGAACTTGTCAAGTTGACTTTGAAGCACATCCAATTTGGATTCCTTGACGGAGTCGGTACCTTCGTGCATGTCAATCAAAGTATCCCAAATTTCTTTTGCATTCTCAAGACGGCTGATTTTGTTGAATTCTTCAGGGCACAATCCGTTGAAGAGGATATCACAAGCTTGAGCATTGTATTGCAGTATCTTCAACTCTTCCGCGGTAGCTTCACGGTTCGGTTCTCTCCCATCAAAGAATTCACCTTGCAAGCCAATACACACAATAGCCCAAACGGTGGGGTTATGTCCAAGAATATGCATTTTCATCTTATGCTTCCAACTAGCAAAATTAGTACCATCAAAGTAAGGACCTCTACAGTGGTAATTTCCCTCGCTAGACGCCATACTCTCCTAGGTTGTGAAACCAAGGCTATGACTACCAAAAGCTATGGAAATCAAAGAAAATGGAGACCAAAGCTCTGATACCACTTGTAGGATCGAAAGTATGTCTAGAGGGGGGGTGATTAGACTACTTGACCAAATAAAAATCTAGCCTTTTCCCAATTTTAGTTCTTGGCAGATTTTAACAACTTAGCACTAGTCAAGCAATCAAACTACACATGCAATTTTAAGAGTATAGCAGCGGAATGTAAAACAATTGCATATGAAGGTAAAGGGGAGGAGTTTGAGGAGGCAAACGCAATTGGAGACAGGGAGATTTTTGAGCCGTGGTTCCGATAGGTGGTGCTCTCATACATCCACGTTGATGGAGACTTCAACCCACGAAGGGTAACGGCTGCGCGAGTCCACGGAGGGCTCCACCCACGAAGGGTCCACGAAGAAGCAACCTTGTCTATCCCACCATGGCCGTCGCCCATGAAGGACTTGCCTCACTAGGGTAGATCTTCACGAAGTAGGCGATCTCCTTGCCCTTACAAACTCCTTGGTTCAACTCCACAATCTTGTCGGAGGCTCCCAAGTGACATCTAGCCAATCTAGGAGACACCACTCTCCAAGAAGTAACAAATGGTGTGTTGATGATGAACTCCTTGCTCTTGTGCTTCAAATGATAGTCTCCCCAACACTCAACTCTATCTCACAGGATTTGAATTTGGTAGAAAGAAGATTTGAGTGGAAAGTAACTTGGGGAAGGCTAGAGATCAAGATTCATATGGTAGGAATGGAATATCTTGACGTCAACACAAGTGTAGGTGGTTCTCTCTCAGAATATGTATGTTGGAAGTGTAGGCATGTTCTGATTGCTCTCCCCATGAATGAAGAGTGAGTGGAGGGGTATATATAGCCTCCACACAAAATCTAACCATTACACACAACTTACCAATCTCGATGGGACCGAATCGTGAAACTCGGTCGGACCGATTTAGCAAATAATGTGACCGTTAGGATTTTCAGTGGGACCGGCATGTCAACTCGGTGGGACCGATATGGTTAGGGTTAGGGCATAACATAATCTCGATGAGACCGATTACACAAACTCGATGGGACCGATTTTGGTAATAAGCTAACCAGAGAGTTGGTCAGGCAAACTCAGTGGGACTGATTCGCTCATCTCGATGGGACCGAAATGTTACGAAAGGGAAATAGAGAGTTTGCATTGCAATCTCGGTGGGACCGATCGCTCATCTCGGTTGGACCGAAACATTACAAAGGGAAACAGAGAGATTACAATCCCATCTCGGTGAGACCGAGATCCCTATCGGTGAGACCAATTTGACTAGAGTTTGTGGCAGTGACTATGACATCTGAACTCGGTGGCGCCGGATAGAAAGAATTGGTGGGGCCGAGTTCGATTTTGGTTTGGGTCATAGGTGGATGTGAGAAAGTAGTTGAGGGCTTTGGAGCATATCACTAAGCATTTTGAGCAAGAACCTCATTAAGCAACACCTCATCCCTCCTTGATAGTATTGGCTTTTCCTATAGACTCAATGTGATCTTGGATCACTAAAATAGAAAATATAAAGTCTTGTGCTTTGAGCTTGAGCCAATCGTTTTGTCCTTAGTATTTTGAGGGATCCACTTTTCTCATCCATGCCATGCCAATCATTGAGCTTTCCTAAAATATTTATCTTTAAATAGCATTAGCTCAATGAGCTATATGTTGTTAGGAATTACCAAAACCACCCAGGGATAGTTGCACTTTCACGCCTACATGTGCTCATCTCATCCGCCTGTTCGGTGTCTTCCCTCCTGATTACTGTGAGCTCGTCGCTCCGCCTCTGCTTTCCTTTCCTCCCTCTCCTCTCCTCTGCTTTGGTCTGAGCTCGTCGCCCCGCCGTTTGCAGCTCGAATCGGGGCCATTTGTGCTCGAATCGGGGTCATGTAGTGGTGTTTCTTGCGTAGGGTCAATTATGGTGATGTAGAGCTAGGGTTTCAGCCGACGATTTTAGCTTTTGGTTCGACATGAGAGCTAGGGTTTATGGCGGATTAGATGATAATGCCTTTGTAGTTGGCTTTTCGTTATGCTCTAGCTTGCACTCTACTGAAGCATCTATTTCTGTGGTCAAATTTAACTCCTTTTTGCTATTGAAGATGTTTTGTACAGAGTATAAACTGGGCTAATTTGTTACACCATTTAGTTTAGTTTTGGTAATGCTAATGGTATGTACAGTGAAGTTTCAGTTAATTGAATTGTTTTGCTAATGTTGCATTTCATTTATGGTTAGTTTATATTTATTTCACTGAATATGTTCAGTTATTTGTAGTTCACTAAATATGGTTAGTTACTGTAGCTAACTGAATATTTTCAGTTACTATAGTTATTAGAATTTTGTCAAGTACTGTAGTTAACTGAATTTTTTCATCTTACTGTAGTTAACTGAACCTTAAGCTGTTGTTGTAGTTTATTAAATCTGATGCATCTTGTTCATTGACTTATTTTCTATCAACTGAATATTCAGTTAACTGAATATTGTTTCTCAACTGATGCATATTTGTTTTGGATGCAGAGTGTGATGCAATAAATGGAGAAAGGGTGGACAGTCCATTTTTTACACTGGAACTTGAGCATGGTGGAATTTTTTGTGGCCCAATCAGTAACCTGGAGTACTGGAACCGTTCTATTGATGTGCTAGACTATGTTGACTCTGGCACTTTCTCCTATGCATTACTTGAACAACACTTGCTTTGGTTGGGATATCCTGTGAGTGATCATATCATATACTGGTGCAAACCAAATAAACCAATCTCAGATGGTTTGACCAGAATTAGCAGTGATGAGGATGTGCAGCATATGATCAGAGCTAGTGCTAAGCATAAGATGCTTGTAGTCATGGTTGACCATGCAGATTTCATCTGTAACTTCAGGTCTGACTTGGTGTGCACAATGCCCCTGTCTTTGATAACAGCAAGAACAAGTTTTGCAGCAGCAAGTGCATCTTCTTCCCATAGCCTAGTTTCAGTCTTTGTGGAAGATCCCTTGTCAGAGATTGCAGCAAATGGAACAGACCCACAGAGTTTGCCGATTAAGGGTGTTGAGCACAACGTGCTAACTGAAGATGGACAAACAGTTATTGAAGATGTAGTTGTTTCAGATTCTGATTTCAGTGACAGTGACTATGACATAGATGATGGTGATGATGATCTTTATGATGACAACATTGACTTTGATGTTGACGAAGAAGCTGAGCAGGATGAGGATGATGTGGAGCCTGACTATTTCCTTGAGGATGAAGATCTGAACCTATCAACTAAGCAAGCAGATGAACTTAGGTACAAGTTTAAAGCTTTCAATGCAAAGGTGGACATGATTTCCCCTGTGTTTAAAGTAGGAATGGTATTTGCTGATGTGGTTGAGCTAATACATGCACTGACTGCATATTCAGTTAGAAACAGAGAGCAGATCAAGAAGATAAAGAATGACAAGAGGAGACTTGAGGCAGTTTGTGAAAATGGTTACCCATGGTACCTATTTGCTGGCAATGGCAACAAGACAGGGGGATTTGTCATCAATACTTACTATGGAGAACATATATGCCAGAAGAAATGGAAGTTAGGGTCACTGACAGCAAAATTTCTTTGCAGGTATTTCACAGATGAGTTCAGAGATGACCAGAAGATGTCACTAGGTACATTTTCAAGAAAGATCACTAAGGAATTTCATGTCACCCCTAACAGATGGAAGCTAGCTAGGGCAAGAACTGCAGCACTTAAGGAGATCGATAATGATGAAGAAGAGCAGTTCAATAGGCTTTGGGATTATGGGCTTGAACGGAGGAATACCAACCATGGGTCTATATTTCTTCTGTCAACTGATCTTGTTAAAGACAAAGATTTCCCACTGGGCAGGAAATGTCTAAAAACTCTATATTGGTCTTATGATGCATGTAAAAGGGGGTGGCTCAAGGGATGCATGCCTATTATTTTCATAGATGGTTGTCACATGAAAACTAGGTTTAAAGGAGTGTTGCCTAGTGCAGTAGGTATTGATCCTAATGACTGCATTTTCCCCATTGCAATGGGTTGGGTAGAAGTAGAGGGCACAAGTTCTTGGGAGTGGTTTCTCACTATATTGAGAGATGACCTTAACATCACAAATACTGCTCCTTTCACTATTATGAGTGACAAGCAGAAAGATTTGATCAATGTTGTGCAAAAAATCTGGCCAGATGCTGAGCATAGATTTGGTGTTAGGCATATTTATCAGAATTTCAATGAGAAGCACAAAGAAGAGTTGCTAAAGCAAGATCTATGGGCCATTGCAAGAGCACCAAACAGGGTGAAGTGGAGCCAAAATTGTGAGAAAATGGATGGACACAATGCAGCTGCCTTCCACTAGACTAAAAGACTTGATCCAAAGACATGGTGTAAAGCATTTTAGTGTCTTCCAAGTGTGATATTCTGCTGAACAATAACTTTGAAGTATTTAACAGGTAAATCCTCCGCAACAGTTTATTAAGTACCTACCTATTCCTATGCATTAATTTTGTTATATTGCTGCAACATTCCATGACATGATACTAATCAGAAATGGTGCAACATGTGTTGCAGCTACATTCTGGAGGGCAGAGAGATGGTAGTATTGTCAATGCTGGAATACATTTTTTACAAGATCATCCAAAGGCTAGTGAGTAAATAGAGAGAGGCCATAGAGAAGTGGGTAGGGCAGAGAATATGCCCAAAGATGAAGAAGAAACTAGACAAGAACACTGAGTTTGCTGCTAATTGCCATGTCTCAGAAGCTGACCAACAATTGTTTAGAGTTCAGTCTGGTAACTCTAGTTATACAGTTGACTTGTGCTTGCACACTTGTGACTGCACGAGATGGCAGCTGTCCGGAGTACCATGTGGCCATAGTATAGCATGCTGCAGGGAGGAGAGAATTGATCCTAAGACAATGGTTCATGACTGCTACACTGTGGAGAATTATCTGAAAGCATATGGATACACTCTAGTTCCACTTAGAGATCCATAGCATTGGGAGAAACAGAATGGTTACAAAGTATATCCACCAGTTTTCACTAAACAGTTGGGAAGGCCAAAGAAAAACAGGAAGAAAACACCAAAAGAGAAGAGACGCAAGAATGGTGTTAGATATTTGAACAAAAAAGGTGTGACAATGCACTGCTCAATTTGTGGCAGAGCTGACCACAACAGGAAGGGGCACTACAGATGGCAGGAAGCACTAATTGCAGAAGGAGTAGAACTTGTTGATGAGAACTATGATGACCCAACATTTCTGCAAGTATGCTTCAGTTGCATCTCATTTTTTACAGTTGGCTCTACTGCATGAAATGTGGTTAACTGCCTAAATTGAGCTTATCTGAAAAAATACCTTTTTTTTCTTTGCAGAACATCTTTCCAAATAGGCCAGATCCTAGGTCGGATCCTAGTGAGTCACCAACCAGTATGGTTTTTAACATGGCCAACGGGGAAAGAGCAAGAAGATCTCCTCAAGGGTCCATGGCCCACTGCCTGAGCTCTCTTCATTTGTTGTTGCTGCTGGGGCTGAAATACGACAACCCACAGTCAATACAAAAATGAATATTGCTAGGCAGACAAGGGCAAGAACTGAAGCTGATAGTGGAAGAGGAAAGAAAAGGAGAGGTACATCCAAATGCAAGAAGAGGAAGGGGAGCAAGTGCAAACTTAGCTCCAAGAAGAGGTGATAGTGCAGATGCAGCTCAAGGAAGAGGGAGAGGAGCAAGTGTAGTCTCAACTCCAGGAAGAGGTGCGAGTGCAGATGCAGCTCCAGGAAGAGGGAGAGGAGCAAATGCAGAAGCTGGGAGAGGGAGAGGTGCAAATGCAGAAGCTGGGAGAGGGAGAGGTGCAAATGCAGAAGCTAGGAAAGGGAGAGGAGGTAGGAATATGCATGCATGGAGAGGGAGAGGAGGAAGACATGAAGGTGCAGGGATAGGGAGAGGAGGAAATTCAGACGCAGGGAGAGGAAGAGGAATACTTGTAGGTGAGAGGACATGGTGGCTGCTGTTTGGAGATAACATGGGCAGTCATATTCCTGACCTCAATGCTCCTCCTAAATATTTTCCTGCTGCCTGATCTACTGGCAATTCTCAGTGCCATTTTTTGAAAAGGCCTATACTTACATAACTCATAAACTGGCCTTTGTTTTGTTATGTCAAACTATGGCATACCTTGCCTCTTTTTTGATGGCAAAAAAAGATGTTGTTGGGTTAACCTGTGGCTTAAATTCAGTTAACCCAGCAACATCTTTTTTGATAAGCAAACAGTGTCCTAAATTGCCTATTTTTTGATGGCAAACAGTGGCTCACAATGGCATTCATTGCCCTTTTTATAACTAACTTTCATGGATTTGGTGATTCTGTTAGCTCATTTAGTGAACTGGGGTGCTGATGTGGTATTAGTGATTGTGTTATTGATTCTGTTGGCTTATTTAGTGAACTAAAGATGCAGTTAACTGCATATGCAGTAAACTAAAGATGCAGTTAACTGCATATGCAGTAAACTAAAGATGCAGCTAACTGCATATGCAGTTAACTGAAGATGCATATAACTGCACATGCACTTAGCTGAAGATGCAGTTATCTAAACACACAGATAACTTAGTAGTATATACTTCATTGAGAATGAAACAAATTTAAAAAACGAGTAACAAAAATGAGTGTGGAACACTGTGTTCTGCTAAATCTACTAAAATTAGGTAAAAAGAAAAAATATTCAAAAATGGTGTGCCTGGGGCTTGAACCCAGGACCTGTTGTTACAATTGCTGAGATCAATGCCAGTAGACTAGTAGTAGTGTTATGTTAGAGACTAGGTAACTATGTAGTTATTATGGGTCGTGGCTTCCTCCGCCGTTCGGTTTCCAGGCCTTTAAGACCACCCACCACTGTAGTCGCCCAGTCCACTAGCTCCACTCCCCTACCCAGTCCACCCACGTCTCTCCGGTCTCACCACTCCACCAACTTCCACGCCTCACATTGAAACCCTCGCTCGCCGCCGAGCTCAACGCCGCCGCCGATGACATGGACAACACCCCAGCGTGGCAGTGCGTGGTTGAGGATCTTGTCGGCGATGACCAGGCGGCCCGCGCGGACCTCAGCAAGATCGCGCGCTAGTTACCTAGCATCGGCTTGATGCGCCACCACGCTCGTGGTCTCATCAAGATCATGACGGCTGACGAGAAGCGGCAGGCAATCCCCCCGGACCGGGGGTTGTGCCTTCGCTGATCCTCCGCTTCGCAATGCTGGAGACGCACTTCGACGACCCGCAGCAGTGCGCGAGGTGGTGGATGTATCGCTCAGCCTCCACGCGCTTGCCGCACCCGGATCCGTTCCGTGTCGCGTCCAGGGTGCAGAGCATGCGCGACGTCGTCCTGGCCATCCCCACGCTGGTGAACACCGCGTATTGGGACAGATTCCAGCCCGAGCTCCTCGTCCATGACGACATCTCTGATGCGGAGTCGTCCGACGACGACGACTCCGAGGACTGCAAGGTTGACTCCGACAATGACTCTGGCTATAGAGGGGGACGCTGGCTCGTCTAAGGAGGAGGAGATAGAGGTCATCGTCTTGTCGGACGACGAGCTGGAGATCCAGATGGTGGTTCCCATCATCGACGCCAGGGAGGGTGGTCACATGGCTCGTCCAATTGAAGTGTACCTACTTCCAGACGTGCCAGACATCATCAAGCAGGAGCTGGTGGAGGAGGCAGCGCAGGACTTGGTGGCGGAGCTGGCAAGGATTGGCAAGAAGGCTGTAAAGAAGTCTTCTGCAGGGGAGGTGCGCTACTCCGAGCGTCTCAAGCGCCTAAAGATGTGAAGAAGGACTAAAGAAGAAGGTGAAGTAGTTAGGTATGCTGCTTATATGTTCAACATATAAGTCAGAAGTATTTTGCACTTAGTTAAGTTAGGTGTGCTGCTTATAGGTTCATCACATAAGTTATTTGTAATGCTGCTATGGGAACTGTAGCAAGGTTATGGTTGAACTGCTGCAATGTTTGCTGAACTTATGCTATGATGATGAAGTGATGCTATGCTGCAATGTTGCTATGGTTGCTATTTTGTTGGGTTGCTTAAAGTTGGTTACAATGTTGCTGCTGCTGTACTTGCCATGCTGTTCCTGCTATGTTTGCCATGCTACTGTACAAATGTGGTATGTACTACTATAGATAGCATGTGTAGTTCTATCCAAAAATAGCATGAATTTAGTACTGTAGATTCATTAGGAACTTTATCTCTACTAATTAATCTTTATTTAGTTCCAATTTAGTACACTTTGACCTCTACCTACCAGTATATGTGAGACAAATTCAGTCCAAAATTCATTACACTGCCAATTCATTTAAATTCATAGTTAACTTAGCTTTAGTTAACTCATAATCCATTTAACTCATACAGTTAACTGAAACAAATACAATTAGCTCATCTTCAGTTAACTCATAATCCATTTAGCTACAAATTCAGTTAACTGGACATGCAAAGAGAGACAAATTCAGTTAACTTAATCTTCAGTTAACTGAATTTGCAATTCACTGAATCTTCAGTGAACTAGATATTTAGTTAACTGAAGATTAAGTTAACCGAATCTTCAGTAACAATGGATTTTAGGGTTAACTTTATCTTCAATGCACTAACACTGTAAAAAATTCAGTTATCTAGTAACACCTTGTAACAACATAACTTGGGCAGTCATACAAATTTAGTTAACTAAAAGCAGTCATACAAATTCAGTGCATTACATAATACTAGCATACAAATTAACCAGGTTCACTAAAGGAGTACAACTAATTAGTAGCTCCAACTTAAGGCAGCATTACACCAACAATGAATTACTCAAATTCATCTAAGATCTCCTTCACCCTCCTTATCTTCCTCTTGGTCTCCTCCTTGTGCCTGAATAAATCACCAATCATGTACTCTAGTTTCTTCTTCTCCTTCTTCAACTCATCCCTCTGTGACACCACTTTGTCCATCTCTTCCTTCATGTTGTCCATCTGTTGCTTCATCTCATCCCTATCTTTCTCTGCCTTAGCTCTCATAACCTGATGAATGTTAGTGATAGATTTGTCAGACATTTTCTTCTTCTCAAGCTCTTGCTTTAGGCCAGAAAGAGCAAGTCTTGCATTGCCCAATTCAGTAATTTCCTGCTCCTTGTCAGCAACCATCTTAGCAAAATCTAGTTTAAAAAACCTAAGCTCTTTTTCCATCTTTTCCTTCTCTCTCACAACCCTAACATTTTCTTTGACATTAACTACATTTACTCTCAGCCTAAGCTTGTTCTCATCCTCATACATGCCCCAAATCCTTGCTAGGCTCATCTTCAGTTGGGCTGGCCAGTCAGGGTCAATCCACTCAACATACTGGAATTTAGGAATTTCCTATGGATTTGACAAAAAAAGAGATAAGAGTTGGTGCAGTGCAATGATATTCAGTAAAGTAAAGTCATCTTTAGTTGGTGCAATTATATGAAGTTAACTGAAATTAATAGTTAACTGAACTTAACAATTAACTAAACTTAACACTTAAATTAACCAATGGAGCTAACAAATGAAGTTCAATTATATATTAACAATTAAGTTAAGTGTTCACTATTCTAAATGATGAAAACATTCAGTGACTGAAAGATAGCAAGCAATACACACACTTGTTGGGGAACGTGGTAATTTCAGAAAATTTCCTACGATCACGCAAGATCTATCTATGTGATGCATAGCAACAAGAGGGGAGAGTGTATCCACATACCCTCATAGACCAAAAGCGGAAGCGTTTTGTTAACGCGGTTGATGTAGTCGAACGTCTTCAGGATCCAACCGATCCAAGCACCGAACGTATGACACCTCCAAGTTTAGCACACATTCAGCTTGGGGACGTCCCTCGTACTCTTGATCCGGTTGAGGTCGAGGGAGAGTTTCGTCAGCATGACGGCGTGGTGACGGTGATGATGAAGTTACCGGCGCAGGGCTTCGCCTAAGGACTACGACGATATGACCGAGGTGTGTAACTGTGGAGGGGGGCACCACACACGGCTAAAACAATTGTCAACTTGTGTGTTTTAAGGTGCCCCCCTGCCCCCGTGTATAAAGGAGGAAGGGAGGAGGCCGGCCGTCCCCTGTAGGGCGCGCTCCAAGTAGGATTCCTACTAGGAATCCTAGTCCTATTAGGTTTCCAACTTGGGGAAGGGAGGGGAAAGGAAGGAGTGGGAGAGAGGGAAGGAAAGGGGGGCACCACCTCCCTTCCTTGTCCTATTCGGACTCAGGGGGAGGGGGTGCGCAGCCTGCCCTGGCCGTCCCCTCTCTTTCTCCACTAGGGCCCATTGAGGCCCATTAGTTCCCCGGGGGGTTCCGGTAACCCTCCGGCACTCCGATTTTATCCGAAACTTTTTTGTAACACTTCTGGTGTCCAAATATAGTCATCCAATATATCAATATTTATGTCTTGACCATTTCGAGACTCCTCGTCATGTCCATGATCACATCCGGGACTCCGAACAATCTTCGGTACATCATATCACATAAACTCAAAATACCAATCGTCATTGAACGTTAAGCGTGCAGACCCTAGGGGTTCGAGAACTATGTAGACATGACCGAGATACGTCTGCAGTCAATAACCAATAGCGGAACCTGGATGCTCATATTGGTTCCTACATATTCTACGAAGATCTTTATCGGTCAAACCGCATAACAATATACGTTGTTCCCTTTGTCATAGGTATGTTACTTGCCCGAGATTCGATCGTCGGTATCTCAATACCTAGTTCAATCTCGTTACTAGCAAGTCTCTTTACTCGTTCCATAATACTTCATCCCGCAACTAACTCATTAGTCACAATGCTTGCAAGGCTTATAGTGATGAGTATTACCGAGAGGGCCCAGAGGTACTTCTCCTAAACACGGTGACAAATCCTAATCTCGATCTATGCCAACCCAACAAACACCTTCGGAGACACCTATAGAGCACCTTTATAATCACCCTTTTACGTTGTGACGTTTGGTAGCACACAAAGTGTTCCTCCGGTATTCGGGAGTTGCATCATCTCATAGTCTGAGGAACTTTGTATAAGTCATGAAGAAAGCAATAGAAATGAAACTAACACGATCATAATGCTAAGCGAACGGATGGGTCATGTCCATCACATCATTCTCCTAATGATGTGATCCCGTTCATCAAATGACAACACATGTCTATGGTTTAGGAAACATAACCATCTTTGAGTAATGAGCTAGTCAAGTAGAGGCATACTAGGGATTATATGTTTTGTCTATGTATTTACACATGTACTAAGTTTCCGGTTAATACAATTCTAGCATGAATAATAAACATTTATAACAAATTAAGGAAATAAATAATAACCTTATTATTGCCTCAAGGGCATATTTCCTTCAGTCTCCCACTTGCACTATAGTCAATAATGTAGATTACATAGTAATGATTCTAACACCCATGGAGCTTTGCTGCTGATCATGTTTTGCTCATGGAAGAGGCTTAGTCAACGGGTCTGCAACATTCAGACCCGTGCGTATCTTGAAAATCTCTATGTCCCCTTCCGACACTTGATGACGGATGGAATTGAATCTTCTCTTGATGTGCTTGGTTCTCTTGTGAAATCTGGATTCCTTTGCCAAGGCAATTGCACCAGTATTGTCACAAAAGATTTTCATTGGACCCGATGCACTAGGTATGACACCTAGATCGGATATGAACTCCTTCATCCAAACTCCTTCATTTGCTGCTTCCGAAGCAGCAATGTATTCAGGTATCCCTTTATGCTATCTAGAAATTCTATATCATTTCCAATCAACAATATGTCATCTACATATAAGATTAGAAATGCTACAGAACTCCCACTCATTTTCTTGTAATTACAGGCTTGTCCAAAAGTCTGTACAAAACCATATGCTTTGATCACACTATCAAAACGTTTATTCCAACTCCAAGAGGCTTGCACCAGTCCATAAATGGATCACTGGAGCTTGCACACTTTGTTAGCACCCTTTGGATCGACAAAACATTCCGGTTGCATCATATACAACTCTTCTTCCAGAAATCCATTCAGGAATGCAATTTTGACATCCATTTGCCAAATTTCATAATCATAAAATGCAGCAATTGCTAACATGATTCAGACAGACTTAAGCATCGTTATGGGTGAGAAAGTCTCATCATAGTCAACTCCTTGAACTTGTCAAAAACCTTTCGCAACAAGTCGAGCTTTGTAGACAGTAACATTACCATCAGCATTGGTCTTCTTCTTGAAGATCCATTTATTTTCTATGGCTTGCCGATCATCAGGCAAGTCCATCAAAGTCCACACTTTGTTCTCATACATGGATCCGATCTCAGATTTCATGGCCTCAAGCCATTTCACGGAATCTGGGCTCATCATCGCTTCCTCATAGTTTGTAGGTTCATCATGGTCTAGTAACATGACTTCCAGAGCAGGATTACCGTACCACTCTGGTGCGGATCTTACTCTGGAAGACCTATGAGGTTCGGTAGTAACTTGATCTGAAGTTTCTTGATCATCATCATTAACTTCCTCGCTAATTGGTGTAGGAATAACTGGAACTGATTTCTGTGATGAACTACTTTCCCATAAGGGAGAAGGTACGATTACCTCATCAAGTTCTACTTTCCTCCCACTCACTTCTTTCAAGAGAAACTCCTTCCCTAGAGGATCCATTCTTAGCAACAAAGATTTTGCCTTCGGATCTGTGATAGAAGGTATACCCAACTATTTCCTTTTTATCCTATGAAGACGCATTTTTCCGATTTGGGTTCGAGCTTATCAGGTTGAAGCTTTTTCACATAAGCATCGCAGCCCCAAACTTTAAGAAACGGCAACTTTGGTTTCTTGCCAAACCATAGTTCATAAGGCGTCGTCTCAATGGATTTTGATGATGCCCTATTTAAAGTGAATGCAGACGTCTCTAGAGCATAACCCCAAAACAATAGCGGTAAATCAGTAAGAGACATCATAGATCGCACCATATCTAATAAGGTACGGTTACGACGTTCAGACACACCATTTCGCTGTGGTGTTCCAGGTGGCGTTAATTGTGAAACTATCCCATGTTGTTTCAAATGAAGACCAAACTCGTAACTCAAATATTCTCTTCCATGATCAGATCGTAGAAATTTTATTTTCTTGTTACGATGATTTTCCACTTCACTCTGAAATTCTTTGAACTTTTCAAATGTTTCAGACTTATGCTTCATTAAGTAGATATAACCATATCTGCTCAAATCATCTATGAAGGTAAGAAAATAATGATACCAACCACGAGCATCAATTCTCATTGGACCGCATACATTGGTATGTATTATTTCCAACAAGTTAGTAGCTCGTTCCGTTGTTCTGGAGAACGGAGTTTTAGTCATCTTGCCCATAAGGCACGGTTCACAAGCACCAAGTGATTCATAATCAAGTGATTCCAAAAGTCCATCATCATGGAGTTTCTTCATGCGCTTTACACCAATATGACCCAAACGGCAGTGCCATAAATAAGTTGCACTATCATTCTTAAACTTCAATCTTTTGGCTTCAACACTATGAATATGTGTATCACTACTATCAAGATTCAACAAAAATAGACCACTCAGCAGGGGTGCATGACCATAAAAGATATTACTCATATAAATAGAACAACCATTATTCTCTGATTTAAATGAATAACCGTCTCACATTAAACAAGATCCAGATATAATGTTCGTGCTCAACGTTGGCACCAAATAACAATTATTCAGGTCTAAAACTAATCCCGATGGTAGATGTAGAGGTAGCATGCCGACCGCGATCACATCGACTTTGGAACCATTTCCCACGCGCATCGTCACCTCGTCCTTAGCCAATCTTCACTTAATCCATAGCCCATGTTTCGAGTTGCAAATATGAGCAATAGAACCAGTATCAAATACCGAGGCGCTACTGCGAGCATTAGTTAAGTACACATCAATAACATGTATATCAAATATACCTTTCACTTTGCCATCCTTCTTGTCCGCCAAATACTTGGGCCAGTTCCGCTTCTAGTGACCAATCCCTTTGCAGTAGAAGCACTCAGTTTCAGGCTTAGGTCCAGACTTGGGTTTCTTCTCTTGAGCAGCAACCTTTTTGCCATTCTTCTTGAAGTTCCCCTTCTTCCCTTTTCCCTTTTTCTTGAAACTAGCGGTCTTATTGACCATCAACACTTGATGGTCCTTTTTGATTTCTATCTCCGCGGCCTTTAGCATCGCGAAGAGCTCGGGAATAGTCTTGTTCATCCCTTGCATATTATAGTTCACCACGAAGCCTTTATAGCTTGGTGGCAGTGATTGAAGAACTCTGTCAATGACATAATCAACTGGAGGATCAACTCCCAGCTGAGTCAAGTGATTATCATACCCAAACATTTTGAGTATGTGTTCACTGACAGAACTATTCTCCTCCATTTTGCAGCTGTAGAACTTGTTGGAGACTTCATATCTCTCAATTCGGGCATTTGCTTGAAATATTGACTTCAACTCTTGGAACATCTCATATGCTCCATGATGTTCAAAACGTATTTGAAGTCTCGATTCTAAACCGTAAAGCATGGCACACTGAACTATCGAGTAGTCATCAGCTTTGCTTTGCCAGACGTTCTTAACATCATCAGTAGCATCTGCAGCAGGCCTGGCACCTAACAGTGCTTCGTGGACGTAATTCTTCTATGCAGCAATGAGGATAATCCTCAAGTTACGGACCCAGTCCATGTAGTTGCTGCCATCATCTTTCAACATAGCTTTCTCTAGGAATGCATTAAAATACAAAGGAACAGTAGCACGGGCCATCGATCTACAACAACATAGACATGCAAAATACTATCAGGTACTAAGTTCATGATAAATTAAAGTTCAATTAATCAAATTAATTAAGAACTCCCACTTAGATAGACATCCCTCTAATCATCTAAGTGATCACGTGATCCAAATCAACTAAACCATGTCCGATCATCACGTGAGATGGAGTAGTTTTCAATGGTGAACATCACTATGTTGATCATATCTACTATATGATTCACGCTCGACCTTTCGATCTCAGTGTTCCGAGGCCATATCTACATATGATAGGCTCGTCAAGTTTAACCCGAGTATTCTGCGTGTGCAAAACTAGCTTGCAACCGTTGTATGTGAATATAGAGCTTATCACACCCGATCATCACGTGGTGTCTCGGCACAACGAACTGTAGCAACAGTGCATACTCAGGGAGAACACTTGTACCTTGAAATTTAGTAAGGGATCATCTTATAATGCTACCGACGTTCTAAGCAAAATAAGATGCATAAAGGATAAACATCACATGCTATCAAAATATGTGACATGATATGGCCATCATCATCTTGTGCTCATGATCTCCATCACCGAAGCATCGTCATGATCTCCAACGTCACCAGGGCTACACCTTGATCTCCATCGTAGCATCGTTGTCATCTCGCCAACTATTATTACTACGGCTATCGCTACCGCTTAGTCATAAAGTAAAACAATTACATGGCGATTGCATTGCATACAATAAAGTGACAACCATATGGCTCCTGCCAGTTGCCGATAACTTTGTTACAAAACATGATCATCTCATACAACAATTTATATCACATCATGACTTGACCATATCACATCACAGCAAGCCCTGCAAAAACAAGTTAGATGTCCTCTACTTTGTTGTTGCAAGTTTTACGTGGCTGCTACGGGCTTAGCAAGAACTGTTCTTACCTACGCATCAAAAACCACAACGATTTTTTTGTCAAGTGTGCTGTTTTAACCTTCAACAAGGACTGGGCATAGCCACACTCGATTCAACTAAAGTTGGAGAAACAGACACCCACTAGCCACCTATGTGCGAAGCACGTTGGTAGAACCAGTCTCGCGTAAGCATGCACGTAATGTCAGTCTGAGCCGCTTCATCCAACAATACCGCTGAATCAAAGTATGACATGCTGGTACGTAGTATGACTATTATCGCCCACAACTCTTTGTGTTCTACTCGTGCATATAACATCTACGCATAGACCTGGCTCAGATGCCACTGTTGGGGAACGTGATAATTTCACAAAAAATCCTATGATCACGCAAGATCTATCTATGTGATGCATATCAACGAGAGGGGAGAGTGTATCCACGTACCCTCGTAGACCGAAAGCGGAAGCGTTTAGTTAACACGGTTGATGTAGTCGAACGTCTTCACGATCCAACCGATCCAAGCACCAAACGTACGACACCTCCGCGTTAAGGACACGTTCAGCTCGGAGACGGCACTCGTACTCTTGATCTACTTGAGGCCGAGGGAGAGTTTCGTTAGCACGACGGTGTGGTGACGGTGATGATGAAGTTACCGGCGCAGGGCTTCGCCTAAGCACTACGAAGATATGACTGAGGTGTGTAACCGTGGAGGGGGGCACCGCACACGGCTAAAACAATTGTCAACTTGTGTGTTCTAGGGTGCCCCTTGCCCCCGTATATAAAGGAGCAAGGGGGAGGCAGGCCGGCCCCTGTAGGGCGTGCCCCAAGTAGGATTCCTACTAGGAATCCTATTCCTCGTTGGTTTCCAACTTGGGGAAAGGAGGGGAAAGGAAGGAGAGGGAGAGAGGGAAGGCAAGGGCGGCACCGCCCCCTTCCTTGTCCTATTCAGACTCAGGGGGAGGGGGCGCATGGCCTGCCCTATCCAGCCCCCCCCTCTCTCTCTCCACTAGGGCCCTTTGAGGCCCATTAGTTCCCCGGGGGTTCTCGTAACCCTCCGGCACTCCGGTTTTATCCGAAACTTCTCAGGAACACTTCCGGTGTCCGAATATAGTCGTCCAATATATCAATCTTTATGTCTCGACCATTTCAAGACTCCTCGTCATGTCTGTGATCACATCCGGGACTCCGAACAATCTTCGGTACATCATATCACATAAACTCATAATACCAATCGTCATTGAACGTTAAGCGTGCGGACCCTACGGGTTCAAGAACTATGTAGACATGACCGAGACACGTCTCCGATCAATAACCAATAGCGGAACCTAGATGCTCATATGGGTTCCTACATATTCTACGAAGATCTTTATCGGTCAAACCGCCTAACAATATATGTTGTTCCCTTTGTCATCGGTATGTTACTTGCCCGAGATTCGATCATCGGTATCTCAATACCTAGTTCAATCTCGTTACCGGAAAGTCTCTTTACTCGTTCTGTAATACTTCATCCCACAACTAAATCATTAGTCACAATGCTTGCAAGGCTTATAGTGATGAGAATTACCGAGAGGGCCCAGAGATACCTCTCCGAAACACGGAGTGACAAATCCTAATCTCGATCTATGCCAACCCAACAAACACCTTCAGAGACACCTGTAGAGTACCTTTATAATCACCCTTTTACGTTGTGATGTTTGGTATCACACAAAGTGTTCCTCCAATATTCAGGAGTTGCATAATCTCATGGTCTAAGGAACTTTTTATAAGTCATGAAGAAAGAAGTAGCAATGAAAAACTAATATGATCATAATGCTAAGCTAACAGATGGGTCATGTCCATCACATCATTCTCCTAATGATGTGATCCCGTTCATCAAATGACAACACATGTCCATGGTTTAGGAAACATAACCATCTTTGATTAATGAGCTAGTCAAGTAGAGTCATACTAGGGACTATGTTTTGTCTATGTATTCACACACCAGATAATACAATTCTAGCATGAATAATAAACATTTATCATGAATTAAGGGAATAAATAATGATTTTATTATTGCCTCTAGGGCATATTTCCTTCAACACTATCATCCACAGTGGAAACACACTATACACAACAAGCAATTAACACAAATGGAATATGAGATAGCTAACTACTAACCTTCTATGCACAAGCTAAAAACCTCCTGCCACTATCCACTGAATCGAAGGAAACAAAATTTTCACACACACATTGGTGCTCACATCTAAATGCAAATTTATTAGCAGGGCCTCTCCATTCTGAGCAGAAGATAGTGGCAGGTGCCTAGAAGAATAACAAATCAGCAAATCAGCATCTTCAAGCTCTGGTCAGTACTTGAACGCTAACCCTAAGTGCATTTCCATGGGGGAGCCGGAGGCTAACCTGACTGGTGACTGAGTCACCATCCGAAGACGACGCTGAGGACGAACCGTCTGACTAGGAGACCGTGAGCCGGAGCTGAAGTTGGACGGTGGCGGCGAGCTTGCTGTCGGCGTGGAGCTGGAGCTGGAGCTGAGGGGGGCAGATGGGGGCGAGTGGAGCTAGAGCTGGAGCTGAGGCGGACGCTGATACGTCCATTTTGCATCATGCTTTTATATCAATAATTATTGCACTATGGGCTACTATTACACATTATATCTCAATACTTATGGCCATTCTCTCTTATTTTGCAAGGTTTACCATGAAGAGGGGGAATGCCGACAGCTGAAATTCTGGCTGGAAAAGGAGTAAACATTGGAAACCTATTCTGCACAACTCCAAAAGTCCAGAAACTCCACGAAACAACTTTTTAGAATTTATAAGAATTTCTGAGCGAAAGAAATACACCAGGGAGCCCACACCCTGTCCAGGAGACAGGGGGCGCGCCCCCCTATAGGGCGCGCCCCCTATCTCCTGGGCCCCCTGGTGGGCCTCCAGTGTCCATCTTCTACTATATCATCACTTCTACCCTGGCAAAAATCAGGGGCAAGTTCACGGGACGAAACTCCACTGCCACAAGGTGGAACCTTGGCGGAACCAATCTAGGGCTCTGGCAGAGCTGTTCTGCCGGGGACACTTCCCTCCGGGAGGGGAAATCATTACCAACATCATCACTAACGATCCTCTCATCGAGAGGGGGTCAATCTCCATCAACATCTTCACCAGCACCATCTCCTCTCAAACCCTAGTTCATCTCTTGTATCCAATCTTGTATCCAAAACCACAAATTGGTACCTGTGGGTTGCTAGTAGTGTTGATTACTCCTTGTAGTTGATACTTATTGGTTTCCTTGGTGGAAGATCATATGTTCAGATCCTTTATGCATATTATTACTCCTCTGATCATGAACATGAATATGCTTTGTGAGTAGTTACTTTTGTTCCTGAGGACATGGGTGAAGTCTTGCTATTAGTAGTCATGTGAATTTGGTATTCGTTCGATATTTTGATGAGATGTATGTTGTCTTCCCCTCTAATGGTGTCATGTGAACATCGACTACATGACACTTCACCATTATTGGGCCTAGAGGAGGGCATAGGGAAGTAATAAGTAGATGATGGGTTGCTAGAGTGACAGAAGCTTAAACCCTAGTTTATGCGTTGCTTCGTTAGGGGCTAATTTGGATCCACATGTTTCATGTTATGGTTAGGTTTACGTTAATACTTTCGTTGTAGTTGCGGATGCTTGCAATAGGGGTTAATCATAAGTGGTATGCTTGTCCAAGTAAGGGCAGTACCCAAGCACCGGTCCACCCACATATCAAATTATCAAAGTACCAAACGCGAATCATATGAACATGATGAAAACTAGCTTGACGATAATTCCCATTTGTCCTCGGGAGCTCCTTTATCATTATTAGAAGTTGTCCAGGCTTATCCTTTGCTACATAAAGTATTGGGCCACCTTGCTGCACCTTTTTACTTTGTTTACTTGTTGCTTGTTACTATTTATCTTATCACAAAACTATCTGTCACCTACAATTTCAGTGCTTGCAGAAAACCTTACTGAAAACCGCTTATCATTTCCTTCTGCTCCTTGTTGGGTTCGACACTCTTACTTATCGAAAGGACTACGATAGATCCCCTACACTTGTAGGTCATCAAGACTCTTTTCTGGCGCCGTTGCCGGGGAGTGTAGCGCTTTTGGTGAGTGGAACTTGGTAAGGAAACATTTATACAGTGTGCTGAAATTTTCTGTTACTTGTCACTATGGAAACTAATCCTTTGAGGGGCTTGTTTGGGGCATCTTCGCCCCAACCAGAAGAGCAAAGAGTTGCTCCTCAACCTACCGAACTTTATGAAAATATTTACTTTGAGATTCCTTCGGGTATGATAGAGAAACTGCTAGCTAATCCATTTGCAGGAGATGGAACATTGCATCCCGATTTACACCTTATCTTTGTGGATGAAGTTTGCGGATTATTTAAGCTTGCAGGTATTCCCGATGATGTTGTCAAAAGGAAGGTCTTCCCTTTATCTTTGAAGGGAGATGCATTGACATGGTATAGGCTATGTGATGATACGAGATCTTGGAATAATAAGCGATTGAAGTTGGAATTTCACCAGAAGTTCTATCCTATGCATCTTGTTCATCGTGATCTTAATTACATATATAATTTCTGGCCTCGCTAAGAAGAAAGCATCGCTCAAGCTTGGGGGAGGCTTAAGTCTGTTATATTCATGCCCTAATCATGAGCTCTCTTGGGAAATGATTATTCAGAATTTTTATGCTCGACTTTCTCTTGATAATCGCAACCTGCTCGATACTTCCTGTGCTGGTTCTTATATGCTAAAGACTATTGATTTCAAATGGGACTTATTGGAAATAATTAAACGCAACTCTGAAGATTGGGGTTCCAACGATGGTAAGGAGTCAGGTATGACACCTAAGTTCGATTGTGTTAAATCTTTTATGGATATCGATGTTTTTCGTGGATTTAGCGCTAAGTATGGACTTGACTCTGTGATAGTAGCTTCCTTCTGTGAATCTTTTGCTACTCACGTTGATCTCCCTAAAGATAAGTGGTTTAAATATAATCCTCCTATTGAAGTTAAAGTAGTTGCACCTATTACAGTCGAAGAAAAGACTATTACCTATAGTGATCCTATTGTTCCTACTGCTTATGTTGAAAAACCTCCTTTCCCTGTTAGGATTAAGGATCATGCTAAAGCTTCGACTGTTGTTTGTAAGAGTAATACTAGGACTTATACACCTCCTGAGCAAATTAATGTTGAACCTAGTATTGCCATGGTTAAAGATCTCTTGGATGAGGATTTAGATGGGCATGTTATTTATTTCTGTGGTGAGACTGCTAATATTGCTAGGCCAGATACTAAGACACGTAGACCTGTCGTAGGCATGCCTGTTATTTCTGTTAAAATAGGAGATCATTGTTATCACGGCTCATGTGATATGGGTGCTAGTGCTAGTGCAATACCTTATTCTTTATATCAAGAAATTATGAACGACATTGCACCCATTGAATTAGAAGACATTGATGTCACTATTAAGCTTGCTAATAGGGATACCATTAAACCCTTTGGGATTGTTAGAGATGTTGAAGTTTTGTGTGGGAAGGTTAAATACCCTGCTGATTTCCTTGTTCTTGGTTCCCCACAAGATGATTTTTGTCCCATTATTTTTGGTAGACCCTTCTTGAATACAGCTAGTGCTAAGATTAATTGTGAAAATAATATTGTCACTGTTGGCATAGATGGTATGTCTCATGAGTTTAATTTCGCTAAGTTTAGTAGACAACCTCGTGAAAGGGAACCACCTAGCAAGGATGAGATTATTGGTCTTGCTTCCATTGCTATTCCTACAACTGATCCGTTAGAACAATATTTGCTAGACCATGAAAACGATATGTTTATGAAGGAAAGGGAAGAAATAGATGAAGTGTTCCTTAAACATGAACCTATGCAAAAGCACGTTTCTGTGATTTATTGAATTTTTTCTCGTGAGCGCAAAGTTTCTGTTTTTCAGCAGAATCAAATCAACTATCATCGTAGTTTATCCTATAGGTTCTACTTGGCACAAACACTAATTAAAAGATAAAAACACATATAAACAGAGAGTAGATGCAAGATTTATTCCTAAACAGGAGCAAAAACAAAAAACATAAAGAAAAATTGGGTTGCCTCCCAACTAGCGCTATCGTTTAACGCCCCTAGCTAGGCATAGAAGCGAAGATAGATCTAACTAGTGCCATCTTTGGCACTTGATTCATAAGTAGCACACATGATAGATTCATAAGGTAATTTGACTATCTTTCTTGGAAAGTGCTCCATGCCTTTCTTTAAAGGAAATTGGAATCTAATGTTCCCTTCCTTCATATCAATAATCACACCAATCATTCTAAGGAAAGGTCTACCAAGAATAATAGGGCAAGAAAGATTGCAATCTATATCAAGAACGATAAAATCTATGGGCACCAAATTTCTATTAGCAACAATAAGAACATCATTGATCCTTCCCATAGCTTTTAAATGGTGGAATCCGCAAGGTGCAAATTTAAAGAGCAATCATCAAGATCATGGAAACCTAGAATATCACATAAAGTTTTTGGAATTGTGGAAACACTAGCACCCAAATCACACAAAGCAAAACACTCATAATATTTAATTCTAATCTTTATAGTAGGTTCCCATTCATCATTAAGTTTTCTAGGTATAGAGACTTCCAGATTCAGTTTTTCATCATAAGATTGCAACAAGGCATCAACGATATGTTTGGTAAAAGCTTTATTTTGACTATAAGCATGAGGAGAATTAACAACGGATTGCAACAAGGAAATACAACCTTTTAAAGAGCAATTATCATAATCAAATTCCTTGAAATCTGAGATAGTAGGTTCAATATTAGAAGTTGAAGATTCTCCAATCTCTCTTTTACCAAATTTAACATCATGATCTAAAGACTCCGAATTTTTGGGACACCTTCTAGGCAAACTTGATTCATCATCACTCCCATAATCATCAAAATTCATCTTGCAAAACATAGATCTAATTAGAGACGCATCAATAACTTTAAGATCCTCATCATTATTTTCATGGAGACTAGAAGAACACGCTTTTATGAAGCTTTCTTTTTTAGCACGCAATCTAGCGGTTCTTTCCTTGCACTCGTCAATGGAGATTCTCATTACTTTGAGAGACTCATTGATATCATGCTTAGGAGAAGAAGATCCAAGTTTAAGAGAATTATCATCAAGCGAAAGTCTATCAACGTTCCTAGCCAAATTATCAACTTTAAGCAATTTTTCTTCAAGCAAAGCATTAAAATTCTTTTGAGAAATCATAAATTCTTTCACGCTATTCTTTTGAGAATTATTGTAGGAATTTCCATAATTATTAGAGGGATTACTAGGGAACGGTCTAGTATTAAAATTTCCTCTATAAGCATTGTTTCCAAAATTATTCCTACCAACAAAATTCACATCCATAGGTTCATTATTATTCTCAATCAAGGAAGACAAAGGGATATCATTTGGATCAAGAGGAGTATTTTTAGTAGCAAACATCTTCATAAGTTCATCCATCTTTCCACTCAAAACATTGATTTCTTCTATAGCATGCACTTTTTTACTAGAAGATCTTTCGGTGTGCCATTGAGAATAATTAGCCATAATATTATCAAGCAATTTTGTAGCATCTCCTAATGTAATTTCCATAAACATGCCTCCTGCAGCCGAATCTAAGAGATTTCTAGAGGCAAAGTTCAAACCGGCATAAATTTTTTGTATGATCATCCATAAATTCAAACCATGAGTAGGGCAATTGCGAAGCATCAATTTCATTATTTCCCAAGATTGGGCAACATGCTCATGATCAAGTTGTTTAAAATTCATAATATCATTCCTAAGAGTGATGTTCTTAGCGGGAGGAAAATACTTAGAGATAAAAGCATCTTTGCACTTGTTCCAAGAATCAATACTATTTTTGGGCAAAGACGAAAACCAAATTTTAGCATGATCTCTAAGTGAAAACGGAAATAACTTCAATTTGACAATATTGTTATCAGTATCTTTCTTCTTTTGCATATCACACAAATCAACAAAATTGTTTAGATGAGTAGCGGCATCTTCACTAGGAAGGCCGGCGAATTGATCTTTCATAACAAGATTCAGCAAAGCAGCATTGATTTCACAAGACTCAACATCATTAAGAGGAGCAATCGGAGTACTAAGGAAATCATTATTATTGGTATTCGAGAAGTCACACAACTTGGTATTATCTTGTTCCATGGCAACAAGTAATCCAACACACAAGCAAACAGAAAAACGGCAAGCGAAAAGAGAGGAGGAGATTGGGAAAGAGAGGGTGAATAAAACGGCAAGGGTGAAGTGGGGGGAGAGGAAAAAGAGAGGCAAATAATGTAAATGCGAGGGAGGTGGGTTTGTGATGGGTACTTGGTATGTCTTGACTTGAGCGAAGACCTCCCCGGCAACGGCGCCAGAAATCCTTCTTGCTACGTCTTGAGCTAGCGTTGGTTTTCCCCGAAGAGGAGAGGGTGATGCAGCAAAGTGTAGCATAAGTATTTCCCTCAGTTTTGAGAACCAAGGTATCAATCCAGTAGGAGGCTCCTCAAAAGTCCCACGTACCTACACAAACAAACTGAGAACTCGCAACCAACGCAATAAAGGGGTTGTCAATCCCTTCACGGTCACTTACGAAAGTGAGATCTGATAGAGCGATAATAATATTTTTTGGTATTTTATAATATAGATGCAGAAAAGTAAAGGTGCAAATAAAAGTAGATTGAAAGCAAATATGACAAGAGATAGACCCGGGGGCCATAGGTTTCACTAGAGGCTTCTCTCGAGATAGCATAAGTATTACGGTGGGTGAACAAATTGCTGTCGAGCAATTGATAGAAAAGCGAATAATTATGATGTTATCTAGGCATGATCATGTATATAGGCAGCACGTCCATAACAAGTAGACCGACTCCTGCCTGCATCTACTACTATTACTCCACACATCGACCGCTATCCAGCATGCATCTAGAGTATTAAGTTCATAAGAACAGAGCAACGCATTAAGCAAGATGACATGATGTAGAGGGATAAACTCATGCAATATGATATAAACCCCATCTTGTTATCCTCGATGGCAACAATACAATACGTGTCTTGCAACCCTTTCTGTCACTGGGTAAGATCACCGCAAGATTGAACCCAAAGCTAAACACTTCTCCCATGGCAAGAAAGATCAATCTAGTAGGCCAAACCAAACTGATAATTCGAAGATACTTGTAAAGATAACTCAGTCATACATAAAAGAATTCAGAGAAGATTCCAATATTATTCATAGATAAACTTGATCATAAACCCACATTTCATCGGATCTCGACAAACACACCGCAAAAAGCGATTACATCGAATAGATCTCCACAAGAGAGGGGGAGAACATTGTATTGAGATCCAAAAAGAGAGAAGAAGCCATCTAGTAATAACTATGGACCCATAGGTCTATGGTAAACTACTCACAACTCATCGGAGAAGCTATGGTGTTGATGTACAAGCCCTCCGTGGTCGATTCCCCCTCCGACAGAGTGCCAGCGAAGGCTCCAAGATGGGATCTCGCGGATACAGAAGGTTACGATGGTGGAAATTGTGGTTCGTGGTGCTCCTGGATGTTTTCGGGGTCCGTGGACATATATAGGAGGAAGAAGTACGTCGGTGGACGCCTGAGGGGCCCACGGGACAAGGGGGCGCGCCCTACAGGGGGCGCCCCCTCCTATCTCGTGGGGCCCTCGGAGCTTTCTTGACTTGCACTCCAGGCTTTCCGGATCAGATTTGTTCCAAAAATAATGCTCCCGAAGGTTTCATTCGTTTGGACTCCGTTTGATATTCCTTTTCTTCGAAATACTGAAATAGGCAAAAAAACAGCAATATGGGATGGGCCTCCGGTTAGTAGGTTAGTCCCAAAAATGATATAAATGTGTAGAATAAAGCCCATAAACATCCAAAAAGGGTAATATAATAGCATGGAACAATCAAAAATTATAGATACGTTGGAGACGTATCAGTACTACAATCTGTTTTTTATTGGCTTACTCTCTTCAAAGATGCTCGTAAGTTTGTCTTATCTTGTGATGAATGTCAAAGAATAGGTAACATTAGTAGACGTCAAGAAATGCCTATGAATTATTCTCTTGTTATTGAACCGTTTGATGTTTGGGGCTTTGATTATATGGGACCTTTTCCTGCCTCTAATGGTTATACACATATTTTAGTTGCTGTTGATTACGTTACTAAGTGGGTAGAAGCTATTCCAACTAGTAGTGATGATCATAACACTTCTATTAAAATGCTTAAAGAAGTTATTTTTCCGAGGTTTGGAGTCCCTAGATATCTTATGACTGATGGTGGTTCACATTTCATTTATGGTGCTTTCCGTAAGATGCTTGCTAAGTATGATGTCAATCATAGAATAGCATCTCCTTATCATCCGCAGTCTAGTGGTCAAGTAGAGTTGAGCAATAGAGAGCTCAAATTAATTTTGCAAAGGACTGTGAATAGATCTAGAAAGAATTGGTCCAAAAAACTTGATGATGCATTATGGGCCTATAGAACTGCATACAAAAATCCTATGGGTATGTCTCCTTATAAGATGGTTTATGGAAAAGCATGTCATTTACCTCTTGAACTTGAACATAAAGCATATTGGGCTATTAAAGAGCTCAATTATGACTTCAAGCTTGCTGGTGAGAAGAGGTTATTTGATATTAGCTCACTTGATGAATGGAGAACCCAAGCCTATGAGAATGCCAAGATTTTCAAAGAAAAAGTCAAACGCTGGCATGATAAGAGGATACAAAAGCGTCAATTTAACGTAGGAGATTATGTGTTATTATTCAACTCTCGTTTAAGATTTTTTGCAGGAAAACTTCTCTCAAAATGGGAAGGCCCCTACGTTATCGAGGAGGTCTATCGTTCTGGTGCCATAAAGATCAACAACTTCGAAGGCACAAGTCCGAGGGTGGTAAACAGTCAAAGAATTAAACACTATATTTCAGGTAATCCTATCAACGTTGAAACCAATATTATTGAAACCATAACCCCTGAGGAATACATAAGGACACTTTCCAGAACGTTGCAGACTCCGAAAAGGAATAGGTATGTGGTACGGTAAGTAAACCGACTCCAAAACAACTCCAATGGCAATTTCTATCAGTTTTGGATTATTTAAGAATTTTAGGAAGAAAGAAGTAGTCCGAAAGGGACACGAGGCTCCCACGAGAGTGGAGGGCGCGCCCCCCCATGTAGGGCGCGCCCCCTGTCTCATGGACACCTCGTGTGCCTCCCGGACTCTGTTTTCTTGCATGTTACGTATTTTGGTCGGTAAAAATTCATTATATATACTCCCGAAGGTTTTGACCACCGTATCACGCAAATAACCTCTATTTTCGTTTCGAGCTGTTTCCTGTTGCAGATCAAGAGCAAGATGTCTTCTCAGGAGTCACTCGGAGAGAGTCGGGTGTCTCATCCAGCACCGGTACCAGGAGCAAATAGCCATGTTCATCACTTTGGACCATCAACGGAGGAGGAGATGGAGGCCGATTTGAAAAGGATAGATGCCATGGAGGAAGATCAAGAAGTTACCTCTCGCCCTCGAGAAGAATTCATGATGGGGGAACTACCTCGCTTGGCTATTCCAACTTCGGTCACCTTTTCCAACTTTAGATTTCTTTCTTATGAAAATATGAAAAAGAGATTCACTTGTTCTCCAGAAGCTATGCAGCATCCTTGGGTAAAAGGAGCTTTGGCCGTAACAGGCAAGCTCTGTAAAGAAATTATGGACCTCAAACAACAAGTCAATACCACTACTAGGAAAAGGCCTACTAGTGGCGCACCATTTTGCCTACTAATGGCGCACTACTGGTGCGCCACTAGTACCACGCCACTAGTATTTTTTACTAATGGCGCACCACTGGTGCGCCATTAGTATAGACCAACATGCGCCATTAGTATGCCTCCCAGGGGCCATATTTTCCCATGTGCTTTGGCATACTAATGGCGCACTTTGGGGTGATGCGCCATTAGTATCCTTTCTACAGTGCGCCATTAGAGTGCTGAGTGGTGCGCCATTAGTATGAATATTAGGGATTTTTTTCTGATATTTGCACAGGTTACAAAATATATTATTGGACAGAATATAGCAGATTCATTGAGTACAATAGAAGATTAGTCTCCGAATACAATTCATCATATTAGTCTCCGAATTCAAAAGACTGAACAAAGATAGAACATTACAAGTCTCGAGACCACGAGAGCAAGTTTGTCTTCACATTACAAGTCGATATCGATCATCTAAACTACCATCACATAGAAGAGAGCTGCGGTCATCACGATGAGCATCATCATGATGAAACTGGTCTTCATCCGGTTCCTCCAACTCTCCCTCCTCTCTCCCGCTAGATAGCGCGTGTATCTAGATTCCGCCTCTGCCCTAGTGGTGTACCCTTTGTAACTGTTACCTCTGAAACGGTGAACCTGTCTCCAACACTCCTCCCAGTCGTCGTAGACTCCGGGAACCTTACCCTTGTACACGACATACGATGGCATCTCTATGCACAAGCCAAACAACAGACAATACATAAGCAATATATAAGTATGCAACAAAAGGATCAGAAGAGAAAAGCAAGACATGAATAGCACGATTCATGGTCCTACTAATAAATAGCATCGATTACATCTAAGTTGAACAACTGTCCAAACCAAAGAGACATACAAGTTCATTAAAGTTTAATTACAACATGAGCTAATCGATGTTTCAGAACTACAAATAGCATCACTACTTTCGACTCGACTCATGCGACCGGAGCGTGGATGAAGCCGCCGTCTTTCGTGATGGTCATGAAGTCACGGGCGTTGTTAGCCTACATTTGTAGCGTTGTGTCTATCTCACTGTTGGACGGTTGATCTCTGAGGTAGAACTGCCCCGAGGTACGAAGGACATCTTGATGGATGATTTCTGCAAACTCCAACTGGATGCGAAAGAATTCTTGTTGGAGGTCCGCGTCCTGGATTGCTGCCAAGCTTGTGTCCCAATCTTTGAGATTATTTGGTAGTAGAAGGAGATTATGGTCCCGCACGATCGCCCGCATGTGATGAAGGGCGTTGTAGGCATCCTTCTGACCGCCAGGCGGCTGCTTGACATCGGGGAACGTCGTATTGTGGGTGAACACGTGCCTGCCGTACCTACGAACTGGCCTCTTAAAGGTGCCTCTAGATGTGGCATAGCCGGGGAGAGCATCATCAAGAACTTTCTTGATATTTGTGTAGTCTATCTTGGAGCCACGGTCCGAGTGGAAATACGTGGCCATGGAATATTTTGGGCTTAAGAGGATGAGTGTGTAATGTGTGTCACTGCACAGAACACGGAATGTTAGAAAAAAAGAATGATCAAAATCTAAGAAATCATATGTTACGGGGCGGTGAGGGGATGACTTACTCGAGAAAGTAACGCACGAGGAAGTTATCCTTATCTGGGTTTGCCAGAATGACGCCTTCGAGGTGTGAACTCGCGACTTGCTGGTCCCGAGTGCTGCCCAAGATCTTGGCACGCATGTAGAAGGGGTTGACTATCATGATGTCCGGGGTCTTGTCTCAAATGATCCGCATCTCCATACTCAGCGAAAACAGCCGAACGAAGGTGTAGTGCAGCGGATGAAAGTTAAACATAGAAAAGATGTCATCAAACCGCAGGACGATCGTACCCCCGACGGCACCATCCACAAAGCCCTTGCCCTTTGACACCTTGGCCACGAAAACCGGGTATGCCACATCATTCTAGGAGAGACGCCGCTTCTCCAAAGAAAGAACACTATCATGCAGACTCCGCATAGCATCGGTTGCAGCATTGAGCATATTTGTCGATAGCATCGCCCTACCCGCCACATGCACCCTTCTCGAGATATCCTTAGGTGAAGGTGGCCCGTCCTGAGCATGGATCGTACTTGGTGCCGGCTGGCTCGCACCGGTGCCCTTGTTAGTCTTTCATTTCCGTCCCTTCTTCTTGATCTGCTGTAATGGGATTGAGTTCTGCTCATAGACCGCCTTCTTGAGCGTGTTGGGGCTGATAATATTTCGCACCTCGGCTATCTGAGGCTCGGTGAAGGCGGTAGCTAGAGGCGTCTCCTTAGAACTGAACGCTAGACGATGCCTGTTGCAATTAGGTTTCTCTGCGGTACCAGCTAGATCGCGGTCGTCTTGGTTGGGTTCTTGAGAAGGAGGCCCGCAGAACTCGTCACCGTACCCATGTTCGGCAAAGTACTTACCGACGTTGGTAAATGTACCGTCGTCATTGTCGTCGTCATCCGGATCCTGTGCCATATGCATGTCCGGATCCTGTGCCATAGGGATTTCCGACATGTCCGGTAGCGTTGCGGCGTTCTTGCCATGGCTTGGCGCCGGCACGACTGGCGGTCTTGTCTATGGGATGGTGTCCCCCGCCCCCAAACAAATCTGGCTCTTCGGCCAAAGCAGGGGCCAGTTTACGCAGGTGCTAAGGGTCATCTCATCATCTTCGTCGGCCCCAGCTGGTCGAATTGGAGGTAACAACTCATCGTAGCCTGGCAGCACCCGAACCAGTTCAACCCTATACACCGGGGGTGGCATCAGATTACCGTGGAACACGGAGTTGCCCGGTTGAACGATTCTGCCCTTGGCGACATCGACCAACTCGCCGCCCATGAAGTGCAGGAGAGTGCAAGGGACGTCGGCGGCGCCCTGCGAAAACATGTAGGGCGTTAGGGATGCCAGTCAAAGGCAAGGAGATGAAGTCATCGACCGAGAGGCTTAGTTACCGTGATGCCGTTGAGCTCGACTAATGTCATGGCACCGCCAATGGCGGGCGTACAACTGACCGAGGGGCCGCTTGCTGGCGAGGTGCCAGTCGGCGTACACCCGGGTGCATTAAGCTCCAATGCCCGTGCCGGCGCCGGAGACACGAATACCGCCTCCGCCGGAGACAACAATGGCGCCGCCTGCGTGTTGTGCGAGTTGCTGGCCATGAAGCTGGGAACCGAGGGAGGCCCCTGTTGGCCGCCCGCAATCCACGTCGTCAGCCCCTGAATCAATGTAGGCACCATGGCGGTGAGCGTCGTTCCCAGTTGTTGTTGCACTTGCTCTTGGATAATCTCCGGAATCCGCGCCACTTTTGCCTTGAGTGCTTCAACCTCGCGCGACTGGCTTTCCGAGCTGGTCTTTTTCTCCTTTCGCCCACCAGCGGTATAGTATGATGACCATTTTGTGGACAAGCATTTTCCGGCCACACAACCAGCTGACGACGGCTTACTGAGCTTATCCTTGTTTTTCATTACGTTCAACACCCTATTTAAAGGGGTGTCGAAAGGGGAGCTCTGAGACGACCCTGCGCTACTGCTTTCAGTGTCCTATGGAAGGAACGTGAACCATTTAGAAATATTGGGGATTAATTAGAATGCAACCATATGGAGCTAATTATGCGGGGGTGTATTCCTTACCAAAACAAGCTCAAGCACCCTGGTCTTTGGATCCGTGGTAAGCTCCTTTGTTACCGGGTCCTCCTTGTACCGGGCCCTGACAAAGTTCCTAGTCTGCTTGTCACGGTATTTCTCGAAGCGGGGCGGTAGGCCTTGCTCGGCATGCTCGCGTCCTCCTTGTCCCATATAGGCTCCGCCACTCTGTAACCGCCGGGACCGAGTTGGTGGACCCCTAAGTTCAACTGTCGTATTTCTTTCCCCCACTGACTTGATTCGGAGGTTGCGCTGCTCTCGCACTTGATATTGAACTCCTTGTAGTCATCTTCGCTGATCAAAGGATATTTCGCCTTGATCTTCTCATAACTATCACCTTTTTCAATCATTGCCTTCACCGTTCTTCTCCAAGTAGACAGGGCCATGCTCATCCTCGTGAGGGCGACACTGTTCACTTTATTCCCTGAGAGGCGTGTGTTTGCAAAGTCAATGGGGAACTTGTATCGTTCGTGCAGCTTCGTGAAGAGGAGGCTGCGCAAATTCCCTCGGTCCTTATGCCTTAGGTTCTCGGTGTTGATCGAGAAGGTGCTCCAGAGAATGCACCCGAGCTGAACCAAGTACCCCTTGACTAATTCTTTGGGCGCCGTTGGATGCCCGTCGGAGTTCACTTCAGTAAATTCCTCCTTGATGGTGCCGAGCATGCTCGGGCACCGGTCCTTCCGTTGCCTCTTCGGTTGGCTGCCATCTGTGTGTGCATTGCCGTCATCAGTGGTGGCATCCTCGGCGGCACCATCAGTGGTGTCATCCCCGACGCCACTAGGGGTTGTGTAGTTAGGATCGGTGTCATCTGTGGCGTCCACACAGCAGTGAGGTTCTTCCTCCATCTCCTGGGATAGCTCCCAGAATTGCTTGTCGCGCGAACCGCCGGCCTCATCGTTGTGGGCCATGTTTCGCTCTAAATAGGAAAAAAGTTTGGTCAAAAAGTTGGTTATTGTCAAGGAATAAGATCATGGTCTCATCATTTAGGGTTTGTTGACACCGAGGCATCCTAAAAGCTAAGCTTTTATCATTTAGGGTTTGTCAACGCCGAAGCACCCTAAAAGCCTAAGCGTACATCATTTAGGTTCTCATCGACACCGAGGCACCCTATAAAAGCCAAGGTTTCATCATTTAGGTTGGGCCTAATCACTTGGCTCTATTGCCACCTATGGTCTAATGCAGCAAGAATGGCGGGGCAGTTGATCCTACTTAATTAAGTACTAAGATACCCTGGCCCATGCATTAGTCACAAGTACCCCATATGTCCTATTTTTTTAGCAAAGTCATGCTAAAATTCACGGAAAATTTCAGCATGACCTTTGCTGAAAATAGGACATATGGAGTACCCGAATTTGCCGGAACGGAAGTTAATCGACATTCCGACAAACTCAAGGGCCTCTCAGGGTACCTGCAAAATCATCACGACACGAAGGTCGGAGACAAAAACCAGCAAACTAGCACCACAATGTGCCTCTACTTTCATATGGATGAAAAGGCCACAGACCATATGGTCCTCTGCTTTCATATGGACAAAAATCAGCTCAACTTATGTGAGCTTCCATTCCAGATCTAATAGGTCACCCAACAAAAAATCATCAATAGTTTAGCAAGTCTGTACAAACACAGAAAGAATAGAAAGTTTGCTGCCTATTCAAACACAGAAACAAAACACTACTTGAAACTTCTGCTACATTTGGACCATGGCAATTTACTTTCATGGAGCATGACAAATGTATTTTATAGACCGTGGCATTGTTTTTACTATATGCACCATGGCAAATTTCTTTTCTTTTTGCAACATGGCAAATTTGTTTTGCACCGGGCCATGGCAAATATAGTCTATGCATCATGAAAATTATAGTGTATGGATCATGGCATTTTTAATTCTACATTTTTATTCTATGGATCATGCCAGGAAATTATAGTCTATGCATTTTTTTTAATCTCTGGATGATGATCCAACAAAATTGCCATCTCCCATGGCAAATATAGCCTATGCATCATGGAATTTATACTGTATAGATCATGGCATTTTTTTTTGTCTATGGATCATGATCTATAGAACATTTTAGTCCATGTCATTTTCTGAAACATATTTTTGCCACGGCAATTTTGAATCAATAGACATGCTTCTCAAAAGAGGCTTGATCAAATTCGAACAAAAATCAGTAAATTGATAATCACAATTCTCTATATTGGCCTGCGAGAAGGACACAACCAGTTTGCTTTTCTTTTCTTTTTCAACAAAACAGCAAACTACTCGACGATGGACATTGGGAAGGGGCATGATGAGGTACAAACTGAAATAAATGGACATTGGGAAGGGGCATGATGAGGTACAAACTGAAATAAATGCCATTCTATAGCAAAACAACCTAAGCTAGCATGGGACCATCAACCACACACGCATCATGCAGCATTGAGCAAAATATATCTCAGACCTGTCAAAATTACAGATTCTTCTGTAGGAGTTGTACTTGATTACAACATGTTCAACAATAGCAGAGGACATATGAGGTCCATCCCTAATCATGGACAACCAAATCGTCCATGTGCAAGAAATGATGATTCAGTAAATGCACAACCTTCTGCCATATAAAGCTTACACATTTTCAGGGAACAATTTTATTTTCGATAACAATAACATGGGAGCAGGTGGGTGAGGAACAAACTGGAATATCATCATTCAGTAGGAAAACAACCTTAGCTAGTTCCTGACCATCAACCACACACGCATCAAACAACACAGCAGCATGAGCAAAATTGATAGTATGAATTACAAGGACCTCGATCATGAAACTGGCTGGAGTCTAATGGCATCAATCAACCAACCAGAATAGAAACTAGGCTGGAGTCATAAACCTCATGTTGATGAATGCAGAACAGAGAGGAGCACTCACTAGTCAAATAGATAGAAGGTAGTGACGGAATCCCTTCCCTTGGTGGCCAGGTGCGCCCCTCCTCCTCCTCCTCGAGCAGGACAAGGTCGCGTGAGTGGATCCCACGGGAGGAAGCCCTCGTTACCGGCACTCGACCTCGCACTGGCAGGAGCTCACTAGATGAAACAAACCACAGTGAACAACCATGTTACAAGTACAATTAACAGAAGTAAAGTAGAAACAAACAAATAAAAAAATAGTAAACCTCAACATGTTACTATGTTGGTCACTACACAACCATGCCAATGAAACAAACATATCTAGTGGGCTCCTGTTAATTGTAGAGAAAACCACTGTATAAAAATTGTTGTACAGTGCACTAAACCTTAAAAATGGAAGCTTAAATCAAAAAAGGAGTGGAAACTGGAAATTATAGAGAAAACCACTGTATAAAAATTGATGTTAAGGAAAAAAACCAATCCTCTCCAACAATATTCAGTTTGTACCTTGACATATGCACTATAAGTGCAGCACCTAAATTTAGTACAGGCACCTAAATTTAGTATAGGGATTTATTGAGAGGAGAAGAGAGTGGTCTGTAGTGGTAGAGCTGCTACTAGACTAGTGCATTATAACATGTGTTTTTGGTGGTTTGGTCCTCTGAATCATCTGCATCTGCATCTGCATTTTGTGGAGAGGTTCATGAATGAATGAATGAATGAATGCAGTAAGTAGGCAACAGAAGAGAGAAGGCTACTAGTGCAGTGCAGTCAGCAGGGTGGTGTTGCAGTTAGTTAATTATATTTGAATCATCAATCAATCAAATGGTAGAGTAGAGGGGAACTTTAATTGCCTCCTTCCTTCACATGGACTATCTATCTCCGTACCAAAATATAAGGCGCTTTTGCAGGCTATTAAAACTCAAGTGCAACAAGGAAAATGGTGTTGAGCAGGATAGATATATTATCATCTTCAGCATTTGAATTGAAACTGATCTAAATGCCATGCCAGCACACTCTGTTTTTCGGCTGCTCTTGCTACTGTACATACTAGGAATCAAGTCCCAAAGGTACTGCTACAGTTGATCGGTAGTAGTACTAGTACCTCTTGTAAAAAGTATGCTATTGTTCACATGGAGTAAGGAACAAATCAAGGGTCAACTATATTCTTAGTGCATATGCGTTGGCTGAAGCAAGCACATGCACGGCTACCACGATGAAGAGTAGCCTCTGAAGATATTCAGATCAACCACTGTCAAAAAGAGACTTCACGACCCGGGAGCGGACATGGACACAGACTCCGTCACCGCCGCGGCCTCATCGTTGGCGGGCCTCCGTCGCAGCGTGGAAGGCATAGGCTTTGGAGGGGGAGCGCGGCAGGTGGCGGCGAGGCGGACGGTGGGGAGGCGGGGAGCTTCGGACTTGGGGCGGGGCTGATAGCAGAGAAGAGGGTAGAGGGGAGGTGGAGGGCGCGACAGAAGGGGGGAGGGAGGGAATGGGGAGGAAGGGTGGAGAGGGAGGAAGGAGGAGAGGTATCAGGGCTGCGGCGGCGGCGTCGAAGGGATGGCTCAAGGTCGAAGGGGTTGGGGTCGGGGTCGGCGGCGGCGGCGGTGTCGAAGGGGTTGGGGTCGGGGTCGGCGGCGGTCGTCATCCTGCACCCCGTGCCCGGACTGAGGTTGAGGCGGCGCAGGGCAGGGGCCGACGCGGGGAGGCTGTCGGCGACGGCAAGGTCGCGGAGGCGTCGGCGGGGGCGGCGGCATCGTGGGTCGTCGGGGCAGCACAGGGGGGGGGGAGTGGATCTGGCGAGAGAGAGAAGGGGTCGGGCGAGTTAGAGCCAGGGGAAGATTACTAATGGCGCACCCCCGAGCGGTGCGCCATTAGAAATCTTTTTTTAGATAGCAATGGCGCACCCTCTGGCGGTGCGCCATTAGAAATCTTTTTTTAGATAGCAATGGCGGACCACCCGAGCGGTGCACCATTAGTATGTTATTATTATTATTATTTTTTGTTGCTAATTTTTAATATTTTTTTATAAAAATAGTAATAATTTTTTTATAAAACCTGTAATAATTTTTTTATGAATATGAAAAAATATCATCAAATGGGGGTGCTCGGCGGCGGTGGAGCGGGCCGAGGAGGGTGCGGGGGGTCGGCGGCGGCGATGGAGCGGGGGAGGGTGCGGTGGGTCGTCGGCGGCGGTGGAGCAGGGGAGGGTGCGGTGGGTCGTCAGCGGCGGTGGAGCGGGGGAGGGTGCGGGGGGTCGGCGGCGGCGGTCGGTGGAGCGGGGGAGAGGGTGCGGGGGGTGCTCGATGGCAGTGGAGCGGGGGAGGGTGCGGTGGGTCGGCGGCGGCGGTGGAGCGGGGGAGGCTGCGGGGGGTCGGCGGTGGCGGTCGGTGGAGCGAGGGAGAGGGTGCGGGGGGTGCTCGGCAGCGAGGGGACCGGATCTGGCGAGGTGGGATAGCGATCGAGATGGAGGGGGATCGAGATCGAGTGTCCATGAAATTTAAAAATATTCATGAGTTCAAAAAGTGCCCATGAAATACAATCGAGAAATGAAGGCTACAATTTAAATACAATCAATCTTAGCTAGCAATCTGTTCACAATCTTCTTGCCCTTATTTTTCGTAAATGGAGTTCTTCTCTTTAACGGACGTCCTGTAGGTAGGGTGGTCCTGCTTCTTCTTGTGGTGTATGCTGATACTTCATCGTCGTCGTCATGTTCCATCTTCGGGTCGCCGTACTTGTCAAAGTCTTGCTCATTAGCGACTCCATCCATTCCGATGATCTTCCTTTTGCCTCTCCTCAGGATAACACGACTGGGCTTTGGCGGGTCGGTAATGAAGAAGCATTGGTCCACTTGGGAAGCCAGTACCCATGGCTCATTTTTCGCGGTGATGTTTGCGCCCGCGGTCTTGGATTTGGCTTCGGGTATAACCATGGTGGTGAAATACCGGTCTTCTTTTATGACGCTCTTGGCCCATCTGACACGGAACACTGGGACCTTCTCTCCAGCGTAGCTCAGCTCCCAGATCTCCTCGATCCTTCCGTAGTATCTCTCCTTGTCGTTACCGGTGTAGGATTCCATCATTACCCCGGAGTTCTGATAACCATCGCTTTTCATGTCCTTTCCCTCGGTGTAGAATGTGTAACCGTTGATATCGTACGCCTCATACGTCATCTGGTTGTGCTCGGCGCACTGTGACAAGGCGAATATGAGTTGTTCTTCCGCGAAAGAATCCTCATGTAAAGGGTACGACAGAAGCTTCTGCTTGAACCAACGCGTGAAACATGAGTTGTGCTCTTTGATTATATCTCCGTCCATCCTCTGTTGGCCTCGGTCATTGTACGTCTTCTCAATAAAGGTTTTGTGCTCTACCACCCAAGGATCGACCACGTCTATGTGTTGTAGCGCGACTAGGTTTGCTATTTCAAAGTCGGCGAGTCGACCCTCGAAGTCGACATGCATTTCGGGGCGACCCTCACGATGACCCCATCCAGCGAGCTTGCCGAGGTGTCTGTTGACGGGCAGACCAACGGGGTTCTTGATGCCTAGATAATTCGTGTAGTAGGAGATACACTCTTCGGTCAGAAAGCCCCTGGCTATGCTTCCCTCTGGATGTGACATGTTGCGAACGTATCCTTTGATGACACCATTCATCCTTTCGAACAGCATCATGCTGTGCAGGAACGTTGGCCTGAGTTGGATGATATCCTCCACGATATGGACCAGCAGATGCACCATAGCGTCGAAGAATGCGGGCGGGAAGTACATCTCAAGCTCGCATAGTATCACCACGATCTCTTCCTGTAGCCTTCTGAGTTGCCTCACGCCAACCGACTTCCGAGAGATGACGTCGAAAAAGTTGCATAGGCCAAATAGCGTTTCACGGACGTGCGCGTCCATGATCCCACGGATTGCAACTGGAAGTATCTGCGTCATCAGCACATGACAGTCGTGAGACTTCATCCCATTGAACTTCTGCTTCACTGGGTCTAGGTATCTGCTTATCTTCCCTGCATAACCGTAAGGAAGTTTTACTCCTACGAGGCAGGTGAAAAACTGATCGATCTCCTCTTGACTTAGAGTGAAGCACGCGGGAGGGTAGTCATTTCCGGTCTTCTTGGCCTTTTTGCCTTTGCGACGACTTTCCGTGTCCTACTTCGCCTCATCATCATCATCATTAGTGTGAAGCTCCTCCCTGATGCCCATTGATTTCAAGTCTGCCCTTGCCTTCGGCCCATCTTTGGTCCTCTCTGGCATGTTGAGCAGGGTACCAAGCAGACTCTCGCACACATTCTTCATGATATGCATGACATCAAGGCTGTGAGGCACACGGTGGATCTTCCAGTACGGCAAGTCCTAGAAAACAGACCTCATTTTCCATACCTCCAGCAGCGGCTTTGGTGCCTTTCGCTTCTTTCCCGGCTCTACCGCCTTTTGCTTCTTTCCCGGCAGTGGGCAATCTTTCCAATTTTTCAACAACTCGTCTATTTCCTCGCCGCGCCTCATACGCGGGCGTCTTGGGGGTTCGGTTTCACCATCGAACAGATCCTTGCATTTCCTCCACGGGTCATCGTCGCGAAGCCACCTTCGATGTCCCATGAACACAGTTTTTGAAGACCCGGGATCCTTATCTAGCTGGCGATACGTTGTGTCATCCATGCACCTAACACATCCAGAAAATCCGTGGACCACCTGCCCCGCGACATATCCGTAACCGAGATAGTCATGCACCGTCGTGAGCAGTGCGGCTCTCATAGGGAAATATTCTTTCTGTGCAGCATCCCACGTATTGGCTGGAGTTTTCCACAACGTGTCTAGCTCCTCTTTCAGCAGCCCCAGATACAGATTGATGTCGTTACCTGGTTATTTCGGCCCTTCAATTAGCATACTCATGTGAATGTACTTCCTCTTCATGCACAACCAGGGGGAAGGTTGTACATCCACACAAACACAGGCCAGGTGCTATGTGTGCTTCTCTGGCTACCAAACGAATGGACTCCATCGGTGCTCGCACCCAGCACGATGTTCTTTGGATCCTTCCCAAATTCTGGGTGTTTGAAGTTCAACGCTTGCCACTGGCTCCCATCCCTAGGGTGACTCAGCATCTTGTCTTTTTTTATTTATCTCCGAATCATTTGCGTCATCTTCTAGCTTCTTCTCCTCCCTATCCGCGTGCCAACGCAGGAGCTTCGCTACCTTAGGGTCCACGAAATACCGCTGCAGACAAGGAGTGATCGGAAAGTACCACACCACTTTTCGAGGAGCTTTCTTCCTCTTCTTGTATCGAGTGACACGCACACCGGACATATGGTAGACTCCGGGTGCTCGTGCCGATAAATGATGCAATTGTTCATGCACACATGGTATTTCACGTGTGGTAAATCCAGAGGACACACAATTTTCTTCGCCTCCTCGAAACTGGTCGGGCACTTGTTCCCCTTGGGAAGATGTTCGCGCCAGAATGTCATGTTCTCGTCGAAGCATGCGTCGGTCATTTTGTGTTTTACCTTCATCTCCAGAGCCATGAGCGTTACTTTCAGGCGGGTATCCTCGGGCTTGCATCCTTCATACAATGGAGTAACCGCGTCTATCTCCAGTTGATCCAGCTTGGCTTGCTCTCGGGCGGCAGCTCTTACGTTATCCGTCTGCTTGAGAAGCAACTCTTGAATATGAGGGTCCTGCACCCAGCCCATCGATGGTCCATCGTCATCTGCTCCGCCGACATCTTCATCTTCATGATCACGCCCTTCGTCTGCTCCGGCATCTTCGTCATCATCATGTCCTGCATCTTCTACATGATGACTGTGTATAGCATCACCGTCGTGATCATGTCCTGGAGATTCTTCGTCTTCTCGCCCGCCCGAGCTGTGGTGGTTGTCTTGCTTCCCTTCCTCATTTCTTGCCCGACCCCCATGGATGACTTCATAGTCATCTTCATCACCTTGCCACCGATAGCCATCCATGAAACCACGCAAGAGCAGGTGGTCCCGCACCTGCCCGGAGTCCGGGTCTGCAATAAGGCTCTTCAGCTTGCATCTTCGACATGGACATCTTATCTCCATCTCATTCTTTTGAAGCATCTCGGCCTTCGCGGAGCTCAAAAACCTATTCACGATGCCTTCGGTCATTGTGCGGACCATGGTCGCCTACGGGGTAGAGCAAAATGATATTTTAGAACCAAGAAAAAATTTGGCATGACTTTCCCTAAAAATAGGACAAAAAAGAATGCATAGTGCCAAAATTCTCGCCGAAATGGAAATGAATCAACATTCCGGCAAAATATTGGCAACTACCACATTTCAAATACTGGTACCTGCAAACACAAACATATATGCAACACCCTACAAGAAATATGCTATCTTGTGACCTCCACTATTGGTCACTGAAAGGTCACTATTTTCAATTTGTGACCTTTTTGTGACCAAAAACAGAAGGTCAAAAGCTAAGGGTCGTAAACTGACTATAGCGACCTTTCTTCTGGAATGGTCGTAGACGTTTATGACCAAAAAAAGGTCGTAGATTTTATGACCAATTATTTTGGTCACTAGCAATCCGACCACACCACGTCAGATCCACCGTGGCAAGCTGACGTGGCATAATTACGACCAAATGAAAAGGTCATAAAATAGAATCAGCCCGGTCCATTTCAGCCGTCTACATGGGCCAAGCCCAATAATTCGGCCCGTTTAATTTTTTCTCTCTCTTTATTTTGCTTATGTGTATGGGCCTGGCCCAATAATTTGGCCTTTTATTTTCTGGGAATGGAGCCTTTTTCTGATGAATTTGTTTTACAGTCCACTATTTTTTTTGGGCCACAGCCTTTTTGGTCTAGTTCGAATTTGGGCCTTGGCCTTTTTATTTTCTGCTATGCAGCCTTTTATAAAATTTTTTCTTACATTCATTTCCTTTTTTAGGCCCAAGCCTTTTTGGTCTAATTCTTGTTTGGGCCTTGGCCTTTTTAGAGCCCAAGTTCTCATTTTGCAAAACTTCACATAAAATAAACAATAAACAGAAAGGCCCAGGTGCACAAGTGATCCACAAGCCCAGGTGCACAAGTGATCCACATAACTTCACAGAAAATAAGCAATAACTTCACAACTTCACAAGTGATCCATAACTTCACAGGTTCACAAGATCACATAACTTCACAGGTTCAAACTAGGTAGCAATGCAACAAAATGCTCAAAGACAAACTTCACAGGTTCAAACTAGGTTCACAGCCATCAAACTAGACAGCAATGCTCAAGTTCAAAATGCTCAAACTACCTTAGCAGCACAGCCATCAAACTGCCTTAGCTCCAAAGAGAGCCATCAAGTGGGCTAACTTCTCTTCCTGTTCTTGAGAATTCTTGCGCAACAGCTCAAGTTCCTTGTCGCGTGCAGCTTCAGATTCTTCCGCCTTCATCTTGATTGCTGCCAATTCTTCTTGCACCAGGTCAGCTTGAAGCTCGGACCTCTGCAGCTTCTGCTCAAGGTCATGAACATGAGCAAATACTTCAGCAGTTGCTTTGCGGGAGTTGTTCCTAGATGACCGGAGCCCAACATTCGTGAGGAATGTTCTTTGCTTGATAGATTTCAACAGCACTTCTTCGACAATTTGAACAGTAGACTTTGGCTCTTCACCTTCTGGTACCGACGCGTCCTTCATTTCTTCCATCTCAAGCTAGCATATGGAGGAAAATGATAGGCATTAGTGTAGAAACCAAACCAGCACACAAATGGATTATTTGAAGTAACCAAACCAGCAAACAAATCTATACAAGAAGATGATGACTAGTGACCTGGAGACATGCAATGGGAACAATATGATCGCTTCATTAAGCCTAGAATGGTGGTTCTATATAAGATGGCTTCCTGACAACATTCAGATCAAATTTCATCATGTCATAAAAAATGCAACAAATAGCATCAAAGCATGGAACACATCATGGAACTATCTTCATTAAGCTGTTCTAATATCTTCATTAAGCCTAGCATGGAACTATAAGCATGGAACTATCAAACAACATCAAAGCATGGAACTGGCTCCGAATCAAACAACATCAAATCATCAAAGCATCAAAGTTGGCATGAACAAAGCTGGCATCAAAGCTGGCATGAATCAAACAGGGCATGGACAAAGCATGGAGTGACTTACTATAGCAGTCTTGACTGGCTCCGAAAACCCGTGCTTCTTGCTGTTGTGGGTTGCCTTAAACAAGTCAATCGCAGACAGCTGCTCACCCTTACGCTCTTCTTTCTGAAATGTTTTTCAACAAAAATCAAAATGTTATTCAGCAAGAATCAGAAATGTTATCCAACGAGGATCAAACGGTAAGGTCTCTAGAGAAAAGTTCTCACAGTGGCAAAAATGTGTGCTGTGTAGTGCCTGGAACCAGTTCTCTGATTGTACACGACTTTTTCTCGATTCATCTTGTTCGACACACAGGTTTCCTACAAAAAAGCATACTGTCAGCATGATCTAGCACTAGCATATCATGTGTAGAACATAAAGCATCAAACAAAGCAGAGACAAACCTTGTGTCTTGGGGTAGACCACATCTCCACCAGATCTTGCCATTCACCATCCGTCAGATCAAGTACCGGAGACTTGATGCTGACTTTATTTGCAGCTACGGTATCAAAATACTTCTTCTTGATCTGATGGCGTCTGTTCTTTGAATTTTTCTGCAGAATATCACGCGGTCTTGATGGTCTCCGAGTCCGTGTTCATCTCAAAATTTGCCTACCAAGACAACAAACAAGGTAGGAACAATATTAGTGATCATGCATAGGTGTAACAGAAAATAGATAGCACATTAACTATGAAAGAAGTAGCTTACAGCAACTTTCCCAATGTAGTTCTCCAATAGACTAGCATTTTTTTTTGTATAGCTTGAAGTGAGGAAGAACCGGAAGATGGTTTCTTGCAATGAGTCCACACTCAGAAGCAAGCTTTGCTGACTGCAGAGGCTTCTCTGGACGCTTCATCCCTTCGGCAATTTGGATAGGCACCTTGCTACCAAGCGACTTGGTGATCCTCTCTAGCCCTTTGCCCTTTCTAGGTCTAGTCTTGGTAGTCATTGCATTTGAAAATGAAATTGAACTCATAAATTAGAATAGAAATCGACAAATGCAGGAATCGACAAAAGCATACATGATCATTCCATTTGGAAAATGCACTAGTAAAAGATAGCATTGCAAAGGTCAACTTGCCTGATTGAAGCACAAGCTGCTGTTCTTCTTCATTGATGACAGCATTCCTGTCAATAGAAGGTGCAACAGGGCTGAGGTCTGTGTGGACAGTGCCTGCTTCATCAATGCAGATGGTTCCTCCTTCATCTAGGCAGACAGTGCCACTTCCATCCATGCTGAGAGTGGTTCCTTCATCCATGGGCGGCAACTCATCACCCATTTGCACCGAGGTCTCAGAGTCCATGCGCAGCAGACTTTCCTGATGGTCCGTCGCAGTCGCCATCTGTGCTTTCTGCCTTGTGACTCTATCAAGGGCAGGTTCATCAGGTTCCAGGATCCTCTTTTTTTGTCCTGGAGCTGGGGCCATCACCCTTCCTGGAGGCATTGCAGCAGATGTTTCTGAGCTCTTCTTCTTCTTGCTGACTGTCTTCTTAACACCAGGCCTCTTCGTCCTAGACTCCTTCAGTGCCTCGTATAAATAGCATGGAAAAAAGCATTAGATCACAAGAGAAATATGTGAGCACAAGGAATAACATAGCATAAAAGAACCCCAGCCCTCCAAGCAAGACAGAGTTTGCACCTTAACAGTCTTGCTCACTACAACATCATCCACTTCCTCTCCATCAATAACTTCATCCTCCTTAGGATTGTACTCTGGGTCATCATTGATAACTCCACTACCTTCTCGAACCTCATCACTTCTACCTTCTCGTACATCATTTGTTTTCCTAATCATCGACGCAATTGCACCAATGCCAAGGGACCAGAACAGCTGATTGTTCCTCATGATATTTCTAGCCCTAACCTTCTCGTACTTGGTGAGAGGCTCTTCTTTGCATGATAAAGGAAACGTAACTATTAGGTGAATGTTTGGAATGTATGGACAGACAGCCAAACATATCTTATGAAATTTTATTATCATTTAATCCTAGTTATTCAGGTAAGGAAGACTAACAGCACACAGACACAATTAAGCCAGCTTATTCAGATTGCAGCAATACATTTCACTTAGCATATTAAGACACAAATTTTATGAAACCGACAGTATAACCACAAGGAGCAAGTTGCATACCAACGGTTGGCCTCACGTTTGACCTTGTCATCCTTGCCATGGATGATCTTGAGGTGGTGCTTGCAAAATAGAATAAACAACAATCAGATACAACAGGGATAAAGTAAAATGATGCACTTGTATCAATAAAGGAAAGCATTTTGACCAACATGCACATACACTGATGTACTGTTATTAATTAAGCAAACATGTAAGTGCACTAAACAAGCATGCATGTATAGTGGAAATATATGTACACTAAACAAGCAAGCAAGCAAAGTGCTACTGATAGAAACAAGCAAGCAATGAAGGAAATTGAAAAGAAGCAAGCAAATACTATTGATATAAACCCTAATTAATAAGCAAGCATGTATCTTCTTCTCCATGTGCTACTGATACAAGCAAGTACTGCTGATGGAAACCCTAATTAAGCATGTATGCTTGCAAGCAACATGTATGTTAGCAAGCAAGCAACATGAACTAGTGAATTGGTGTCATGTACACATGCTTAGACAGTCTGACAGCAAGCTAGACGAGTATATCATGAGGACCTTCAAAACAACTAGATGTTTCCACTAGTAAAGCATGAAACAACAGTACTTGCAGAAGTACAAAAGCAGATGAAAAAATTATTCTCAACTGCTCAATAAAGTTCCCGGTCTTTGCAACAACAACAAAAAGGCGAGAGGGCCACACGGGACGGCCTCTGTGCTGATAAAGAAATGCTCATCTAAATCATGTAATTCCACTATAGCTTGGTGACTGAACACAGCACTGTCTACTTACTGTATGCGGCTTACATCATGACAGCATTCACTTGGCCATACATCTCATCAGAGAGATACGGCATGAACATCAGGTTCAGAAACATCAGTGACACAGCGCCCCTCTCACAAGAGCGGTAAACACGCCACGAACCAGACCAACGCACAAGCACAATATAACCAAACGCACACCAAACACACCCATAACCTCAAAACAACAGGAATGGGCAGCATGAGAGGCCCTGAGGGGCACCTTCTCCAAGTGCTACTGATACAAGCTAAGTAACTAAATCATACACAAGCTACATGAACCAGAGGGAGGTCTTCCTCAAACCTCATCCACTTCCTCATCCACCCCCATCCTGTAAAATCATGCACTTCCTCTCCATCCTCTACATGAACCCTAAACCATGAGGAGGATCAAACAAACCACTAGGAGCTCCACGAGTATCAAACAAGCATTTTTTTTAAGATTATGACATGAAAGATCCAAACAAATAAACAATATATCTGATAAACGGTGCCTTAAATCACCAACACTACAAGTGCACAAGGACACACATGCAACATAACCAACTATGACCCAAGCCAAGCACCATGAGTGAATCTGGCGAGCATGTTCTGGATCAGAAGGGTTCGAGCAGGGAGGGAGGAGCCGACGCGCGAATCCTCACCCTAGATCGACAAGAAAATGAATCCTAACCCTAGATCGACATTAATAAGAACAAGAACCAGGAGCTCGATGAACATGAACAAGAACCACCAGGAGCTCGTAAATCAACCGAATCCTAACCCTAGATCGACAGATATTAACCCTAGATCAACCGAATCCTAACCCTAGGTCGATCAGGAGGGGGATCTACCGAACCCTAGAAGATCAAGGGGAGAGGGGAGAGGAGAGGGGTACCTATCGCCGTCGTCGATCGTTGATGATGTGTATGATGTAGCCACCGTACGCCGATGTACTCCCTATCGTAGCCCGGGCGGTCGATGTAGCTGTCGATGTAGCAATCGTCATCGAGGAAAGAGAGATGGGTGGATTCGTCGCCGGGGTGGGCAGCGCACCGTGGCACGGCGGGGCGGCGCAGCGGCGTGCCGGGGCGACACGGAGTGGGAGCGGGGTGGCGCGGAGGGGAGGGAGTGGGAGCGGGGCGGCGCTAGGGTGGGGAATGGGAGAGGGGGGGGAAATTTTGGGAGGGGAGGGGAGGGGATCCCGCGTGTTTAGTGGGAGAGGGGTGCTGGGTCCCGCATGGTAGTGGGAGAGAAGTGGTGGGAAATTTTGGTGGGGTGGGAGGGAAATTTTGGTGGGGTGGGAGGGAAATTTTGGTGGGGTGGGAGGGAAATTTTGGTGGGGTGGGAGGGAATTTTTCACCAGTTTTTATAGGTTTTGAGGCAGAAAAAATAGTTTTTTTTGTACACTTTGTAGAAATCATGGTTAAAATCATACCGAGTAGCTCAAGAAAACATCTGTATTGCAAGTTTAGTATTTTTTTAGTTGGTAGGCCACATTTGATGATGTGACGCGGAGGTCTCTCATTTTTTTATTTTTTTTAATTTTTTACGGTGTTTTAAAAAACCGGCCGATTTCGTCGCGGCGGCCGTCCATGGCTAGGGTTTGAGGTGTGCCAATCTGTTGTCGATTCTATGATGAAATGCCTACCTGTGAAGCTAAAAAGCATTTTTGGCAAAAATAACAGGCAGGCTATGGAGGACCCGCAGTTCAAATTCCAGCCGGTTCCAGCTGAATCGATCGAAGGTGGTCTGAATTGCCGGGAGTAGCTACGAGGGTCGGAAATGCATGCTTTTTGGCGACCGTCCGTAAAACAGGGTCTACTTTGAGATAGACATGGAATGGCGCCGTTTGGGGTGACCCTCCTTGTAGCCGCTTCACGAAAAACGCATGCCTTTAGCAATCAAAAAATGAAAAATGGTTTTTCTTGGTAAACAAGTTGGAACCTCGCTTTGGCAACATTGTTTGCCATCACAAGACGGAGGCATGCGCCAAATTTGGGCATATTATCAGAAACTATTCATCGGATGCGGCCATATCATTGCTAGTTTGGCTTGAAAGCCATGAATCTTCGTTCATGGTAGGTCGTTTTTGAGAACACTTTTTCAAGAAAACATCCGTATTGCAAGTTTAGTATGTTTGCTAGTTGGTAGGCCACATTTGATGATGTGACGCGGAGGTCTCCCATTTTTTTTGATTTTTTTGAATTTTTTACGGTGTTTTCAAAAACCGGCCGATTTCATCACGGCGGCCGTCCGTGGCTAGGGTTTGAGGCGTGCCAATCTGTTGTCGATTCTGTGATGAAATGCCTACCTTGTAGCCGCTTCACGGAAAAACACATGTCTTTAGCATTCAAAAAATTAAAAATAGTTCTTGAATTTTTTACGATGTTTTCAAAAACCGTCGGATTTCGTCACGGCGGTGGCGGTCGTCCGTGGCTAGGGTTTGAGTCATGTTTTTAGCATTCAAAAAATGAAACTTATATTGTTTCATACATGAGCATGCACAAAACCCCATAATTTTATCTTTCATCCATGAGCATGCTTAAAAAATTCCAATTCCCATCAATTACCAAACTAAATATTCATTTTTAAGAAATTGACATGTTTAGATGACACTGTCATACAGCATCCATGAGCATGCACAAAATTAAACCTGACATACTTAACATTGACATGTTCAGATTACACTAACAAGCTTAAACCCAACATGCTTAACATCGCCACTTCATTTTCTTAACATCTTCACTCCTCCTTCTTCTCCTTCATCAACCTGATGCGCTCAGAGTGGCGAATCCCAACGCGGATGTACTCCTCTACCACAATTAGCATGGTCCTGTCGCCCAGCTATGGAATCGTCGGTGCCACTACCATCGCGAGGTCATCGTCAGGCACCACCATCACGAGGTCAGCGTCATGCACCACAATCGCGAGGTCGTCGTCAGCCACCACCATAGCAGGGTCGTCGTCAGCCACCACCATAGCAGGGTCGTCGTCAGCCACCACCATAGCAAGGTCGTCGTCAGCACCACCATAGCAAGGTCGTCGTCAGCCACCACCATAGCAAGGTCGTCATCCCCGCTCCGCTCCTCTTCTTGCCCACTCTGCTCCTCATCATCCCCGCTCTGCTCCTCGTCATCCCCGCTGCTGCTCCCACTGCCTGGCCAAATGCAACAAAGTGTGAACATGGTGTTGTCGTCATGCTGGTAGAGGAAGCCAAAAGGACAGGAAGAAGAGAGGTAGAGAGCTTAATGGCATCATCGTCGTGCTGGTAGTACATGCGGCAGATGGTGTTGTCGAACATCTTCACGGTGAACATGGAGTCGCCATCGTAGCGGAAGACAAGGAAGTACCCGAGCTGTAGCTCATGGACGCGGGCGAAATGCTCCCAGCCGAGCCCTAGGTACATGTGGCCTTCACCATCGAACACCACCGACACGTCCCATAGCCTGTGAAGCCCGCTGCCGGCCTCCCGCAGCTTCACTTTGTGGGGCTCACGGCCGGCGAGCATCTTCACAAACTTGTCAGGCAACCTCTGCAGCGAGGGTCAAGCAGTGGTTAATTGTGGCAATCAAGCACTAGACATCAGAGTGATGATAAAGAAATGAGTGATGATAAACATACCTGCATACTGCAAGATTTCTCAATTACGATCTCGAAGAACTCGAAACCTTCCAAGCCAGCCATCTCACTTCTCTAAAAAGCAACATTAATAGCATAGTAAACTAACACAGCAACAACAACATCATCAGGTGACCACCAACATCAACAACACTAAAATCTACTATAAATTGACTAGAACACAGCAATATAAATTGACCAGAACCATATCTATTATAAATGGACCAATAGTGTACAGCTACATAGTAGGAAATACTTCATGCAAGAAAATTATAGCAGGAAATACTTCATGCATCATCAAGAGATTATGATCATTTCTTACACTGGCCTTTCTCAACCTTTTGAGCTAGCATAATCACATTACATGATGCACACATATGCAAAATTCTATGAATATAACATCAAAACAGAAAAAACAAGAGACCAAGAAAATCTTAGCAGTGCAAACACCTAGATAGAATTGTATTTGTACACATCAGAACATAGGCACCAACATAGTAGTGCTTAGAACGATCACATTGTATTTGTACACCTACATATCAGTGCTTAGCCACTCGGGTAAAACATTACAAAAAGAAAAACAAATTAGAACACACTAGTGTCTCACTGCATGATAATGCTCATACAAGTGTCTCATACTTGCTGCCTTATCTAATTCCTTAACCAACTCCTTAACTGAATACTTGACAGCATAATCCTTAACTGAATCAATTCCCACTAATCAAACCCTAATCTAATCCAACCCTAATATAATCTAATGCAGTCCCAATCAAACCCTAACCAAATAAAACCCTAATCCAATCCCTATCTAATCTAATCCAATCTAGGCGACGGCAAGAACCATAATCTAACCAGTAGCAGAAAACTAATCCAACCAGGAAGGAGAGAGAGAGGAAGCATTCATACCTTGGGAGAGAGAGGAAAGAGTCAGCGGTGGTGGGAGAGGAAGGAGTCGGTAGCGGTGGGAGAGGAAGGAGCCGGCGGCGGTGGGGAGGCCGGCGGTGGGAGAGGAAGGAGCCGGCGGTGGTGGGCTGCGCCGTTGATGGAGAGGAGGAGCGGGTCGAGTGGTGAGGAGAAGTGGGGGAAAGAGAGGGAGCGGGTCCACTTATCAGAGAAGTGGGGAAAAGAGAGGGAGCGGGTCGACTGGTTTGATATATTAAAAAGGGTGGGCAAAACATGTGAAACAACAGCCTCTTCCTAGCCCAGTGGTCGAAACACAATGAAATAAGCGCCAGGTCGTGGGTTCGGGCCCCCGCACGCGCAATTTTTCAGGCCGCGCGCATATTTTTGGTAGCTTGGGTACAATAGAAAAATGGCCCACTTGTCAGCGAGTGGGTCGAGTGGCCCACTTGTCAGTGAGGTGCGTGCTTGATACTTGACTAGTTTGATATATTTAAAAGGGTTGGCATAGAGTGGAAGACCAGTAATCTCTTCCTAGCCTAGTGGTAGTAACATAGTGAAACAAGCGCACGGTCGTGGGTTCGAGTCCCCGCAGGCGCATATTTTTTGCTCACTGAAGCAAAATTTAGTTAAACATTCAGTTGAAGCAAAATTCAGTTAAACATTCAGTTCTGACCAAAATTCAGTTAAAATAGCATCTTCAGTTCAAAAATAGCATCTTCAGCTCCATGCCATCAGAACACAACATCTCAATTCAGTTCAAAAAAATTTCATGAAACATAACATCTCAATTCAGTTCAAAATAGCAAGCATAACAGCTACAAAAACTACATTTGCTCCATATTACAAAAACTACATTTTGCTGCTGGAATCTTAAAACATCATTTTGCTCCATATTGCTACAGCCATCAGGATCATCATTTTTCTACAACCATCAGGATCACATCATTTTGCTCCTAGAATCTTCAAGCATTTTTCTACCTGGAGAGAAGATTGATCATATCAGGTCACATAGATACCAAAACAAAGAACATGAAGTAATAGTATTTACCTTTGCCAGTCCATTCGCTACTCATCGTCATTGATACGAAAACAAGGAACTCTATGCCCACTCCTGTTTTCCTCATCATCACTACAATATTGCAGCATAGTATGATCAGTTCGGTTTTCCTCATCCTCGCTCTCATGTTCATCCGCTACCACCTTTCTTCTTTTCTTGACGCCTTCAACTGTTGCAGCACCAACGATCACACGTTCCCGGTCCCTTCGCACTCTGCTTTGCACCGGAACTTCCATAGAGTCATCATCAGCTTGCAACGGAACTTCCATAGAGTGATCATCTTGGTATGTTAGTCCACCATCACCGGGGCCATTTTCCACTTCTATTTCAGTCACACTCCACAAGTGTCTGTGCTCAAAGTTTTGCACAACTCGCCATTTTCTGTGCAAAAGAGTGTCTGGCAGATAAAACACCATTGTTGCTTGTGTTGTTAGAATAAAGGGATCACTCTTATACCAGCACCTTGCAGTGTTGATGCTTTTGAAGTGGCCATCATATTTGACAAAAGAGTCTCTCTTCTTCTTGCTACCAAGCTCAAACCAGTCACAGCGAAATAAGACAACCGAGCGATGGATGCCACCACTAGAGTTGTACTGCAACTCTACGATGCTTCTCAACTGACCATAGAAGTCAATGATCTCACGATCATGTGACCCCTCAGTGACGATTCCACTATTCTGTGTCTTCCTTTTTTCCTCGCGGTCAACGGTGTGGTACCGGACACCGTCAGCAATGCATGCTGAATACACTCTCACTCGCTTATCCGGTAAGCATGCCAAAGCAAATAGATCATCACTGACCTTCTTCTCCTCATGCAACTTTCCAATCTGCACAAATAAACCATTTAGCAAACAATGGTATTTAACAATTGGTGAATAACACAGAAAACATAAAACATGTGGCTAAAGATCTCACATGATTCTTAAACCACTTAGCAAACCCCTTGGCAACCCTTTTATCAACATGGATATTGCTTTGTTCCTGATTTAACTCTTCCTTGCATTTCCTGCAATGCCAACAAAACATGTGAATTAAAACATTAGGCTGGTGCCAACCCAAGCAAAAAATATATATAATGAGTGCACAAGATATAACATACTCAATATATGGTAGAACCTCGGCGCAATTGCTGAGCACAAACCAAACCATCTTGTCATACTCATCACCAGCCTCCAAGTATTGTGAGGCTCCAAGAAAGTTCACACCATGGTTGAAAACAGAGACATCACCACTTTGCGAATCAGACCGCTCTCTATTTCTGCCCGGCTGGTTCCATCTTGTTTCCACATCGCCAAAGTATCTAGAGCAAAAAGTCAAGCACTCGTCAACGACATATGCTTCAGCAATAGAACCTTCAGGTCTTGCCGTGTTTCGCACATAACGCTTACAAGTAAGCAGCCTTCTTTCGATTGGGTACATCCAACCGTATTGCACAGGGCCTCTAAGCATTGCCTCTTTTGGTAAGTGCACCGCCAAATGGACCATCACGGTGAAGAAAGCTGGAGGGAAAATCTTCTCGAGCTTGCAAAGAATAATTGGGATTTCTTTTTCAAGTCTTTCCAGGACAGTTAACTTGAGTGTTTTGCAGCACAGTTCTCTAAAGAAATTTCCCAGCTCAGCAACCGTTTCATATATATCCTTGTCCATGATTCCTCGGAGGCCCGCCGGTAAAATCCTTTGGAGGAGGATGTGACAATCATGAGTTTTCAGTACTAAAAGCTTGAATCCATCAGAAGTAACACACTTTTCTAGGTTAGCAGCATAACCATCTGGAAATTTCACCGCTCTTAGGAATTCACAGAATGCAAGCTTTTGTTCTTTCATCATTGTATACCATGCTCGTGGCATTTCAAATGAATCTTCATCTTCATTGTGCTGTAGATGCAAATCTTCTCTTATGCCCATGTCCTCCAAATCAAGCCTAGAACTAACCGTGTCCTTTGTCTTCCCTTCAATGTTCAGAAACGTCCGTAGCAGATTCTCGCATATGTTTTTCTCAATGTGCATTACATCGAGATTATGCCTTAATTTCAGATCAGCCCAGTATGGCAGGTCCCACAAACAAGACCTCCGGTCCCAACATTGACCTTACTCACACTTTCTTTTCTTCGCCAGCTTTCCTGGTCTCACATCTTTCACCTTTTCAAGTTGCTGCTCTAGCTCTTCTTTAGTGAATTTAGCTGGCTTGTCACGGGTTTCATTCTCACCATTAAAATCTTTGCTTCTTCGCCAGCGATGGTTTCGGGGAAGAAAGCGGCGGTGCCCAATATAGCAGATCTTGCTCCTTATTCTCTTTGAGCAAGGGTCTTTGTCACAATGGACACAAGCCTGATAACCCGCTGTGATCCTCCCAGACAGAGTGTGCAGAGCCGGGAAATCATGGATGGTCCATATGATTGCAGCACGTAGATTGAACTTTTCTTCCGGACTCAAAGCATCGTATGTCGGTACACCAGTCCAGAGCTGGAGTAGTTCTTCTATGAGGGGCTCCATAAAGAGATCAAAATCCTTTCCTGGAGACTCTGGACCCGGGATAAGCAATGACATCATGAAGTTGGACTGATCCATGCATGCCCATGGTGGCAGGTTGTATGGCACCACAAAAACTGGCCACATGCTATAAGACGTGCTCATGTTCCCAAACGGATTAAACCCATCTGTGGCAATGCCAAGTTTTATGTTCCTTGGATCTACAACAAAATATATATGTATACGGTCAAACTCTTTCCATGCCTCTCCGTCCACTGGATGGCTCAGCTCATTGTCCACAGGTTGCCGCTTCAGCTTGTGCCACTGTACCTCACGCGATGATTTCTTCGAGATGAACATCCGCTGCAGCCTTGGTATCAAGGGAAAGTGCCTCAGTACCTTCTCTGGTATTGACTTCTTCCCATCAGCATCTTTCCACCTAGATGCATTGCATTTTGGACAATTGTCATGCTTTGCTAAATCCTTCCGAAACAAGACACAGTTATTTGGGCACACATGTATTGACACATAACCTAACCCCAGCCTGCGGATTATGCTCAATGCTTCATCATAAGATCTGGGAACACAACTATCAGGGAATTGCAAGCTCAAAAGACGGAGTATTGCGTTGAATGCGGCATTGCTAATCCGGTAGAAAGACTTGATGTGGAGTAACTTCACGGTGAAGGTAAATCTTGAAAATTTACCCCCTTCATGAGCTGCACGCTTCGCCTCCTCTAACACCTCAGCAAACAACGACTTCTATCCATCAGCACGATCTTCAGCATCGTACAAATCCTTCAATAGGTCAGGAATCCTATCATCTACATGCCCATCCTCTTCCTCCAAAATAGCATTATCTCGCAAAACCTTTTCCATGAAATCAATGCCAGCATCACCACCACCCATCATATGAGGGGCCTCTGTATCAGCTTCAAAATGTTGAGGTTGACTGTCCAAAGGTTCTCCATGATATATCCATCTATCATATGTGCTGGACATCCAATTAAGAAGTAGATGATCTTCCACTGTTCCTTGAGCCATTCTTGGACGGTTGAGGCATTCGCAGCATGGGCAAAGAATGTGAGCATCTTTGGCAAAATTTGCCCGAACAAAGGCCATGAAATCATCAACTCCTTTCATATGTTCTTTCAAAAACTTTCTAACTCCTTTTCTAATCCAGCTTCTGTCCATCTGCCAAAGACAACAAATTGTTGCAACTTAGCAAATCAATCTAAGTGCATCAACTTTATATGCTAACTGCCTAAGCACAACATTCAGATATTTCCAATTTTGCACTACTTTAGTCCAGTTCACATGGTTTACTGATTTCACATGGGAGCAATAAAAAGTAGTTCAAATGGAAATACAGATTTCACATGGGAAAAAAGAAAAGCTAACTAAAACATATTTTGGTTCACAAAAAAAGGTGGTTAAACAACCAACAATAAGAATATATGCTGCCACTAAGAACTATTTTGGTTAAACCACCAACAATAACAGCACTGTAAATTTACGTGAATGCCATTTCCAAGATTGCATCAAATCTACATCAATAAGATTTTTCCTAGTTTACATCTAATCTACATCAATATTCAGGTCCTTTAACAGTTTTGAGGCTGAAATTTCAGAGGTGTAACATCAAATCTACATCAACCCCGGGATCCTATTTCAGGGAAAGACCAACTTGAGCTCTGTTCTATTGATTGCTGACAACGTAATTTACCAGTAATAATTGACTGAATTCCAAAAGAATTCTTAACAATGTCATCAACAACAATTCTCCTAATAATTTCATCAACAGAAATTCTCTTCACAATTTTTACCAAATTCATCAATGACATTTCCAACAGATTTTTCCAAGCTTACAACAAACCTACATCAAATCAGAGGCGCAACACAGGCAAATCTGAGCCAAATCAGAGGAAAGGAGAGGATAGGGGGAGAGGGGTGCATACCGGGAGGTGTGCTTGCGGTGGAGAGGGGGAGAGGAGTCCCCCATGCTCGGCGAGCTGCTCCTGTCGTGGACAAGGCGAGCGGCGAGGCCGTGGGCGAGGTCACCGGCGGTGAGGTCGTCGTTCTTGTCGTGGGCAAGGCGAGCGGCCCCTGCTGGTCGCTTCGGTCGCCGTTCCTGCCCCCGCCCCCACCACCGTCAGTCGCCCACACCCCTGCTTCGCCTCCACGCCCCTGCCCCGCCCCCGCCTCCGCCCCTGCTGGTTGCTTCCGCTGCGAGGCCATGGGCGAGGTCACCTGCAGCAAGGTCGTGGGCAAGGCGAGCAGCCCCTACTGGTTGCTTCGGCTGCCAGCCCCGCCCGCCGGCCGCCGCCTGCCCGCCGCTCACCGGCCCCGCCCTCGTCCGTTGCTTGTTTCCGCCGCCGCCCGTCGCCACATGGTCGGAAGACCTAGAAAAACGCTAAGTGTTGCTCTATTTGATGCCTCCCACCTGGTCGGAAGGCCCCACTTGTCACTGATACGAGAGAGCTGTGGTTTTATATAATGTATAGATAAGTTCCCATACCTGAGCAACTGTCCCTCTCTAGCCCAGCGGTAGCAAGCGAGCGAAGCAAGCGCGAGGTCGTGGGTTCGAGTCCCCGCTAGCGCACATTTTTTGTGCGAATTAAGCACTCGGCCCCTCCTATTAAATGGGTCATGCATGTCAGTGTGTGCCCCGTCTGTTGTTGAATATTAATATTTAACAAAAAATGACACCTAGACAGTGACACATAAGCGAGGTTGCTGAGGTGGCTACCTAATCATCCTAATTCATTCAAAATCAAGTGTAGTGACCATGTTATATTGGTCGTTATCAGCTAGGCGTGAGGCAGTGGACAGTGCTTCCCGCTTTTATGACCATTTACTGTAATGGCATTATGACCTTTCTGACCAGAATGGTCGTTATAGGTTAGGGTTTGGAGCCCCCCCCCAACAGCTTTTGACCTATTGGTCTAAAATGGTCATCAATTTATGACCAATTCTTCCAGGGTCACTAACAAAAGGTCACTAGTTGACATATTTCTTGTAGTGACACCACAAACATATGCAACACCACGCACATACATAGATCTAGCTAGGCCATAAAAAGTGCATGTGCACATTGTTGGAGGGAGAACAACATAAAGATAGCTTCCCCCTTACTTACCTATTGAGGGAGTCATGGATTAGGGGGTGTCCGGATGGCCGGACTCTCGGACTATGAAGGTACAAGATTGAAGACTCCGTCCTGTGTTCGGATGGGACTTTCCTTGGCATGGAAGGCAAGCTTGGCGATACGATATGAAGATATCCTCCCATTGTAATTGACTCTGTGTAACCCTAGCCCTCTCCGGTGTCTATATAAACTGGAGAGTTTTAGTCCGTAGGACGAACAACAATCATACCATAAGCTAGCTTCTAGGGTTTGGCCTCTCTGATCTCGTGGTAGATCTACTCTTGTACTACCCATATCATCAATATTAATCAAGCAGGAGTAGGGTTTTACCTCCATCGAGAGGGCCCGAACCTGGGTAAAAACATCGTGTCCCTTGTCTCTTGTTACCATCCGCCTAGATGCACAGTTCGGGACCCCCTACCCGAGGTCCGCCGGTTTTGACACTAACATTGGTGCTTTCATTGAGAGTTCCTCTATGTCGTTGCCTTTAGGCCCGATGGCTTCTTCGATCATCAATCACGACGCGGTCCAGGGTGAGACCTTTCTCCTCGGACAGATCTTCGTGTTCGGCGGCTTCGCACTGCGGGCCAACTCGTTTGGCCATCTGGAGCAGATCGAAAGCTACGCCCCTGGTCATCAGGTCAGGTTTGGAAGCTTAAATTACACAGCCGACATCCGTGGGGACTTGATCTTCGACGGATTCGAGCCATGGCCTAGCACGCCGCACTGTCACGATGGGCATGATTTAGCTCTGCCGCCGGACAACGCCCAGAGCGTCGCTCAGGTGTCCGCTCCGACCACTAGCTCGGAGCCTACTGCGCTAGTCGGGGATGGACGGTTGGACGCCACCCCGGGAGCCGCAATCTCTACGGCGATAGAGCCGAATACCAGCCTAGTCCTTTGCAGGGCATGTGACTCTAAGGTGCCGGACTCCGTTCCGGACTCCGTATATCACGCACCTCTTCCGATCGAACCCGATTGGGCTCCGATCATGGAGCTCACTGCCACGGACGTCTTTCAGCACTCGCCCTTTGGTGATATCCTGAATTCACTAAAGTCTCTCTCTTTGTTAGGAGACCCCTGGCCGAACTACGGTCAGCACGGTTGGGATACGGACGACGAAGAAATTTGAGGCCCACCCACCACCCACTTCGTAGCCACTGTCGATGATTTAACCGACATGCTCGACTTTGACTCCGAAGACATCGACGGTATGGACGCCGATGAAGGAGACGACCAAGAACCAGCACCTATAGGGAACTAGAAAGCCACCTCGTCATATGACATATACATGGTGGACACCCCCAAAGCAGGGGATGGCGAGGAAAAAGCGAAGGATGACCCCTCCAAGAAGCAAACCAAGCGCCGACGTCAGCGGCGCCGCTCTAAGTCCCGCCAAAGCAAAAATGGCGATTCCGGCACCGAAGATAACAACACACCGGACAGTGCCGAAGACAACCCCCTCCAGCAGGATTCAGTGCAGGAGGACGAAGGAGCCAGCCCTCATGAGAGAGCGGCCGATAGAGAGGTTGAGGACGACAACTATATGCCTCCCTCCGAAGACGAGGCAAGCCTCGACGACGAAGAATTCATCGTGCCAGAGGATCCCGTCGAACAAGAGCGTTTCAAACGCAGGCTTATGGCCACGGCAAGCAGCCTCAAGAAAAAACAACAACAACTTAGAGCTGACGAAGACTTGCTAGCCGACAGATGGACCGAAGTCCTGGCGGCCGAAGAGTATAAACTCGAACGCCCCTCCAAGAGCGACCCAAAGCGCAAGCTGCTACCCCAACTTGAGGAGGAAGCAACTAAACCTATATCACCAGCGTACGATGCGCCCGATCGGCCACCCCGTGGCCGTGATAGAGAGGCCCTTAGGCCCTCGACCCAAGCCGCACACCGGCACCGCTCAAAACATACCAGAGTATGGGGAGACGCAACAGACCTGTGAGACATATTGGAGAATAAGGCAAGGCAAACAAGATCGATCTACGGATCGCATGGGCGCCCTGCTTCACGTGACGCTAGCCGTCACGCCGGACATGATAAGTACGGCCAGGCCGAATACAACAGACCAAGCTCATCCGAGCTGCGTCGTGATATAGCCCAGTACAGGGGCGCCGCACACCCATTCACAGAGGAAGTAATGGATCATCAAATCCCCGAGGGCTTTAAACCCATAAACATCGAATCATACGATGGCACAACAGATCCTGCGGTATGGATCGAGGATTATCTCCTTCATATCCACATGGCCCGTGGTGATGATCTACATGCCATCAAATACCTCCCGCTCAAGCTTAAAGGACCAGCTCGACATTGGCTTAACAGCCTGCCAGCAGAGTCAATTAGTTGTTGGGAGGACCTGGAATCCGCATTCCTTGACAACTTCCAGGGCACTTATGTGCAACCACCAGACGCCGATGACCTAAGCCACATAATCCAGCAGCCAGAGGAATCGGCCAGACAATTCTGGACACGGTTCCTAACCAAGAAAAAACAAATAGTCGACTGTCCAGACGCCGAGGCCCTTGCAGCCTTCAGGCACAACATTCGAGACGAATGGCTTGCCCGGCACCTAGGACAGGAAAAGCCGAAATCTATGGCAGCCCTCACGACACTCATGACCCACTTTTGTGCGAGAGAAGACAGCTGGCTAGCTCGTAGCAATAACATAACCAAGAGCCCTGGCAATTCAGATACCAAGGATAGCAACAGCAGGTCACGTCGCAACAAGCATAAGCGCCGCTTTAACGACGACAATACCGAAGATACGACAGTCAATGCCGGATTCAAAGGCTCTAAACCCGGTCAACGGAAGAAGCCATTCAAAAGAAACCCTCCGGGCCAATCCAGCTTAGACCGGATACTCAATCGCTCGTGCCAGATACACGGCAGCCCCGAACAGCCAGCCAACCACACCAACAGGGATTGTTGGGTGTTCAAGCAGGCAAGCAAGTTAAGTGCCGAAACCAGAGACAAGGGGTTGCATAGCGATGACGAGGAGGAGCCCCGGCCGCCGAACAATAGAGGACAGAAGGGATTCCCCCCGCAAGTTCGGACGGTGAACATGATATACGCAGCCCACATCCCCAAAAGGGAGTGGAAGCATGCTCTCAAGGACGCCTATGCGTTGGAGCCAGTCGCCCCAAAGTTCAACACGTGGTCCTCCTGCCCGATCACTTTTGATCGAAGGGACCACCTCACTAGCATCCGTCACAGCGGATTCGCCACATTGGTCCTAGACCCAATTATCGACGGATTTCACCTCACCAGAGTCCTAATGGATGGCGGCAGCAGCCTGAACCTGCTTTATCAGGATACAGTGCAAAAAAATGGGCATCGATCCCTCAAGGATTAAACCCACAAAGTCAACCTTCAAAGGCGTCATACCAGGTGTGGAAGCCAGCTGTACAGGCTCGGTTACACTCAAAGTGGTCTTCGGATCCCCGGATAATTTTCGAAGTGAAGAGTTAATCTTCAACATAGTCCCATTCTGCAGTGGCTATCACGCCCTGCTCGGACGCACCGCATTTGCAAAATTCAACGCGGTGCCGCACTACGCATATCTCAAGCTCAAGATGCCAGGACCTCGCGGAGTCATCACGGTAAATGGAAACACCGAACGCTCTCTCCGAACGGAGGAGCACACGGCAGCCCTGGCGGTGGAAGTATAGAGTAGCCTCTCAAGGCAATTCTCCAATCCACGTGTCAAACGTCCGGACAACATCAAGCGAGCCCGAAGTAACCTACAACAAATCCAGCTGGCATGTTCCGAGCAAGCATAGCAGTGCGGCCCCAACCCCAGCCCTCGCCAAATGGTGATATCGGTACCATGCGTACATAATTACACCTTAAAGATACCATGGGCATAAGGGGAGGGGCACAACTACGGCACGCCCAGAATGCGGCTCAACCGCACTAAGGGGCTCCCTATTCCGCCGTTTCCTTTTTACACACTTTCAGGATCCAACTATTCAGAAGGCCTGTCCGGCAATACACTCGCTGAACAAACGATGCAACAGCCAGGGAGAGAACAAGCCGCGTCAAATGTCCAGGTGGTCTCTATAACGAGCTTAATACCTGTTTTACTTAAAATCCCGCAGCTTGCCCCTGGAGGGGAACATGTCAAATAATCCCATCTCTTGCTTATCGCACTACTTGTATCGTTCTGCTCTCACAGCAGCCCTTTTTTAATAAACAATACATAGCTCTTATCTATTATTGTACTCATCTATTTTCTATACACAAATATGTTCAGTCATGACATTCTGCAACCGTACACTTTGGTACGGCCAATACACCAGGGGCTTAAACACCCCATAACATGGTGTGAGAAGACCGAACACTCTCATGAGTGCGGCACCCGAACTTATAGCACTATATGCATTGGCTCCGAATCATGTCTTTGGTCAATAGTTGGGTTTGCCCGGCTCCCATGTTTTGGTACCTTACGTTCCGCAATGTTGGCTAAGGTAGCGCTGGGAGAACTACTGCGATGGTGCCCCAGTTGAGCTGGGTTAACACCTCAGTAGAGAAAGCTAAAACTGACTGTCATGATAGTGCGAGAGACCGGTCGCTGTTCGCGAGGTTTTTCGAGTCCTTAAAGACTTATGCCGCTTAGAGCAAGGAACCGGACTTATCCGGCCTAGGCGTGGATAGCGCCCCGAACTTAGTCTTCCGAATACTAGGGGCTTCGCCGAAATTTAAAATTATAGAATTCTATGGCTAAGTGAGAGTGATAAAGCATTATAAGTCCGACGGCCTGGTTCGTTGTGTTGAGCGCCTCCCTAGATGGACCCAAGAATGGGAACAAGAGCGCTCAGGTTTATCCCGAACACCCCAGCACTCGTGGCATGGGGGTCGAAGCCGACGACTTGCATCTCTCAGATTTGATAAACGGCCGCACAGAAGGTAATATTTTAAATTAACAAGTGTTGCTTAACGCACATGAACAAAGTTTTCAGCGTACAGGATAATAAATGCGAGTCTACTCAAAAGTTACATCCTTGGAGCACTCATCCGCTATACGGCGGGCACCCTTCAGGACGCCCTTATAATACATCTCGGGCATGTTGTACTCCTTGCCCGGCGGTGGCGCGTCCGTCAAAAGCTTCTCTGCGTCCAGCTTGCCCCAGTGCACTTTAGCACGGGCAAGGGCCCGACGGGCACCTTCAATGCAGACGGAGCGCTTGATGACCTTAATCCACGAACAAGCGTCCACCAGCCACCGCACCAGACCGAAGTAGCTCCCAGGCATGGCTTCCCTAGGCCATAGTCGAACTATGAGGCCCTTCATGGCCAGTTCGGCCACCTTGTGGAGCTCGACCAGCTGCTTCAGTTGGTCGCTCAGGGGCACCGGATGCTCGGCCTCAGCATACTAAGACCAGAACACCTTTTCCGTTGAGCTCCCCTCCTCGGCCCAGTAGAACGCGGCAGCATCAGACACACTACAGGGCAGATCGGCGAACGCTCCTGGAGAGCTCCGGATTCGGGTAAGTAATAGATAATTTACTTTTACATGCTTGCTTTGCATAAAGAATGCCTTACCCGCCTCTATTTTCTTTATCGCCTCGATCTCCTGGAGGGCCTTCTGGGTTTCGGCCTTAGCGTTTTGGGCACTCTCAAGAGCCAAGGCGAGCTCGGACTCTCGAGTCTTCGAGTCATGCTCCAAACTCTCATGTTTTTCCATGAGAGCCTGGAGCTCTTGCCGCACCTCCGCCACCCGCGCCTCCTGCTTCTCTCGCTCGGTGCGCTCCAAGGATGCATTGTTCTTGGCCTTGGACACCGCCTCCTTCAGGTTCGCCACCTCGGCCGTGGCCCCTGCAACATTTACGTTGGTCCTATCATTATTTGCAACCAAGTATTTCTATATACATTTACATGCGGTACTACGTACCCTCTTTATCCTCGAGCCGCTTCTTGGCACGGCCGAGCTCGCTCTCAGACTGCTCGAGGCTTTCCTTCAATGCATTAACCTCCGTAGTCAGTGCGGCAGAGGTCAGCAGCGCAGCCTGCATTCCCATATTGACATATTTTTATTAGACTCCTACGTATATCTCTTTAGATCCTCAGCTTGGCTTTTCTTTCCGAATGCCGAACTGAGCATCAGGGGCTACTGTCTATGCGTAACATTTTTATATGTTTTTGAACAGATACTTCAAAGCCTGTTAACAGCCTTGTACAGGCTTCTGTCAGCCCGCTCTTGGCGGACTGAACCTTCTGAATCACCGCACTCATAACAGCACGGTGTTCCTCGTCGATGGAGGCACCGTTAAGCACCTCCAGCAAATTGTTCGGCGCCTCCGGATGGAGGGAGGTCGCCGTCAACGTAGGCTTGCCCTTCTTATGAAGGCGCCGCCTGTCGGACTCTGGAACCGTTGATGGTTCCGGAGCAGTGTCCGGCCCGGGGCCGGACTTGGATCCCTCCGGGACTTTACCCCCTTTGGGCCTGGGGTCCGGGAGGTCACCTTGCGGCGCCTCCAGGACCACCTCCTCCTGGTTTAGTCCCTATCGGACTCCACCCCGGCGTCATCCGTAGGGAGAGGGGAGGAGTCCGTCAGGAGTGAAGCGCTATTCACATCCGACGAATCCAAGGAGCCGCTCGTCAAATCGTCGAGCTGAGCCTTGGGCGGGCTGCATGATCAAATACGGCGTCAGCAAATGCCAAATAATGGAGGGGCATCATAAGTTATTTGGATGACCGGATGCTTACGATTTTGCCAGGGGCTTGACCCTGGATGGCCATTCCTGCCCACCGTCTTCGGCGTCGGAGGTATAGTCCGGAAGGAGGGTTCTCCCCTTCTTGGACCCTCCGGCCTCCCCAGTTGGGGCGGCTTTCCTTTTCTTCCCTTCCCCCGTTGGAGGGGGAGAGGCTTCTTCTTCCTCCTCCTCCTCGTCCTCAGAGGCGGAGGGTGCTTCGGGGTTGTCGGGCGATGAATCCGACACCACCAGGCGCCGGGAACTCTTTCGAGTCCCCGTGGCCTTCTTCTTGGCCTTCTTCTCCGGCACCACATGAGGTGCCGGAACCAGCAGCTTCGTCAAGCGAGCGTCTGCTGGGTCTTCGGGCAAGGGAGCCAGACAGTTGATTTGTCCGGCCTTTTTCTGCTAGTCCTGTTAAAGAGATGGGGGTTTAGGTCTCGCATAGAATCAAATATATGAAAAACAAATACCACGTAAAGGGAAAATTAAGCTCACCATGCTGGCTTGGCGCTCGGTGCAGAAATCGAGATCCTCGGTGACGGGAGGAGAGACCTCGGAGCTCTTGAATAGCACCTTCCAGGCATCCCCATGCTTTGTGTCGAAGAGCCGGGACAGAGTCTGATGCTGGGCTGGGTCGAACTCCCACAAGCTGAAAGCCCGTCATTGACACGGGAGAATCCGGCGGAAGAGCATGACCTGGACTATGTTGACGAGTTTAACCTTCCTGCCGATCAGGGATGCAGGTTTGAAGTCCAGTCACTTCCGCCGAACTACCCCACGACAGGCCCGTCTCTTTCCAAGATGTGAGCCGTGTGGGGATACCACATCGGAATTCGGGGGCTACTGCCCATTCAGGATCATGCGGCTCGGTGATATATAACCACCCCGATTGTCACCCTTTGATGGTCTCTACGAAGGCGCCCTCGAGCCATGTAACGTTGGCTATCTTGACCACCATGGCACCTCCGCACTCCGCTTGGCGGCCGCCCATGACCTTTGGCTTGACGCTGAAGATCTTGAGCCATAGGCCAAAGTGATGCCGGATGCGGAGGAAAGCCTCGCACACGACGATAAACGCCGAGATGTTGAGGATGAAGTTCGGGGCCAAATCGTGGAAGTCTAGGCCGTAGTAGAACATGAGCCCCTGGACGAACGGGTGAAGAGGAAAACCCAGTCCGTGGAGGAAATGGGGGAGAAATACAACCCTCTCATGGGGCCTAGGGGTGGGGATGAGTTGCCCCTCATCCGGAAGCCGGTGCACGATGTCGTCAGACAAGTATCCGGCCTTCCTCAGCTTTTTGATTTGCCCCTCCGTGACGGAGGAGGCCATCCATCTACCTCCCGCTCTAGACATGATTGGAGAAGGTTGAGGTGGGAAGTGCGGGCTTGGGCGTTGGAGGTCGAGTGCGCAGGGACGAATAAGCAAAGGAGGAAGAAGGCGTGAATGGAAAGGGCGGATTCTTATCCCCTTATATGGGCGGCCGAAACTACGAGCCCCCACCAGCCTAATAAAACTCGCTTATCTCCCAAGCGCCGCGGTTAATGGCGCGGTTGGGTTACCCACGCCCGTATTGATGAGAATCCTGGAATAAGGGGACACGATCTCCACTTTGACAAGACGTGCCAAAGAAACCGCCTCGCTAAACGCGCTGAGGTGGAGCGGTATAATGAATAAAAGCCTGGCTGTGGCGTGATGTCACGTTGCGTAATATGTCAGCAGATCTGATTGGTGCAAATATTATTCTCTCTACGGTGGAATGTGGAACTTATTTTGCAGAGCCGGACACTATCCTGGTGTACAACATCTTCTATGAAGTATTCGGAGGAGGAACCCGCCTTGCAATGCCGAAGACAACTTGCGTGCCGGACTCGTCGTCATTGAAGCCTGGTTCAGGGGCTGCTGAGGGAGTCCTGGATTAGGGGGTGTCCGGATGGCCGGACTATGACCTTCGGCCGGACTCCCGGACTATGAAGATACAAGATTGAAGACTTCGTCCCGTGTCCGGATGGGACTTCCCTTGGCGTGGAAGGCAAGCTTGGCGATACGATATGAAGATCTCCCCCCATTGTAACCGACACTGTGTAACCCTAGCCCTCTCCGGTGTCTATATAAATCGGAGAGTTTTAGTCCGTAGGACGAACAACAATCATACCATAGGCTAGCTTCTAGGGTTTAGCCTCTCTGATCTCTTGGTAGATCTACTCTTGTACTACCCATATCATCAATATTAATCAAGCAGGAGTAGGGCTTTACCTCCATCGAGAGGGCCTGGACCTGGGTAAAAACATTGTGTCCCTTGTCTCCTGTTACCATCCACCTAGACGCACAGTTCGGGACCCCCTACCCGAGATCCGCCGGTTTTGACACTAACACCTATCAAAAAAGGTAATTTAACCACTTAATTTGGATGAATCTATGGTGCAAATGAGGTGAGGAGGAGGAGGCAGCCGAGACAAGCTTGGAGGAGGAGGTGGAGAGAATGAAGTGGGGGAAGTAAGTGGGTAGGTGTGGTTGTCCAAAATATCTAGTTGGTCCCGGGTTACTAATGGCGCACCACCTACAAATGCGCCATTAGTAACCCTGGTTACTAATGGCGCACCTGCTGGTGGTGCGCCATTAGTAGTTTTGCAAAAACAAAATATATACTAATGGCGCACCAGGGCACAATGTTCCATTACTAGTTTAAACTAGTAATGGTGCACTATTCCCCGGTGCGCCATTAGTAGTTTTGCAAAAAAAGAATAAAAAATATAGTAGTGGCGCACTATGCGGCTGGTGCGCCATTACTAGTTAGAAGTAGTAATGGCGCACTGTGCCCTGGTGCGCCATTAGTATGTTTGGAAAAATAAAAAATAAAAATTGTTACTAGTGGCGCACCATGTGTCTGGTGCGCCATTAGTGTCTTTCACACTAATGGCGCACTAGCACATGGTGCGCCACTGCTATATAGTAGTGGTGCACCACATGTCTGGTGCGCCATTAGTAGCCATTTCATCTATAGCCTTTTTCCTAGTAGTGTACGCTCGAGGAGGAAAACCGTATCCTTAAAGGCATCATCGCCAAGAAGATCATGACGCCAACCGTGAAGAAGGAGACATAATCACATGGGTATGGGCACTCCCCTTGGCAACCGCCAAGCTTGGGGGAGGTGCCCCGGTATCGTATCACCATCACACTCCTATCTTTACCGCTTTACTTAGTTCGATCCCTTTAGTAGTATCTTGATCTAGTAGATTGAAGTTTCGATATCAAGTAGTTTCGATTTTTGCTTAATGATCTCTTTTTGTAATCGAGTCCGTGAGCTATCTATAATAAAGATTAGTGTTGAGTCAAGGGCTTTGCTATGTGCTATGATCTTGAGAAAGTAGAAAGAGTAAAAGAGTTCATATTGATCTTGTGGATAGTGATAACTTCACACATAGAAAGTATGAGGCATAAAAATTGTTGGGAGTTGATGAACGTAGTTTTGGTCATCGTTGCAATTAATAGGAAGTAATAAGGGAAGAGAGGTTCAAATATAAATACACTATCTTGGACATCTTTTATGATTGTGAGCACTCATTAAGTATGACATGCTAAAAGAGTTGACGGTGGACAAGGGAGACAATGTAATGGTTTATGTTTTCTCGCATCTTAGTTAAAGTATGTTGTCATTGACCTTCCGAACATGTTGAGCTTGCCTTTCCCCCTCATGCTAGCCAAATTCCCAGCACCAAGTAGAGATACTACTTGTGCTTTCAAATACCCTTAAACCCAGTTTTGCCATGAGAGTCCACCATATCTACCTATGGATTGAGTAAGATCCTTCAAGTAAGTTGTCCTCGGTGCAAGCAATAAAAATTGCTCCCTAAATATGCATGACTTATTAGTGCGGAGAAAATAAGATTTATACGATCTTGTTATGGAAGCAATAAAAGCAACGGACTGCATAATAAAGGTCCATACACAACTGACATATAAAGTGACAGTCTTTCGTACTAAGATTTTGTGTATCCAACCCTAAAAGCGCATGACAACCTCTGCTTCCCTCTGCGAAGGGCCTATCTTTTACTTCATGTTCTTACTTTATATTGTTTTTATTTTTATTTTTATTTTTGCTTGAGTCAAGGTGATCTCCACCTTTCCCTTTTTCATTTTATCCTTTGGCAAGCTCTTCGTGTTTGAAAGATCATGATATACATATCCAATTGGATGTTCGTTAGCATGGGCTATTATTGTTGACATCACCTAAAGGTGAATATGTTGGGAGGCAACACAATAAGCCCCTATCTTTCTCAGTGTCCGTCTGAAACTCCATAACCACAAGTACTGCGTGAGTGTTAGCAATTGTAGAAGACTATATGATAGTTGAGTATGTGGACTTGTTGAAAAGCTCTATTGTTGACTCTTTCTGATGTTATGATAAATTGCGATTGCTTCAATGACTGAGATTATAGTTTGTTAGTTCTTAATGAAGTTTGTGAACCATACTTGATATTGTGAATTGATTGTTACTTGAGCATAAGAAATTATATAATGGAATCTTTATTTGTTGCTCTTATAAGAATGATCATGATTCCCTCATGTCCGTATTTTATTTTTATCGACACCTCTATCTCTAAACATGTGGACATATTTTTTGATTTCGTCTTCCGCTTGAGGACAAGCGAGGTCTAAGCTTGGGGGAGTTGATACGTCCATTTTGCATCATGCTTTTATATCAATATTTATTGCACTATGGGCTGCTATTACACATTATATCTCAATACTTATGGCCATTCTCTCTTATTTTGCAAGGTTTACCATGAAGAGGGGGAATGCCGGCAGCTGGAATTTTGGCTGGAAAAGGAGCAAATGTTGGAAACCTATTTTGCACAACTCCAAAAGTCCTGAAACTCCACGAAACAACTTTTTGGAATTTATAAGAATTTCTAAGCGAAAGAAATACACCAGGGGGCCAACACCCTGTCCAGGAGATAGGCCCCCCCTATAGGGCACGCCCCCTATCTCCTGGGCCCCCTGGTGGGCCTCCGGTGTCCATCTTCTGCTATATCATCGCTTTTACCCTGGAAAAAATCGGGGGCAAGCTTACGGGACGAAACTCCGCCGCCACGAGGCGGAACCTGGGCGGAACCAATCTAGGGCTCTGGCAGAGCTGTTCTACCGGGGACACTTCCCTCTGGGAGGGGGAAATCATCACCAATGATCCTCTCATCGAGAGGGGGTCAATCTCCATCAACATCTTCACTAGCACCATCTCCTCTCAAACCCTAGTTCATCTCTTGTATCCAATCTTGTATCCAAAACCACAAATTGGTACCTGTGGGTTGCTAGTAGTGTTGATTACTCCTTGTAGTTGATACTTATTGGTTTACTTGGTGGAAGATCATATGTTCAGATCCTTTATGCATATTATTACTCCTCTGATCATGAACATGAATATGCTTTGTGAGTAGTTACTTTTGTTCCTGAGGACATGGGTGAAGTCTTGCTATTAGTAGTCATGTGAATTTGGTATTCGTTCGATATTTTGATGAGATGTATGTTGTCTTCTCCTCTAGTGGTGTCATGTGAACGTCGACTACATGACACTTCACCATTATTGGGCCTAGAGGAGGGCATAGGGAAGTAATAAGTAGATGATGGGTTGCTAGAGTGAAAGAAGCTTAAACCCTAGTTTATGCGTTGCTTCGTTAGGGGCTAATTTGGATCCACATGTTTCATTCTATGGTTAGGTTTACCTTAATACTTTTGTTGTAGTTGCGGATGCTTGCAATAGGGGTTAATCATAAGTGGGATGCTTGTCCAAGTAAGGGCAGTACCCAAGCACCGGTCCACCCACATATCAAATTATCAAAGTACCGAACGTGAATCATATGAACATGATGAAAACTAGCTTCACGATAATTCCCATATGTCCTCGGGAGCTCCTTTATCATTATTAGAAGTTGTCCAGGCTTATCCTTTGCTACATAAAGGATTGGGCCACCTTGCTGCACCTTATTAACTTTGTTTACTTGTTGCTCTTTACTATTTATCTGATCACAAAGCTATCTATCACCTACAATTTCAGTGCTTGTAGAAAACCTTACTGAAAACCGCTTATCATTTCATTCTGCTCCTCGTTGGGTTCGACACTCTTACTTATCGAAAGGACTACGATAGATACCCTACACTTGTAGGTCATCAGACGCCAACTCGATTCAGACAGAATTAATTCAGGTGAGCTATACTGCGGGTTAATTAGAGAAAATGACAGGCAGGTTTCTGCAAAAGTGCGTGCGATGACCGGGCCAGCCACCTGGCTGCCAATTGTCGTTCTCTGATTGGCCTGGGACTAAAACATCACATAAGGTGCAAGTTGGGGTATGTTGGGGTTGAGTTTTGCAAGTTTGGGACTAAAACATCACATTTTGTGCAAGTTAGGATACCTGGGGTGCTTTTACCTCCTAAAATAGGCCACCATAGTTTGCAGATGCTCCCAGAGCAAATTTCATATCAGAGGGGATCACGCGGCTAGAGAAAAATTTGCATCACAAGTGATATGTTTACATCACCAAATGTTTGAGCAGATGATGTAAAATAGAGTGCACACAAGAAGACAACTCTGATGTATTCCCCTCCTCAAAATATAAAGAGTGCTTGATTTTCCATAACTTTGATCACTGATATATAGCAAAGTAATGGATTGAACATGTAGAAATGGCATAGTTGTATTGTCTTGCAAAAAAATTATTTCATATATTCATATACTAATTTTAAAGATATACAATACGTGAAAATCATAGTCAAAGTTGTGCAACAAAGACTAGAAAAGTCAACTGGCGCCTTATATTTCGGAAAAGAGTGAGAATTTTTCGACACCTATTTTACATCATCATTGGAGTTGGAGGCTTTTGCTGATGTAAAAACTCTTCTTTGGTGATGGCAATTTTACTCAAAGTACAATTTGGTGATCTATTGGAGATGCTCTATGGTTGTTATCAAGTTTTTATGCACTAACTAGTTCCACAAAATGTTTAAGCCGTGAAAGAAATGTAACCGACATATTTCTAACAATTACAACTACCCCTACATGCTGCTTAAGGCGTCAATATGGATGGCGACTCCAAAAGATGACTCCAAAAATGTCGGTGCAGATGGCGTCACACCCTCTCAAAAGCGCTGAAATAAGTATGCATATTCCCAGTGAAAATCAGTATTTTTAAGAGGCTAGAAGAATGATGAAATTATAAGAAAGATTTTTAAGCATAAAAAGTACTTCTTGATCTGAATTAATTGATGCAGCCTATATACATTAATAAGTGAGTATGATAGCCCCTCAAGGCGAGATTTCTCAGCTATGAAAAACCTGAAATATTTTATTTGCGAGAAAATGTTGAGATTTATTCAAGAAAAGAATAAAGAGATCAGAGACGTTGGATAATCAAATTGGTGGCCATTTACTCTTTCCTAGTGTTCGATCAAATCTTTATTTTCTTTCGTCGATCATTGCTAGGTCAATGTGTTGTTGGAAGGATGTCTACGTCCTTCAAATGGGCTGATTTTCTTTCATTTTGGCCATGACTTGTGAGTTGTGACATGACTTTTGTGATGTATGATGGTTTCAATTTCTTTTTTAGAGAAAGGGGCCAAGCCCGAATTTATAGATAGAGCCATAAGGTAACCATCCGCAACAACAACAACAAAAAGTAGTACACACAACTTTAACAACCACAACAGCAGCCGAATTACAGTCTTAGAGACAAATCAGGCATGCAGGCCAACTACCTACGAACAAGGTAAATCAAAATGCAAAAAGACAGGAGTAACACAACGACATCTAGTCACAATCAGCATTGTTAAGTTCAGCAGTTGTGCCCTTGATCCGCGAAATCAAGAGCTCTGTGGCGTCCTTGTCTCCATCTATAACCAAAGACTTTCAGTACTACAAAATGTTAATCAATTTGTAAATATGGTCAGAAGGCTTGTTATGAAAGGAATGTTCAATCATGAACTTATTCCTAGTAGTCCATAAGACCCAAGCCAAACCAAAAAAAATCCTACTCAATTGCACTGATAAGGTTTTTGCAAGAGGAGAACATTAGCAAAAGAGGAGGGGTTTCAGTTGGTACCTAGCCACGGCCGAGTGCAACTCCAGAACAGTTTGGCCAGATCACAATTATAGATAATATGATTAGTGTCCTCGTGGGATCCGCAAAGACCAAGAGTTGATCCACGACCATTACGCTTACAGATTTGTTCAGCAGGAAGTTTTCCTCTAGCCGCTTGCCAGAGAAAGATTCAAATCTTGAGGGACACACGAGTGTGGCAAATGCCCTTCAATCTAGATGAGAAGGAAGCAACACCCAATCTAACATACAAAGACTTAACTGTAAATTTATCAGAAGAAATATGGGGCCAGATCACCAAGTAAGCATGTACCAAAAGCGAAGTGAAGAGAGCAACAAGAGGTTTTCAATCTTCCAACTCAATAGGAGACAACAAATGACAGAAACCCATGCCCCAGTTATTGCCGGCAAGTTTCGAGATGGAAATACCTGGAGAAGAACAATACGAAAAGAGGGTAGGAAAAGCTTCACTAAGAGGGCCATTGCTAACCCACTAGTCAAGCAAAAAACGAGTAGATGCCCCATCATTAACCAAAATTTTTTACTTGTGACCTGAAATCATCATGCACTTTAACTAATTGACGCTAGAACTAAGAGCCAATAGCAACACATGCAAACATGGGACTCGACAAGGGGAAGTACTTTGGTTTGAGAATGTCATATCACAGTGTGCCAGATGTGAAGATACACTACCACCACTTAATGATTAGACATTTGTTCATGATGGCATCATTTAAGATACCAAGCCCCTCAAGGCTCTTAGGTCTACACATAATTTTCCATTTAACTAGGCGATATTTCCTTTTGTTATCAGCCAAGTTCCAGTAGAAACCACTTATGTGCTTGTCAAAGCCATCATGGGAGCCATCAGAGAGGCGATAGAAACCCATGACGAACATAGGAAGAGAGGATAGGCAGGCATTGGTGAGACACACCTTACTCATAGTAGAGTTATAACGACCCCTCCAAGGTAAAACCCTTTTTGCAACCTTAAGCACGGAGAAAGCAAAGTCTTTAGAATATAGAGCGAAAGGGGAAATGGGGATCCCAAGGTAATTAAAAAGAAATAAGCCCAATTGGAAATTAAGCATTTTTGTCGCATGAAGGGTTTTAGTCGGCAGGCGACCAAAGACAAGCACCTCGCTTTTAGAGAGTTAATTTTGAGCCCCGGCAAGACTTCAAAGTGAGAACAAGGGATTATAAATTAACCAGTCCAATCTCATCATTTTCAATGAGGATAATGGTGTCATCCGCCTACTAAGAAATACTGACAGGGAGAAGGTGGGACACAACTGACCTGATATGAACAACAAAAGCAACACAATTGAGTATAAAAGAAAGAGCATCCACCACAAATTTAATAGGAAGTGTAGAAATAGGATCCCCTTGCCTAAGGCCACGACCATTAGGGAAAGTAGGGCCGACAACACCATTAGTGGAAACAACGGTGTGACCACCTGACACAAATTGCATAAGGCACTGGATGTAGGCACCATCAAAACCTTAAGCCAACAAAACATCATGAAGGAAGGTCCAACTAACACAATCATACGCCTTTTCAAAATTAGGTTTTAAGATAATAGCTTACCCTTGGTGTTGAGATCATGGACAATTTCATGAAGGATCAGAATGCCATCGAGACTAAAAAAGACCTTTAATAAAAGCTAACTGGGAAGGCCCAATGACACGATTGGCCATTGGAGAGAGGTCTTAGGCAAATGCCTTAGAAGGGAATTTGGATATGTTGTTAATCAGAGCAATTGGTCGAAATCGACGAATTGAGTCGACACCTTTGACCTTGGGACTGAGTGAGAAAATAGCGTAATTCAGTCTCGAGATGTCAACTACGCCCAGGTTGAAACCCACTATAATAGAATAGAGACAAGGGCCATAACTTCTTGAAGAAAGTGACAGAGAAACCATCTGGACCAGGAGCAGACTTAGAATTAGACGTGGCAACACCCAAGTCAATTTCGGCCTCAGACAGAGGCATCATAAGATCTGCACTTTTAGAAGAAGAGACACGTCAATTAATGCCCCAAAAGGATGAAGAAATGGAAAGGCCAGAAGGTGGCCTAGTAGCCAACACGGAGGAAAAGAAGTCACTGATATGAGCCCGAATCACTGCAGGGGCAAAGACAACCACATCATTGATAATCCATCTAACGATAGATGTGGCACCCCGGCTCAGAGCAACCGGTTTACCTTGCATTGCCAGCCCAGAGATCAAGTCTTCTGGCAACACAACACAACATGGTACAGAAACAACCGCTTTATTGATGCTAGTGGAACATAAGTTTGATATTACATCGAGTTGAGAGGCCAAGCGGCACACACGGTGCGGCTAAACAGTATGTACATTATTTAATGAACATGAAGGGGCCTCGACCACATAAACTACGCGGCAGCGGAACAACGACGAAGTGGAACTCCATAGCACAGGGACACCGACATGGACACGATCTAGATGTGGGAAGATCTCCGATCCGATACGAATTGCCTGAAATCTAGCATGACACGTCAGGTCAGTACATTGAATGTTTTTGCAAGCTCACAACGAACATAAGCATAATGACAAACGATATCATGACAATTATTCAGGTTAATGCAATGCAAGTAATGCTACTAATGCGGTGAAACCAACTTGTGCGCCGAGTCCCTCGGACTTGCTTACCACACGGGTTACCTTGTAACCGAATGGTGATCATACCCGGATCACAACTGAAGTCAGTCACTCACGATCGTCTCATGATCCCACAAATCATCACAAAACCAGTGCCAACAATAAATCTTTAGTGTGCAGGATTACTTATAAATGTTGATCCATGGTGTGACTTACTCCCGAGTTGTGTCCGTAACCGAGGATGCGGCTATCAATAGATTTAATACACTCTGCAGAGGTAGCACACTTTACCCACACCACGGAATCCTTGGCCTCAGCATCCCATTCGGGTGGACCAACGGTATTCCGATGAAACCCTTCCCTTGCCATGATACTCTCCCAGCCACTCCGACCAACTCTCTCTCATGGCTAAGTCATGGGTCGCCCCGTGCCTACCAAAGGCATCAACAACCACCATCGTGGCAAAAACAGTCCCAAACGGTGACAAGGTACCATAAAAACAAACAGGCACACAAGGTTATGTCTGCTTACCGGGCCAGGGTACCGCACGCCCATAACCTTCCCTCATTGGAGGCACCGGCAAGAGGAGTGACAAGGACCGAATCAAGACCTCCCCATAAAGGTAAATGTGGTCGCACTGAGGAAAACCCGATTCAGTGGCACCATGACTTGATCAACGTTATATTCAAGTTGGATTATTATTAGGTTTAACTTGAAAATAAAATCACCCCAAGTCATCCAATGCCATGATCATGCAACTATTCGACATGCAAAGCATACAACTCACATGAATGGATCAACATCATCAAACATGCTTTTCTTGCACTACTCATATCAAACTTTACTGGTTCTACTTCACTGGTTATTATCATGCATCATTTTGATTAACTCATAATTTATATGAAAACCCAATTATCAAAGATAAACTACCATTACTCCTCAAAGCATTTAAGTTAAAACTTTGTTCTACTTGACCAAACTAGCTCACGCATTCAACCAGTAACTTAAGCAAGCATTTCGAGCATGACAAAGTAACTAGCATCAGACCATATTTATTTAACTAATTTAAATGCATGAAAAATAGCTCATATTCAAGTAGGAAATTCATAGATATTGAAATGACACCATCCAAATGTTGGTGTGGCTTGCCTTAGTGCAGAGGAGGTTCACACTCCTCCTAGTTATCTTCAAGACAAGTCTCTCCCTCTAAAAATATTTAAGAACCACAAAACAAAATATCAAGAACCATGCTGAAAATCACCAGAAATTCTAGAAAGCAAGGAAAAATCCACACTTTTGTGTGCTACTAGATCTCTTTAAAACAAACACGATACAAAAAGAATCAACTCATTTGGACTTATAGGTTAAAAGTTATCACTAGTCAAAGTTATGGTCAAATTTTTGAATTTAATTGAATTAAACAGAAAACCTGGGGGGGTGACATCGATGGCGTAAACATAGAATACGTCTCCACTAGTACCGCTTCGAGCGTGAGTGGAGAGGCTGACACCGGGCCTCATCGATCAGGAGAGAGAGGGGGGAAGAGATACAGAGCACGGCGGTGCTCCGTCGAAGCTCATGCCGGCGAGGAAGGGTTCTTGGGCGATTCCAGAGGGATAGAAGTGGAGTGGGGGTCACGGCGCACATGCCTGTACCCGTGGCTCGTTGGGGGATGGCCAGAGCTGCTCGCAATCAAGCTCACGAGCGGCGGTTGCGGTTGGGACTTGCTGGAGAGGAAGAAGGCAACGGCAAGGGGCGACTCTAGGGGCTCCAATGCTTCCAGGCGACACCAGTGGACCTCCAATGATGCGCCCGCGGGGTTGGTTGAGCTCGAGGGTCTCTGGAACAGGGTAGAGGGGTTGCGGGGGTTGCTGGTGAGCTCTGGTCGGGGACGGCGGCCAGAGACCTGTTGGGGAACGTAGTAATTTCAAAAAAATTCCTACGCACACGCAAGATCATGGTGATGGTATAGCAACGAGAGGGGAGAGTATTGCCCACGTACCCTCGTAGACCGTAAGCGGAAGCGTTATGACAACGCGGTTGATGTAGTCGTACGTCTTCACGATTCGACCGATCCAAGCACCGAACATACGGCACCTCCGTGTTCAGCACACGTTCAGCTCGATGACGATCCCCAGGCTCCAATCCAGCAAAGCGTCGGAAATGAGTTCTGTCAGCACGACGGCGTGGTGACGATGATGATGTTCTACCGGCGCAGGGCTTCGCCTAAACTCCGCGACAATATGACCGAGGTGGAATATGGTGGAGGGGCACCGCACAGGGCTAAGGAACGATCCGTAGATCAACTTATGTGTCTATGGGGTGCCCCCCTCCTCCGTATATAAAGGGGGAGAGGAGGAGGGGGCCGGCCAAGAGGGGAGGCGCGCCCTAGGGGGGCAAACCTACTCCAAGTAGGTTTGGCCCCCCTTTCCTATTAGGAGTAGGAGAGGGAAGGAAGAGAGGGGAGAGAAGAAGGAAAGGGGGGGCCGGCCCCCCTCCCAATTCGGATTGGGCTTGGGGGGGCGCGCCCCCTCCTTTGCTCCTTCTCCCTCCCTTCCACTAAGGCCCAATAAGGCCCATATACTTACCGGGGGGTTCCGGTAACCTCCCGGAACTCCGGTATAGTCCCAATCTCATCCGGAACCTTTCCGGTGTCCAAATATATCCGTCCAATATATCAATCTTTATGTCTCAACCATTTCGAGACTCCTCATCATGTCCGTGATCACATCTGGTACTCCGAACAACCTTCGGTACATCAAAACTTATAAACTCATAATAAAACTGTCATCGTAACGTTAAGCGTGTGGACCCTACGGGTTCGAGAACTATGTAGACATGACCTAAAACTATTCTCGGTCAATAACTAATAGCGGAACCTGGATGTTCATATTGGTTCCTACATATTATACGAAGATCTTTATTGGTCAAACCACATAACAACATACGTTGTTCCCTTTGTCATCGGTATGTTACTTGCCCGAGATTCGATCGTCGGTATCCAATACCTAGTTCAATCTCGTTACCGGTAAGTCTCTTTACTCGTTCCGTAATACATCATTTCATAACTAACTCATTAGTTACAATGCTTGCAAGGCTTAGGTGATGAGTATTACTGAGAGGGCCCAAAGATACCTCTCCGACAATCGGAGTGACAAAACCTAATCTCGAATTATGCCAACTCAACATGTACCTTTGGAGACACCTGTAGAGCACCTTTATAATCACCCAATTACGTTGTGACGTTTGGTAGCACACAAAGTGTTCCTCCGGTAAATGGGAGTTGCACAATCTCATAGTTGCAGGAACTTTGTATAAGTCATGAAGAAAGCAATAGCAACATACTAAACGATCAAGTGCTAAGCTAACGGAATGGGTCATGTCAATCACATCATTCTCCTAATGATGTGATCCCGTTAATCAAATGACAACTCTTTTGTCCATGGCTAGGAAACTTAACCATCTTTGATTCACGAGCTAGTCAGGTAGAGGCATACTAGTGACACTATGTTTGTCTATGTATTCTTGCATGTATTATGTTTCCGGTTAATACAATTCTAGCATGAATAATAAACATTTATCATGAAATAAGGAAATAAGTAATAACTTTATTATTGCCTCTAGGGCATATTTCCTTCAGTCTCCCACTTGCACTAGAGTCAATAATCTAGTTCACATCACCATGTGATTTAACACCAATATTCACATCTGTATGTGATTAATACCCATAGTTCACATCGTCATGTGATCAACGCCCAAAGGGTTTACTAGAGTCAATAATCTAGTTCACATCGCTATGTGATTAACACCCAAAGAGTACTAAGGTATGATCATGTTTTGCTCGTGAGAGAACTTTAGTCAACCGGTCTGTCACATTCAGAGCCATCTGTATTTTGCAAATATTCTATGTCTACAATGCTCTACACGGAGCTACTCTAGCTAATTGCTCCCACTTTCAGTATGTATCCAGATTGAGACTTAGAGTCATCTGGATCGGTGTGAAAGCTTGCACCGATGTAACTCTTTACGACGGGCTCTTTCATCACCTCCATAATCGAGAAATATTTCCTTAGTCCTTACTAAGGATATTCTTGACCGTTGTCCAATGATCTACTATTAGATCAAAATTGTATTCCTTAGTCAAACTCAGAGCAAGGTATACAATAGGTCTGGTTCACAGCATAGCATACTTTATAGAACCTATGACTGAGGCATAGGGAATGACTTTTCATTCTCTTTCTATTTTCTGCCATGGTCGGGTCTTGAGTCTTACTCAACTTCATATCTTTGCATCACAGGCAAGAACTCCTTCTTTGACTGTTCTATTTTGAACTATTTCAAAATTTTATCAAGGTATGTACTCATTGAAAAAACCTTATCAAGCGTCTTTATCTATCTCAATAGATCTTGATCCTCAATATGTAAATAGCTTTACCGAGGTCTTTCTTTGAAAAACTCCTTTCAAACACTCCTTTATGCTTTCCAGAAAAATTCTACATTATTTCCGATCAACAATATGTCATTGACATATACTTATCAGAAATGTTGTAGTGCTCCCACTCACTTTCTTGTAAATACAGGCTTCACTGCAAGTCTGTATTAAAACTATATGCTTTGATCAACTTATCAAAGCGTATATTCCAACTCCGAGATGCTTGCACCAGTCCATTGATGGATCGCTGGAGCTTGCACATTTTGTTAGCACCTTTCGGATCGACAAAACCTTCTGGTTGCATCATATACAACTCTCCTTAAAAAATCCATTAAAGAATGCAGTTTTGACATCCATTTGCCAGATTTCATAAAATGTGGCAATTGCTAACATGATTCAGACAGACTTAAGCATAGATACGAGTGAAAAACTCTCATCGTAGTCAACACCTTGAACTTGTCGAAAACCTTTTGCGACAATTCTAGCTTTGTATATAGTAACACTATCAGCGTCCGTCTTCCTCTTGAAGATCCATTTAATCTCAATGTCTAGCCGATCATTGGGCAAGTCAATCAAAGTCCATACTTTGTTTTCATACATGGATCTTATCTCAGATCTCATGGCCTCAAGCCATTTTGCGGAATCTGGGCTCACCATCGCTTCTTCATAGTTCGTAGGTTCGTCATGATCTAGTAACATAACTTCCAGAACATGATTACCGTACCACTCTGGTGCGGATCTTACTCTGGAAGACCTACGAGGTTCTGTAGTAACTTAATCTGAAGTTCCATGATCATCATCATTAACTTCCTCACTAATTGGTGTAGTAGTCACAGGAACAGATTTCTGTGATGAACTACTTTCAAATAAGGGAGCAGGTACAATTACCTCATCAAGTTCTACTTTCCTCCCACTCACTTCTTTCGAGAGAAACTCCTTCTCTAGAAAGGATCCATTCTTAGCAACGAATGTCTTGCCTTCGGATCTGTGATAGAAGGTGTACCCAACTTTCTCCTTTGGGTATCCTATGAAGACACATTTCTCCGATTTGGGTTTGAGCTTATCAGGATGAAAATTTTCACATAAGCATTGCAACCCCAAACTTTAAGAAACGACAACTTTGGTTTCTTGCCAAACCACAGTTCATATTGTGTCATCTCAACGGACTTAGGTGGTGCCCCTTTTTAATGTGAATGCAGCTGTCTTTAATGCATGACCCCAAAACGATAGTGGTAAATCGGTAAGAAACATCATAGATTGTACAATATCCAATAAAGTATGGTTATGACGTTCGGACACACCATTACGTTGTGGTGTTCCGGGTGGCGTGAGTTGCGAAACTATTCCGCATTGTTTCAAATGTAGACCAAACTCGTAACTCAAATATTCTCCTCCACGATCAGATCGTAGAAATTTTATTTTCTTGTTACGATGATTTTCAACTTCACTCTGAAATTATTTGAACTTTTCAAACATTTCAGACTTATGTTTCATTAAGTAGATATACCCATATCTGCTCAAATCATCTTTGAAGGTCAGAAAATAATGATACTTGCCACGAGCCTCAACACTCATCGGATCGCATACATCAGTATGTATTATTTCCAATAAGTCAGTTGCTCGCTCTATTGTTCCGAAGAACGGAGTCTTTAGTCATCTTGCCCATGAGGCATGGTTCGCAAGCATCAAGTGATTCATAATCAAGTGATTCCAAAATCCCATCAGCATGGAGTTTCTTCATGCGCTTTACACCAATATGACCTAAACTGCAGTGCCACAAATAAGTTGCACTATCATTATTAACTTTGCATCTTTTGGTTTCAATATTATGAATATGTGCATCACTACGATCGAGATCCGACAAACTATTTTCATTGGGTGTATCAAAGGTCTTATTCATGTAAACAGAATAACAATTATTCTTTAACTTCAAATGAATAACCGTATCGCAATAAACATGATCAAATCATATTCATGCTCAACGCAAACGCTAAATAACATTTATTTAGGTTTAACACAAATCTCGAAAATATAGGGAGTGTGTGATGATGATCATATCAATCTTGGAACTATTTCCAACACTCATCGTCACTTCCCCTCAACTAGTCTCTGTTTATTATGTAACTCCTGTTTCGAGTTACTAATCTTAGCAACCGAACAAGTATCAAATACTCAGGGGTTACTATAAACACTAGTAAAGCACACATCAATAACCTGTATATCAAATATACCCTTGTTCACTTTGCCATCCTTCTTATCCACCAAATATTCAGGGCATTTCCGCTTCCAGTGACCATTTCCTTTGCAGTGTAAGCACTCAGTTTCAGGCTTTGGTCCAGCTTTGGTCTTCTTCACGGGAGTGACAACTTGTTTGCCATTCTACTTGAAGTTTCCCTTTCTTTCCCGTTGCCCTTTTCTTGAAACTAGTGGTCTTGTCAATCATCAACACTTGATGCTCTTTCTTGATTTCTACCTTTGTCGATTTCAACATCACGAAGAGCTCGGGAATCGTTTTCGTCATCCCTTGCATTATAGTTCATTATAAAGTTCCAGTAACTTGGTGATGGTGACTAGAGAATTCTGTTAATCACTATCTTATCAGGAAGATTAACTCCCACTTGATTCAAGCGATTGTAGTACCCAGACAATCTGAGCACATGCTCACTAGTTGAGCGATTCTCCTCCATCTTTTAGCTATAGAACTTGTTGGAGACTTTATATCTCTCAACTCGGGTATTTGCTTGAAATATTAACTTCAACTCCTGGAACATCTCATATGGTCCATGACGTTCAAAACGTCTTTGAAGTCTCGATTCTAAGCCGTTAAGCATGGTGCACTAAACTATCAAGTAGTCATCATATTGAGCTAGCCAAACGTTCATAATGTCTGCATATGCTCCTGCAATAGGTCTGTCACCTAGCGGTGCATCAAGAACATAATTCTTCTGTGCAGCAATGAGGATAAACCTCAGATCACGGATCCAATCCACATCATTGTTACTAACATTTTTCAACACAATTTTCTCTAGGAACATATCAAAATAAACATATGAAAGCAACAACGCAAGCTATTGATCTACAACATAATTTGCAAAATACTACCAGGACTAAGTTCATGATAAATTTAAGTTCAATTAATCATATTACTTAAGAACTCCCACTTAGAAAGACATCCCTCTAATCCTCTAAGTGATCACGTGATCCAAATCAACTAAACCATAACCGATCATCACGTGAGATGGAGTAGTTTTCAATGGTGAACATCACTATGGTGATCATATCTACTATATGATTCACGCTCGACCTTTCGGTCTCCGTGTTCCGAGGCCATATCTGCATATGCTAGGCTCGTCAAGTTTAACCCGAGTATTCTGCGTGTGCAAAACTGGCTTGCACCCGTTGTAGATGGACGTAGAGCTTATCACACCCGATCATCACGTGGTGTCTGGGCACGACGAACTTTGGCAACGGTGCATACTCAGGGAGAACACTTCTTGATAATTAGTGAGAGATCATCTTAAAATGCTACCGTCAATCAAAGCAAGATAAGATGCATAAAAGATAAACATCACATGCAATCAATATAAGTGATATGATATGGCCATCATCATCTTGTGCTTGTGATCTCCATCTACGAAGCACTGTCATGATCACCATCATCACCGGCGCGACAACTTGATCTCCATCATAGCATCGTTGTCGTCTCGCCAATCTTATGCTTCTACGACTATCGCTACTGCTTAGTGATAAAGTAAAGCAATTACAGGGCGTTTGCATTTCATACAATAAAGCGACAACCATATGGCTCCTGCCAGTTGCCGATAACTTCGGTTACAAAACATGATCATTTCATACAATAAAATATAGCATCACGTCTTGGCCATATCACATCACAACATGCCCTGCAAAAACAAGTTAGATGTCCTCTACTTTGTTGTTGCAAGTTTTACGTGGCTGCTACGGGCTGAGCAAGAACCGTTCTTACCTACGCATCAAAACCACAACGATAGTTCGTCAAGTTGGTGCTGTTTTAACCTTCTCAAGGACCGGGCGTAGCCACACTCGGTTCAACTAAAGTTGGAGAAACTGACACCCGCTAGTCACTTGTGTGCAAAACACGGCGGTAAAACCAGTCTCGCGTAAGCGTACGCGTAATGTAGGTCCGGGCCGCTTCATCCAACAATTCCGCCAAACCGAAGTATGACATGCTGGTAAGCAGTATGACTTGTATCGCCCACAACTCACTTGGGTTCTACTCGTGCATATAACATCAACGCATAAAACCTAGGCTCGGATGCCACTGTTGGGGAACATAGTAATTTCAAAAAAATTCCTACGCACACGCAAGATCATGGTGATGGTATAGCAACGAGAGGGGAGAGTATTGTCCATGTACCCTCGTAGACTGTAAGCGGAAGCGTTATGACAACGCGGTTGATGTAGTCGTACGTCTTCACGATTCGACCGATCCAAGCACCGAACGTACGGCACCTCCGTGTTCAGCACACATTCAGCTCGATGACGTTCCCCGGGCTCCAATCCAGCAAAGCGTCGGAGATGAGTTCCGTCAGCACGACGGCGTGGTGACGATGATGATGTTCTACCAGCGCAGGGCTTCGCCTAAACTCCGTGACGATATGACTGAGGTGGAATATGGTGGAGGGGGGCATCGCACACGGCTAAGGAACGATCCGTAGATCAACTTATGTGTCTATGGGGTGCCCCCCTCCTCCGTATATAAAGAGGGAGAGGAGGAGGGGGCCGGCCAAGAGGGGAGGCGCGCCCTAGGGGGGGCAAACCTACTCCAAGTAGGTTTGGCCCCCCTTTCCTATTAGGAGTAGGAGAGGGAAGGAAGAGAGGGGAGAAAAGAAGGAAAGGGGGGGCCGGCCCCCCTCCCAATTCGGATTGGGCTTGGGGGGCACGCCCCCTCCTTTGCTCCTTCTCCCTCCCTTCCACTAAGGCCCAATAAGGCCCATATACTTACCGGGGGGTTCCGGTAACCTCCCGGAACTCCGGTATAGTCCCAATCTCATCCGGAACCTTTTCGGTGTCCAAATATATCCGTCCAATATATCAATCTTTATGTCTCGACCATTTCGAGACTCCTCGTCATGTCCGTGATCACATCCAGTACTCCGAACAAACTTTGGTACATCAAAACTTATAAAGTCATAATAAAATTGTCATCGTAACGTTAAGCGTGCGGACCCTACGGGTTCGAGAACTATGTAGACATGACCTAAAACTATTCTCGGTCAATAACCAATAGCGGAACCTGGATGTTCATATTGGTTCCTACATATTCTACGAAGATCTTTATCGGTCAAACCGCATAACAACATACGTTGTTCCCTTTGTCATCGGTATGTTACTTGCCCGAGATTCGATCGTCAGTATCCAATACCTAGTTCAATCTCGTTACCGGTAAGTCTCTTTACTCGTTCCGTAATACATCATTTCATAACTAACTCATTAGTTACAATGCTTGCAAGGCTTAGGTGATGAGTATTACTGAGAGGGCCGAAAGATACCTCTCCGACAATCGGAGTGACAAAACCTAATCTCGAATTATGCCAACTCAACATGTACCTTTGGAGACACCTGTAGAGCACCTTTATAATCACCCAATTACGTTGTGACGTTTGGTAGCACACAAAGTGTTCCTCCGGTAAACGGGAGTCGCACAATCTCATAGTTGCAGGAACTTTGTATAAGTCATGAAGAAAGCAGTAGCAACATACTAAACGATCAAGTGCTAAGCTAACGGAATGGGTCATGTCAATCACATCATTCTCCTAATGATGTGATCCCGTTAATCAAATGACAACTCTTTTGTCCATGGCTAGGAAACTTAACCATCTTTGATTCACGAGCTAGTCAGGTAGAGGCATACTAGTGACACTATGTTTGTCTATGTATTCACACATGTATTATGTTTCCGGTTAATACAATTCTAGGATGAATAATAAACATTTATCATGAAATAAGGAAATAAATAATAACTTTATTATTGCCTCTAGGGCATATTTCCTTCAAGACCTGCCTGGCCGGGCTGTCGCTAAGCTACGGGGTCATGGTGGTTGAGAGGTGAGGTGTGAGGCTTCGGAGCGGAGGGAGGGGCTCTATATATAGCCAGAGGAGGAGGAGGATACGTGGTGCCTCCGGAGTTCTCTGGAAGCCGGCAAGCAATGACGAAGGGTGCCAGAGAGGGGGAAAGAGCTCAGCGATCACGTGGGGGTTGTCCACGTTCGCGGACGAGCACAGGAAGCAGGGGGAGAAGAAGATAGGGGCACGGGCGCACTGTGGCTTTTAGCCGCGACGTGCTCATGCTTGTTGTGGTGTCTCCGGCATTGGTGAGCGCCAGGGAGGGGTCTTGGGTGATGAATCGAGGCTAGTGGCGCGGTGCGGCAGTCGTCGGCGAGCTCTGGCTCGAGCACGCACCGAACAGAGGCACTGGCGCGACGCAGAGCGCGTCGAACGCATGCCAGAGCCTGTGCCCTCACATGGTCACCATGCTGGGATGGTCAAAACGATGCCCATGCTCGGCCAAACCTTGTCTAGGCTATTGTTCATGCAGTGTTAGGTCTAGGAAAGCTGAGAACTCAAAGCCAGGCCGACCAGATATGACTTAAGCTTGTGTCAAGTTTCTGGTTAGTAACTTGGTCGCCAAGTTTGGAGGGCTTCTATAAGGTCATTAGGGCTGATCTCCTGGGGTTAAGCTTTTCTTCGGAGGGTAATGAGGCTCAAGAAAAACCAGCTCCATTGGATCAAAGAAAAATACACTTGCTATACAAAGTGCATTTTTGGGCCAGAAGTGAAATGATTTTCTGTAGAAAAAATATTCCAAAAAGTCATGCAATATTTTTGCTCAGGGAGGTGGGCCAAGGTTCAAAGAATATTTAGGAATTATCTCAGGATTTTTGGAGCAATAAAAATGAGGGTTGCTTTGGAGCACTAGTTTCTGAAATGAGTTTCAAAAGAGAATTTGAATAATTTTCTTTTATGAAAAATATTCATTGGGGCATTTTGGGATTTTTTAGAGAAATAAGGTTGAATGAAAGGTAGATGGGTCACTTGGGTGAAAGTCAAGGGAATGACCAAGTGCTAAGTCCATTTGAATTGATTCCACAAACTCAAATCCAAAGCAAGGGCAAATAAAGTCCGAAAAAAAAGAGAGAAGGCAAAATCCAAGCTGTCACAATAGAGCAGAGCTGATGCCTACCATTAGCAATTGCAAATAATTAGGCCATCAAGGGATCACCTTTAAGGGTCTAGGTCAAGCGACCGCGTTGTTACTAGTAAAACATTTCCCTGCGGCGAAAGTCCATCAGGGCAACCTGCAGGGCACACCGCTAATACTAGCCATCGTCGGCGAGGCCAAAGGAGTCTGCAATGGAATGCAGATCTTTAATTTTACCATTGAGCACAACCTTATGGCATCGGAACTGAACCACATGATTTGGTCCCAAGCCTTCCAAAAATCTACGCAAGTTTTGGGAACATAAACGCCAATCATCGATGAGGCCAAAAGATCTAAAAGAAGAGGAGAGAAGGTTCATAATTTTATGAGATATCAGCAGCACAAAGCCATCAATAGGGAGCTAGGGTTCATCAAATCTAAACCTAGAGATAGAACGACATGACCTAAAACCTGACCCCAACAGAAGAGGAGTGTGATCCGAGCCAATGTGGGCATAACAATGAGACAGGAATAAGGGAAAAGAGCATCCCAAGAGTGCAAAACAAAAACCATGTCGAGCACACAACAAATGGGGTCCATATGGTGATTAGACCAAGTATAACAAGAACCTACCCGAGAAATCTCTCAGATAGTAGTAAAGTGGATAAAGTCATTGAAAGCATCAACCCTAGCCCAAGAGAAATTGGGATTATTCTTATTAGACGGAGCACGCAAAATGTTAAAATCACCACCAATGAGAAGAGTAAGAGTAGAAGAGTTAATTTTTAAGGTACGCTCATCAAGAAATGAAGGGGTAATGACATGATCAGCATGTCCATATACCACAATAGCTTACCATGATTTATCCTGATTACCATACCTTTTTTTGCTCTGCGCTGAAGGATTTTCGTCCCTGCTGAAGTATTATGGCAATCATATTGACCGGGGAATACGAATGGGATTCTGAGCCCCATGGCTAAGTCATCTTCTATTCGCAGATGATAGCTTGATCTTCATCCAGGCAACAACGAAAAGTGCATCTTGTTTGAATGACATCCTCAGAATCTATGGTGAGGCCTCTGACCAGTGTGTTAATAGAGCAAAAAGTGCCATCTACTTCAGTCCTAATATACCCGCGGCCTTAAGAGGAAGTCTCAAACAACTTTTGAACGTCCAGTCAGAAGCTTTTTCTGAACGATATCTTGGTCTGCCCACTGCCATTGGAAGAATTACAAGTGGAACTTTTGAACACATTGGCGATCGGGCGAGGGGAAAGATGCAGTGCTGGTCTGAATGGTTATTTGCCTGTGTAGGAAGGGAGACTTTGATCAAATCAATTGTACAAGCTATTTCGACTTTTAGCATGTCCTGTTTTCTATTGACCAAAAAAGTGTGCAAGAATCTAACCTCGAGCATGGCAAAATTCTGGTGGGGGAGTTCTGTGGATCGACGTTCTCTTCATTGGATCGATTGGGACAAACTTGCTACACCAAAGATTAAGGGGGGAATGGGTTTACGGGACCTACAGTAGTTTAACTTAGCGCTTCTCAGGAAGCATGGTTGGAGGTTCCTAACAAACACTGACGCTCTCTATACCAGGGTAATGAAGGGAAGGTATTTCCCGGACTATGATTTTATGCAAGCAACAACACCAAAATCTGCATCAGCCATCTGGAGGGCCATCATCGCTGGACATGTAGCTCTTAGTGCTGGTCTTGTCAAGCGCATTGGTGATGGAGCTTCTACCTCCGTTTGGGAGGACCGATGGATACCATCGATTGTTTCTATGAGGCCTTTGTTCAGGCCACCATCGACCATGGTCACTGTCGGTGTGAAAACCGGTGGATCTCGGGTAGGGGGTCCCGAACTGTGCGTCTAGGCGGATGGTAACAGGAGACAAGGGACACGATGTTTTTACCTAGGTTCAGGCCCTCTCGATGGAGGTAAAACCCTACTCCTGCTTGATTAATATTGATGATATGGGTAGTACAAGATTTGATCTACCACGAGACCAGAGAGGCTAAACCCTAGAAGCTAGCCTATGGTATGATTGTTGTTTGTCCTACGGACTAAAACTCTCCGGTTTATATAGACACCGAAGAGGGATAGGGTTACACAGAGTCGGTTACAATGGGAGGAGATCTTCATATCGAATCGCCAAGCTTGCCTTCCACGCCAAGGAAAGTCCTATCCGGACATGGGACGAAGTCTTCAATCTTGTATCTTCATAATCCGGGAGTCCGGCCAAAGGTCATAGTCCGGCCATCCGGACACCCCCTAATCTAGGACTCCCTCAGTAGCCCCTGAACCAAGCTTCAATGACGACGAGTCCGGCGCACAAATTGTCTTCGGCATTGCAAGGCGGGTTCCTCCTCCGAATACTTCATAGAAGATGTTGAACACAAGGATAGTGTCCGGCTCTGCAAAATAAGTTCCACATACCACCGTAGAGAGAATAATATCTGCACAAATCTAATCTACTGACGTATTCCGCAGCGTGACATCACGCCACGGCCAAGCCTTTATTTGAATCATTTTACTGTTCCACCTCAGCGCGTTTAGCGAGGCGGTTTCCTTGGCATGTCTTGTCAAAGTAGAGATCGTGTCCCCTTATTCCGGGATTCTCATCAATACGGGCGCGGGTAACCCAACCGCACCATTTAACCGCGGCGCTTGGGAGATAAGCGAGTTTTATTAGGCTGGTGGGGGCTCATAGTTTCGGCCGCCCATATAAGGGGATAAGGATCCACCCTTTCCATTTACGCCTTCTTCCTCCTTTGCTTATCCATTCCTGCGCACTCGAGCTCCAGCACCCAAGTCCGCACTTCTCACCTCAACCTTCTCCAATCATGTCCGGAGCGGGAGGTAGATGGATGGCCTCCTCCATCACGGAGGGGCAAATCAAAAAGTTGAGGAAGGCCGGATACTTGTCTAACGACATCGCGCACCGGCTTCCAGATGAGGGACAACTCATCCCCATCCCTAGGTCCCATGAGAGGGTCATATTTCTCCCCCATTTCCTCCGCGGACTGGGCTTTCCTCTTCACCCGTTCGTCCGGGGGCTCATGTTCTACTACGGCCTGGACTTCCACGATCTGGCCCCGAACTTCATCCTCAACATCTCGATGTTCATCGTCGTGTGTGAGGCCTTCCTCCGCATCCAGCCTCACTTTGGCCTATGGCTGAAAATCTTCAGCGTCAAGCCGAAGGTCGTGGGTGGCCGCCAAGCGGAGTGCGGAGGCGCCATGGTGGGCAAGATAACCAATGTTACATGGCTCGAGGGCGCCTTCGTAGAGACCATCAAAGGGTGGCAGTCGGGGTGGTTCTATATCCCCGAGCTGCGTGACCCTGAATGGACAGCAGCCCCCGAATTCCGATCTGGCATCCCCACACGGCTCACATCTTGGAAAGGGACGGGCCTGTTGTGGGGTAGTCCGGAAGAGGTGACCGGACTCCAAACCTGCATCCGAGACCTGGTGAACAAGAGGGTCAAGCTTGTCAATGTAGCCCAGGTCATGCTCTTCCGCCGGATCCTCCCGTGTCAACAACGGGCCTTCAACTTGTGGGAGTTCGACCCGGCCCAGCACCAGACTTTGTTCTGGCTCTTCGACGCAAAGCACGAGGACCCCTGGAAGGTGCTATTCAAGAGCTCCGAGTTCTCCCCTCCCATCACTGAGGATCACGGATTCTGTGCCAAGCGCCAAGCCACCGAAGTAAGCTTGCTTTTAGTCCTCCACGGGACACTTGATTTTCATAGTTTGATTCCATGTAGGATCTAAACTCCTGCTCCTCTGACAGGACTGGAAGAGGACATCCGGACAGTTTGACTGTCCGGCCACTTTGCCCAAAGGCCCAGCAGACGCACGCTTGACGAAGCTGCTGGTTCCGGCACCTCACGTGGTGCCGGAGAAGAAGGCCAAGAAGAAGGCCACGGGGACTCGAAAGAGTTCCCGGCGCCTGGTGGTGTCGGATTCATTGCCTGACAACCCCGAAGCACCCTCCGCCTCTGAGGACGAGGAGGAGGAAGAAGAAGAAGCCTCTCCCCCTCCAGCGGGGGAGGAAAGAAAAGGAAGGTCGCCCCAACTGGGGAGGCTGGAGGGTCCAAGAAGGGGATGACCCTTCTGCCGGACTACGCCTCCGATGCCGAAGATGGCAAGGAGGAATGGCCATCCAGGGTCAAGCCCCTGGCAAAATCGTAAGTATCCGGATACCAGAATAACTTATGGCGCTCCTCTATTGTATGGTACCTTCTGACGCCGAATTCAATCATGCAGTCCGCCCAAGGCTCAGCTCGGCGATTCGTCGAGCGGCTCCCTGGATTCGTCGGATGTGAATAGCGCTTCACTTCCGACGGCCTCCTCCCCTCTCCCTACGGACGACGTCGAGGTGGAGTCCCAAAAGGGACTAAACCAGGAGGAGGTGGTCCTGGAGGCACCGCAAGGCGACCTCTCGGACTCCAGGCCAAAAGGGGGTAAAGCCCCAGAGGGATCTAAGTCCGGCCCTGGGCCGGACACCGCCCCGGAACCATCAACGGTTCTAGAGTCCGGTAGGCGGCGCCTTCGCAAGAAAGGCACGCCTACGGTGCCGGCAGCCTCCGTCCAACTGGAGACACCGGACAATTGGCTGGAGGTGCTTAACAGCGCCTCCATCAACGAGGAGCGCCGCACTGTTATGAGTGCGGTGATTCAGAAGGTTCAGTTCACCAAGAGCGGGCTGACAGAAGCCAGTACCAGCCTGCTAACAGGCTTTGAGGTATGTATTCAAAACATATAAAAATGTTACCGCATAGACAGTAGCCCCTGATGCTCGGTTTGGTGTTCGGAAAGAAAAGCCGGACTGAGAATCTAAAAAGATATACGCAGGAGTCTAATATAAATATGTCAATATGCGAATGCAGGCTGCGCTGCTGACCTCTGCCGCACTGACTGCGGAGGTCGATGCATTGAAGCAGAGCCTCGAGCGGTCCGAGAATGAGCTCGGCCGTGCCAAGAAGCAGCTCGAGGTCAAAGAAGGTTTATAGTACCATATGTAAATGTATATATAAATACCTGGTTGCAAATAATGACAGGACCAATCGTGAATATTACAAGGGCCACAACCGAGGTGGCAACCCTGAAGGAAGCGCTTTCCAAGGCCGAAGACAATGCAGCCATGGAGCGCTCCGAGCGAGAGAAGCAAGAGGCGCAGGTGGCGGAGGTGCGGCAAGAGCTCGACGCTCTTGTGAAAAAACATGAGAGGTTAGAGCTTGACTCGAAGACTCGAGAGTCCGAGCTTGCCTCGGCACTTGAAAGCGCCAAATCTGCCAAGGCCGAAGCCCAAAAAGCCCTCCAGGAGATTGAGGCGATGAAAAAGATTGCGGCGGGTAAGGCATTCTTTATGCAAAGCAAGCATGTGAAAGTAAATTACCTGTTACTTACCCACATCCGGAGTTCTTGTCACGCCCAATATGCAACCGTATCCAAAAGGAACTCGAAGGTCCCACCAAGGATAGACCCGCATATTGAAACGCTTTTGCAAGGTGGATATCATTACATCAACATTACATAGTAGATGTGGATACATACAAAAGGCATACAATGCCACATGAATGCAACATCTCAATACATAAGAACACCATCCGACTACGGATGAAACACAAACAGAAACTCAAACGACATCCACCCTGCTAGCCCAGGCTGCCGACCTGGAACCTATCCCCTGATCGAAGAAGAAGCAGAAGAAGAACTCAAGACAAGCAAGCATCGCTCTCGCGTCATGATCATCGCATAACATGTACCTGCAACTGTTGTTGTAGTAATCTGTGAGCCATGAGGACTCAGCAATCCCATTACCATAGGTATCAAGACTAGCAAAGCTTAAAGGGAAAGGAAGGGGTAAAGTGGTGAGGTTGCAGCAGCGACTAAGCATATATGGTGGCTAACATACGCAAATAAGAGCGAGAAGAGAGCAAGCGGAACGGTCGTGAAGCTAGCAATGATCAAGAAGTGATCCTGAACTCCTACTTACGTCAAACATAACCCAAAACCGTGTTCCGGACTCCGCCGAAAAGAGACCATCACGGCTACACACATGTTTGATGCATTTTAATTCGGATCTGGTGTCAAGTTATCTACAACCGGACATTAACAAATTCCCATCTGCCCATAACCGCGGGCACGGCTTTCAAAAGTTTAAACCCTGCAGGGGTGTCTCAACTTAGCCCATGACAAGCTCTCGCGATCAACGAAGGATATACCTTCTCCCAGGAAGACCCGATCAGACTCGGAATCCCGGTTTACAAGACATTTCGACAATGGTAAAACAAGACCAGCAAGACCGCCCGATGCGCCGACAATCCCGATAGGAGCTGCACATATCTCGTTCTCAGGGCAACACCGGATGAACACTACGAACAACTAAAACCAGACTTCGAGTTTCCCCGAGGTGGCGCTGCAAGTGGCTCTGGTTTGGACCAACACTTAGACAAGCATTGGCCCGGGGGGGCTGTAATAAAGATGACCCTTGGGTTAATTACTCCCAAGGGAAATACAGGTGGTGGTGAGGCAAATGGTAAAACCAATGTTGGGCCTTGCTGGAGGAGTTTTATTCAAAGCGAACTGTCAAGGGGGTCCCATAAATCACCCGACCGCGTAAGGAACGCAAAATCCGGGAACATAACACCGGTATGATGGAAACTAGGGCGGCAAGAGTGGAACAAAACACCAGGCATAAGGCCGAGCCTTCCACCCTTTACCAAATATATAGATGCATTAATAATATAAGAGATATTGTGATATCCCAACATAATCCTGTCCACCATGGAGCAATCTTCAACTTCACCTGCAACTAACAACGCTATAAGAGGGCTGAGCAAAGCGGTAACATAGCCAAGCAACGGTTTGCATAGGAAAGGTGTCAAAGGTTAGAGGTTCATGGCAATTTGGGAGGCTTGATAAACAGGTGATAGGTAGCGCAGCATAGCGATAGAACGAAGCGACTAGCATAGCAATGATAGTAGTGAGATCCAGGGTAGCGGTCATCTTGCCTGAAATCCCGCAAGGAAGAAGAACGAGTCCATGAAGAAGACAAACGGATGAAGCCACGAAGACGAACCAAGCGTAGACGAACGAATCCTCACGATCACAACGAAACACGAACTATCGAGAAGAAGCACACAACATAGTAAACACACCACACATGAACAAGGCATGATGCACAAACAAGCATTATGCAAGACAAGACTACAAGAAGCTACTCATGGCAAGAGATGATGCAAACAAGAGCAACACATCAAGGCAAGTTTAAATGAGGCCGGGAACAACATATAACAATACCGGTAAGTCCTCATATGCAAATTTCGAAGTTAGTCCCGATCTGAATAAACCTTATGTTCAAGTTGTTAAACAGCAAGTTAAGATGCACAAAGATGATCTACACGAGATTCTAGTCAAGTTACATATAAAGTTCATTTAGTTCGGAGCTATGGCCTAGAAGATATGAGCAAAACAAGTCAAACATGGCATTGATGCAAAATGCACCCAAACATCAAGCAAACACACCAAAACAAGGATGCAACATGATAATATGAAACTATATGCAAAATCAAGCAAGTTTCATATAGAGCACACTCAAAACGGAGCAACGGTTCAACACACACATGAAACAAGTTATAGCAACAATCTGTCCAAAACAGCAACTTGGCATCTTGCTAGCATCAAAACAATATGCTACAGCATCTCAACATAATAACAAAAGGCATGGACATGATGTACAGGTAAAGCATAACAAAACATGAACACTGAGCTATCTCCATAAATCACTAGAACATACTCAAACACACATGACAAGATTGCAAATAATAACAGTTCAGACTTTGCAGAAAATAACATCAGGTTGCAATGTTTAGAGCTATCAAACAACATGTTACAGGAACTTATCATGGCAAACAAAGGCATGGCATGAATCTACTAATTGCATAGAACAAAAGTCCCTTACTGACCATGAGCCAAAAAGGATCAGAAAATATGATGACATCCATGTGAACATAGCAAGTTATAATGACAGATTCATATATGGCAGAAACAGAATTATGAAGGCATGTTTGTGAGCTTGAACCACTCACCACAGAGCAATACATGGCATGGCAAGGCAAACAACAGTAATAAGACATGTTTGTGAAGCTAAGCATGGCAAGAGCAAGTTCATAGGGTGCATGGATCACTAGCAACAATCATGGCAACAACTGAACTTAATGTTAACAGGCTGACAGCAACATTATTTAGCAACTTTGGAGCAAGATAACAACAAGTTACAGCAAGCTATAAATGCTACCAGGGGCATGGATGGATAGAGCATGACATGTATAACAAAACACCCTTAGTGAACATCTCCAGATTATGCATAGAATGACTTGTAGCAGCAGGTTTACATAGCATCACGAAATAACAGATTCAGCCTAGCAAAACAGTAACAGCAAGTACACTACTTAACAAGCTCGATTCACTCACCACAAGTCATTGCATGACAAGATAAGCATATCATCAGCAAGAAGACATGTTTATGAAACAAACCAAGGCAAGAACAAGTTCATAGCATGCAAGGATCAACTACAATAACCTTGGCAAAATTGAATAACATGTAAACAATCTGCCAGGAAACATTTTGTAGCAAAAGTAGAGCACGAAAATGACATGCTAGACTACTCCATAATTGCAAACAGGGGCATGAATGGATAGAGCATAACCATATGTTCAAAACATCCTTACTGAAGTATCTCAAAATATGCATGTATCTCTCTGTAGCCTCAAGTTTACTTGGCATCAAAATAACAGCAGAACAGGGACTAAAATCAGCAACATTACGAAGCCTAGTTTGCATGCTTGTTCTAGTCACCACATTGATCACAAAAATACATAGCATACACCACTTTAAAGATGGCATGGCATAGTTCAAAACACATGTAGACATCAACCTCATAGGATGCACACATCAAACATGGCAAAAATGACAAATGAGCATGTTCTGTTAAGAAACAGGAACTAACATTATGAAGCACTCTTGCAATGAAGATTCAGGCATCAAGATGGACTCAAATGAACATGATGCAATGGAATGAAATGAAGAGCATCTCTCAGTGAACATTTTTACATATTATGCATGTAAAATGGAGCAGTATGCATGGAGTTATGGCAGGTCAAAGGTAGCACCAGAATGTAACTATTTCAGGGACTTAGCAGTTTTTTTCACCTCGCGAAAAAAACTGTCAGGACGGGGTTGGCTGCTTCCCTCGTACAGAACCATTCCGGCGGAAGTCAACGGCTGTGATGGGGCGACGTGGGACTCCGGTGAGGGTCGGGGAGGCCGTGAACGAGTAGATCGGGCGCGGGGCAACCCATTCCCGGCGATGGGGCGGCTTGGGGCGGCGCGAGCGCGGAGATCGAGGCGGCCATGGAAGCTCCTGGAACAAGGAGAGAGAGAGAGCTGCGTGAGGGAGAGAGAGCTGAGCGAGGGAGAGAGCAAACGGGAGAATGAGAGACACGAGGGAAGGGGAGGCGGGGCCTGGCCTGCTGGAGGTCTCCGGCGAGATTCTGGCAGAGCTCCGGCGAGCAACGACGGAGAAGACGACCGGCGGCAGGGGCTGGATCGGGAGGCCAAGCATGCGCGCTCGAGTGCGCGGGATGGGGCGGCTCCGGGAGGATCCGGGCCCGGCGCGGCCCGGCGCGGGCTCTAGATGGGCTTCGCGGGCCGGCGGCGGCGGGAGGAGAGAGAGGAGGCGCGGGGGACACGTGGCGCGTCGGGATTGGGCGAGGAGGCGGCGGAGGACGCGTCCGGTGCGGAGGCGGACATGTCCGGCGGCGTGGAGGAGTTTGGCTAGGGTTGGACTGCGAGATTTTTGGGGAGAGCACATATTTATAGGTAGAGGGAGCTAGGAGACTCCAAATGGAGTCCGGTTTTCGCCCACACGATCGTGATCGAACGACCGAGAGCATGGAGGGGAGTTTGCTGGGTTTTGGGCCACTTTGGAAGGGTGTTGGGCTGCAAAGAGAAATGGGGGTTTCGGGCTACGCGGTTAACCGTTGGAGTATCAAACGGACTCCAAATGGCACGAAACTTGACAGGCGGTCTACCGGTGCTATACCAAGGCCGCTTGGCAAACCTCGGGCCATTCTGAGAAAGTTTAACACCCGCACACAGCGAGAGACAAAAGGGGACGTCGGGGAACATAGGAGTGCCGGATCGCGAAATGGACAACGGGGAAAATGCTCGGATGCATGAGAGGAACACGTATGCAATGCAATGCACATGATGACGTGATAAAATGCAACATGCAAGAAAATGACATGGCTACAACGCCGAATAACTGAAGGACACCTGGCGCATCGTATCCGGGGCGTTACAACACTCCTCCACTAACAAGAGATCTCGTCCCGAGATCTTAGGACCGAGACAGAAGAGAAAAAGGATGAGGTGAAACAAGAACTCAAGAGAAGAAGTAAAGAATCGGGAGCATTCGAGAAGAAGAGAGGAACGACGAAAATGACAAGAATCGAAAGCTCATGGAATCAGATAGACTATGAAACCACTCCAGTTAGAACGAGATAAGAAACGAATAAGACTGAAAGGATTTAGGCAGCACTCCGGCTAAAACATGGAGGAATAGAACACGAACTTCACCCAATGAGATGGAACTTGACGAGATGAACAATGCAATGCCTCCGGAAGAATTAAAAGAATGAAATGAAAAGGACTAAGAAGGAAGGATTGAATGGAGTTGTTGAGAAAATCAACAACGAAAAGAATAAGCTTGTCGTGGACTTATGGATAACATCTCAGAAATTATGAGGTGATAACCAGCCGCAAACGGAAATGATTGGATAACTTAGAAGAATGAAGAAATGCAAAACTCCACTTCAAAAGAATACGGAGAATTAATTGCACTTCGAGACGCAAGAAGAAAAGATACTTGAACTCCGCCAACAAGAATCTTGATGAACTCTTGAAAGAATGAATTAAATCATAAAGAACCACCATGAAGAACTCTGGTGACAAAAAGGATGATGAGATAGAATGAAGGAAGAAAGAATAAGATGAGCCTTGCGATGATTTAGATGGAGGATCCGACGAAATGACCGAGGAAATTTGAACTCCGGAAAAAGAAAAGATGAAAACACTTGGAACTAGAATTTATTCATCACGAACAAACTCCGAAGGAAGGGATTACTCACTTGGATGAAATAAGAATAAGATTTATTGTATGCTTATTCTTCATCAAATTAAATTGATGACAAGCAATGGATTTTGCATACTACTTCTTCTCGTTGAAAAAGGATTAAGGGGAAACATAGCACAAAACTTGAGAAAGTCTTCATGAACCACCGGTATGATTGTAAAGAACGAATGGATTGAATGATAATCAAGGAAAAAGAATCTTGAACGAACCACCATAAGAATTCGAAAATGACTGATGAAAGAGACTGAATCACCGGGATAATTGGATAACGGTAGCTTAAATGTGAGGACGAAGAATTCTTCTGGAACGATGGCCTCCGGTGAAATGAAAAAGAAATTAGCTCCTGAAATACTCCGGATAGGTAAGAAAAAGAATAACTGACAAATGGAATAATTCGAGAGGGTAACAAGAAGCTAGAACCACGAATCTTCGGGAGAACAGACAAGATCGAGAGGGAAAACTCTTCTTCGGTCTTCAAACATTGAGAAGGACGACGAGAAACACCACCAAAATTGCTGAGATGTTCCGGGAAAATGACAAGCGAAGAGGTTGAGCCAACAATGAAATGATTTGAAATCGATCTTGGAAAGGCATGTGACTGATGAAATTCATTCTTAAGTCACTCTTCGAAAAGAATTGGGAATAGCTCCGGGAAATTAGAAGAGTCAGGTAAGATCCTAGGTAAAGACCTGTGGGTTAGGGCCCATTGGAGAGAAAACACCATTGGAAAGGGATGTTGAACAGATAGATGAAGCACCGGAACAATTGAAATATTTGAATGAGGTGACAACCTCGAATTAGTTGGAACACAGACGAATCTCCTGAGATGTCTTGAGCACTCCGGAAGGACAAACTGCGAGAGGCGAACGAGCAGGGAAAACACTTGAGCCAAGGGAAAGAATATAATCAGTACCCAAAATTGGAATTGAATCCACCAGAAAAGAGATGAAGAATGTCAAACAAAAGAGAATTCACCGGTTGAAATAATTTACGAAAGACTGAAGAGGTTCTGCACAAATGAGATAGATGGTCGAGAGAGATAGACTCCGGGAAGAAAAAGGGTGGGAGGGCGGGAAAAACAAAGGCAACTTGGAAGAGAGAAACGATGAATAACTTGAAGAGAAGACACCGGTTGACATAATTGAGGAAAGAAAGCAAACTTCGCACGAGTAGGATGGATACTCGATTACGGACTCCGGCTCTGAGAAGGAAAAGCGGAGTGGGCGGGTGGGAAAAAAAACAACTGAGGATAGAGAAATAACTTCGTTGAGAGAAAACTGAGGATTGAACTTGCAAAGATGAAGAGGCTCGAGTCAACTTGACGAGAAATGCACCGGATGAAAAGAGATGAGAACCAACGATCGGAAAACCAACTGCATGATCCTAAAGAAAAATTTGAAGAGGAAGAGGAGTAGTTCAAAACACCTACGTCAAGATTCCTGACCAGAGCGACAAAGGGGCTGAGGAGTAAAAAGAATTCCTACTCTCCGATATAACTAGACTCTGAAAAATAGTTTTCTTCTAGACTCGACATCGGCCAAACTACACGATCAATCAAGGGGGCTCCTAGGGTCAATCGAGGCTCTGATACCAACTTGTCACGCCCAATATGTGACCCTATCCAAAAGGAACTCGAAGGTCCCACCAAGGATAGACCCGCATATTGAAACGCTTTTGCAAGGTGGATATCATTACATCAACATTACATAATAGATGGGGATACATACAAAAGGCATACAATGCCACACGAATGCAACATCTCAATACATAAGAGCACCATCCGACTACGGATGAAGCACAAACGGAAACTCAAACGACATCCACCCTGCTAGCCCAGGCTACCGACCTGGAACCTATCCCCTGATCGAAGAAGAAGCAGCAGAAGAACTCAAGACAAGAAAGCATCGCTCTCGCGTCATGATCATCACATAACCTATACCTGCAACTGTTGTTGTAGTAATCTGTGAGCCACGAGGACTCAGCAATCCCATTACCATAGGTATCAAGACTAGCAAAGCTTAAAGGGAAAGGAAGGGGTAAAGTGGTGAGGTTGCAGCAGCGACTAAGCATATATGGTGGCTAACATACGCAAATAAGAGCGAGAAGAGAGCAAGCGGAACGGTCGTGAAGCTAGCAATGATCAAGAAGTGATCCTGAACTCCTACTTACGTCAAACATAACCCAAAACCGTGTTCACTTCCCGGACTCCGCCGAAAAGAGACCATCACGGCTACACACACGGTTGATGCATTTTAATTCGGATATGGTGTCAAGTTATCTAAAACCGGACATTAACAAATTCCCATCTGCCCATAACCGCGGGCACGGCTTTCGAAAGTTTAAACCCTACAGGGGTGTCCCAACTTAGCCCATGACAAGCTCTCTTGATCAATGAAGGATATACCTTCTCCCAGGAAGACCCGATCAGACTCGGAATCCCGGTTTAAAAGACATTTCGACAATGGTAAAACAAGACCAGCAAGACCGCCCGATGCGCCGACAATCCCGATAGGAGCTGCACATATCTCGTTCTCAAGGCAACACCGGATGAACATTACGTACAACTAAAACCAGACCTCGAGTTTCCCCGAGGTGGCGCTGCAAGTGGCTCTGGTTCGGACCAACACTTAGACAAGCATTGGCCCGGGGGGGCTGTAATAAAGATGACCCTTGGGTTAATTACTCCCAAGGGAAATATAGGTGGTGGTGAGGCAAATGGTAAAACCAATGTTGGGCCTTGCTGGAGGAGTTTTATTCAAAGCGAACTGTCAAGGGGGTCCCATAAATCACCCGACCGCGCAAGGAACGCAAAATCCGGGAACATAACACCGGTATGATGGAAACTAGGGCGGCAAGAGTGGAACAAAACACCAGGCATAAGGCCGAGCCTTCCACCCTTCACCAAATATATAGATGCATTAATAATATAAGAGATATTGTGACATCCCAACATAATCCTGTCCACCATGGAGCAATCTTCAACTTCACCTACAACTAACAACGCTATAAGAGGGCTGAACAAAGAGGTAACATAGCCAAGCAACGGTTTGCATAGGAAAGGTGTCAAAGGTTAGAGGTTCATGGCAATTTGGGAGTCTTGATAAACAGGTGATAGGTAGCGTAGCATAGCGATAGAACGAAGCAACTAGCATAGCAATGATAGTAGTGACATCCAGGGTAGCGGTCATCTTGCCTGAAATCCCGCAAGGAAGAAGAACGAGTCCATGAAGAAGACGAACGGATGAAGCCACGAAGACGAACCAAGCGTAGATGAACGAATCCTCATGATCGCAACGAAACAGGAACTATCGAGAAGAAGCACACAACATAGTAAACACACCACACATGCACAAGGCATGATGCACAAACAAGCATGATGCAAGACAATACTACATGAAGCTACTCATGGCAAGAGATGATGCAAACAAGAGCAACACATCAAGGCAAGTTTAAATGAGGCCGGGAACAACATATAACAATACCGATAAGTCCTCATATGCAAATTTCGAAGTTAGTCCAGATCTGAATAAACCTTATGTTCAAGTTGTTAAACAGCAAGTTAAGATGCACAAAGATGATCTACATGAGATTCTAGTCAAGGTACATATAAAGTTCATTTAATTCGGAGCTACGGCCTAGAAGATATGAGCAAAACAAGTCAAACATGGCATTGATGCAAAATGCACCCAAACATCAAGCAAACACACCAAAACAAGGATGCAACATGATAATATGAAACTATATGCAAAATCAAGCAAGTTTCATATAGAGCACACTCAAAACGGAGCAACGGTTCAACACACACACATGAAACAAGTTATAGCAACAATCTGTCCAAAACAGCAACTAGGCATCTTGCAAGCATCAAAACAATATGCTACAGCATCTCAACATAATAACAAAAGGCATGGACATGATGTACAGGTAAAGCATACAAAACATGAACACTGAGCTATTTCTAGAAATCACTAGAACATACTCAAACACACATGACAAGATTGCAAATAATAACAGTTCAGACTTTGCAGAAAATAACATCAAGTTGCAATGTTTAGAGCTACCAAATAACATGTTACATGAACTTATCATGGCAAACAAAGGCATGGCATGAATCTACTAATTTCATAGAACAAAAGTCCCTTACTGACCATGAGCCAAAAAGGAACAGAAAATATGATGGCATCCATGTGAACATAGCAAGTTATAATGACAGATTCATATATGGCAGAAACAGAATTATGAAGGCATGTTTGTGAGCTTGAACCACTCACCACAGAGCAATACATGGCATGGCAAGGCAAACAACAGTGAGAAGACATGTTTGTGAAGCTAAGCATGGCAAGAGCAAGTTCATAGGGTGCATGGATCACTAGCAACAATCATGGCAACAAATGAACTTAATGTTAACAGGCTGACAGCAACATTATTTAGCAACTTTAGAGCAAGATAAAAACAAGTTACAGCAAGCTATAAATGCTACCAGGGGCATGGATGGATAGAGCATGACATTTATGACAAAACACCCTTAGTGAACATCTCCATATTATGCATGGAATGACTTGTAGCAGCAGGTTTACATAGCATCACGAAGTAACAGATTCAGCCTAGCAAAACAGTAACAGCAAGTACCCTACTTAACAAGCTCGATTCACTCACCACAAGTCATTGCATGACAAGATAAGCATATCATCATCAAGAAGACATGTTTATGAAACAAACCAAGGCAAGAACAAGTTCATAGCATGCAAGGATCAACTACAACAACCTTGGCAAAATTGAATAACATGTAAACAATCTGCCAGGAAACATTTTGTAGCAAAAGTAGAGCACGAAAATGACATGCTAGACTACTCCATAATTGCAAACAGGGGCATGTATGGCTAGAGCATAACCATATGTTCAAAACATCCTTACTGAAGTATCTCAAAATATGCATGTATCTCTCTGTAGCCTCAAGTTTACTTGGCATCAAAATAACAGCAGAACAGGGACTAAAATCAGCAACATTACGAAGCCTAGTTTGCATGCTTGTTCTAGTCACCACATTGATCACAAAAATACATGGCATACACCACTTTAAAGATGGCATGGCATAGTTCAAAACACATGTAGAAATCAACCTCATAGGATGCACACATCAAACATGGCAAAAATGACAAATGAGCATGTTCTGTTAAGAAACAGGAACTAACATTATGAAGCACTCTTGCAATGAAGATTCAGGCATCAAGATGGACTCAAATGAACATGATGCAATGGAATGAAATGAAGAGCATCTCTCAGTGAACATTTTTACATATTATGCATGCAAAATGGAGCAGTATGCATGGAGTTATGGCAGGTCAAAGGTAGCACCAGAATGTAACTATTTCGGGGACTTAACAGTTTTTTTTCACCTCACGAAAAAAACTGTCAGGACGGGGTTGGCTGCTTCCCTCGTACAGAACCATTCCGGTGGAAGTCAACAGCTGTGGTTGGGCGACGTGGGACTCCGGCGAGGGTCGGGGAGGCCGTGAACGAGTAGATTGGGCGCGGGGCAACCCATTCTCGACGATGGGGCGGCTTGGGGCGGCGCGAGCGCGGAGATCGGGGCGGCCATGGAAGCTCCTGGAACAAGGAGAGAGAGCGAGAGCTGTGTGAGGGAGAGAGAATTGAGCGAGGGAGAGAGCAAACGGGAGAATGAGAGACACGAGGGAAGGGGAGGCGGGGCCTGGCCTGCTGGAGGTCTCCGGCGAGATCCTGGCAGAGCTCCAGCGAGCAGTGGCGGAGAAGACGACCGGCGGCAGGGGCTGGATCAGGAGGCCAAGCACGCGCGCTCGGGGGCGCGGGATCGGGCGGCTCCGGGCGGATCCGGGCCCGGCGCGGCCCGGCGCAGGCTCCAGATGGGCTTCGCGGGCCGGCGGCGGCGGGAGGAGAGAGAGGAGGTGCGGGGGACACGTGGTGCATTGGGATTGGGCGAGGAGGCGGCGGAGGACGCGTCCGGTGCGGAGGTGGACGTGTCCGGCGGTGGGGAGGAGTTTGGCTAGGGTTGGACTGCGAGATTTTTGGGGAGAGCACATATTTATAGGTAGAGGGAGCTAGGAGACTCCAAATGGAGTGCGGTTTTCGCCCACACGATCGTGATCGAACGACCGAGAGCATGGAGGGGAGTTTGCTAGGTTTTGGGCCACTTTGGAAGGGTGTTGGGCTGCAAAGAGAAATGGGGGTTTCGAGCTACGCGGTTAACCGTTGGAGTATCAAACGGACTCCAAATGGCACAAAACTTGACAGGCGGTCTACCGGTGCTATACCAAGGCCGCTTGGCAAACCTCGGGCCATTCCGAGAAAGTTTAACACCCGCACACAACAAGAGACAAAAGGGGACGTCGGGGAACATAGGAGTGCCGGATCGCGAAATGGACAACGGGGAAAATACTCAGATGCATGAGACGAACACGTATGCAATGCAATGCACATGATGACATGATAAAATGCAACACGCAAGCAAATGACATGGCTACAACATCGAATAACTGAAGGGCACCTGGCGCATCGTATCCGGGGCGTTACAGTTCTCCAGGAGCATTCGCAGATCTGGCCCGCAGTGTATCCGATGCCGTCGCATTCTACCGGGCCGAGGAAGGAAGCTCAACGGAGAAGGTATTCTGGTCCCAGTATGCTGAGGCCGGACACCCGGTGCCCTTGAGTGACCAGCTAAAGCAGCTGGTCGAGCTTCATAAGGCAGCCGAACAGGCCATGAAGGGCCTGATAGGCCGGCTGTGGCCTGGTGAGGTCATGCCTTTGAGCTACTTTGGGCTGGTGCGGCGGCTGGTGGATGCATGTCCACGGCTTGAAGTCATCAAGCGTTCCGTGTGTATCAAGGGCGCCCGTAGGGCTTTTGCCCGTGCTAAAGTGCACTGGGGCAAGCTGGATGCTGAGAAGCTGGTGAAGGATGGGCCACTGGAGGGGAAGGAGCATCGCGGGCCCGAGATGTATTATGAGGGCGTCCTGAAGGGTGCCCGTCTTGTAGCGAATGAATGTACCGGGAATGTAATTTTTGAGTAAACTCGCTCGTGTTTATCATGTGCGCTGAAAACTGGTTCATATGCGCTAAGCAACGCTTTTTGAATTTAAAATATTACCTTTTGTGCGGCCGTTTATGAAATCTGAGAGATGCAAGTCGTCGGCTTCTACCCCCATGCCACGAGTGCTGGGGTGTTCGGGATAAACCTGAGTGCTCTTGTTCCCATTCTTGGGTCCATCTAGGGAGGCGCTCAGCACAACGAACCAGGCCATCGGACTTATAATGCTTTATCACTCTCACTTAGCCATAGAATTCTATAATTTTAAATTTCTGTGAAGCCCCTAGTATTCGGAAGACCGAGCTCGGGGCGCTATCCACGCCTAGGCCGGATAAATCCGGCTCCTCGCTCTAAGCGGCATAAGTCTTTAGGGACTCGAAAAACCTCTCGAACAGCGACCGGTCTCTCGCACTATCATGATGGTCAGTTTTAGCTTTCTCTACTGAGGTGTTAACCCAGCTCAACTAGGGCACAATCGCAGTAGTTCTCCCAGCGCTACCTTAGCCAACATTGCGGAACGTAAGGTACCAAAACATGGGAGCCGGGCAAACCCAACTATTGACCCAATACATGATTCGGAGCCGATGCATATAGTGCTATAAGTTCGGGGTGCCGCACTCATGAGAGTGTTCGGTCTTCTCACACCGTGTTATGGGGTACTTCAGCCCCTGGTGTATTAGCCGTACCAAAGTGTACGGTTCAGAATGTCATGACTGAACATATTTGTATAAAAATAAATGAATACAATAATAGATAAGAGCTATGTATTGTTTATTAAAAAGGGCTGTTGTGAAAGCAGAACGATACAAATAGTGCGAAAAGCAAGAGATGGGATTATTTGACATGTCCCCCTCCGGGGGCAAGCTGCGAGACTTTAAGTAAAACAGGTATTTAGCTCGTTATAGAGACCACCTGGACATTTGACATGGCTTGTTGTCTCCCTGGCTGTTGCTTCGTGCGTTCGGCGAGTGTATTGCCGGACAGGACTTCCGAATAGTTGGGTCCTGAAAGTATATAAAAAAAGGAAATGGCAGAATAGGGAGCCCCTAGTGCGGTTGAGCCGCATTCTGGGCGTGCCGTGATTGTGCCCCTCCCCTTATGCCCATGGTATTTCCAGAGCGTAATTATGTACGCATGGTACCGCTATCGCCATTTGGCGAGGGCTGGGGTTGGGGCCGCACTGCTATGCTTGATCGGAATGTGCCAGCCGGTTTTGTTGTAGGTTACTTCGGGCGCGCTTGACATTGTCCAGACATTTAACACCCAGATTGGAGAATTGCCTTAAGAGGCTACTTTGTACTTCCGCCGCCAGGGCCGCCGTGTGCTCCTCCGTTCAGAGAGAGCGTTCGGTGTTTCCATTGACCGTAATGACTCCGTGAGGGCCTGGCATCTTGAGCTTGAGATATGCGTAGTGCGGCACCGCATTGAATTTTGCGAATGTGGTTCGTTCGAGCAGGGCGTGATAGCCACTGCGGAATGGGACTATGTCGAAGATTAACTCTTCGCTTCGGAAATTATCCAGGGATCCGAAGACCACTTCGAGTGTAACCGAGCCTGTACAGCTGGCTTCTACACCTGGTATGACGCCTTTAAAGGTTGTCTTTGTGGGTTTAATCCTTGAGGGGTCTATACCCATTTTTCGCATTGTATCCTGATAAAGCAGGTTCAGGCTGCTGCCGCCGTCCATGAGGACTCTGGTGAGGTGAAATCCGTCAATGATTGGGTCTAGGACCAATGCGGCGAATCCGCCGTGACGAATGCTAGTGGGGTGGTCCCTTCGATCAAAAGTGATCGGGCAGGAGGACCATGGGTTGAACTTTGGGGCGACTGGCTCCAACGCATCGACGTCCTTGAGAGCACGCTTCCGCTCCCTTTTGGGGATATGGGTTGCGTATATCATGTTCACCGTCCGCACTTGCGGGGGGAAGCCCTTCTGTCCTCTGTTGTTCGGCGGCCGAGGCTCCTCCTCGTCATCGCTATGCAGCCCCTTGTCTCTGGTTTCGGTACTTAACTTGCCTGCCTGCTTGAACAGCCAACAATCCCTGTTGGTGTGGTTGGCTGGTTGTTCGGGGGTGACGTGTATCTGGCACGAGCGATCGAGTATCCGGTCTAAACTGGATGGGCCCGGAGGGTTTCTTTTGAATGGCTTCTTCCGCTGATCGGGTTTAGAGCCTCTGAATCCGGCATTAACTGTCGTCTCCTCAGTATTGTCGCTGTTAATGCGGCGCTTGTGCTTGTTGCGACGTGACCTGCTATTGTTGTCCTTGGTATCCGAATTGCCAGGACTCTTGGTTATGTTATTGCTATGAGCTAGCCAGCTGCCTTCTCCCACGCAAAAGCGGGTCATGAGTGTCGTGAGGGCTGCCATAGATTTCGGCTTTTCCTGTCCTAGGTGACGGGCAAGCCATTCGTCTCGGATGTTGTGCCTGAAGGCTACAAGGGCCTCTGCGTCCGGACAGACGACTATTTGATTTTTCTTGGTTAGGAACCGTGTCCAGAATTGTCTGGCCGATTCCTCTGGCTGCTGGATTATGTGGCTTATGTCATCGGCGTCTGGTGGTCGCACATAAGTGCCCTGGAAGTTGTCAAGGAATGCGGATTCCAGGTCCTCCCAGCAACTAATTGACTCTGCTGGCAGGCTGTTAAGCCAATGCCGGGCTGGTCCTTTAAGCTTGAGCGGGAGGTATTTGATGGCGTGTAGATCATCACCACGGGCCATGTGGATATGAAGGAGATAATCCTCGATCCATACCGCGGGATCTGTTGTGCCATCATATGATTCGATGTTTACGGGTTTAAAACCCTCGGGGATTTGATGATCCATTACTTCGTCTGTGAAGCATAGTGGGTGTGCGGTGCCCCTGTACTGGGCTATATCGCGACGTAGCTCGGATGAGCTTTGTCTGTTGTGTTCGGCCTGGCCATATTTATCGTATCCGGCGTGACGGTTATCGTCACATGACATGGGGCGCCCACGAAATCCGTAGATCGATCTTGTTTGCCTTGCCTTATCCTCCAATACGTCTTGCAGGTCTGTTGCGTTTCCCCGTGCTCTGGTATTTTTGGAGCGGCGCCGGGGTGTGGCTTGAGTTGAGGGCCGAAAGGCCTCTCTGTCGCGGCCACGGGTGTAACGCCCCGGATCCGATGCGCCAGGTGTCTGCTAGTTATTCGTATTTGTTGTCATGTCATTTGCTTGCGTGTTGCATTTTATCATGTCATCATGTGCATTTCATTTTGCATACGTGTTCGTCTCATGCATCCGAGCCTTTTCCCCGTTGTTCGTTTTGCAATCCGGCGCTCCTATGCCCTCCGGCGTTCCCCTTTCGTCTCTCGTTGTGAGTGGGTGTTAAACGTTCTCGGAATGGACCGAGGCTTGCCAAGTGGTCTTGGTATAGCACCGGTAGACCGCCTGTCAAGTTTTGTGCCATTTGAAATTCGTTTGGTACCCCAACGGTTAACCGGGTAACCGTAAAGCCCCTCTCTCCTTGCAGCCCAACACCTCTTCCAAACTGGCCCAAAACCATCTAAATCCCCTCCATGCTCTCGGTCGTTCGATCACGATCGCGTGGCCGAAAACCGCTCCTCATTTGGACTCTCCTAACTCCCTCTACCTATAAAACTGGACCTCCCCCCGAATTTTCGCGCAGATCAAACCCTAGCCTCTTCCCCTGCGCGCCGCCGGACATGTCCGGTCCGCGCCCGGACATGTCCGCCCGTCACCCCGTCCAATAGGACGCCGCCGCCTCCCTCCTCCACTCCCGGGCCGACACGTGTCCCGGCCTGCGCCCTCTCTCTCCCCACCGCGCCGCCGGCCCGTGGAGCCCATCCGAGGCCCGCGCGGGCCCGATCCGCTCTGCCTCCGCCCGTCGCCGCTATTCGCCGCCTCCGGCCGGGCGCCTCGCCGCGGCACCTCGCCGGTGCGCCCCCGTGCGTGCACCGCCGTCCTCCTCCGCTGCCCTATCCGCGCCCCCGCGTCGCCCAGCTCCCCGGTGCACCGCCAGCCACCGAGCGCCTCGCCGCCGCCATCAGACCTCGCCACCGGCGCCCTATCGCCTCCTCGCCGGCCCCTGCCTCGTCCCTGCCCCTGCATCGCCGGAGCCCCGCCAGCGCCGCCGCCTTGCTCGGCCTCCGGGATCGCGCGATGAGCTCGGCGCCGTCCTGGGCCTCCTCCAGCCCCGCAGGCCTCGTGGGCCACGGTCCAGCCCGACTCCCCCAGCCCAGCGCCCTGTCCAGCCTCCACCCCGGCCTGCTTCCTCTTCGTGGGTCGACCCCAGGGTGAGCAACCCCCCTATCCTCTGCCCCGGTCGCAGTTTAGTTATTTTGTGCCCGTTCGTTTTTTTTCAGAAATGACTAAGTCCCCGTTTCTGTGTAATTTTCATGCCATGTTCATGCCATCGTATCTCCGCATCCGTAGCTCCGTTTTGTGCGTGTAATATGTCAAATTGTTCGCCTCAACGAGTACATCATTTCATTCCATTGCATCATATTCATTTGAGGTCATCTTGATGCCTGAATCATCATTGTAAGAGTGCTTCATAATTTTTTCTGCTATCTGTTAACAGAATGAGCTCTTTTGTCATTTTTGCCATGATTGATGTGTGCATCCTATGAGGTTGATGTCTTCAGGTGTTTTGAACTAGGCTATGTCTTATTTATAGAGGTGCTTACCATGTATTTTTGTGATCAATGTGGTGACTAGCACAAGCATGCAAACTAGGCATCGTGATGTTGCTGTTTTAGTCCCTGTTCTGTTGTTATTTAAATGTCATGTAAACTTGATGCTACAGAGAGATCCATGCATATTTAGAGATACTTCAGTAAGGGTGTTTTGAACATGTGGTTATTGTCTATCCATTCATGCCCTTTGTTGCAATTATGGAGTAGTCTAGCATGTCATTTTCGTGCTCTACTTTTGCTTCAAAATGTTTCCTGGCAGATTGTTTACGTGTTATTCAATTTGGCCAAGCTTGCTATAGTTGATCCTTGCATGCTATGGACTTGTTCTTGCCTAGGTTGGTTACACAAACATGTCTTATTGATGATGATATGCTTATCTTGTCATGCAATGACTTGTGGTGAGTGTATCGAGCTTGTTTAGTAGGGTACATGCTATTGCTGTTTTGCTAGGCTGAATCTGTTATTTCGTGATGCTATATAAACATGTTGCTAGTAATCATTCTATGCATAATATGGAGATGTTCTATAAACATGTTTTGATCTACATGTCATCCTCTATCCATCCATGCCCCTGGTTGCATTTATAGGTTGTTGTAGCTCGTTCATATCTTGCTCCAAAGTTGCTTCATAATGTTGTTGTCAGCCTATTTACATTAAGTTCACTTGTTCCTATGTGTTTTGCTAGTGATCCATGCACCCTATGACCTTGATATTGCCATGCTTAGCTTCACAAACATGTATTCTTACTGTTGGGTGCCTTGCCATGCCATGTATTGCTCTGTAGTGAGTTGCACGAGCTCATTTACATGCCTTCATAATTCTATTTCTGCCATGTTTGAATCTGTATAATAACTTGCTATGTTTACGTGGGTGCCATCATATTTTCTGATCCTTTTTGGCTTATGGTCACTAAGGGACTTTTGATATATGAAATTAGTAGATTCATGCCATGCCTTTGTTTGCCATGATAAGTTCCTGTAACATGTTGTTTGATAGCTCTAAACATTGCATCGTGATGTTATTTTCTGCAAAGTCTGGAATTGTTATAACTTGCAATTTTACCATGTGTGTTTGAGTATGTTCTAGTGATTTCTAGATATAGCTCAGTGTTCATGTTTTGTTGTGCTTTACCTGTACATCATGCCCATGCCTTTTGTTATCATGTTGGTGTGTTGTAGCATGTTGTTTTGATGCTTGCAATATGCCTAGTTGCTGTTTTGGACAGATTGTTGCTATAACTTGTTTCATGTGTGTGTGTTGAACCGTTGCTCCGTTTTGAGTGTGCTCTATATGAAACTTGCTTAGAATTGCATGTAGTTTCATATTATCATGTTGCATCCTTGTTTTGAGGTGTTTGCTTGATGTTTGGGTGCATTTTGCATCAATGACATGTTTAACTTGTTTTACTCATATCTTCTAGGCCGTAGCTCTGAACTAAATGAACTTTATATGTAACTTGACTAGAATCTCGTGTAGATCATCTTTGTGCATCTTAACTTGCTGTTTAACAACTTGAACATAAGTTGTATTCAGATCTGGACCAATTTCAAAATATGCATATGAGGACTTACCGGAATTGTTATATGTTGTTCCCGGCCTCATTTAAACTTGCCTTGATGTGTTGCTCTTGTTTGCATCATCTCTTGACATGAGTAGCTTCATGTAGCTTTGTCATGCATCATGCTTGTTGTGCATCATGCCTTGTTCATGTGTGGTGTGTTTACTATGTTGTGTGCTTCTTTTCGATAGTTCCTGTTTCGTTGCGATCGTGAGGATTCGTTCGTCTACGCTTGGTTTGGCTTCATCCGTTCGTCTTCTTCATGGACTCGTTCTTCTTCCTAGCGGGATTTCAGGCAAGATGACCGCTACCCTGGATCTCACTACTATCATTGCTATGCTAGTTGCTTCGTTCTATTGCTTTGCTGCGCTACCTACTACCTGTTTATCAAGCCGTCCCAAATTGCCATGAACCTCTAACCTTTGACACCTTTCCTATGCAAACCGTTGTTTGGCTATGTTACCGCTTTTGCTCAGCCCCTCTTATAGCGTTGCTAGTTGCAGGTGAATTTGAAGATTGCTCCATGGTGGATAGGATTTTGGTTGGGATATCACAATATCTCTTATATTATTAATGCATCTATATACTTGGTAAAGGGTGGAATACTCGGCCTTTTGCCTAGTGTTTTGTTCCACTCTTGCCGCCCTAGTTTCCGTCATACCCGTGTTATGTTCCCGGATTTTGCGTTCCTTACGCGGTCGGGTGATTTATGGGACCCCCTTGATAGTTCGCTTTGAATAAAACTCCTCCAGCAAGGCCCAACCTTGGTTTTACCATTTGCCTCACCACCACCTATACCTTTCCCTTGGGTTGGCCAACCCAAGGGTCATCTTTATTTTAGCCCCCCGGGCCAGTGCTTGTCTAAGTGTTGGTCCGAACCTGGCAGACTGCGGGGCCACCTCGGGGCAACTCGAGGGTTGGTTTTACTCGTAGGCTGACCTATCCGGTGTTGCCCTGAGAACGAGATATGTGCAGCTCCTATCGGGATTGTCGGCGCATCAGGCAGCTTTGCTGGTCTCGTTTTACCATTATCGAAATGTCTTGTAAACCGGGATTCCGAGTCTCATCGGGTCTTCCTGGGAGAAGGTCTATTCCTTCGTTGATCACGAGAGCTTGTCATGGGCTAAGTTGGGACACCCCTGCAGGGTATAATCTTTTGAAAGCCGTGCCTACGGTTATAGGCAGATGGGAATTTGTTAATGTCCGGTTGTAGATAACTTGACACCAGATCCGAATTAAAACGCATCAACCGCGTGTGTAGCCGTGATGGTCTCTTCTCGGCGGAGTCTGGGAAGTGAACACGGTTTCTGGGTTATGTTTGACGTAAGTAGGAGTTCAGGATCACTTCTTGATCTTTACTAGTTGACGACCGTTCCGCTTGCTCTCTTCTCGCTCTTATGTGGGTATGTTAGCCACCATATATGCTTAGTTGCTGCTGCAGCCTCACCACTTTACCCCTTCCTTTTCTTTTAAGCTTTGCTAGTCTTGATACCCATGGTAATGGGATTGCTGAGTCCTCGTGGCTCACAGATTACTACAACAACAGTTGCAGGTACAGGTTATGCGATGATCATGACGCGAGAGTGATGCTTGCTTGCATTGAGTTCTTCTTCTGCTTCTTCGATCAGGGATAGGTTCCAGGTCGGCAGCCTGGGCTAGCAGGGTGGATGTCATTTGAGTTTCTGTTTGTGTTTCATCCGTAGTCGGATGATGCTCTTCTATTGTGATGTTGTATTCTTGTGGCATTGCATGCCTTATGTATGTATCCCCATCTATTATGTAATGTTGATGTAATGATATCCATCTTGCAAAAGTGTTTCAATATGCGGGTGTATCCTTGGTGGGACCTTCGAGTTCCTTTTGGATAGGATCGCATATTGGGCGTGACAAGTTGGTATCAGAGCCTCGACCGACCCTAGGAGCCCCCTTGATTGATTGGTAGTTTGGCCGTTGTTGAGTCTAGAAGAAACTGTTTTCGGAGTCTAGTTATATTAGAGAGTAGGAATTCTTTTTACTCCTCAGCCCCTTCGTCGCTCTGGTGAGGAATCTTGACGTAGGTGTTTTGAGTTACTTCTCTTCCCCTTCAAATTTTCTTTAGGATCACGCAGTTGGTTTTCCGATCGTTGGTTCCCAGCTCTTTTCATCCGGTGCATTTCTCGTCAAGTCGACTCGATCCTCTTCATCTTTGAGTTCAATCCTCAGTTGTCTTTTTCCCACCCGCCCACCCCTTTTTCTTCTCGGAACCGGAGTTCGTAATCGAGTATCCATTCTACTCGTGCGATGTCTTTGTTTTCTTTCCTCAATGATTTCAACCGGTGTTTTTTCTTCAAGATATTCGTCGATTTCCCCTTCCAAGTTGTCTTTGTTTTCCCGCCCTCCCACCCTTTTTCTTCCCGGAGTCTGTCTCTCTCACGACAATCTGTTTCATTCGTGCGAAGCCTCTTCAGTCTTCCCTCAATCATTTCAACCGGTGAATTCTCGTCTTGTTCGTCATTCTTCATCCCTTTTCTTTTTCCGGTGGATTCAATTCCATTTTTCGGGTTGATCATATTCTCTTCCTTCGATCAAGTGTTTTCCCTGATTGTTCGCCTTCTCGCCAGTTTATCATTCCGGAGTTAGGAAGACATCTCAGGAGATTCGTTTGTGTTCGAATTAATTCGAGGTTGTCACCTCATTCAAATATTTCTATTGTTCCGGTGCATCATCTATCTGTTCAACAATCCTTTTCAACGGTGTTATCTCTTCAGTGGGGCCTAACCCACAGGTCTTTTTCCAGGATCTTACCTGACTCTTTTAATTTCCCCGGAGCTATTCCTAATTATTTTCAAAGTGTGACGTAAGAATGGATTCCATCAGTCACATGCCTTCCCCAAGATCGTTTTCAAATTCTTTTCATTGTTGGCTGAACCTCTTCGTTTTTCATTCTCCCGGAGTATCTAAGTAATTTTGAGGTTGTTTCACGTCGTCAGTTGAAGATCGGAGAAGAGTTTTCATATCATCCTCTCGAATTATTTCAGGTTGTCGGATATTCTTTCTTAACCATCCGGGGTATGTCAGAAGTTGTTTTCCCATTTCTTTTCACCGCAAGGCTCATCTTATGCTTTCATCCTTTATTCTATCTCATCATCTTTTTGTACCGGAGTTCTTCATGTTGGATCTTCATGATTTAATTCATTCTTCAAGTGTTCATCAAGATTCTCGTCGGTGAAGTTCAAGTATCTTTTCTTCTTGCGTCTCGAAGTGCAATTAATCCTTTGTATTCGTTTGAAGTGGAGTTTTGCATTCCTTCGTTCTTCTCAGCTATCCAATCATTTCCGTTTGCGGCTGGTTATCACCTCATAATTTCCGAGATGTTATCCATAAGTCCATGACAAGTTTATTCTTTCGTTGTTGTTTTTCTCAACAACTCCATTCAATCCTTCGTCCTAAGTTCTTTTCATTCAACTCTTTCAATTCTTTCCAGAGGTTTTGTGTCATGTCTTCATCAAGTATCGTTCCATCCTCTCAAGTTCATGTCCTAATGTTTTCATGTTTCAGTCAGAGTGCTGCCTAAATTCTTTCAGTCTTATTCGTTTCTTTTCTCATTCTAACCACTCCGGTTAGAACGAGTGATTTCATAGTCTATCTGATTCCGTGAGCTTTCGATTCTCGTCATTCTCGTTGTTCCTCTCTAATTCTCGAGTGCTCTTGATTCTTTGCTTCTTCTCTCGAGTTCTTGCTTCACCTCATCCTTTTCCCTTCCGTCTCGGTCCTAAGATCTCGGGACGAGATCTCTTGTTAGTGGAGGAGTGTTGTAACGCCCCGGATCCGATGCGCCAGGTGTCTACCAGTTATTCGTCTTTGTTGTCATGTCATTTTCTTGCGTGTTGCATTTTATCATGTCATCATGTGCATTTCATTTTGCATACGTGTTCGTCTCATGAATCCGAGCCTTTTCCCCGTTATCCGTTTTGCAATCCGGCGCTCCTATGCCCTCCGGCGTTCCCCTTTCGTCTCTCGTTGTGAGTGGGTGTTAAACGTTCTCGGAATGGACCGAGGCTTGCCAAGTGGCCTTGGTATAGCACCGGTAGACCGCCTGTCAAGTTTCGTGCCATTTGGAGTTCGTTTGGTACCCCAACGGTTAACCGGGTAACCGTAAAGCCCCTCTCTCCTTGCAGCCCAACACCTCTTCCAAACTGGCCCAAAATCCATCTAACTCCCCTCCATGCTCTCGGTCGTTCAATCACGATCGCGTGGCCGAAAACCGCTCCTCATTTGGACTCTCCTAGCTCCCTCTACCTATAAAACTAGACCTCCCCCCCGAATTTTCGCGCAGATCAAACCCTAGCCTCTTCCCCTGCGCGCTGCTGGCCACGTCCGGTCCGCGCCCGGACATGTCCGCCCGTCACCCCGTCCAATAGGACGTTGACACCTCAGCGCCGCCGCCTCCCTCCTCCACTCCCAGGCCGACACGTGTCCCGGCCCGCGCCCTCTCTCTCCCCATCGCACCGCCGGCCCGCGGAGCCCATCCGGGGCCCGCGCGGGCCCGATCCGCTCCACCGCCGCCCGAGCGCTCCTCCGCCTCCGCCCGTCGCCGCCGTTCGCCGCCTCCGGCCGGGCGCCGCTCCGCGCCTCGCCGCGGCACCTCGCCGGCACGCCCCCGCGCGTGCACCGCCGTCCTCCTCCGCCGCCCTATCCGTGCCCCCGCGTCGCCCAGCTCCCCGGTGCACCGCCAGCCACCGAGCGCCTCGCCGCCGCCATCGGACCTCGCCGCCGGCGCCCTGTCGCCTCCTCGCCGACCCCTGCCTCGTCCCCGCCCCTGTATCGCCGGAGCCCCGCCAGCGCCGCCGCCTTGCTCGGCCTCCGGGATCGCGCGACGAGCTCGGCGCCGTCCTGGGCCTCCTCCAGCCCCGCAGGCCTCGTGGGCCACGGTCCAGCCCGACTCCCCCAGCCCAGCGCCCTGTCCAGCCTCCACCCCGGCCTGCTTCCTCTTCGTGGGCCGAGCCCAGGGTGAGCAACCCCCCTATCCTCTGCCCCGGTCGCAGTTTAGTTATTTTGCGCCCGTTCGTTTTTTTTTCAGAAATGACCAAGTCCCCGTTTCTGTGTAATTTTCATGCCATGTTCATGCCATCGTATCTCTGCATCCGTAGCTCCGTTTTGTGCGTGTAATATGTCAAATTGTTTGTCTCAACGAGTACATCATTTCATTCCATTGCATCATATTCATTTGAGGTCATCTTGATGCCTGAATCATCGTTGTAAGAGTGCTTTATAATGTTTTCTGTTGTCTGTTAACAGAATGAGCTCTTTTGTCATTTTTGCCATGATTGATGTGTGCATCCTATGAGGTTGACGTCTTCAGGTGTTTTGAACTAGGCTATGTCTTCTTTACGGAGGTGCTTACCATGTATTTTTGTGATCAATGTGGTGACTAGCACAAGCATGCAAACTAGGCATCGTGATGTTGCTGTTTTAGTCCCTGTTCTGCTGTTATTTTGATGCCATGTAAACATGATGCTACAGAGAGATCCATGCATATTTAGAGATACTTCAGTAAGGGTGTTTTGAACATGTGGTTATTGTCTATCCATTCATGCCCTTTGTTGCAATTATGGAGTAGTCTAGCATGTCATTTTCGTGCTCTACTTTTGCTTCAAAATGTTTTCTGGTAGATTGTTTACGTGTTATTCAATTTGGCCAAGCTTGCTATAGTTGATCCTTGCATGCTATGGACTTGTTCTTGCCTTGGTTGGTTACACAAACATGTCTTCTTGATGATGCTATGCTTATCTTGTCATGCAATGACTTGTGGTCTTGTTTAGTAGGGTGCATGTTGTTGCTGTTTTGCTAGGCTGAATCTGTTATTTCGTGATGCTATATAAACATGTTGCTACTAATCATTCTATGCATAATCTGGAGATGTTCTATAAACATATTTTGATCTACATGTCATCCTCTATCCATCCATGCCCCTGGTTGCATTTATAGGTTGCTGTAGCTTGTTCATATCTTGCTCCAAAGTTGCTTCATAATGTTGCTGTCAGCCTGTTTACATTAAGTTCACTTGTTCCCATGTGTTTTGCTAGTGATCCATGCACCCTATGACCTTGATATTGCCATGCTTAGCTTCACAAACATGTCTTCTTACTGTTGGGTGCCTTTCCATGCCATGTATTGCTCTGTAGTGAGTTGCACAAGCTCATTTACATGCCTTCATAATTCTGTTTCTGCCATGTTTGAATCTGTATAATAACTTGCTATGTTTACGTGGGTGCCATCATATTTTCTGATCCTTTTTGGCTTATGGTCACTAAGGGACTTTTGATATATGCAATTAGTAGATTCATGTCATGCCTTTGTTTGCCATGATAAGTTCCTGTAACATGTTGTTTAATAGCTCTAAACATTTCATCGTGATGTTATTTTCTGCAAAGTCTGGAATTGTTATAACTTGCAATCTTACCATGTGTGTTTGAGTATGTTCTAGTGATTTCTAGATATAGCTCAGTGTTCATGTTTTGTTGTGCTTTACCTGTATATCATGCCCATGCCTTTTGTTATCATGTTGGTGTGATGTAGCATGTTGTTTTGATGCTTGCAATATGCCTAGTTGCTGTTTTGGACAGATTGTTGCTATAACTTGTTTCATGTGTGTGTGTTGAACCGTTGCTCCGTTTTGAGTGTGCTCTATATGAAACTTGCTTAGAATTGCATGTAGTTTCATATTATCATGTTGCATCCTTGTTTTGAGGTGTTTGCTTGATGTTTGGGTGCATTTTGCATCAATGACATGTTTAACTTGTTTTACTCATATCTTCTAGGCCGTAGCTCCGAACTAAATGAACTTTATATGTAACTTGACTAGAATCTCGTGTAGATCATCTTTGTGCATCTTAACTTGCTGTTTAACAACTTGAACATAAGTTGTATTCAGATCTGGACCAATTTCAAAATATGCATATGAGGACTTACCGGAATTGTTATATGTTGTTCCCGGCCTCATTTAAACTTGCCTTGATGTGTTGCTCTTGTTTGCATCATCTCTTGACATGAGTAGCTTCATGTAGCTTTGTCATGCATCATACTTGTTGTGCATCATGCCTTGTTCATGTGTGGTGTGTTTCTTTTTGATAGTTCCTGTTTCGTTGCGATCGTGAGGATTCGTTCGTCTACGCTTGGTTCAGCTCCATCCGTTCGTCTTCTTCATGGACTCGTTCTTATTCCTAGCGGGATTTCAGGCAAGATGACCGCTACCCTGGATCTCACTACTATCATTGCTATGCTAGTTGCTTCGTTCTATCGCTTTGCTGCGCTACCTACTACCTGTTTATCAAGTCGTCCCAAATTGCCATGAACCTCTAACCTTTGACACCTTTCCTATGCAAACCATTGTTTGGCTATGTTACCGCTTTTGCTCAGCCCCTCTTATAGCGTTGCTAGTTGCAGGTGAAGTTGAAGATTGCTCCATGGTGGACAGGATTTTGGTTGGGATATCACAATATCTCTTATATTATTAATGCATCGATATACTTGGTAAAGGGTGGAAGACTCGGCCTTTTGCCTAGTGTTTTGTTCCACTCTTGCCGCCCTAGTTTCCTTCATACCGGTGTTATGTTCCCGGATTTTGCGTTCCTTACGCAGTCGGGTGATTTATGGGACCCCCTTGACAGTTCGCTTTGAATAAAACTCCTCCAGCAAGGCCCAACCTTGGTTTTACCATTTGCCTCACCACCACCTATACCTTTCCCTTGGGTCGGCCAACCCAAGGGTCATCTTTATTTTAGCCCCCCCCCCCCGGGCCAGTGCTTGTCTAAGTGTTGGTCCGAACCGGGCAGACTGCGGGGCCACCTCGGGGCAACTCGAGGGTTGGTTTTACTCGTAGGCTGACCTATCCGGTGTTGCCCTAAGAACGAGATATGTGCCGCTCCTATCGGGATTGTCGGGGCATCGGGCGGCTTTGCTGGTCTTGTTTTACCATTGTCGAAATGTCTTGTAAACCGGGATTCCGAGTCTGATCGGGTCTTCCTGGGAGAAGGTCTATTCCTACGTTGATCGCGAGAGCTTGTCATGGGCTAAGTTGGGACACCCCTGCAGGGTATAATCTTTCGAAAGCCGTGCCTGCGGTTATAGGCAGATGGGAATTTGTTAATGTCCGGTTGTAGATAACTTGACACCAGATCCGAATTAAAACGCATCAACCGCGTGTGTAGCCGTGATGGTCTCTTCTCGGCGGAGTCTGGGAAGTGAACACGGTTTCTGGGTTATGTTTGACGTAAGTAGGAGTTCAGGATCACTTCTTGATCTTTACTAGTTGACGACCGTTCCGCTTGCTCTCTTCTCGCTCTTATTTGCGTATGTTAGCCACCATATATGCTTAGTCGCTGCTGCAGCCTCACCACTTTACCCCTTCCTTTCCTTTTAAGCTTTGCTAGTCTTGATACCCATGGTAATGGGATTGCTGAGTCCTCGTGGCTCACAGATTACTACAACAACAGTTGTAGGTACAGGTTATGCGATGATCATGACGCGAGAGCGATGCTTGCTTGCGTTGAGTTCTTCTTCTGCTTTTTCGATCAGGGATAGGTTCCAGGTCGGCAGCCTGGGCTAGCAGGGTGGATGTCGTTTGAGTTTCTGTTTGTGTTTCATCCGTAGACGGACGATGCTCTTGTATTGTGATGTTGTATTCTTGTGGCATTGCATGCCTTATGTATGTATCCCCATCTATTATGTAATGTTGATGTAATGATATCCACCTTGCAAAAGCGTTTCAATATGCGGGTCTATCCTTGGTGGGACCTTCGAGTTCCTTTTGGATAGGGTCGCATATTGGGCGTGACAACGGGGTGGCCAATCGGGCGCATCATACGTTGGTGATGTAGGTTTAGTTGCTTCCTCCTCTAGTTGGGATAGCAGCCTGCGCTTTGGGTAGCTCTTGGAGGGGCGTTCGAGTTTATACTCTTCGGCCGCCAGGACTTCAGTCCATCTGTCGGCTAGCAAGTCTTGGTCAGCTCTAAGCTGCTGTTGTTTTTTCTTGAGGCTGCTTGCCGTGGCCATAAGCCTGCGTTTGAAACGCTCTTGTTCGATGGGATCCTCTGGCACGACAAATTCGTCGTCGTCGAGGCTTGCCTCGTCTTCGGAGGGAGGCATGTAATTGTCGTCCTCGACCTCCCTGTCTGCCGCTCTCTCATGAGGGATGGCTTCTCCGTCCTCCTGCGCTGAATCCTGATGGAGGGGGTTGTCTTCGGCACTGTCCGGAGTGTTGTTGTCTCTAGTGCCGAACTCGCCGTTTTTGCTTTGGTGGGATTTAGAGCGGCGCCGCTGACGTCGGCGCTTGGGTTGCTTCTTGGAGGGGTCGTCCTCTGTTTTTTCATCGACATCCCCTGCTTTAGGGGTGTCCACCATGTATATGGCATATGACGAGGTGGCTTTCTAGTGCCCTATAGGTGCTGGTTCTTGGTCGTCTCCTTCATCGGCGTCCATACCGTCGATGTCTTCGGAGTCGAAGTCGAGCATGTCGGTTAGATCGTCGAAAGTGGCTACAAAGTGGATGGTGGGTGGGTTTCGAATTTCTTCGTCGTCCGCATCCCAACCTTGCTGACCATAGTCCGGCCAGGGCTCTCCTGACAAAGAGAGAGACTTTAGTGAATTCAGGATGTCACCAAAGGGCGAGTACTGAAAGACGTATGTGGCGGTGAACTCCATGATCGGAGCCCAATTGGGTTCGATCGGAAGGGGTGCGGAAGATTTGGAGTCCGGAAAGGAGTCCGGCACCTTGGAGTCACAGGCCTCACAAAGGACTAGGCCGGTATTCGGCTCGATCGCCGTAGAAATTGCGGCTCCTGGGGCGGCGTCCAACCGTCCGTCCCCGACTGGCGTGGTCGGCTCCGAGCTAGGGGTCGGAGCAGACACCTAAGCGGCGCTCTGGCCGCTGTCCGGCGGCAGAGCTAGATCATGCCCATCATGACAGTGCGGCGCGCTCGTCCGTGGCTCGAATCCGTCGAAGATCAAGTCCCCGCGGATGTCGGTCGTGTAGTTTAAGCTTCCAAATCTGACCTGATGGCCAGGGGCGTAGCTTTCGATCTGCTCCAGATGGCCAAGCGAATTGGCCCGTAGTGCGAAGCCGCCGAATACGAAGATCTGTCCGAGGAGAAAAGTCTCACCCTGGACCGCGTCGTGGTTGATGATCGAAGAAGCCATCGGGCCTAAAGGTGACGACACAGAGGAACTCCCAATGAAAGCACCAATGTCGGTGTCAAAACCGGCGGATCTCGGGTAGGGGGTCCTGAACTGTGTGTCTAGGCGGATGGTAACAGGAGACAAGGGACACGATGTTTTTACCTAGGTTCGGGCCCTCTCGATGGAGGTGAAACCCTACTCCTGCTTGATTAATATTGATGATATGGGTAGTACAAGAGTTGATCTACCACGAGATCAGAGAGGCTAAACCCTAGAAGCTAGCCTATGGTATGATTGTTGTTCGTCCTACGGACTAAAACTCTCCGGTTTATATAGACACTGAAGAGGGCTAGGGTTACACAGAGTCGGTTACAATGGGAGGAGACCTTCATATCGAATCGCCAAACTTGCCTTCCACGCCAAGGAAAGTCCTATCCGGACACGGGACAAAGTCTTCAATCTTGTATCTTCATAATCCGGGAGTCCGGCCAAAGGTCATAGTCCAGCCATCCGGACACCCCCTAATCCAGGACTCCCTCAGTCACCTTGGTCAGTGACCTAATCGACTCGGAGAATTGGACCTAGAAGTGTGATCTAATCCGAGCGACTTTCATCACACCTGACACGGAGGCAATTCTTAACATCCCACTCCGTTAGGGCAGCGGGGAGGACTTCCTTGCTTGGGCACATGAGAGATCCGGCATCTACTCTGTTAAAATAGCCTATCGAGCTCTGGTGAATCAGAACAAGCGGTTAGCTCTAGAAGAAGGGCAGATAGCGGGGCCATCAACGGATGAAGAGCAGATGTGGATTCGCTTATGGAAGCTCAAAGTTGTTCCAAAAGTCAGAGTATTCTGGTGGAGGGTAATCAGAGGAATCATTCCGGATAATCTACCCTTCAACACCGTCATATCAAAGACACAAGTCTATGTAAGTTGTGCCTTGCCATGGACGAGGACTTGATGCATGCTCTTGTTCAATTCTCTCATGCAAGGCGTTTTTGGGAGGAGGCGAGATTGCTCTTCGAGATTAACCTGCCACGGCTCCATCCCAGCACTTGGGCACGTGATATCCTTTGTGATATCCAATTTATAGACAAGGATCGTGCAACAATCATTACTGTCATGTGGGCTATCTGGATGTCTCACAACAAGAGGACACACGATCAGGAGATCATTGATCCAGCTACCTCGGTTAGTGATGTCTACTACACAACCTTCTTCTTGAAGATGTTGTTGGGCCTCCAAGTGCAGAAGTTTGTAGGACAACAACAAATTTCCCTCAAGTGGATGACCTAAGGTTTATCAATCCGCGGGAGGCGTAGGTTGAAGATGGTCTCTCTCAAGCAACCCTGTAACCAAATAACAAAGAGTCTCTTGTGTCCCCGACACACCCAATACAATGGTAAATTGTATAGGTGCACTAGTTCCACGAAGAGATGGTGATACAAGTGCAATATGGATGGTAGATATAGGTATTTGTAATCTGAAAAATATAAAAACAGCAAGGTAGCAAGTGATAAAAGTGAGCGTAAATGGTACTGCAATGCTAGGAAACAAGGCCTAGGGTTCATACTTTCACTAGTGCAAGTTCTCTCAACAATAATAACATAACTAGATCATATAACTATCCCTCAACATGCAACAAAGAGTCACTCCAAAGTCACTAATAGCGGAGAACAAACGAAGAGATTATTGTAGGGTACGAAACCACCTCAAAGTTATCCTTTCTGATCGATCTATTCAAGAGTCCGTAGTAAGATAACACGAAGTTATTCTTTCCGTTCGATTTATCATAGAGTTCGTATTAGAATAACACCTTAAGACACAAATCAACCAAAACCCTAATGTCACCTAGATACTCCAATGTCACCTCAAGTATCCGTGAGTATGATTATACGATATGCATCACACAATCTCAGATTCATCTATTCAACCAACACAAAGTACTTCAAAGAGTACCCCAAAGTTTCTACCGGAGAGTCAAGACAAAAACGTGTGCCAACCCCTATGCATAAGTTCACAAGGTCACTGAACCCGCAAGTTGATCACCAAAACATACATCAAGTAGGTCACGTGAATATCCAATTGTCACCACAGATAAGCACATGCAATACATACATCAAGTGTTCTCAAATCCTTAAAGACTCAATCCGATAAGATAACTTCAAAGGGAAAACTCAATCCATTACAAGAGAATAGAGGGGGAGAAACATCATAAGATCCACCTATAATAGCAAAGCTCGCGGTATATCAAGATCGTGCCAAATCAAGAACACGAGAGAGAGAGAGATCAAACACATAGCTACTGGTACATACCCTCAACCCCGAGGGTGAACTACTCCCTCCTCGTCATGGAGAGCGCCAGGATGATGAAGATGGCCACCGGTGAGGGATCCCCCCTCTGGCAGGGTGCCGGAACAGGGTCCTGATTGGTTTTTGGTGGCTACAGAAGCTTGCGGCGGCGGAACTCCCGATCTATTGTGTTCCTCGATGTTTTTAGGGTATATGAGTATATATATAGGCGAAAGAAGTCGGTCAGGGGAGCCACGAGGGGCCCACGAGGGTGGGGGCGCGCCCAGGGGGTAGGGTCCGCCCTGGACCCTCGTGGCCACCTCATTGATTCCCTGACGTCCACTCCAAGTCTCCTGAATTGTGTTTGTTCCAAAAACGATTCTCCCGAAGGTTTCATTCCGTTTGGACTCCGTTTGATATTTCTTTTCTGCAAAACACTGAAATAGGCAAAAACAGCAATTTGCACTGGGCCTCCGGTTAATACGTTAGTCCCAAAAATAATATAAAAGTGCATAATAAAGCCCATTAAACATTCCAAACGGATAATATAATAGCATGGAACAATCAAAAATTATAAATACGTTGGAGACGTATCAGTTAGATGCATTCGCGAAGACCTGGCATTACTGGACATTCCCCGACAGAGCTTCATACCGCTGCCGGGTCACGGTTGGTGGCCCCCTGAAGCTGACTTTGTAAAGATCAACATGGACGCTGCTATACATCGCGATGCCGGCAACCCCGGCGTGGGGGGAGTAGCCCGCTCTTCCTCGGCATTCCTGGGCGCATGGTGCAAACCCCACCTGGGGGTCACGGATCCCTTCATTGCTGAAGTGCTCTCCTTGCGTGAGGGCGTCATCTTCACGAAGCTTCGAGGCTACACGCACGTGCGACTGAAATCCGATTGTCTCGAGGCAGTTAACCTCTGGAACTCTAGCTACACCGACCGCTCGGTAGTAGCACCGATCTTGTTAGAAATTAGAGAGCTCTCTCTGCTAGCTTTTTGTCATTTCATATTTCTCATGTAATAAGAGCCGCTAACGGTCCAGTACATTTGTGTGCTAAGCGTGCATGTACACTTACTACGACTGAAAGAGGCTGGACTGCACCCCTAGCTTCTTGGTTAGCAACCTTTTGGCTGACTGCCAGCGAATGCTTTCTCTTAAATAAATCTCTATGAAGTTCCCTAGAAAAAAAAAACCAAATACATGCAACCATCAGAGACTTTCTCATAAGGCCCTGTACAACGCAGGTGCTTACACAGGTGCCTCGTTGAAAAATACCGGTTTTTCTCCGGGCAGATGCTTACACAAATGCTTATTAGGTGGTACGGAAGCAAACTTTGGCTTCGATGCCAGCCGGTGCTTAGGGGAGTTAACTGCTCTCCTTCCCTCACGGATGCTACATATTTGAAGCAACTAAGCACCTACTGGAAGCACTCTTCATTGTGTGGCAAAATTTTCTTGAGATGCAATAATACTAAGTACCCAATATTATACAAGGCCTAAGAGACTTTCTCAATGCCAAAACAAGTAACGGGCAGTACATTTTCGAAGCGGCTATACAATTGTGTACTAGATTCTCTTGCACCGACAAAAAGCGTTCCCGATGAAACGAACACGCAGTAGCTTTTGCAGCACAAGACAAAAGCTTATCTTGGTTTACAAACCCAAGTGGTGCAATTAATTAACATTCCACCGACCAATATGTGGGGCTAAAGTAAAAAAAAATAGAAAATTGGGAGGGTGATTAAAAACTAGTATAAACCAGAAGGGCTTCTTGACAGTGTAAGCTCATATGTGTATGAGAATGACAGAGCATCACGTGGTGAGGGGCCAAAGGTTAGCATCAGAACATGAGTGTGCAGTTAGACAGGAAGATTGCAGAGAATGCAAGCGCCACATGGCTTATCATGCCATGCGATTTCATGTGTCAGTGTGTTACTGGCTCTTCAAGCCCAAAGCAGAGAAAGGACTATTATGATCTGGCTGGAAAATTCTACTCACCCAGCTAATATATTGTGGGAGAGATTACATCACCAAGACTGCTATAAATTAAAAAAATTTGTGCACGAACAAGTTTGATCAAGAAGGTTAAACTGAGAGAGAAATGTGAGCAACATAATTGGCAACTACAAGTGTACTCTTGTATTTTGCATACTCTTTGTGGCTCAGCGATTTTATAGCCGGGGATAATTGGCCCCTCAAGGTGAGATTACTCTTTTGCCAAAATAAGGTTGACATGGAAGAGAATCAGATATTCAGTATAATCGTATCGATGGGCACTTACTCCTTTTGTCTTTTTTATTTTCTTTTTTCCTGAAAAGGAGGATAAACCATCGACCGCTGCATTAGTTGATGCAAACAGCCAGATATGTATATTTAATAAAACACTTAAAGACAATATCAAGCATTTTATTCATTTCTGAAGTTCTGTCAAGTCTATTCTTCTTTTGTCGCTCATTATACTCAGTTCGTGTGTTGTGGAAGGACGTCGATGTCCTTCAACTTAGCTCTTCTTCGCTTTTTATTTTGGTCATGACTTGTGAGTTGGAACTTGACTTTTTGGATGTTAGATGGCTTTGTTTGTGAAAGCTCCCATTTTGTGAATAAAAAAGTGTTTGCTTTTTAATTAGATAATTTGATGTCCTCAACACTTGCAAGATTTTTTTCCTTTTTATGGAACACTTGCAGGGATTTAAAGAGAAAGCAACCAACCTTATATACTTAGCAAAGACTAAAAAAAATTGTGGGGGGTTCATTTTCAATCTTGAGTATGGCCCTCTACTTTAATTACCATATGTTGGTGTCAAAGATATGTTACATGGGCGCTTTTCACTTGACATGGATACCTCAACCATATTGTTCCTGTTTATAAACGTTTTACCACATAAAATTATCGATATAAGTGCATCTACACTTGTTTTTTGAATTTTTTTCCTTGTGCTTGTATCTCATAGCTAACTATACCTATGTTGTCTCAACACAACCGGTCCCAAAAGCCCAGGTAAAAGAGGATGCTTGTGATAAGTTTAACGAGGCAACATCAAAACTCAACCATTCTTATGAAGACGAAACCCCAAAACAATCATTGGAGTGTAACCCTCTTTTGTTGTTGCTTATCTGAAACATTTTTTGTGAATTTGTATTTCAAACCTATTCACCAACTAAGGGCATTTCTAAGTGATCCTCTATAACCGGTTAGAGGAGTAAAATTTCGATTTTACTCTACTAACCGGCACCTAGCTGATCCCCAATCCGCCGTTAGTGGAGTATATTTTTCCTACGGCCCTAAAAGTTTTCCTATTTTTACTCCATTGGTTGGCGTCCGAGTAAAACGTTGCGCTCTCTCTCATGTCCGCCCCGCCACTGCATCTTCGCCGGCGCGCCTCCCGCCGGCCCCCTGCTACCTCATTCCATCTCTTGCCCTCCGCCGCCGTTCTACCCGTCGGCCAACCCATTCGGCCCCCATCGCCGTCCCCGGAATCAAGGTGAAACACCGTCGCCGTCGCTATTGTTGATTCGCCCAATTTCTTTCGAGTTTCTTATTTTTCTAGCAGCCGCCGCATCCCACCTTGCTTGCGCACCACTGCAGGTCACCCGCCGCTCGTCGGTTCGATCTAAACCACGTCGGCCGGCTTGTGCACCACCACCGCACCCCAAGTGTTCGAAGAATCGCCTTGGTGAGTTTTTTTTTGTTTTTTTTTCACTCTTTGAACTAAGCCGTTTGGATTGAACCAAACTATTTGTATTGTAGTGAAGAGGTTGAGGGAGATGGCGTTCGAGGACTAGTCATCATCCGAAGAGGAAGAAGACGACGATGACTTTGACACCGTTTTAGGCATGATTTTCAATGATGATGTTCAGCGGCTGAGGAGAGGATCACAATTTGGCCGCATACACATCAACCATGATAGAGCGAAGGGCCATGCCAAGATCATGAGATATTACTTTGATCCAAACCCAGCCTATCGAAGGTTCTATGGTGAAACATGACTTGTTGCATCATATTGCATAACATGATCATTGAAGACGAGAGAGATATGCCTGAGAAATTTCGGTACATCACCAACGGGGCTCCGGTTGAGCCAGAGTATGATACTAATAGGATACTGTCATTTCTTGAGCGTCATCGGAAGATCGAGAAAGGTCAAGTTCATACTCAGCTCCAACAAGATCTTGTTGAGCATCATTGGCAACGTCTAAGCGAGTCCTAGTTGTTTTATGAAATGCTATTTGCTGCATTTGAATCATTCAGCGTGTTTAAATTTGAATAATTCGGTTTCTAAACTTTGACTTCGGTTTGTAAACTATATTCGTATTTGGTTGAACATTCCAATTTATGTTTAGTTTCTATATGTGTGCTAATATATAGTTGCAATTTATACTAGAATTACAAAGTTTAGAAAAATAAAAAATTACTCTGTTATATTTAGGGGATCGGCTAGGTCCGGCCAAAACTTAGTGGAGTATATATATACTCCACTAAGCCTTCTACTCCACTAAGTTTAGGGGATCGGCTAGAGATGCCCTAAAGAGCTAATCACTAGAAACCTAGTAAAATTCATCATTTTTAACAAATAAAGTATTTTTCATGGTACATGAACTTTTTGTATAGATGGTTTCTTTCCTAACATTTAGCAGATATATCATACTTACTATTATTTGGAGTGCTAGTTTTTATTTCTCCCAAACTATAAATATTTAATAATAATCCGCAAAAAATATACTCCCTCCATCCGGAAATATTTGTCACCAAAATGGATAAAAGGGGATGTATCTAGACGTATTTTAGTTCTAGATACATCCCTTTTTATCCATTTTGATGACAAGTATTTACGGACGGAGGGAGTAGTATTTAATAGCAATATGCAGGGTTAAATATAATATTAGCTAGTGAAAACATGGCATGCAACCAAAACAAAAAAAAAGGTGTTCATAAGATTTTTTTTAAAACACTTGAAAACATCAGAAGAAATAACTGAAGTAATTCACTTATGCACATACTCCCAAAAACGTTACCGGTGTCCAGTTGTAACGGCGTCACCTTGACCAGTCAAACGCACCAAGTCGGTCAAAACTCGAAAGTGAGGTTGAGGTCAACAACAAGGTTGCAACGCCCACTGGCCACTGGGAGTTGGTCCATAATCTATCTACTACTCTCTGATGAATTAAAAAACTAGGCAACAAGGCCTGTGCGTTGTACATTTGGATAGATCTTATAAAGGTACTAAACGTAGCAATCAAATCCCACCAACACCTACCAAAAAGAAATACATTCCACAAATGACAAAACGGAATATATAAACCGGCTATCTAAATTACCGCCACCCATTCCCGAAAATAAAAAAATAACTGTAACTTTTAATAAAAATTAAAAAAATGATTCTGCGAGCAACGGCACAGTAAAACTGGCGTTACCGTCCGGGAATTTTTAACATTAACGCGGATTATTATTATTGTCATCAAGATGGCAATGGCAGGAAAGCTCGAGTGCGTCGGTATCATCTGATGCATGGTCTGTCTCCAACCCAAAGGCAAAAGAAAGAGGGAAAAGAAAGGCAGGCAAAGCTGGGGTGGGAGTGGGACAGATAGAAGAAGCGGGGGGAGGTTGCCATTGATAGAGACCACGAGCTCTTCTCCAAGCCACCGCTCCGCTCTGCAGGACTCCTCCTGACCCTGCTGCCCCCCTGGATCTCGGCCCTGCCCGCTGCCATTGCCTCTGCTGCCACTGCCCTCCCCCCCTGGCCACCTACCTACCTACTGCTACGACTACCACCACACTTGTCTTGAGCCGCTCGGATTGGATCGCCTCGGTTCGAGCCCCGTCCGTGCGTCAGCGTGAGTGCTCCCGTTCCTCGATCGATTTGTGCTTCTGGCTTTGCTTCTTGTTCTTGATTTGGTTCCGGTGCCCCTGTTCTGTTCTGTTCCCCGCGAGGAAGATCTGATTGCGATGGTTCCGCGGGCTCTCTGCTGCTTGCCCAAGTTCTTGGATTTTCGTTTCGTTCAGTTATTAGTTCGTGATTTCTGCGCCACAAAGATCTGTGTTTTTGGCAGCTAATAAAATGTGACAAATTGTTTCTTTTTCTGTCTTCCATTTCACCGGTGATTTGAGCATGCTCCGGTTTCCATTCGTGGCATTAGAAAAGATCTCCCTTTGGTCTGATTTGCCAAACAGCGGCCAATCCTGCCTCGATTTGCTCCGGTGAATATCCCATCGCAAATGCATCCGAGATTTGCATCCGCGGCGACTTTGTCTCGCTCCCGTTGTCTCTTACTGCATTATTACTGCGTTTGGGCTCCTAGTGGCCGGCGGTTTTGGCTCTTCTTGCTGCTCCTCTGATCTGGCCAAATTTTGTTTGACACCCGCTGTCACATTCAGTAATCTTTTGTTTTTTACTCTGGTTCCTGATCAGCTAGTAGCTGGATTTTTATGTTTTACAGTTCACCATTCCAGCAGTTTGCGTCCGCATTTAAACGGTTTGGCGCTTGACTGCAGAATTGGGTTCTCTTGATAAGGGGCTAGAGATTGGATTGCTGAGTGGAATTGGGGATGGAGAAGAGGGGTGGCACTCCATCGCCGTCGCCGAGGTCGACGGAGAAGTCCGGGAAGGACTTGACGAGGTCGGGGGACGCCAACGGCGGCGCGAGCGCCGGCGGCAACGCCACCCCGAAAGGCGACAAGGAGAAGGGAGTCAATGTGCAGGTCATCCTCAGATGCAGGTGAGTGAGGAGAGCTCAGCAGTTCTAAGTTCAGAAGTTCAGTGTCATGCTGTTTTTTGTGCCCACTCACACTCTGCAATTTGATGCATTCAGGCCCCTGAGTGAAGACGAGACAAAGGGGAATACTCCGGTGGTGATCTCATGCAATGAGCGCCGCCGGGAGGTCGCCGCCACTCAGGTCATAGCCAATAAGCAGATTGACCGGACTTTCGCCTTCGACAAGGTATTACATCATCTTCCACGGTCACTTCTGCTAGGCTATTACCTCACTCAATGGTGACAACCTCTGTCCTGTCACCTGTGTTGCACTTTGCATTTGTTGATGATTGTTGTTGTTGACTTCATGTATGCAACTGCAAGTTTTGACTCATATTTAGTCTAATGATTGGTTCCGAGTAGGTCTTTGGCCCGTCATCAAAGCAGAAGGACTTGTTTGAACAATCCATCTCACCAATAGTGCATGAGGTCCTTGAGGGCTATAATTGCACAATTTTTGCCTATGGGCAAACCGGTACCGGGAAAACCTATACAATGGAAGGAGGTGGAACCAGAAAGGCCAAGGTAAAATTGTTAACATTTTGTACTTGAAGTGGATTAAAAATGTACCTTTGGTGTGCATGTTCCTTACCATTGGCTGGCTCCTGTAACAACCAGAGTGGCGAGCTCCCAACTGATGCTGGAGTTATCCCGAGGTCCGTCAGACAAATTTTCGACATCCTTGAGGCCCAGTGCGCGGAGTACAGCATGAAAGTCACCTTTCTTGAGCTTTACAATGAAGAGATCACTGATTTGTTGGCTCCTGATGAGCCAAGGTTCCCCGTGTTACCTGTCCCCGAGGACAAGAATAAAAAGCCCATTGCCCTTATGGAAGATGGCAAGGGTGGTGTTTTTGTTAGAGGGCTTGAAGAGGAGGTTGTGTACTCTGCTGGCGAAATCTACAAGATTCTTGACAAGGGCTCTGCAAAGAGGCGCACCGCAGAGACATTGCTGAACAAGCAAAGCAGCAGGTCACACTCCATATTCTCAATCACAATTCACATCAAGGAATTGACTCATGAGAGCGAGGAGATGATCAAAATTGGGAAGCTCAATCTCGTTGACCTAGCTGGTTCAGAAAATATATCACGCTCAGGTGCTAGAGATGTGAGTGAACTTCAAATGTCCTATTCAGTATTTTCTTCTTCTTCCCATGTACCTGATTTTTCAAATGCCATGAAGTACATTTGATATTCAATTGGATTGCAGGGCAGAGCGAGAGAGGCTGGGGAGATCAACAAGAGTTTGCTCACACTTGGCCGTGTTATTAATGCTCTAGTTGAGCACTCTGGACATGTCCCATATAGGTAGCTCTAAGGGCATTCTCCTGACTGCACCTGTTATAGCAAAGCATTGCTAAAGAGGGCTTAACATTGCTCTACCTATTTGTTTCAGAGATAGCAAGCTGACAAGATTATTGCGAGATTCATTGGGAGGGAAAACAAAGACTTGCATTATTGCTACAATATCACCTTCGGTATATTGCTTGGAAGAGACGTTGAGCACACTCGATTATGCACATCGTGCAAAAAATATCAGGAACAAACCCGAGGTTACTATCTTGTTTTTTTCGTTTGGATAATCCGTAAATATTGATGTTTCATTATTTCAGATAGTAGAAACGTTGACGATGTGTTTTGTATCGCCTAACTTACTCTTATTACCATCGAGTCCAGGTGAACCAAAAGATGATGAAATCTGCTGTCATCAAGGACCTTTACTCTGAAATTGATCGCCTTAAACAAGGTTTGTCTGTGTGCACTTTTTTTCTATACTGAAATGTTAAATGTCATGCATTTTCTACTCACTTAGTCTCCTATCTATTTTTCAGAAGTGTTTGCGGCAAGAGAGAAGAATGGTATATACATTCCAAGAGAGCGCTACCTCCAAGAGGAAGCTGAGAAAAAGGTTTATCTTAATTTTCCAATTAAACCCTTGTTATATTTGTTCAGATAAACTGAATAAATCTTTATTCATCATCTCAACTTTTCAAACCTAACTTTTTTACTCAGGCCATGACAGAAAAAATAGAAAAACTGGGAGTTGATCTAGAGGCTAGGGATAAGGTTAGTTGTATATAAGCATGTCACAGCAAACCATTTATTTGAATGATGATTTGATTTTAAATTCTCTACACAATCTATGGGCAGCAACTGGTGGAACTAAAAGAGCTTTATGATGCTCAAATGCTTTTGAGTGCAGAGTTGGGCGAAAAACTTGAGAAAACTCAGGTATATTTATAGTGTCCAGCTCATGGTTTTGCAATCTTTCGGCAAATACATTATATAATTGTCATTCCATCTGTCTTTTGTCTGCAGAAAGATCTGGAGGACACCAGGCATGCTCTGCATGATTTAGAAGAAAAATACAGTGAAGCAAAGTCTACTATCAAAGAAAAGGAATTTGCAATATTTAATCTTCAAAACTCAGGTTTGTTGAACTAACTAATTATTACCTGCAAAAACAAGAATTAACTCATTACTGCAAGTCTCTTTGCTTAGCATGGTTTGCTCATTTACTTCTTATAATTACTGGTAAATGAATCATCAATTGTTGTCAATTGTCTTGACATAGAATCACAAGCTCATCCATACTTGATTTCAGTTAGCCAATTGAGTGTATACTTACTATGTTTGCCGACATTCAATGAAACTTGCTGGTATTTTTGCTACAGAAAAATCACTGGTAGATTGTGCCTATAATCTCCGCGCAGAATTAGAAAATGCAGCAGCAGATGTTTCTGGTCTATTCTCCAAAATAGGTTCGGCATCTCAACTTGATCACCCCTACTTTGTGATGGACCGGTTTCACTTCAATGGTCATTGTTCTTGAATACTGGCAGAGCGTAAAGACAAAATAGAAGATGGAAACAGGTCACTCGTGCAGAGATTTAGATCTCAACTGACCCAGGAGCTTGATGCCTTGCATAAAACCGTCTCCACTTCAGTGATGCAGCAGGAGGATCACCTCAAAGAAATGGAAGATGATATGCAATCCTTCGTATCTTCAAAGGATGAGGCAATTAAGTTTCCCCTCAATATTGTACTTAAAAGTTTATCTTGTGTTACTGCTATGTAAGGTGGAGTATGACGTGCTTGAGTTACCCATTTTTAGGCTGCACAAGGGCTAAAGGAGAGCATACAAAACCTGAAAGCCCTGCATGGTTCAGGTATTACAGCGCTGGATAATTTAGCAGGCGAAATTGACATGAATTCTCAGACAACATTTGAGAAACTGAACTCACAAGTACAATCACACACATCAGATCTTGAGAAAGTAAGCTTTGTTTCTTTTGGCCAACTTGTGGTTGCAGTGACTATAGGAATATTTCTGATTGATCTTCCTGTATTTTATAGTGTTTCGGAGTAATTGCTTTGGGAGCAGACAACTTGTTAAATGAGCTTCAGTGTAGCCTTTCGAAACAAGAAGAGCGACTAGCCCACTTCGCAAACAAGCAGCGGGAGGTTTGTAATATTTTGAGGCACTAGAACATCTGATATTTGGTTAAGCCATTCTGTTCCAACATTTCTGTTAATGTGTGCAGGGACACCTAAGAGCCGTGGAAGCGTCGCGGTCCATCTCAAATATTACTGTTGGTTTCTTCCATTCACTGGATGTTCATGCATCTAAACTTACTAGTATTTTGGAAGAAACACAAGGTGTGCAAGATCAACAACTTATTGATCTTGAGAAGAAATTTGAGGTTATTCCTAATGATAATTATTACATTCAGTATGCAGTTAATAAATTAATATAACTTCTTAACATAATGTGATTTTATCATTTTTGACAGGAGTGTGCAGCTAATGAAGAAAAGCAACTTATAGAAAAGGTGGCAGAGATGCTTGCAATTTCCAATGCAAGAAAGAAGAAGCTGGTAAGTGTTGTCCATATCTTCTGTAATTCAGATTTTAGCCTGTGACTATCTGAGTGCTAGTAATCTAGTATATGATGTGATACCAAAAAAAGAAGGTATGTGTTGTCTATGATTGATTAAGGAGTTGAACTATTACACAACTGCTACACATTGTTAATCATAAGCACATATTGCAGGTCCAAACAGCTGTAGGTGGCCTTCGAGAGAGCGCTGTAAACAGGACAGGGCAGCTGCAGAAAGAAATTTCAACAGCACAGGACTTCACCTCATCCGTACGGGAAAAGTGGGGCTTTTACATGGAAGAAACGGAGAATAATTACATTGAAGATACCACTGCAGTCGACAGTGGACGGTCTTGCTTGGCAGAAGTTCTTGTGGAATGGTCAGTATGGCTACTTGATGTGATGCTTTCTGCTATGAAATATGGAGATTTTGGTGCTTAACGTTTTTTTGAAATCTGCAGCAAAACTAAGACGGGCATGGGTGCACAACAATGGAAGAATGCTGAGGATTCTCTCTTCAGCCTTGGCAAAGGAAATGTTGAATCAGTAGATAGCATAGTCAGGTATTAGCATAGAAACTGATCTGGAATATTTTGGAATTTCTCTTCTATCTTAAGCTAGCAACGATGAATTGCAAGTGATCATGGTATGTGCACTTTACCAGGACGGGGAGAGAGGCCAACCAATTGCTGCGTTCCAAATTGTCTGCCGCAGTATCGACTACTCTCGAAGATATAGATGTAGCAAACAAGGCCCTTCTTTCTTCCATTGACAGTAAGTTCTTAACGCTTCAGAGTTACTAAAACACAGGGCATAGCATAATTTTTCCTCATTTTGATGACAACTTAATGTTATTTCAGGCTCGCTGAAAGTTGACCATGAGGCGTGTGCAAACATCGTCTCCGTTCTCACCCTGTGCCACGGGGAAATGACGGAGTTGAAGGGTGCGCATTACCACAAGGTCGTGGAGATAACCGGAAATGCGGGGAAATGCCTAGAGGAAGAATACCTGGTGAGCAGTCATGAAAAGTGATTGGTGGGGAAATCTGTTCTTTATCATCCTTGACAGTGACTGAGCAAACCTGCATTGCATCTTTCTCCTTAAACGTGACAGGTGGATGAACCGTCGTGTTCGACGCCAAGGAGGCGGCAGATCGACCTGCCAAGCGCTGAGTCAATCGAGGAGCTGCGGACCCCGGACTACGACGAGCTCCTCAGGTCGTTTCACGAGTCGAGGGCTGGGTGGAAGCAGGCGAACGGAGACATGAAACACCTCCCGGAGGCACAAGAGTCGGCATCGCCGTCGTCGTCGGTCAGGGAGGCGAGGGTCCCCCTTATAGCCAGAAATTAGATTCATCCAAACCATGTACAAAGGAGCCGTTTGTTTAGTTTTACGTTTTACCCAGTTGATTTGCTGTTGATAGTGCCATCCATTTGATTAATTGCTATTGTCAGTTGAGGGGTTTGCTGTTCTTAGGCTGGTCACCAGTGAAGAGTACGTGTACTTACTGCTGCATCAGTGGATCTAATGTAATATATATGTATTTACATAGGCAACACAGTGAAAGAATAATGTTTTTGAGCACCAATGGAAGACTCATTGAGCTGAGTATTATGCTTAATGTGCTGCAACGTTGTGAAAAGAGCCCGTATGCACTAGTACCTCTGTCCTTGTTTATTAGTCCCTCTCGTATTTACGGTCATATTTTGACCATGATTAATAACCCTCATATTTAGGGTCATATTGACCATGATTAATAAAATATAAGTTATATGTAACAAAAATAATATCACCGGAAACTATGTTCAAATACAAATTCAACAACATAATTTTTCGTGACATGCATTAATATTTTGTTAGTTAAATTCAAAATTTGGCACAAAATACAAAATGGACCAATAAACCAAGAGGGAGATAGCGGATGATTTTCCCTCCATTTAAAATAAGAAACGTCTGATGACAAAAGTGATATTCTGCTCCCAGGTGCAAATGTACCTGGGCGAAGGCAAACATTCTTGAGTGTTCACCCTACGTATAAATTTTCATATAGAGATCACATTCATTCGTGATGCTTTGGTTAAAAAAGCAAATCAGGCACCCAAAAATTCTTAAGAAATGAGCTTCTTCTGAGCAAATGGAATGTTATTTCTGCACGAAATTTTGCACAGGAGTAGAACATTCGGATATGTGTTACAAAAAAAAGTAGTTTTTTTTTTTTTTTTCTGTTCACCCGAGCAAAAAGTCCATGTCTGATGAGGAAATCTCTTTTGTAATAATCTGATGAGTAAATATCTGTTGAAAAAAATATAACAATCAGATGAAGAAATCTCTGTTGAAAATAATAATAACAATAATAACCTGATGACTAAATCTCTGTCGCAAACAAGCCTCAACTGTGGGTAGGTCAAGTGTCACTGGCACTGGAATTTGGTGGCTGGTATCCAAATATGAGTGAAACGTACTGTAGTTACATAAACATATATTGGTGATCTAACAACTTTAGATGAGAACTGCACCACAACTGCACAAAGCCACTAGGAGAAGAAAAAAAACTATGAAAGCCGCTGCTTCTTGACAGAAGAATGTACAAGCACAAGGGCAGAACCAAAAAACTATTTCTGCTACAAAATATTCTGTTGAGGGGAAGGCCTGACTGATAAAAGGCGGCTGCCGCTTCATACCCTGCAAAGCAAAAATAAGAGATCCTCAGTATGGGGATTATGGATGAAGGAACAGGGGAATTGGACTAAAAATTATATTCGAAATGCAGGACATAATTAGGATAATTGTTACAATCAGTCGGTGAACTAAAAATTAACCCAAAAAAAAACATCTGTTAAAATCATTTGGGACTAAAGGCTTTGTTGTTGTTGTTCAAATCACTTCCCACGCTAACAATTACTGTACACAATATCTAGTTTTCACATGCTATTTTATTTTTCTCAACATAATTAGGATAGAAGTAAATGTGCTATGCCTGAGGCATATACAGGCTGCAGGAAAGCTACTAGCTGATGATCATTGTGAGAAGTAAGAAATAGACAAGAAAATTACGACTAAGACACAGAAAGTGAGTCGCAGATATATTTAGGGCTGAAGCAGTATATTACAACTTGCAGTTACACAGTTTTGGTATAAAGGCAATCTCAAACTTATATATAGATCAACAGGTTTCATACAACAAATGACCACCTAGCAGTTTCCAGTTTATATGTTACTATAGGATAAAGAGAAGTATGAAGTAACACTATAACAATGAAAAGAATGCCTGGTAAATTAGAATAAATTCAGAAAACTTCAAGTTTCTGCAGCAATTACCTAATCTGGTGCTCCAATATATGTCCTGCTATGCATTATTCATGACGGGGTTGCATCCATGAATCCTTTTGACCCCTCTCTTTCTGCACCTTTATTAAACTCCCTGCTGGTGAATTGCACAGGGAGTGCCATATTGTGCTTCTTTTCTGGGGCTCTTGATGAATTGCCATCAGCTATCCCCCTTGCTGCTGCTGCATCTACTGAAGGTCTGGAGCTACCAATATCTGGCCTTGCATCAGCTGCCCCCCTTGCTGCTGCATCTACTGAAGGTCTGGAGCTACCAATATCTGGCCTTGCATCAGCTGTCACCCTTGCTGCTGCATCTACTGAAGGTCTGGAGCTACCAATATCTGGCCTTGCATCAGCTGTCACCCTTGCTGCTGCATCTACTGAAGGTCTGGAGCTACCAATATCTGGCCTTGCATCAGCAGAAACAAGCTTGCTGGTTTCTTTGTCATTTGTTGATGATGGAACAACATCAACCTCAAGGTCACCTTCCAGCCCACTGTTAGATGGATCCTGAACACCATCCTTGTCTTCTCCTGACGCTGTAGGGTCTGCATCAGCTTTCTTTTGTTTTTTTGCGTTAGGGGTGCCATCATCCTCAGGATCATCGTTTCCTGCACCAGGGTCTGCGGGATCTGAATCTTTCCTTGGTCTCTTCCACTTTTTCGTAGATGATGTGCCATCATCCTCAAAATCTTCCTCCTCTCTACCCCTGTGCAGATAGGTCCACAATTTTTTGTCATTATCATACAGCACACAAGGATCACGCTCATAATGCAAGCGATCAAGAGCGCCACTGACAACTTGATTAACAGCAGCCTCTTTATTGGATTCTGCATGATTTAGGTACTGTGAATCTTTGAGAAGTGTGCAAACATCAGCTCTTGTTCCAGTTCTTCCAGGCAACCTAGAAGCAGCATCTCTTACAAGACAGAGAATAGTAACATGCGGAGGGCGATCAGGCAAGAGCATGGGATGTCCCCTAGCTTTTGACGTGGGCTTTCCACCTCCCCTTCGCAAAGGAGCAACAATAGATTTCTCCCCATCAGCAGCAGTATAGCAAAATGCTCTATCAGGAATTGAGTATCTCAAAAACTCCTCACGCTGGAAATATGCCCTTGCTTCGTCAGAGCTTGGGCTTATTGTGTTCAGACTTTTCTGGGCCCTAAGGTCCTTAAATCTTTCCTTCAAATCCAAGTTTGCAGGATTTGGTGCTGGAGGTGGTGGAAGGGATCCTATTTGCTTAAGGGTTTCCTGACCACTTTTCAGCCAATTAGCAAATGCATCGACCAACTTCACAAGCATCTTGTGTGGTATACCCCATGCCTCAGCAGAAGTTTCTTCATTAGGATCACTATATGAGGTGGCAGAAGGCAGTGGACCAACCCAAAACCAGCTTTTGTTCGACTTGTCATAGGCAACTAGCGCTCTCCAGCCCTTTGCACCTAGAGGAGCTGTTCTAGATGACAGTACCTTGAGCACTCCTCGAACTAAATCCTGCAGGGGCTCCTGTGTTTCAAGTATGTTGGGATCTCCAGGATTAGTTTTAATCCGATGAACAAGATCTTGAACAGTTAATGCCGGTGAATTGCTCTGCACGGTCTGCTCTGCAGCACTGGTATCTTGTGCTTGCTCTGCTGCACTTGGCTCTTGAGGCGTTTTGCCAGGTTCCTCACTATTGAACCATTTTCTGTTCTCCTCCCCATCAGGCTGCTTCGCTACCACTGGAGTAACCTCGGTAGGAGTGACCGTAGCTGCCACTGGAGTAGCCTCAGTAGGAGTGACCGTGGCTGCCACTGGAGTATCCTCAGCCGGAGCGACCATAGCCTTCTTAACGGCGGTTAGAAGATGTACGATGGAGAAAGAAAAGCCAGTATGGATAGTTGGTGTAATTGGTACATACTTCTTCTTAGGTTTCTCAGGTTCTACTGGCACCACAATAACCTCTGGCACGACAGGAGCTGGTTCTGCTACAGTAATTGCATCTGTAACAGTATCTGGCTTCTTTTTACTTTTCTTCTTCGAGCTGCCACTGATCTCTACCACCTTTGGACCAGATGGTGCATACTCGCCATGCTCGTCCAGGTTTGTAAGTTCAACTCTTCCTTTTTGCCTTTTGGACCCAGAGCTGCAACTTGCCAGCGGCATTTTCGCTCTTTCAGAAACATCAAAGTCGCCATTAGAATCTTGGACTGCATAGCCTGCTCTACTGGCCAGCCTATCACTCTCTGGTGACCTCAGTGATTCACTGGCTTTCTCGTTGCTATCATGCAATTCAGAGTTGTCATAACCATGCATGTCCAGGTTTGCAATTCCCTTGCGCTTTCTTTCACTCCTTGCTGCTGGGGGTCTCATCACTTCACTAATCTGTTCCGCCACCTCCACATGCACATCGCGTAAATAATCAGGCTCTGCAACCTTTCCTCTGTGTGACCGCTTGCTCTGAGTCTGGTAGGGTTCGAAATCTGCAGTAGGGGCAGGATAATTTGTTTTGACTGATTTGCTAAGTTTGTTTGAACTTTTGGCACCATATGCTGGTATATGAAGTTCAGAATATTGAAGGTTTGGCTGTTCTTCAACAAGATTCATATCTGCCCCATCTTCAAACCGTTCTGATGAATCAGATTCTGTCTCCTCACTCTGAACATGGGCAGCTTTGCTCCTGGAGTCCTTCTGGCCAATCCTACCATGCTGACTATTGGATTTAACATTAATCTTAACCTGTGATATCCTGCCTCTAGGATCAGATCCAGAATGTGCACCATTTATCTGCTGCTCAATACTTTTGTAGGACTTAACCTTCACACCATGACCAACTTGAGACTTCCTGCTCCTGTAATCGCCTTCAGGCTGCCCTCTCTGCCAGTCACTTAAGAGATCAGCATGGCTACCAGCTGGCCAATCCCTCTCTTCCACTTTGGGAGCTTTATTCTGGGCAGCTTTTCCACCATATATCCGATCTCTCTCCGAGTATTTTGCACTCCTTGCATTCTCAGAATATGGAGGGTCAAATGATGCTGCTAAGGTAACTCCCTGATTACCAATGGCATTCCTGCCATGGTAGTAAGAAGAACCAGTCTGGCTATCATGGTAGTTGTTTCCATAAGGATTGATATCATAGCCCGTGGCCAATTCCTTCTTCACTGGCTTCATCAGAGGTCTCTGAGACCGGATCCTGGGCAAATTCCTGTCATATCCCAGGTCCTCAGAATGAAGGCCATCTATGCTTCTGTGCAGCTTCCCTCTATGCGCGACTCCGGCATCATACCCATAAGCATTATCTGGACGAGAAAGCTTAGAGAGAGCCCCTGCAGCATCACGGCCAGACCCTCCAATGTACTCCTCACCCACGCCTTTTGACACACCCAACCGCAGAACGCCCTTGGACCTTTCCTTCCCTAACTTCCCAGCCTTGTTGAGACCCATCTTATCTGGCTTCGACCGTGTCAAGAACTGTTCCGCAGACCCCCTGCTCTCTGAGTCAGTCTCTGACCCAGCCCGGGCAACCAAACCCAGTTCCTTCTGCTTCCGCTGTGCCTTCATTGCATCCATGGCTCTCAGCCTCTCACCAAGGCTGTACCCGTTGCAGCTCTTCCAGCAGTCCTTGGTGTCCCACAGCCCCAGCACCATCGTATTGTGGTACCTCTGCAGATGGTAGTAATGCTTGCGCCGTTCCGCAAAGCGGGCACCACGGCGGTACAGGACGATCCTGGGGTCGCAGAGGCCGCCCTTGAGGCGGTCGAACAGGGCGGCCAGGGGGCTCCCGAAGTGGAAGTTGTCCCCCCTGAGGAGCTCGACGAGCGTGCGGGCGAACGTCTCCTGGTCCAGGTCGGGCAGGAAGGCGGCGAGGCGGAGACGGTCGTCCTCGGAGAGCAGGCCGTTCCAGGCGTCCAGCGAGATGACGCCGCCGAGGCCAGGGAGGTCGTAGAGCTCCAGCGGCAGGGCCACGCTCTGGTCCCCGACCTGGCACATCTCCGCCCCCGCCTCCCCGAGCTGCGTGATCTCAAGCTCGTCAGACCCCATCCCGGAGTCGTCCTCCTCCTCCTCCTGGCCGCCGCCGCCATTCTCCTCCTGGGCCGAGAACCCCTCCGCCTCGGACCCCTCCGAGACCGTGGCGGGCGAGCGCTCCTCCTCGTCCTCCGTGGAGCCGTCCTCCCCGCCGGACTCCAGCCGCTGGACCCTGGCGCCGCCGGTCCTTACGATCGCCATCGCGTCGCACCACCTGCGCCAAACCACCGCAAGACCAATCCTCAGCAAAAACACACGCGCCGGCCAAAACCCTAGCCCCCGAATCCAACCCAATCGACCCCACTCCTCCGGGAGCGGAGCCGCGCCCGCCCCGCGAATCGAACGGAAAGGGAACAGGAAATCTCACCGGAGAAAGCAGGGGCGGCGCGGAAGCTGGGGGCGCGGAACCCTAACCCTAGCGCGGCGATGCGGGGTTGTGGGGATGGGGCGGAGGGGAGGGGACGGGAGGCGGATAAATAGTGGGCGGGCGAGGAAGACGACGGAGACGTGGCGGCCGCGGGGGCCGTCGGATGCGCGGGGGGAGGCCGCGGGGCGGGATTACGGAGGAGGCGAGGGGGCCGGGCGCAAAAGTGTCCGGTCCGGGTGGGGTGGGGGGTGGGAGACGGGGGTGGGGTGGAAGGAAGGGGAAGGGGGAGAAGAGACGAGGCGGGCGAGGTGGGAGGAAGGAGGAGGAGAGCGAGGGGAAAGAGAGGGGTGCTGGGGTGGGCCCGGGTTGTTCTGGCCGGTGGGGCCGGCTGGGGACTGGCGAGAGGGGTTCTGGTTTTGCGCGGGAACTAACTGGGATTGGCGAGTGAGTGAGCTTAGCTTCACTCCCCGCAATGCCGCTTCGCTTCATTGATCTCCCATGGATTTTTCTGCATCTAAGCTACTCACTGTTCATAAATATAAATATAAGATGCTTTAACCCTTTTTTTTTCATCTGAATCAGATTTATATAGACATGTTTTAGTGTGTTTGTTCACTCATTTCAGTCCATACTGAAATATCCAAAACGTCTTATATTTGTGAATGGAAGGAATATGTATTTGTGATAACAGGTTGGTACGGATTAATGTTCCGCATGGAAATTACGAGAGACTAGACGATGTTCCACGTGTTGCTACGGGAATTGGTTTTTAATGAGATTTGATTATATTTAATATTTATATTTAGATTAACAATATACTCCTTCGTATTTAAATATAAGTCTTTTTTAGAGATTTCAATAAAAAACTATGTACGAAGCAAACTGAGTGAATCTACATTCTAAAATATGTCCATATACATCCGTATGTAGTCTATAGTGAAATCTTTAAAAAGAGTTATAGGGAGTACAAACTAAAATTGAAAATACATGTTATAAATTGTATTAGATTATTATGCAGCTAAAAATCATGTGTTAAATATAGGGATTTTTCGGAAAGGAGAATTTACCCCGGCCTCTACATCAGCATCAGCATGATGCACACAACCATCTTTATTAATTAGTCACCATAGCATGACAAAATGAATACAAGGATCAACCCGAAGCCACCTTCTAGGCGAACAGAGTCGCTACACTTACAAGTATACAGATGTGCCATGTCCGCATAACGGACACAATCTAATCCAGTGGCCTTAAGACCATCCGGTCTAGGCGTCCCATAACGTGCATCGCATGCGCACGCTCTAGGATCCGCCGCCGCCATCTTCCGCCATTTCGTCTTCAGAAGGAATCACTGCAAAGATCCCACCACAGCAAATAGCGCCACCAACCCATGTGTGTCAATCAAACCACGTCCAACACTGAGACTCCACTGCTCCATGCCGCCGAGACCCACAGTCTTCAGTGTGGTCGATGTAACACTCTCCACCTGTTGGCCTCTCCAGTGAACCGCTGCTCCAAGACCGTGCCCCGGGAGGGAGAGCGGCACCAAAGTCCCGTCATTATCCGATCCGGGAGACCCAGATCTAGGGTTTTCCCCGGAACAACTGCCACCTGGAGGAAGAGGGGCATGCCATCTGCAACTGCCGACGTACCCAAGCGCCCACCGCCACATAGCTCTCATGACGACGCCTTCAAGAAGGGCACGATGCCAAGAGCGGCGTCGCCGCCCTAGGGTTTTCACCCGAGAGATCATGAGGTGGGAAAAGGTGGGGCGGGCCCGAATGACGTCTCCAGGAAGAAAAATGCCACCCTTGAGTGTCCTTGCCGTCGTGGCCGGCAGGATCCGACCTAGCACTAATGCAGGTGCTGCTAACGTGGCACATGAATCAGTGACCCTTCGATCAAACTATATGCAATGCATGCATCGCAAACGGTGTCGTCATAAAACCATCACCAATAAGATGAACTGTGTGCGATGGTGGAGATATCAAGCACGATTCAGATTAGAGTTGTGTGTGTGATACAAGGCATACAATTGATCCGAACTATTTGCTATGAGCCAGAACAACAGAAACAGTCAGTCAGATCAAGGTGTGTGTGACATACGTCATATATTTTTACTTGGATGAACTATTTGCGATTAGGCAACACAACAGAAACGACCAGCCAGATCAAGACGTGTGCGATAGACGAAATAAAATTCACTTGAATGAACTATTTGCGATGAGCGAAAACAACAGAAATAGTTCAACTTAACAAGATGCGTGTGATCCGCGGCAAATAGGTCCGTAATAAAAAATGTGTGCAAAGACCGATAATAACACATATGATTGATGCTAATATGTCATGTATGTTGTGGGCAGACGCTTGTTGGTATACAATTGTCAGCAGTTGATGAAATCATCACCGACGGGTTCCCTAGTTTATTCCATGTGCGATATGATTTGCTCTGTCTACAGAACAACAATATATATACTTATAAGGACATGATTGCATAACCAAATTAAACATTCAATTATATAAGTAACTAGTGACATTGGCACACACCAACGTAAACAATTACATGCATAATTAAGTAGGATAAACGATCATCTAATCATCATCTACTTCTTCTTGTGACGCTTGTCGCCACTGCTCTGCTGGTGGCTCGATCCCTCGTCGATTATAGGAAGGATGCACTCCCTCGTGTCAATGATCTGCTTATGCATCTCGTAGCACATGTACATGTTCTTTGCCGTGAACTTGAGGTGAGATTCATCCAGACTTCGTGCCAGGATGCAGGATTTCTCTTGGCATCCTCCATCATATCTTTGTAGTAGGGGTTGATGATGGCTGAGGCGAGGTCAACAAGGGAGTCCTTCTCCTTCTTGCTGCCCTGGACCCTGTAGTGGCCACGAATTCGACAAGTTTCTGGTAGGCCAAGCCCGAAATCTTGAGCGCTTTTATATTGTTGATGGTGTCCACCATAGTGAACTTGTAGTCGGGGCTATTGACAAACCTGACGAAACGCTCGCAAGGCCTTGTGGCACTACAAGGCAAAACCTTATACTAAGAAGCTTATCAGTAGCATGGGTCAATAAACAAGCGCTACTTCTATTCACCCGTAGCGCTTGGTAAGAAAACATGCTACAACTATGGTGGTAGCAGTAGTGCCTCTGCAAGAAAAGGCTCTACAACTAAAATTTCCACACTGTTCTCGACAGGCTAGGAATAGTAGTAGCAATCTTAGGAAAAAACACGTTGCCGCTAAGTTAGTTGTAGCAGCGCGTTTTCTGTGAAAAGCGCTACTGCTAATGAAAATAAAATAAAATAAAAAACAAATAGAAAAGTAAAAGAAAATGAAAGAAATAGAAAAAGGAGAAAGGAAAAAAGAAAATTTAAAGGAAAATAAAAGAAAAATAAAAATAAAGGAGAAAGGCATAGCAGTAGCGTGCGTTCAGAACAAGCGCTATAGCTAATATAGCAGTAGCGTGTTCTGTATAAGGAGAAAGGAAAAAATAAAAGTAAATAAGAAAATGAAAAGGAAAAAAAGAAAAGAAAAAGGAAAATAAATAGCTACTGCCTATAGCAGTAGCGCATTTTGATAGCCAACGCTATAGCTATTTAGCTATAGTGCTTTTCCGACTGGCGCTACCGCTATGTTTGATTTAACCCATGTGTGGTTTTTCTTCCCCCGGGGCACTTCCCCCAAATCCCCACTCGCACCTCTGCTGTCGCTGCCGCCGTCGGCCTCCGCGCGCCCTCCCGTCGCCCTCTGCACGCCTTTTGTTGTCCTTGGTGGTCGTCTGGTGCCCGCCCTCGTTGCGCGTCCGAGCCCCAACCCCGACCTCGACGCCACGCGCCCCCTCCCTTGGCCGCTTTGCCTCCTCCTGCTCCCTAACTCCGCCGGCACCCGAGGTGAGCACGCCTATGAAGAAAATATGCCCTAGAGGCAATAATAAAATTATTATTTATTTCCTTAATTCATGATAATTGTTTATTATTCATGCTAGAATTGTATTAACCGGAAACTTAGTACATGTGTGAACACATAGACAAAACATATAGTCCCTAGTATGCCTCAACTTGACTAGCTCGTTAATCAAAGATGGTTAAGTTTCCTAACCATAGACATGTGTTGTCATTTGATAAACGGGATCACATCATTAGGAGAATGATGTGATGAACATGACCCATCCGTTAGCTTAGCATTATGATCGTGTTAGTTTCAGTGCTACTGCTTTCTTCATGACTTATACAAGTTCCTCAGACTATGAGATTATGCAACTCCCGAATACCGGAGGAACACTTTGTGTGCTACCAAACGTCACAATGTAAAAGGGTGATTATAAAGGTGCTCTACAGGTGTCTCCGAAGGTGTTTGTTGGGTTGGCATAGATCGAGATTAGAATTTGTCACTCCGTGTTTCAGAGAGGTATCTCTAGGCCCTCTCGGTAATACTCATCACTATAAGCCTTGCAAGCATTGTGACTAATAAGTTAGTTGCGGGATGAAGTATTACAGGACGAGTAAAGAGACTTGCCGATAACGAGATTGAACTAGGTATTGAGATACCAACAATCGAATCTCAGGCAAGTAACATACCAATGACAAAGGGAACAACGTATGTTGTTATGCGGTTTGACCGATAAAGATCTTCGTAGAATATGTAGGAACCAATATGAGCATCCAGGTTACGCTATTGGTTATTGATCGGAGACGTGTCTCGATCATGTCTACATAGTTCTCGAACCCATAGGGTCCGCACGCTTAAAGTTCGATGACGATTGGTATTATGAGTTTATGTGTTTTGATATACCGAAGGTAGTTCGGAGTCCCGGATGTGATCACAGACATGATGAGGAGTCTCGAAATGGTCGAGACATAAAGATTGATATATTGGATGGCTATATTCGGACAACAGGAGTGTTCTGGGTGATTTCGGAGAAAACTGGAGTGCCGGAGGGGTTACCGGAACCCCCCGGGGAAGTATTGGGCCTTAGTGGGCCTTACACTACTGGAATCAGCTACTTTGCCATCTGCTAGATCTTTGCCGCCCGCTAGCGGACGGCAAAGAAGCTCTTTGCCATTAGCTACCGAAAAGCAGACGACAACGAAACGGCAGACGGCAAAAGAGTCCTTTGCCATCGACCATTTCTTTGTCGTGTGCTGGCTGACGGCAAAGAATCTTTGCCGTCCGCTGGCTGACGGCAAAGAGGGAGGTGGCACCCACTAACGGAAACACTTAACGTCCTCCCTCTTTGCCGTCCGCAGCGGACAGCAAAGATACAAAAAAGCGGACGGCAAAAACTGGACCTAACTAACCTAACTAGCCGAGCCCCCCCCCCCCGCCCGTTACTCTCTCCGGTCTGTTCTCCCTCTCTCCTCCCCGACGCCCACATCCACCCACCACGCCGCCCCCGTCCCCGCCCCGCCGCCCTGCGCCGCCACCGCCCCCGCCCCCGCCGCCCGGCGCCGCCCCCGCCACCGCCCCTCCCCCACCCGCCAACGCCCCACCATCCCGCTGCCCCGGCGCCTCGCCGCTCGGCGCCGCCCCCGCCATCGCCCCTGCCACCGCCACCTGACGCCACCCCTGCCACCGCCCCTGCCGCCCGACGCCGCCCCGCCACCGCCCCCTCCCCCACACACCGACGCCCCACCATCCCGCCGCCCGGCGCCGCCCCCGCTCCAGCCACCCAGCGCCGTGTTGGGGAACGTTGCAGAAAATTAAAATTTTTCCTACGGTTTCACCAAGATCCATCTATGAGTTCATCTAAGCAACGAGTCATGAGAGAGAGATTGCATCTACATACCACTTGTAGATCGCGTACGGAAGCGTTCGAGGCAACGGTGATGATGGAGTCATACTCGCCGTGATTCAGATCACCGATGACCAAGTGCCGAACGGACAGCACCTCCGCGTTCAACACACGTACGGAACGGACGACGTCTCCTCCGTCTTGATCCAGCAAGGAGGAAGGAGAGTTTGAGGAAGACAGCTCCAACGGCAACACGATGGCGTGGTGTTGGTGGAGAAGCAGCACTCCGGCAGGGCTTCGCCAAGCTTGTGACGGAGGAGGAGAGGTGTTGGGGAGGGGAGGGGCCGTGCCTTGGGTTGTGTATTGCAGCCCTCCCCTCACCCCTCTATTTATAGGGGAAGGGGCAAGGGGGGCCGGCCCCTCTAGATGGGATCTAGAGGGGGGGCGGCGGCCAGGGAGGGGGGACTTGCCCCCCAAGCAAAGGGGGCGCCCCCTCTAGGGTTCCCCCCTCAACCGTAGGCGCATGGGCCCAAGGGGGGGGCCCAGCCCTCCAGGGGCTGGTGCCCTACCCCATGCGGCCCATGTGGCCCACCAAGAGGGGTGGCCCCTCCCGGTGGACCCCCGGAACCCTTCCGGTGGCCCCGGTACAATACCGATATGTCACCGAAACTTTCCGGTGTCCGCATGACAACTTCCCATATATAAATCTTTACCTCCGGACCCTTCCGGAACTCCTCATGACGTCCGGGATCTCATCCGGGACTCTGAACAACATTCGGTAATCACATACAAGTCTTCCTAATAACCCTAGCGTCACCAAACCTTAAGTATGTAGACCCTACGGGTTCGGGAGACACGCAGACATGACCGAGACGGCTCTCCGGTCAATAACCAACAACGGGATCTGGATACCCATGTTGGCTCCCACATGCTCCTCGATGATGTCATCGGATGAACCACGATGTCGAGGATTCAAGCAACCCCGTATACTATTCTCTTTGTCAATCGGTACGTTACAAGCCCGAGACTCGATCATCGGTATCCCAATACCTCGTTCAGTCTCGTTACCGGCAAGTCACTTTACTCGTACCATAATGCATGATCCCGTGACCAAACACTTGGTCACTTTGAGCTCATTATGATGATGCATTACCGAGTGGGCCCAGAGATACCTCTCCGTCATACGGAGTGACAAATCCCAGTCTCGGTCCGTGTCAACCCAATAGACACTTTCAGAGATACCTGTAGTGCACCTTTATAGTCACCCAGTTACGTTGTGACGTTTGGTACACCCAAAGCACTCCTACGGTATCCGGGAGTTACACGATCTCATGGTCTAGGGAAGAGATACTTGACATTGGAAAAGCTCTAGCAAAACGAACTACACGATCTTGTGCTATGCTTAGGATTGGGTCTTGTCCATCACATCATTCTCCTAATGATGTGATCCCGTTGTCAACGACATCTAATGTCCATAGTCAGGAAACCATGACTATCTGTTGACCAACGAGCTAGTCAACTAGAGGCTTACTAGGGACGTATTGTGGTCTATGTATTCACACGTGTATTACGATTTCCGGATAATACAATTATAGCATGAATAAAAGACAATTATCATGAACAAGGAAATATAATAATAATGCTTTTATTATTGCCTCTAGGGCATATTTCCAACAGTCTCCCACTTGCACTAGAGTCAATAATCTAGTTACATTGTGATGAATCGAACACCCATAGAGTTCTGGTGTTGATCATGTTTTGCTCGCAGAGAGGTTTAGTCAATGGATCTGCGACATTCAGATCCGTATGTACTTTGCAAATATCTATGTCTCCATCTTGAACATTTTCACGGATGGAGTTGAAACGACGCTTGATGTGCCTGGTCTTCTTATGAAACCTGGGCTCCTTGGCAAGGGCAATAGCTCCAGTGTTGTCACAGAAGAGTTTGATTGGCCCCGACGCATTGGGTATGACTCCTAGGTCGGTGATGAACTCCTTCACCCAAATAGCTTCATGCGCTGCCTCCGAGGCTGCCATGTACTCCGCTTCACATGTAGATCCCGCCACGACGCTCTGCTTGCAGCTGCACCAGCTTACTGCTCCACCATTCAACATATACACGTATCCAGTTTGTGACTTAGAGTCATCCAGATCTGTGTCGAAGCTAGCGTCGACGTAACCCTTTACGGCAAGCTCTTCATCACCTCCATAAACGAGAAACATGTCCTTTGTCCTTTTCAGGTACTTCAGGATATTCTTGACCGCTGTCCAGTGTTCCTTGCCGGGATTACTTTGGTACCTTCCTACCAAACTTAGGGCAAGGTTTACATCAGGTCTGGTACACAGCATGGCATACATAATAGATCCTATGGCTGAAGCATAGGGGATGACACTCATCTCTTCTTTATCTTTTGCCGTGGTCGGGCATTGAGCCGAGCTCAATCTCACACCTTGCAATACAGGCAAGAACCCCTTCTTGGACTAATCCATTTTCTTCAAAATCTTATCAAGGTATGTGCTTTGTGAAAGACCTATGAGGCGTCTCGATCTATCTCTATAGATCTTGATGCCTAATATATAAGCAGCTTCTCCAAGGTCCTTCATTGAAAAACACTTATTCAAGTAGGCCTTAATGCTGTCCAAAAGTTCTATATCATTTCCCATCAAAAGTATGTCATCTACATATAATATGAGAAATGCTACAGAGCTCCCACTCACTTTCTGTAAACGCAGGCTTCTCCATAAGTCTGCATAAATCCAAACGCTTTGATCATCTCATCAAAGCGAATGTTCCAACTCCGAGATGCTTGCACCAGCCCATAAATGGATCGCTGGAGCTTGCATACTTTGTTAGCATTCTTAGGATCGACAAAACCCTCCGGCTGCATCATATACAGTTCTTCCTTAAGATGTCCGTTAAGGAATGCCGTTTTGACGTCCATCTGCAGTATCTCATAATCATAGTATGCGGCAATTGCTAACATGATTCGGACGGACTTAAGTTTCGCTACGGGAGAGAAAGTCTCATCGTAGTCAATCCCTTGAACTTGCCGATAACCCTTAGCGACAAGTCGAGCTTTATAGATGGTGACATTTCCATCCGCGTCCGTCTTCTTCTTAAAGATCCATTTGTTTTCTATCGCTCGCCGATCATGGGGCAAGTCAGTCAAAGTCCATACTTTGTTTTCATACATGGATTCTATCTCAGATTTCATGGCTTCTAGCCATTTGTTGGAATCTGGGCCCGCCATTGCTTCTTCATAGTTCGAAGGTTCACCGTTGTCCAACAACATGATTTCTAGGACAGGGTTGCCGTACCACTCTGGTGCGGAACGTGTCCTTCTGGACCTACGAAGTTCAGTAGCAACTTGACCCGAAGTACCTTGATCATCATCATTATTTTCCTCTTTAGTTGGTGTAGGCATCACAGGAACATTTTCCTGAGCTGCACTACTATCCCGTTCAAGAGGTAGTACTTCATCGAGTTCTACTTTCCTCCCACTTACTTCTTTTGAGAGAAACTCTTTTTCCAGAAAGGATCCGTTCTTGGCAACAAAGATCTTGCCCTCGGATCTTAAGTAGAAGGTATACCCAATGGTTTCTTTAGGGTATCCTATGAAGACGCATTTTTCCGACTTGGGTTCGAGCTTTTCAGGTTGAAGTTTCTTGACATAAGCATCGCATCCCCAAACTTTTAGAAACGACAGCTTAGGTTTCTTCCCAAACCATAATTCATACGGTGTCATCTCAATGGATTTAGACGGTGCCCTATTTAAAGTGAATGTAGCTGTCTCTAGAGCGTATCCCCAAAATGATAGCGGTAAATCGGTAAGAGACATCATAGATCGCACCATATCCAATAGAGTGCGATTACGACGTTCGGACACACCGTTACGCTGAGGTGTTCCAGGCGGCGTGAGTTGTGAAACAATTCCACATTTTCTTAAGTGTGTACCAAATTCGTGACTTAAATATTCTCCTCCACGATCCGATCGTAAGAACTTTCTCTTTCGATCACGTTGATTCTCTACTTCATTCTGAAATTCCTTGAACTTTTCAAAGGTCTCAGACTTGTGTTTCATCAAGTAGACATACCCATATCTACTCAAGTCATCAGTGAGAGTGAGAACATAACAATATCCTCCGCGAGCCTCAACGCTCATTGGACCGCACACATCGGTATGTATGATTTCCAACAAGTTGGTTGCTCGCTCCATTGTTTCGGAGAACGGGGTCTTGGTCATTTTGCCCATGAGGCATGGTTCGCATGTGTCAAATGATTCATAATCGAGAGACTCTAAAAGTCCATCAGCATGGAGCTTCTTCATGCGCTTGACACTAATGTGACCAAGGCGGCAATGCCACAAGTATGTGGGACTATCGTTATCAACTTTACATCTTTTGGTATTCACGTTATTAATATGTGTAACATTACGTTTGAGATTCATTAAGAATAAACCATTGACCATCGGGGCATGACCATAAAACATATCTCTCATATAAATAGAACAACCATTATTCTCGGATTTAAATGAGTAGCCATCTCGTATTAAACGAGATCCAGATACAATGTTCATGCTCAAACTTGGTACTAAATAACAATTATTGAGGTTTAAAACTAATCCCGTAGGTAAATGTAGAGGTAGCGTGCCGACGGCGATCACATCGACCTTGGAACCATTCCCGACGCGCATCGTCACCTCGTCCTTCGCCAGTCTCCGCTTATTCCGCAGCTCCTGCTATGAGTTACAAATGTGAGCAACGACACCGGTATCAAATACCCAGGAGTTACTACGAGTACTGGTAAGGTACACATCAATTACATGTATATCAAATATACCTTTAGTGTTGCCGGCCTTCTTGTCTGCTAAGTATTTGGGACAGTTCCGCTTCCAGTGACCCTTCCCCTTGCAATAAAAGCACTCAGTTTCAGGCTTGGGTCCATTCTTTGACTTCTTCCCGGCAACTGGCTTACCGGGCGTGGCAACATCTTTGCCGTCCTTCTTGAAGTTCTTCTTACCCTTGCCCTTCTTGAACTTAGTGGTCTTATTGACCATCAACACTTGATGTTCTTTCTTGATTTCAACCTCTGCTGACTTCAGCATTGAAAATACTTCAGGAATGGTCTTCACCATCCCCTGCATATTGTAGTTCATCACAAAGCTCTTGTAGCTTGGTGGGAGCGACTGAAGGATTCTGTCAATGACCGCCTCATCCGGGAGGTTAATGTCCAGCTGGGACAGGCGGTTGTGCAACCCAGACATTTTGAGTATATGCTCACTGACAGAACTATTTTCCTCCATCTTACAACTATAGAACTTGTCGGAGACTTCATATCTCTCGACCCGGGCATGAGCTCGGAAAACTAGTTTTAGCTCCTCGAACATCTCATATGCTCCGTGTTGCTCAAAACGCTTTTGGAGCCCCGGTTCTAAGCTGTAAAGCATGCCGCACTGAACGAGGGAGTAATCATCAGCACGAGACTGCCAAGCATTCATAATGTCTTGGTTCTCTGGGACGGGAGCGTCACCTAGCGGTCCTTCTAGGACATATTGTTTCCTGGCAGCTATGAGAATGATCCTCAGGTTCCGGACCTAGTCCGTATAGTTTCTGCCATCATCTTTCAGCTTGGTTTTCTCTAGGAACGCGTTGAAGTTCATGTTGACATGAGCGGCGGCCATTTGATTTACAAGACATATTTGCAAAGGTTTTAGACTAAGTTCATGATAATTAAGTTCATCTTATCAAATTATTATAATGAACTCCCACTCAGATTAGACATCCCTCTAGTCATCTAAGTGTTACACGATCCGAGTCGACTAGGCCGTGTCCGAACATCACGTGAGACGGACTAGTCATCATCGGTGAACATCTCCACGTTGATAGTATCTTCCATACGACTCGTGTTCGACCTTTCGGTCTCTGTGTTCCGAGGCCATGTCTGTACATGCTAGGCTCGTCAAGTTAACCCTAAGTGTTCTGCATGTGTAAATCTGTCTTACACCCGTTGTATGTGAACGTAAGGATCTATCACACCCGATCATCACGTGGTGCTTCGAAACGACGAACTTTAGCAACGGTGCACAGTTAGGGGGAACACTTTCTTGAAATTATTATAAGGGATCATCTTATTTACTACCGTCGTTCTAAGTAAACAAGATGCATAAAACATAATAAACATCACACGCAATTATATTGTAGTGACATGATATGGCCAATATCATATAGCTCCTTCGATCTCCATCTTCAGGGCTCCATGATCATCTTTGTCACCGGCATGACACCATGATCTCCATCATCATGATCTCCATCATTGTGTCTTCATGAAGTTGTCACGCCAACGGCTACTTCTACTTCTATGGCTAACACGTTTAGCAATAAAGTAAAGTAATTTACATGGCGTTCTTCAATGACACGCAGGTCATACAAAAAATAACGACAACTCCTATGGCTCCTGCCGGTTGTCATACTCATCGACATGCAAGTCGTGATTCCTATTACAAGAACATGATCTCATACATCACAATATATCATTCATCATTCATCACAACTTTTGGCCATATCACATCACATGACAATTGCTGCAAAAACAAGTTAGACGTCCTCTAATTGTTGTTGCATCTTTTACGTGGCTGCAATTGGGTTCTAGCAAGAACGTTTTCTTACCTACGAATAACCACAACGTGATTTTGTCAACTTCTATTTACCCTTTGTAAGGACCCTTTTCATCGAATCCGCTCCAACTAAAGTGGGAGAGACAGACACCCGCCAGCCACCTTATGCAACTAGTGCATGTCAGTCGGTGGAACCGGTCTCACGTAAGCGTACGTGTAAGGTTGGTCCGGGCCGCTTCATCCCACAATACCGCTGAAGCAAGATAAGACTAGTAGCGGCAAGCAAGTTGACAAGATCTATGCCCACAACAAAATTGTGTTCTACTCATGCAATAGAGAACTACGCATAGACCTAGCTCATGATGCCACTGTTGGGGAACGTTGCAGAAAATTAAAAATTTTCCTACGGTTTCACCAAGATCCATCTATGAGTTCATCTAAGCAACGAGTCACGAGAGAGAGAGATTGCATCTACATACCACTTGTAGATCATGTATGGAAGCGTTCGAGGGAACGGTGATGATGGAGTCGTACTCGCCGTGATTCAGATCACCGATGACCAAGTGCCGAACGGACAGCACCTCCGCGTTCAACACACGTACGGAACGGACGACGTCTCCTCCGTCTTGATCCAGCAAGGAGGAAGGAGAGGTTGAGGAAGACAGCTCCAACGGCAGCACGACGGCGTGGTGTTGGTGGAGAAGCAGCACTCCGGCAGGGCTTCGCCAAGCTCGTGACGGAGGAGGAGAGGTGTTGGGGAGGGGAGGGGCTGCGCCTTGGGTTGTGTATTGCAGCCCTCCCCTCACCCCTCTATTTATAGGGGAAGGGGCAAGGGGGGCCGGCCCCTCTAGATGGGATCTAGAGGGGGGGCGGCGGCCAGGGAGGGGGGACTTGCCCCCCAAGCCAAGGGGGCGCCCCCTCTAGGGTTCCCCCCAACCCTAGGCGCATGAGCCCAAGGGGGGGGGGGCGCCCAGCCCTCCAGGGGCTGGTGCCCTACCCCACGCGGCCCATGTGGCCCACCAAGAGGGGTGGCCCCTCCCGGTGGACCCCCGGAACCCTTCCGGTGGCCCCATGTTGGCTCCCACATGCTCCTCGATGATGTCATCGGATGAACCACGATGTCGAGGATTCAAGCAACCCCGTATACTATTCTCTTTTTCAATCGGTACGTTACAAGCCCGAGACTCGATCGTGGGTATCCCAATACCTCGTTCAGTCTCGTTACCGGCAAGTCACTTTACTCGTACCGTAATGCATGATCCTGTGACCAAACACTTGGTCACTTTGAGCTCATTATGATGATGCATTACCGAGTGGGCCCAGAGATACCTCTCCGTCATACGGAGTGACAAATCCCAGTCTCGATCCATGTCAACCCAACAGACACTTTCGGAGATACCTGTAGTGCACCTTTATAGTCACCCAGTTACGTTGTGACGTTTGGTACACCCAAAGCACTCCTATGGTATCCGGGAGTTACACGATCTCATGGTCTAAGGAAGAGATACTTGACATTGGAAAAGCTCTAGCAAAACGAACTACACGATCTTGTGCTATGCTTAGGATTGGGTCTTGTCCATCACATCATTCTCCTAATGATGTGATCCCCTTGTCAACGACATCTAATGTCCATAGTCAGGAAACCATGACTATCTGTTGACCAACGAGCTAGTCAACTAGAGGCTTACTAGGGACGTATTGTGGTCTATGTATTCACACGTGTATTACGATTTCCGGATAATACAATTATAGCATGAATAAAAGACAATTATCATGAACAAGGAAATATAATAATAATGCTTTTATTATAGCCTCTAGGGCATATTTCCAACACGCCGCCCCTGCCACCGCCCCCGCCCCCGCCGCCCGGCCGTCCCACTGCCCCGGAGCCCCGCCGCCCCCCACCCGCCCACCACCCCGGCGCCAGCGTCGCCCCGGCTCCGGTGATTATATTTTTTCTGTTTTTTTGCTGTTTAATTGTTAGTGTTAGTGTTTGTGTTAGATTTAGTGTTAGAAAAGAAGAAGATTTAGTTAGTGTTAGAAAAAAGAATATGTAGAAGAAAAGAAGAAGAAGAAGAAGAAGAAGAAGAAGAAAAGAAGTAGAAGTAGAAGAAGAAGAAAAGAAGAAAAGAAAAGAAGTAAAAGAAGTAGAAACAAGATGAAAAAGAAGAAGAAGAAAATAAGTAGAAGAAGTAGAAGAAGCAGAAAAGAAGAAAAGAAAAGAAGTGATATACATATTTTTCTTTTTTTGCTGTTTAATTGCTGTTTAATTGTTAGTGTTAGTGTTAGTGTTAGATTTATTGTTAGAAAAGAAGTAGAAGTAGTAGAAGAAGAAAAGAAGAAAAGAAAAGAAGTGATATACATATTTTTTCTTTTTCTTTTTGCTGTTTAATTGTTAGTGTTAGATTTAGTGTTAGAAAAGAAGAAGATTTAGTGTTAGTGTTAGAAAAAAGAATATATATGTAGAAGAAAAGAAGAAGAAGAAGAAAGAAGTAGAAGAAGAAGAAGAAGAAAAGAAGAAAAGAAAAGAAGTAGAAAAAAGATGAAAAAGAAGAATAAGAAGAAGAAAAGAAGAAAATAAAAGAAGTGATATACATATTATTATTCATGTCGGTATTTTTTTTATGTTGTACTAATTTCGTTTACTCTTTGTCATGGCATGTGTTGAAAGATGGTGGGCGCTGGTCGGGAGCGCTCTGAGGACCCTTCTTCGTCGGCGCGTGGTACGAGGTCTTCCATTCCACACGCACCTCTCCGCCGAGCGTTACTGGACAGTATGGCGACACTACCGGGCCCTTCTTCATCGACCGCGGTGCCGAGCAGGGGACGAGGTAAGAAGAAGAGAGGAGCTGGAGCACGTGGTCGCGGGAGAGGAGGTAGGGTGACTGCGAGGGCGCCTTCCTCGCCGCCACCCCCAGCTGTTTCACCCGAGCACGTGACTGCTAGGGTGGACTCGTCTGAGGAGGAGGCTACACGGACTCCGGTCCATGAGCCTCCGGTCCACGGGCCTTCGGCCCACGAGCCTCAGGTTGACGGGCGTTCGGGCCACGAGAGTTCGGCCCACGAGACCCCAGAGGAACACACGTCTGGATGGGGTACCTGGCCGGATCAGCCTGAGGGGCCGAGTGGCCATGCTGATGATGGCGGGTAGCCGACTGATATTGAGGAGGAGGGGGGCACCGTCTACCAGCATGGTTTTACACGGCTCCCAGACGTGCCGGTGACCCGCGAGCAGAGGTGGTTGATTTTCCCTGATGGGGAGAGGTAAGTGCATTTAATCTTTTTGTACCCTTCTGCATTCACGTTTCTTCAAATATCTAATGCGTTGGCCTTGTCATGCTACAGGGGTTGGGACCACCATCATAGTGTCCGCCGGCCCAACTCCGTCCTTGGAGTTCTTTGTCGGCAAAACTTCCCGGGGTTTGTCATGTTGCCTGGTGAGGGTCGGCTTCCAGAGCTTGTATTGAGTTGGGAGCACTACTTGGCTGCCTCGGCCCCGCCGGGTGAGATTATCAACGATGTCTTGTGCAAGACGAGGGCAAACATGGTGATTAGAAAGTTCTGGGTAATTACTCCTTTACACAATTAAAAATCTTTAACTAGCTAGTTATTAATTGTACTAATCAATATTGTCTCATTTGATTGCAGACATTCTATAGGTGTGAGGAGGGATACGAGGAGGAGGCGGCAAATGTTATCGATAACATCTGCAAGCGCCTACTACAGAACTTATGGCACGAGGCTCGGGTGCAGGCTGTTCGAGACTACTATGCCGCGCGTGGTGTCAAGAAGACCAAACCGGCGTGCCGCGAGAAGTTCTTGAGTAAGGAGGAGTACATGAAGGTAATTCTTAAGGCCTTGTACTTTACTTCCTTCATTTAGTAATTCATAGCCGTAGCGCTCAAGTTTCTATTTCCTAACTTAGGCCCCTCCGAGATGGTGTGCGGATCGGATGGATTGTTGGGAGGTGTTGGTCAATGAGTGGTGCTCAAAAGAATGGCGAGCCCTCCACAACGAGGCCAAGGACAAACTTGCCCAAATGGAAGGTGTGCCACACCATCAAGGCAGCTCCAACTTATATCAGTACGGGCGGAACTGGGTATGTGGTTTGCTTCATGATTCATGCAATTCGTTCGATCATGCTAGCTTTCAGCCCTTTAATTACTAATTTACTTTGTTTCTCTCTTTCAGACACGCTACAATAAGGCGGATAAGGTGCCAGAGGTGTACGACCTGTATGCCATGGCCCACACTGGCTCTTACAAGAAATTCAAGGCATTCTCTGCGTCTGACCTCGATGATCCAAAAAACTTCACCAACAACTCCTCCCACGACAAGCTCATGAAATATAGAGATGAGGGGAAGGCGAGGAAAGGGGAGGACTTTAACCCGAGCCAGGGTCCCATTGATACCGAGCTGCTGATGATATCTGGTGGCGGGAGGTCCCATGGCTCCATAGCCATGGGAGATGGACTTATCCGTTGTCCTAGCACTCTCCCGGAGATCAAGGCGCACCAGTCGAGCTCCGCTCCTGAGATAAGGCCTCGTGAACGGCCAGTCCAACTCGCCTTCAAGGTTAGTTATACGTACTCATCTATCTTTCTCCATTACATTGTGTGCGCTTCCATCAATGATTACAAATGGTAACGAGGAGTGGTGTTGCAGGCTGCTATACAAAGTGAGAGAGATAGAACGGAGAAACTTCTGGCGGAGGCGGCGGAGAGGCAGCGGGAGTTGGAGGAGAGGACGACAAAGATGTTGGAGGAGGAGAGGGCATGGAATGACATGCAGGCAAGGGCCATGTACGAGCTCCTTGTGGTAAGTTTTTTCTACACATTAGCCAAAACATTCATGTAGTGTTTGTCTCATTACTAACTAGTATGACCGAGTCGTCAAAACCAAATGTGCAGTCTGTGTGCGAGAAGTCCGGTCAGACCGCTCCGCCGATGCCAGTGATTGCTCCTGGGACCACAGTGAGTTTAATTTGAATGGACATTACTTGCTAGTCTTAACATTTGAGTGTCATCATGCTAACGAGACATTGGAAATGATCTTTGGTGCAGTGTAACTCCAGACAAGCATCCCACGATCCTTCTCCAGCTACCGGCACGAGCCACCCCGCTACAACACCTCCATGATCACGGTAAGTGTCTCTAGTGTTTTGCTTAACAAATGCATACAGACCTAGACTTAGCTTTATTTGCTCCAATATGCTTACCATAATGACTTAGAGTTAGCTTCTTTTCCTCCAAAATGACTTAATAAGCTTACTAACCTCCAAAACCATCCATTTTACCTATGTTAGCTCTAAAACAATATGTACTTAGCTTACTTATGTAAAAAATGGCATAATTAGCTTAGTTAGCTCATAAACGATCCCGTTTTACCTAAGTTAGCTCTAAAATGACCCATTTTACCTTACTTCGCTGATAAATGTTCCATTTTACCCAAGTTAGCTCTAAAATGACCTATTTTAACTAGATTAGCTCCTAAATGATCCATTTTACCTACGTTAGCTCTAAAATGACTATTTTACCTAGGTTAGCTCCAAAATGACCCATCTTACCTAGGTTAGCTCTAAAATGATGCATTTTACCCAAGTTGGCTCTAAAATGACCCATTTTACCTAGATTAGCTCATAAACGATCCATTTCACCTAGGTTAGCTCCAAAATGACCCATCTTACCTAGGTTAGCTCCAAAATGACCCATCTTACCTAGGTTAGCTCCAAAATGACCCATCACACCTAGGTTAGCTCTGAAAATGATGCTTTTTACTAAGTTAGCTCATAAACGATCCATTTCAACTAAGTTAGCTCATAAACGATCCATTTCACCGAAGTTAGCTCAAAAACGATCCATTTCACCGAAGTTAGCTCAAAAACGATCCATTTCACCTAAATTAGCTCTTAAATGATCCATTTCACCTTAGTTAGCTCAAAAACGATCCATTTCACCTTAGTTAGCTAAAAAACGATCCATTTCACCTTACTTAGCTCATAAACGACCAATTTCAACTAAGTTAGCTCATAAATGATCCATTTCACCTAAGTTAGCTAAAAACGATCCATTTCAACTTAGTTAGCTCAAAAACGATCCATTTCACCTTAGTTAGCTCATAAACGACCCATTTCAACTAAGTTAGCTCATAGATGATCCATTTCACCTTAGTTAGCTCATAAACGACCCATTTCAACTTAGTTAGCTCATATATGATCCATTTCACCTAAGTTAGCTCATAAATGACATATACTTCTTGTTCTAGTCTTCTTCTTCTAGTCACCTATTTCTAACTTTCTTATTTTCCATTTTGCAGATTTCATTCACTTCATGAAAGCTAGCTTCTATGATGGAGTGCTTGTTTTTTCTTTGATGAAACTTTGCATTGTATCTAGCTTGCTATGGTGGAACTTGCTATCTTGATCAAACTTTGCATTGTAATATGTATATGGATGGAACAATGTGTATGGATGGAACTTGCTTATGTATGAATGGATGAAACTTAATTATGTGCTAGATATGTGATATGTTTGCTGTTAAATAACCCTGTGAAATATATCTATATATGTCATATATATTTGCTGTGAAAATTGTTGGATTCAAAAAAAAACAAAAAAAGAGCCAATATACAGGCTCTTTGCCGTCTGCCGCCGACGGCAACGGCCTCTTTGCCATCAACCGCAGACGGCAAAGAAGACACGTGGCAGCCAACTGTGCTTCCTGGGAGCTGACCCATTTGGCCAGTTTGCCTACAATGGCAGACAACAAAGAGTAGTGACGTCTAGCTGACATCATACGGCGGACGGCAAAGGCAGTACAAATTTTGCCGTCAGCGGCGGACGACAAAGGGCTGCCGTTATCCACCTAACGGACTAACAGCGCAATTTTTACCGTTTGCTTTCTTTGCCGTCTGCTGCTGATGGCAAAGGCCCCTTTGCCGTCATCCGCGTAAAGCAGACGGCAAAGTAGCTGTTTGCCGGACCTTACTTTGCCGTCCACTTTTGCCGTCCGCCATTCATGCCTTTACCATCCGCCGTGGCAGACGGCAAAGTAGCTGATTCCTGTAGTGTTAGGGGAGAGAGAGGGCAGCAGCCCAGGATGTGGCGGCCCCCCAAGGGGAGTCTGAATTGGACTAGGGGAGGGGGCGCAACCCCTCTTTCCCTCTCCCTCTCCCTCTCCTTCCTTCCCCCTTTCCCCTCCTAGTTGGACTAGGAAAAGGGGAGTCCTCTCCTACTAGGAGGAGCACTCCTCCCTTCCTTGGCGCGCCCAAGGGCCGGCCGGCCTTCCCCCTTGCTCCTTTATATACGGGGGCCGAGGGGCACCCTAGGACACACAAGTTGACATTGTTTAGCCGTGTGCGGTGCCCCCCTCCACAGTTACACACCTCGGTCATATCATTGTAGTGCTTCGGCGAAGCCCTGCGCCGGTAACTTCATCATCACCATCACCACACCGTCGTGCTGATGAAACTCTCCCTCGGCCTCAACTGGATCAAGAGTATGAGGGATGTCCCCGAGCTGAACGTGTGCTGATCGCGGAGGTGCCATACGTTCGATGCTAAGATCGGTCGGATCATGAAGACGTACGACTACATCAACCGCGTTGTCATAACGCTTCCGCTTTCGGTCTACAAGGGTATGTGAACACACTCTCCCCTCTCGTTGCTATGCATCACCTAGATAGATCTTGCGTGATTGTAGGATTTTTTTTGAAATTACCGAGTTCCCTAACAGTGGCATCCGAGCCAGGTCTATGCGTAGATGTTATATGCATGAGTAGAACACAAAGAGTTGTGGGCAATAAAAGTCGTACTGCTTACCAGCATGTCATACTTTGGTTCGGCGGTATTGTTGGATGAAGCGGCTCAGACCGACATTATGCGTACGCTTACGTGAGACTGGTTCTACCGACGTGCTTTGCACATAGGTGGCTGGTGAGTGTCTGTTTCTCCAACTTTAGTTGAATCGAGTGTGGCTACGCCCGGTCCTTGTTGAAGGTTAAAACAACACACTTGACGAAAAATCGTTGTGGTTTTGATGCGTAGGTAAGAACTGTTCTTACTAGAAGCCCGTAGCAGCCATGTAAAAATTGCAACAACAAAGTAGAGGACGTTTAACTTGTTTTTGCAGATCTTGATGTGATGTGATATGGTCAAGCATGATGTGATATAAATTGTTGTATGAGATGATCATGTTTTGTAACAAAGTTATCGGCAACTGGCAGGAGCCATATGGTTGTCGCTTTATTGTCTGCAATGCAATTGCCATGTAATTGTTTTACTTTATCACTAAGCGGTAGCGATAGTCGTAGTAACAATAGGTGGCGAGATGACAACAATGTTACGATGAAGATCAAGGTGTCATGCCGGTGACGTTGGAGATCATGACGATGCTTCGGTGATGGAGATCATGAGCACAAGATGATGATGGCCATATCATGTCACATATTTTGATTGCATGTGTTGTTTATCCTTTATGCATCTTATTTTGCTTAGAACGTCGGTAGCATTATAAGATGACCCCTTACTAAATTTCAAGGTACAAGTGTTCTCCCTAAGTATGCACCGTTGCTACAGTTCGTCGTCCCGATACACCACGTGATGATTAGGTGTGATAAGCTCTACGTTCACATACAACGGGTGCAAGCCAGTTTTGCACACGCAGAATACTCGGGTTAAACTTGACGAGCCTAGCATATGCAGATATGGCCTCGGAACACTGAGACCGAAAGGTCGAGTGTGAATCATATAGTAGATATGATCAACATAGTGATGTTCACCATTGAAAACTACTCCATCTCACGTGATGATCGGACATGGTTTAGTTGATTTGGATCACGTGATCACTTAGAAGATTAGAGGGATGTCTATCTAAGTAGGAGTTCTTAAGTAATATGATTAATTGAACTTTAATTTATCATGAACTTAGTACCTGATAGTATTTTGCATGTCTATGTTGTTGTAGATCTATGGCCCATGCTACCGTTCCTTTGAATTTTAATGCGTCCCTAGAGAAAGCTAAGTTGAAAGATGATGGCAGCAAATACACGGGCTGGGTCCGTAACTTGAGGATTATCCTCATTGCTGCACAGAAGAATTACGTCCTAGAAGCACCGTTAGGTGCCAGGCCTATTGCAGATGCTACCGATGATGTTAAGATGTCTGGCAGAGCAAAGCTGATGACTACTCGATAGTTCAGTGTGCCATGCTTTACGGCTTAGAATCGGGACTTCAACGATGTTTTGAACGTCATGGAGCATATGAGATGTTCCAAGAGTTGAAGTTAATATTTCAAGCAAATGCTCGAGTTGAGAGATATGAAGTCTCCAACAAGTTCCACAGCTGCAAAATGGAGGAGAATAGTTCTATCAGTGAACACATACTCAAAATGTCTGGGTATCATAATCACTTGACTCAGCTGGGAGTTGATCTTCCAGTTGATTGTGTCATTGGCAGAGTTCTTCAATCACTGCCACCAAGCTATAAAGGCTTCGTGATGAACTATAATATGCAAGGGATGAACAAGACTATTCCCGAGCTCTTCACGATGCTAAAGGCCACGGAGGTAGAAATCAAAAAGGAGCATCAAGTGTTGATGGTCAATAAGACCACTAGTTTCAAGAAAAAGGGCAAAGGTAAGAAAGGGAACTTCAAGAAGAACAACAAAAAGGTTGCTGCTCAAGAGAAGAAACCCAAGTCTGGACCTAAGCCTGAAATTGAGTGCTTCTACTGCAAAGGGACTGGTCACTGGAAGCAAAACTGCCCCAAGTATTTAGCGAATAAGAAGGATGGCAAAGTGAAAGGTATATTTGATGTACATGTTATTGATGTGTACTTAACTAATGCTCGCAGTAGCGCGTGGGTATTTGATACTGGTTCTGTTGCTCATATTTGCAACTCGAAATAGGGGCTACAGATTAAGCGAAGATTGGCTAAGGATGAGGTGACGATGCGCGTAGGAAATGGTACCAAAGTCGATGTGATCGCGGTCGGCACGCTACCTCTACATCTACCATCGGGATTAGTTTTAGAATTGAATAATTGTTATTTGGTGCCAGCGTTGAGCATGAACATTATATATAGATCTTGTTTAATGCGAGACGGTTATTCATTTAAATCAGAGAATAATGGTTGTTCTATTTATATGAGTAATATCTTTTATGGTCATGCACCCCTAATGAGTGGTCTATTTTTGTTGAATCTCGATAGTAGTGATACACATATTCAGAGTGTTGAAGCCAAAAGATTGAAGTTTAATAATGATAGTGCAACTTATTTGTGGCACTGCCGTTTGGGTCATATCGGTGTAGAGCGCATGAAGAAACTCCATACTGATGGACTTTTGGAATCACTTGGTGCTTGCAAACCGTGCCTTATGGGAAAGATGACTAAAACTCTGTTCTCCAGAACAATGGAACGAGCTACTGACTTATTGGAAATAATACATACCGATGTATGCGGTCCAATGAGTATTGATGCTCGTGGTGGGTATCGTTATTTTCATACCTTCACAAATGATTTGAGCAGATATGGTTATATCTACTTGATGAAACATAAGTCTGAAGCATTTGAAAAGTTTAAAGAATTTCAGAGTGAAGTGGAAAATCATCGTAACAAGAAAATAAAGTTTCTACGATCTGATCGTGGAGGAGAATATTTGAGTTACGAGTTTGGTCTTCATTTGAAACAACATGGGATAGTTTCACAACTAACGCCACCTGGAACACCACAGCGAAATGGTGTGCCCGAACGTCATAACCGTATTTTATTGGATATGGTGCGATCTATGATGTCTCTTACTAATTTACTGCTATCGTTTTGGGGTTATGCCTTAGAGACGGTTGCATTCACTTTAAATAGGGCACCATCAAAATCCGTTGAGATGACGCCTTATGAACTATTTGTTTGGCAAGAAACCAAAGTTGTCGTTTCTTAAAGTTTGGTGCTGCGATGCTTATGTCAAAATGCTTCAACCTGATAAGCTTGAACTCAAATCGGAGAAGTGTGTCTTCATAGGATAACCAAAGGAAACTATTGGGTACACCTTCTATCACAGATCTGAAGGCAAAATCTTTGTTGCTAAGAATGGATCCTTTCTAGAGAAGGAGTTTCTCTCGAAAGAAGTGAGTGGGAGGAAAGTAGAACTTGATGAGGTAATTGTACCTTCTCCCTTATTTGAAAGTAGTTCATCACAAAAATTAGTTCCAGTGATTCCTACACCAATTAGTGAGGAAGTTAATGATGATGATCATGAAACTTCAGATCAAGTTACTACTGAACCTCGTAGGTCTTCCAGAGTAAGATCCTCACAAGATGGTATGGTAATCCTGTTCTGGAAGTCATATTACTACAACATGATGAACCTACGAACTATGAGGAAGCGATGATGAGCCCAGATTCCGCGAAATGGCATGAGGCCATGAAATCTAAGATGGGATCCATGTATGAGAATAAAGTGTGGACTTCGGTGGACTTGCCTGATGATCGGCAAGCCATAGAAAATAAATGGATCTTTAGGAAGAAGACCGACGCAGATGGTAATGTTACTGTTTACAAAGCTCGACTTGTTGCGAAAGGTTTTCGACAAGTTCAAGGAGTTGACTACAAATGAGACTTTCTCACCCGTAGCGATGCTTAAGTCCGTCCAAATCATGTTAGCAATTTCTGCATTTTATGATTATGAAATTTGGTAGATGGATGTCAAAACTGCATTCCTAAATGGATTTCTGGAAGAAGAGTTGCATATGATGCAACCAGAAGGTTTTGTCGATCCAAAGGGTGCTAACAAAGTGTGCAAGCTCCAGCGATCCATTTATGGACTGGTGCAAGCCTGTCGGAGTTGGAATAAACACTTTGATAGTGTGATCAAAGCATATGGTTTATACAGACTTTTGGAGAAGCCTGTATTTACAAGAAAGTGAGTGGAAGCTCCGTAGCATTTCTCATATTATATGTGGATGACATATTGTTGATTGGAAATGATATAGGATTTCTGGATAGCATAAAGCACTACAAAAAAATACACTTCCGTCATGATACGTGTTTGTCACAGTAGGTCGCGTTTTCTGTCATGCATGTATATCCATGACGATAGAATCAAGATAGTCATACCTGTGCTGTCATAGAAGTGTTCCATGCCATTACCAAAATTATCATCACGGAAGTGTCCACTTCCATGACGATAAATCGCGCGTCACAGAAGTGCTTTCGTCAAGGGTGACCGACACGTGGCATCCACCGTAACGGAGCATCGTTAAGCTATCGGGTCTAGTTTTGGATCCGGTAACCCGTTAACAGCCCCGACCAATGGGGATTTTTGATGTGTAAAATCATCATTGGACGGAGGAAACACGTGTCGGCTCACGGTTGGGACAGATGTCATCCACTCATTGGACCCAAGGCGCCTATGATACGTCGACGCGTGGCACGTCCCAACAGAGGCCCATTCTTGTGAAAAGGTCGGCCCGTTTGACTTGGTCAAAAGGTGGCGGACCGGCTCACGGAAAGCATGTTAATGACATGTTCACATATAGCCCATTTACAACCCGCTAACTCACGACCCGTTACGGCCTAACGGTATTAGGCCCAGTAGCGTCATTTGGGCCATCCAATATGATTCCAGCCCGTTGTAACTTCCGGCCCATGTATGACCCATGACGTCTTTCGGCCCATATGAGTCCCTTTGTAACTCTTGGCCCATTAACGACCCGTGGAGAAACCGGCCCGTAATGAACAGTGTACTGCTTTATACCCATTAGCGGCCTATTATTCCATTGGGTCGTTTCCAGCCTGTGTTACTTTTCGACCTTCTCAGGGCCCATTTATTCTTGGGCTCATTTCGAGCATTCGGTTACTTACGGCCCGTTACTGGCCTTTTTTGCTTGTGGGTCAAATTCAGCCCGTGGATACAGTCAGCCCGTTTGTGGCCCGTTAATCTGTTGGGCCATTTTCACAGCATCATCAAATACGGCCTATTAACGACCCATTATGGTCAGCCCATAAAATGTATGTTTTGCACTCTAGCCCGTTTACGACACATTATACAGCCCGTACAAGGCCCATAGATGAGACGGCCCGTAGAAGGGCCATGGATCCTACGGGACGTAGAAGGCCCATTGATCCAACGGCCCATTGAAGGCCCATGGATCCAACGGCCCATAGAAAGCCCATGGATCCGACAACCCATAGAAGGCCATGGATCTTCCGTCCCGTAGATGGCCCATGGAACGTATGGCCCGTGGAGGGCCAGGGTCACTACAATGTTTGGGCGAGTTGGCCCCCGTTTGAACGATATAGCATATTCAAAGAATTATCCTACTCTATACTATCACCTCTAAAAACATACACTATACAACAAAGAGACCAAGGCATAGAAACGTAGAATAATCCTACACTATACAATAAAGAAATTACAGCCGATTATACCCACTAGGCATTATGGTTCGGCACGGGTGATAATAAAGCATACACAAACAACAAATTACACACACTAGGCAAATACAGCTCATACATCATGGACGCGCATCAACTTAACTCCATTTGAACTATAATCTCTTCAGAAAATAGGATTGTCCAAATTCAGAAAGCACAAACTTCAGTCTGCAAAATCTCCAATTCCTTCGTGGTTACCTCAGTGTCTTGTTTCATTTTTTTGACTCCTGCATCTAATACCTGCATGTCCAGTCTCAACTTGTTGATTGTACGTTGAGAATCATGTACACGTTGTCTTGCCACCTCTAGTTGATGCTTGAGAACATCAGCACATTCCAATTCCAATCCATAATCATTCGGTAACGGCCATGCCGCACTGCTCGCAGATCTTTGTGTTGATGTCACTTCATCCTGAAATGTTTCTGTAAGTACACATGACTAGGGCAAAAATATAGTTACAACAGTGAAGCAAGCAAGACAGACTATTTTGTACTCCCTCTGTCCCAAAATAAGTGTCTCAAGGTTAGTACAACTTTGTACTAGAGCTAGTACAAAGTTAAGACACTTATTTTGGGACAGAGGGAGTACATGGCAAAACAGGACTAACAATAATGTTACATGTCATGAAGCATAAGTAGGTGATATTTTAAAAATTATAAAAAAGGTAGTCTGTGCAGCCTGCATATAGAAATCTCTGTTAGCTCACCAGAGGAGCATGATGTTGGGGCCCAATCCAAAACACATACAAGCTACAAATTTAGACAGCATGTTGCGTATAAGTAAGCAAGCAGTTGGCCATTCTGTAGCTCAATTAAAGTCTTAGGGAGCATAATGAACAGCAGAGGGTTTCATACAAACATACTACAACAAGCAAAACTATGCAATCATTAGCCTATTATAAACTAGATTGTGAGCCTCATGCAATAATAGTTGGTTAATGGACTTCAAAGCTTTAGGCAAACTTCGGCAGAGTAATTAAATGGTAAGGCCTTTAATTATGTCAACTAATAGTTATACAAGTACCCAACATCAGGCATCATTCTTTGGGCATCTCATTAACCGAGGACAAACAAAGCAATTGAAAAGAGCAAATTAACTATGCCTGAAACAAACAAGGAATTGAACTGTTGAGTTGGATAAAGTGACTTACCTTAACAGGTTGAAGAGGCTCAGTGCAACCCCTACTTCTCTTGCAAGGCTCCTTCCTAACATCTTGTACTTGGAAATCCTCAATCTTATCTTCATTGCACCCCCTCTACAAGGTGACACAAGCTAGTTACTTGTCTCCTTGGAAGATAAATATGCATACTTTCCAGTCTGTGAACACAAAAGATGTGATTATAACAAAACAACACCACATAATGCAACATGCTGCATCTCTTGCACTTGCACACAATGAAATGAGCATCTATTATGTCTGCACTATGTAAAAACTAGGCATATCTTTGAACTGGATCTCCAGGTACTCTTGGAGAGCCTACTTTAGTGTACAGCCAAACCTTTATGTCACCTATGAGTTAGACAAGGCCCCACTACAGCAGCCCTTAGTGTTTAAATTGTTGACAAGCTCTGTTAGAGTGTTAGGTCAAGAACAACAAGTAATGAAAGCAAACTGTCCTAGTATGGTTGGCTGATGCAAACAAGCAATTGAACAGATGTGTGAGCAAATCTTACATAGCAAGAAAAGAAGCAAAGAAAGAGGCTTAAATACCATCACTTGACTGACCAGATTTAAGGGGCATTTAAACATCATGTGCAATGTAAGAACTAACATAAACATTGCATATGCTAGATTCTACAATGGAATGCAGATGTATTAGGTTATGCCATGTATGATGATGCCTAAATGTACACTATAGCAGGCATGAGTGATTCATCATTGCACGCACAATTGAATTGCAGGTTAAGGGCCAGTTCGATTCCACCTTTTCAGGGCTTATTGTCAAAATAAGCCATAAATGTAAAGAAGTCATTTTTGAGTTATGGGCGTGGGCTTAACTAATTTCACTTTGGAGGGGGGTGTTTCGGGTAGAACCTCACTATAAATTGAAGAGAAGGGGAATAGTGAAATGACTCTGTTGTCTGCCTATATTACACTCAAAATGCAACTGCTGACGCCCGTGTCACACCTGACCCTCAAGTAAAAACAAACGCGCAAGCATTCATTGCCCTGCCCGCTTGCATCTCCTCTCCCCTTTCCCTCTACCTCGATCCCTGCCTGCAGCACTAGGGTTCCTCCAGCAAGCCGTCGCCACTGGTCCCATCTGGCCTGGTCCTCGATGATGCTCTGTCCAGCTAGGCTACATGGCCGGTGGGTAGGGGCAAATCTCCATGGATGCTCCTCCCTTCGGCGCCACCCCTTATTCTCATGGTCTCCAGTAGCTGCTCCACTGTGGTTCGTCCAACGCACTACTCCGGTGGGTGCTGCACAACTATGGCTGATGCCACACTGCGGCATAAGGCACCTTATTCCCCCTCCCCTCCTCCCAGGCCGTGGCCTTGAGGTGCTCTTGAAGGATGAGCTCATCCAAGAAGGTGAGGATCTCCTCTGATTTTTTGCCAAATTTTCATTCTGATCCACTATACGATAAATTTCTATGAGCTGCTTCTGCTACTGCTATATGATGCATTGCTATGAGCTGCTCCTGCTACTGCTATATGATGAATTGCTATGAGCTGCTGCTGCTGCTATATGATGAATTGCTATGAGTTGTTGCTACTGCTATATGATGAGTTCCTATAAGCTGCTCCTACTAATGCTATATGATGAATTGCTATGAGCTACTCCTGCTGCTGCTATATGATGAATTGCTATGAGCTGCTCCTGCTGCTGCTATATGATGAATTGCTATGAGCTACTGCTGGTATATGATGAATTGCACACTGCTGCTGCTGTATGATGAGTTGCTATGAGCTGCTACTGCTGCTATATGATTCTTTCAGGTGGTGCTGCTATATGATAATAACCAGCCACTTGGACCATCAAATTTCAATAAATAATTGTTCATCATTTAAATGTGGGTCATGCGTTCTTCGTTTAAATTAGGCAATGGGAAAACATTGACCAAAGTAGATGGTATCTTTGTATTTGCATTTTGAGCAAATAGTGTTGGTCTATTTTCCTATCATATTAATTACTGCACTAGGTTCAAATTGTGATGTTTGCAAGTCAAATTAATTTTCATATAGGCAGCAAAATGAAAAAATATAATGCAATCTAGACTTTTCACTGATCATACCAAAGATAAGCTAAAAACGCAATGAAAAGAACTGGTTGGCTTATTCCATGGAGCTTATATTCACAGGTGCTTATTTTCTTAGGATAACTCGTAATAACTGTCCCTAAGAAACTTGGCCAATAGAACTGACATACAAATAACATGTCACGATGATTGCAATGGAGGAGTGACGTACCATAGCACACTGTATAGGCTCACCGTTGCCTCTCCTTTTTTGCGATGTTCCATGAAATTGCCACATACATCTTGTACTTTTTCATTGTGTAACCCTATCTGCAAGTTGACACGGCTAATTTTGGACATCTCTACATGATAATACATTGCATATCCCTTGCGCATGTTTAAACCACCAATTAATGATTGTGTGCGTAGTATAAACTAGCCATGACTCTGTGTGCTGGACTAGCAGGCACTCTAAGGGAGCCTAATGTAGTGCACTGGAATTCCTACGTGCCACCTATGATTTTGTGTAATGTACTGCCTCTGTTCCTAAATATATGTCTTTGTAGAGATTCCAGTATGGACCACATATAGATGTATATAGATGCATTTTCGAGTGTAGATTCACTCATTTTGCTCCGTATGTAGCCTATAGTGGAATCTCTAGAAAGACTTATATTTAGGAATGGAGGTATGAGGTAGTATTATGTATGACATCTACATATCTAATTTAGCAGCCAGTAGTAGAAATCATTGTCCGCACAAAGGGATTACTGGTCGAAAATCCTAGCAAAGCACGCTGGCAGGCACAAAACAATACAAGAGAGAGAGAGAGAGAGAGAGAGAGAGAGAGAGAGAGAGAGAGAGAGACACTTACAAGATCATAGCAATGCCTCAGTCCAGGATCTTGGTTGGCCAAGCTATTAGATCCAGAAGAAACATCGTCCTTGTAGTTTTTGCCAGCTGCATAACAGGTAACAGCGACCTGTTAGTATATTTGAAGTACATCAGGCAGGTGATGTTGGACGGGTTTAAAGGTGACAAGTACCTAGGCCGTGGCGGGTGCTTGGCATCTTGCCAGACGGTGGGAATCAGGTTAGAAACGTCAAGGGTGATGACGCTGCGCTGGCTATCGGGGTCCGGTAAGGAGATCTAGAACCGTCGAGTAGGGTGTTTGTGGAGCAGCTCCGGTAGGGTGGACTACGGTGTGGGCGAAGCGGATCTCTGGCCGTGGACGAGGGCATAGGTGAAGTTGCTCCGGTGGTTGGGTTAAGGATGGTGTCAATGATGCGGATCTGCGGTCGTGGACGGGGCGTCAGAAGCTGCTCCGGTGGTTGGGTTAAGGATGGTGTCGATGATGCGGATCTGCGGCCGTGGACGGGGCATCAGAAGCTGCTTCGGTAGGTTGGATGAGGGTGCGAGGAAGTGGATCTGAGGCTGTGGACTTGCGAGTTGGCAAAGTGGCCCCGGTAGGGTTGAGAATGGTATAGGCGAAGCTACTCCGGTAGGGTTGACGATGGTGTAGGCGAAGTGGCTCCGGTAGGGTTGAGGAAGGTGCCGGCGAAGAGGATCAGAGGCCTTCGATGAGGGCGTCGGTGGGGCGGCTCCGGGGGTGTGGACGAAACGTCTCCGGTGGGGAGTATGAATGAGCCGCTGCAGATGCGGGGCTGTTGACAAGAGTACCGGCGAAGCAGATCTGGCGCCGTGGACAAGGCCGACAGTGAATGGGCTGTGGTACAGTGGTGGATGAGCGGTCTACTTATTTCTAGGGGAGGTGGGAGGGGTAGATGCAGCCACAGAAGCAAATCCAGCGAGGTGGACGCCGCTGGCAGTGAATGGGCTCTGGTACGCCGGTGGATGAGCAGTCTAGGGTTTCTAGAGGGGAGGGGAGAAAGGCCGATGAAGTACGAACAACGTGATGTAAGATGCTCTGGTGCTGTGAAGTTAGTCGTTTTTGCGGGAAGGGGGGAGGAAATGGGGGTGCTGTGTAGTAGGGGGAACCGGAAGTTACCAAAGCAGCCCCGGCCTATTATGTCGATGAGGGCGGTATTGTAACTGTTGGTCTCCGTGCACGGTGCACCAAGGACAAAAGGGGAATTTCGCATGCTAAAGACTAAGGTGGCGGAAATTTTAGAAGGATGCGGGATTGTTTGTATCTAGTTTCAACTAATTTTGGACCGTGCTAGCGGGAAGGTCATGCTAGACTGTGTACATGGGGCACGCGTCAGCAGTTAATAATTGGTGTGAAGTCCACCCCAGAAAAAAAGACAATAACTCGAGATGATGCACCGATAACTTGGACGTTCACACGGGCGCGGCCAATCGTACGTGTGTAGTGGCGCATTCACAAAAAAGGGATCAAACGCTCAGCCTATGTATTTCTCGTGTAAATAGATAATTTAGTGCCATTGGTTATTTACTTTAAACATAATGCATTGACGTGTTAGTGTAGAGGCGCATAAAAAGCAATGGATATTGTAGTCCACTACTTAAAAGTGTAACCTCATATGATTACATAGCCTCCATTTCATAAATTGCGTACCCGTTGAATTCATATATGAATATTACATCTATTACTTCATAATAGAACCTTAAATCATCCAAGACTAATGAATTTGAATGCAAGAGTAACAGTGGTGCATGTACATGATAGCTACATTGGTTGTTTGAAGAAACATCACTGTAATTTTGGCATGCACAACTGAAAATGTTTATTTAAATAGAAAAAAATGTGAGATGTGAGTGTCCAATCTTTATAACGTTGAATCGATATTGTACCTTTGGCCACGATACGAAGTAGATATTGATTTATGTTCAAGTGATGCACGTCACGATCGCTAGATAGTGATACGGGAATGAATTGTGCAATCTCTCTCACACGCATACATATCTCATTTCCCTGTGGGCATCGGAATCACGCACGCGCACTTCGTGTATTTCTCTCCCTCCGTCAAGGTTAGAATTCGTCTTTCTACCCCATCCTACAAGTCCCTGACACATAAACACACACGCTCTCTCTGTCTAACACGCTCACCCCTTTAATTCCGCCCACCCACAGTCACTAATGTCTCAAAGTATAATAATGTCTCTCACACATATGCCTAAGGTTAACTCGAGTTTCGGAACCATATGAATACATACAATGGGATTCCAGCAGAGCACCTTTTGTTTTGAGATTTCTCTCTCTCTCTCTCTCACACACACACACACATACACACACACACACACACACACACACACACACACACACACACACTCGCGCGCGCGCGTGCACGCACATTGTTTCTCGCTTCATTTTTTCTGGCACTTGCATGCACACCGTTTGTTTATCTTCGTGATGCTTTAAGTATGCGTTGCACAAATGCTATCTACCTATCCCTTAATATAGCTAGATATGTGTTACACAAACTCCTTCTCCCTACTAGCAAGATGCCCATGCGTTGCACGGAACATCAAGATGCATTTGTATGAGTAGTATATCTTGTGGGAGAAAAGGATGAACGAGGGAATGCCTTATTTGCAAATGCGGAGAGGGGTGTGGGTATCTTTTTGCAAAATTGCCATAGTTTCCTTCCTATCCGTCGGATATAAATCGGATGGCCTATATTGCAGGATGGCAGGAACACCATCATCAACAACTCTGTTTTTATAAGAGTAGAGATATGTGAGTGTCACTGCCCCCCCACACCCACCCACCCCCCACACACACACTTCCCAACACCTAAGGAGTAGGGTGACACCTCGATCTTGATACCAGTCCATCGAATGGCTTCTCTCTCAAGCACACACACACACTACCCGACACCGAAGGAGTAGGGCGGCACCTCGATCTTGATAGTAATCTATCTACTCCTCTTTCAAACACACACACACACACACACACACTCGCTAGTTGTGCCTCTGTGCCTACCACGCACACTCTCGATATGTCTTTCTCTCCTTCCCCCTTCCCCCCACCACAACAATGACAGCAGAAGGGTGACAACTCGATCTGATCATAATCTGTCAATCGGTTTATCTCTCAAACATTGTGTCTCTGTGCCTCACTCAGTAGCCCCCTCGATATGTAGACTTCTCGGGCGCGCACAGCTGTAGTGACGATGACGCTGAACCCAATGTGACTTGTTTTTACCGGCCTCATGTGATAGTTTTCACCCTGTTTTCTGTTAATTAACAAGGCAACCTTTTCTTTGTTACTACTAGTGAATCTGGAATCATTCGGGGCAGACATAAAATATATCACTTCAACCCAATTATCGCAGTAACTATTTTAAAAGAAACTAGCTAGATGCCCGTGCGTTGTACAGAACATCAAGATGCATTTGTATGAGTAGTTTATCTTGTGAGAGAAAAGGATGAACGAGGGAAGGCCTTATTTGCGAATGTGGAGAGGGGTGTGGGTATATTTTTGCAAAATTGCCATAGTTTCCTTCCTATCCATTAGATATAAATCCGACGGCCTATATTGCAGGATGGCACGCACACCATCATCACCAACTCTGTTTTCTACTCCCTCCGTTCCTAAATACTCCCTCCATCCGAAAATACTTGTCATCAAAATGGATAAAAAGAGATGTATCAAAAACTAAAATACGTCTAGATACATTTCCTTTTATCCATTTTGATGACAAGTATTTCCGGACGGAGGGAGTATTTGTCTTTTTAGAAATTTCAACAAGTGACTACATACGGAGCAAAATGAGTGAATCTACACTCTAAAATATGTCTACATACACATCCGTATGTGGTAGTTCATTTGAAATCTGAAAAAGACAAATATTTAGGAATGAATGGAGTATAAGAGTAGACATGGAGATATATCTCCAGCATGGTCTACAACAAAAATGTGCTGGACTGGTTAGCGCCGGATGCTCGCAACGCGATGACATGAGTTCAAATTCTGTCTTTAACTTTAGATTTTTATATTATATATTACTTATTTAATATATACTTCTTTCGCCACTATACTGAAAGTGGAACCCATAGAGTACTTAGAATACAACATTAAGGATGGATTTGTTTCTTTTTAACTTTTTGTACGAAGCTGTAGCCACCCTGCAAGTCATGTGTACACTGTACATGCAATTAACTTTTTATAGAGGGACAATCATACACGCAATTAACTCAAATGGATTGGATGTCACTCTATTATTTCCAGCATAAGAGCATCTCCAATGGCAGCTGAAAATTTCCTCCCGCTTCCTTCCGCGGAGGACGACATCAAATGCCAGCGGCGTACATTTTCACACCTCTAACCAACGAGATGAAATACATGCAAACACGGACATATTTCATATACGCATGAAGGATTTCGTATAAAAAAGCAGGATCTTCATATAAACATGATGGATTTCATTACATTTACATGAACTAAGCGGTGCCAATCCGGCTCTCTTGGTATAATTAATACTCCCTCCGTCCGGAAATACTTGTCCTAGAAATGGATGTATCTAGACTTATTTTAGTTATAGATACATACAATTTATCCATTCTTAGAACAAATATTTCCTGCCAGCTGGAGAGGGAGTACATAATCTAAATGGCCGCCCGCGGATCCCTTTGTCTTCCTCATGTCCGTCAAACACTTGCAGGGTCGACGAAGGTCGTCGGAAGAGACGAAGCAGCAAAGAAACCACCTGAATGCGCAGTCGTCGCCTCAACGGTGGCCTTCATGGGTCCCAAGTGGTGGCGGCCTCCCGTGTTTTACATCTCCTTGATGATGGCGGCGGACATGGAGAAGCTGGCCACCGACTCATCGCTCTCCACGCACCCGGCTTCTGTCTCTGCCTACATGGCACTGCCGCGGGCATGGGAGGCGCACCCACAGACACGGGAGGCTCGTCCACCATAGACACTGGTGGCGCGGTATGACGCGGCAGCGACGACGCCCGTACCGGCGTGCTCGCCACCGTGCCGGCGTGGAGCAACTCGCCACTCCTCATTGAGCTGAACTGGAGCGGCGAGTTGCTGAACCACACGCTAGCTTGGGACGGCAACTAGCTCCGTCGGGGCAAGCGAGGTTGGTGAAGCACCGAGCGGCCTCACCCTATCCGGACGGCTCGGCGGGCCACCCAGCCGGGTAATATACCGGAGAATGGCTCCTCGGAAGCCATCAGAAGAGTGGAGAAAATGGTGAAGGAGGAGATGGGGGAGCGGCGGAGGGGTGCGATTCTTGCCCGCTGTCTGTCTGGCTCCGTGTAAATAGAGGGCGGACGGTAAGAGCTTGGCCGACGTCTGGCCTCATTTAAACTGAGGGCGGACGGGAGAGCTCGACCGGTGTTGCGTTTAATTCTGGCCCGTTGATGAATGGACGTGTGGCCGGAGTAGGATTCTCGGTTTGCATGCGGGTTTAACGGAGGGATTTGATGTAGGCGAGGAGGCGTGTTTAGCCGGGCGTGTAGCGGGTGGTGCAGTACTATTCGATTTGACAACAGTAATGAGCCATCAAATCACAAAGGCCCTCGCCTCTCGTGAAACCGACCAAGCTAGACTGCCCCGCCCTCTATCCTTTTAAAAAATGTATACTTTTGTACAGTAGTAGTATCGATGGATTGCGCCATGGAGCAAAACTTGAAATTAAAAAAAGGTGGTACACATAGAGAGCGCTTGTCGCCAAATTATGCATATAGTACTATTAAAAAAACTAGTACGTGCTTAAATGGGGTGCTAAATTCTACCCCCTCCGTTCCTAAATATATGTCTTTTTAGAGATTCCACTACGAACTACATACAGATGTATATAGACATACTTTAGAGTGTAGATTCACTCATTTTGCTCCATATGTAGTCCCTAGTGAAATCTCTAAAAAGACTTATATTTAGGAATGGACGGAGTATTAAAGAAATACTAGTATGTACGTACTGAAGAGTTAAAGTAACGAGAAGAAACATAACATAGTTCTGCCGGGGGCTCAACACAACACACCCCTCAAATTAAACTAAGCACACCTGAATTAAACTATGCAACTAATCCGGTAGACACTGCATTAGAACCACCATGAGCAACAACACTGCCACCTTACTCGGAGTCCTCGTCCACGTCCTCGACTTCGTCCTTGTCCCTCTTCCTCTTGGCCGATACTTCTTTGCTTGAACCGCACACTTGGCTCTTGCTCTTCATCCAACCCTTGTAGATATTGAAACAAAGGTAGCCATCCATTGCAGCATAGTGGATGTGGTCTATATCTAGTACATTCCGCTGCCATGCATGACGATGAAACATGTAATGAGGTTTCTTACCATACGAAGGATGAACCATGGCTCCTGCCAGGGTCAGCATTGAAGGCTAACCACTGGAGGGCAGCAGCCGATTCTTCTGGAGGTCGAAGGGGTTGCCTACAATGAGGCCTATCTTACCCAGGACTCTTTTGCCATTCGTAAAGTCTACAGTAACAAATTTGACTAGGTCGCTCTTGAGGAAGTTCTTAAAATCCCGGCATTCAACGTCGGCATGGCATATGTGGTAGACCAAGCATAAGTCATGCACACAAACCTAGATCACGGTGGGATTCTTCCTCTCTTCCTCCTTTAGATCCTTCTCTCATCCCAGGACTGTGGTGTACTCAACATCTAGCCCAGCGACCCACTCATCATCTGAGTTTTCAAACATGCGTCTGAAGCGAGCAAGTCATCCTTTCATCGTCATGGAAGAACGGGTGTAGATGATATCGAACTCATCGCCGGTGATGGTTCTAACCTTGTACTCACCGCCGATCATGGAGATTTGGGATGCCATGGATTTGGGAGGAGGGTTTGGATTAGTGGAACTGCCGTAATGTGAAAGGACGGGACGACTAGGAGCGAACCGCCGTAATAGGACGTGTGGGGACGAGTAGGAGCGAACTGCCAGCGTGCGAACGGCAGGGTAGTGGCTTTCCATTCTCCAATGGTATGGGCTTCTGAGAGCCCTTGGATCCGAGATTGAATGGTTGCATGGCATGATTCTAGACCTATGGGTGAATATCCTATCCTGGAGGGTTATTCTGCAAATTTTCAGCAACTTAGTGTGCGACCATTCGATCTTAGATCCAAGGGCTGCCAGCAGCCCGTATCATGGCCGCGCCTACCACGACCGTCGCATCGCTTGCACGGTCGCACCCTTGGAGATTTAACATGGTGCGTTAGGCTATCTGATGTTGGCATGTCATACATAGTCATCACTTAGTCACTCATACTACAACAAGGTTAGCTATAAAGTTGGCTATAAGTGTATTTTTTTACTTCTCTCAATCTCTTTCTTCATACAGTAGTATTTATTGCATTTGCCAAGGAGTGACCTCTTCCAATGAAATGGTGCTTAGATGAGGTGCTAAGGGCATTAAATGGCTTAGCAATCAACTCCCTGATGCATAGGTGCTTATTAGTTTTTTGTTGCTAAGTTTGCTTCATTTAATTAGCTATAGACTCGAAATTGTCTTTTCATCTAGGTACACGCACTTAGCACCGTTTCTTCCCTGGGTCACCAAACTAGTCTCTCTCTTCTTAATTAACCTGCCACATCAGTCTTTATGCCTATGTGGCAAGCTTAGCACCTGTAGGAGCAAGTAAGTACAATAGTGGGCTATAAAGCCCGCTTTACATGGCATTTTTGCATATGTGGAGGAAAGAGGCAAGGAAAAAGTGGATAAGTGGGCTCTCATGCAAGAGCCAGCCTCTACATGGTGGAGCATTGGGAGAGGCACCTATATGGAGGTGGTTAGGAATCGGGAGACTCACGCCGGTCGTAGAGCCGTAGTTAAAATGATAATGGCAAGTCAAATCACGGGGACCCACATGTCCAACAGTAACTCACTGTCAAATCACATAGCCCTACATTTGCAGCAGCCCACTCCCTCATCTTCTCGCGTCTCTGTCGAACTGACTAGGCAGAACTGCCCCGCCTACCGCGCAGGAAAAGCCCCGACCTCGACTTTTAAATAGTACTACAGTATACTCGCTCTGTCCAGGTGGCCTTCCACTATGTAGTCGATGCCCAATGCATTAAAATACTACCCGCTGGGCAGCGATGCCCTGAAGATTTTACTTGGCACCGGTCTCACAATGTTGCATTCGTAGCCTGACAAAAAATGGGACCCAGATGCTCTATTCACATGAGTTTCCTTAGCCTGGTTAGCTCTTTGCAGTGGGCCATGAGCCAATTGTTTATTGCTTTCTACATTTGGCACCGGCTGGCCTACATAGTGGAAGTCATCTTAGATTGTGCACCGTGACCAAGGTGGAGAGGAAAACGAGAGAACTTAATGTTTATTTGCTACTCCCTCCGTCCCATAATGTAAGACGTTTTTTGAAACTAGTGTAGTAATTAATATCATTGCATCTCAAGTCATTAAAAGCATACAAGACCCACATCTCATATTGGTTGATTCCTCTATTTATGTCAAAAAATAAGAAACAACGTGAGAGTTAATGCACCGCGCCTATGTGTTTTGGGACTATTTGGTTTTTGTAAGATGACTTACTTCTGTGTGACGGAGGGAGTATTCGATTTGACAGCGGTCAGCGCAGTTCCTGATACGGCTTTAATGCAAACGAGGGAGGGAGTAGCGGTTCCCAAAATGTTTAACGGCCAATGCATCCTTCAATTAATGCACGAGGTAAGTAATGGGAGGAGGACTGAGAAAAGAGGCTGCACGATGTGAATGCAACGCAGTTTGCCCTCATATAAAGGCGCCCCTCCATTCCAATGCATCTACCACATCGTACGCACCTAATCATTTGCCTAAGCACCTACACTAAGTGCAAAAGAGCTCACTCCAGACCCATGGCGGCGATGCGCGTGAGCGGCCAGCGGTTGTGCTAGATGGTCCACGAGGCCGGCCTGCAGCATGGCACGGAGGATCGTCTCCAGACGGTGTTGGAGACCGGCTGGTGAATGGCCGCCGTCGACGCCAACTACGACTCTCAGTTGGACCAGATGATCGTTGCCACCAGCAACAAGTTCAGCGTCCTCAAGAAGATCACGGACAACATCGACGTACTCCTCCAGCCCGCGCGCCCGGGCTCCTCATTGCCTGCCACCCTAATCGGCCTCCATGGCCGGAACCTCTTTCAAGCCCTGGTGGCCTTGCGACTGCCCGCCGACGCCACGAACAATGTCCACCTGGAGGTCGCGCTCGCCATGAGGCGCCTTGCCTTGCAAGAATTCGTCGACCTACACATCCACATGTACGAGCAAATCGTGTACATAGGTATCTACATGGCCAATGAGTACGCTACGATGTTGGCCTTCCTCAACCGGCTGGAAGCCTTGGATGCCTTTGCTGAGAAGCACCTCGACCTCGCCACAAAAGCCGCCGCTCCTTAGCCGCCAGTCGATGGCCCGACGCACTAAGTTGAGGAGGAGGAGGTCGTACATTGATGGATGCATCTTTCTTCTTGCCTTCTGTAACCACCACTGTGATCACATCATCCTGGCCTTAATTATTATTGTCCTGTTGCATTCTCATTCTAGTCAATAACGACATGTGTGATCCCTTTGCTTAATTATATGCATCACTATAACTAGTACTCCATCTATCAATTTATAAGTTGTGCTTACCTTTTCCATCAACTTCGTGCAACGCGCGGGCATCTTGCTAGAAACACTAGAACATGTTGGACCGTGTGTGACCAAACCGACGATGCGCGAACCTAGCTACTGCGTACCATGCTTATCTAGCGGAAAGAGCCCCTCCCTAGCATTTCCAATCATTATTTCTATCTATCGATCATGCCAAGGAGCAGAACCAAATGTTACAATTTATACATGTTTCTCTACTCCTACTCCTATAAAAGACTCAGTTGGTGATGGTGGTGTGTCTGCCATCCGTCGTTTCTGACCATTAGATCTGCATGTAACGGCTGTGAGGTAAGTTGTGGCATTTTTGCAACAGTAGCCCACTTCTCTGCTCCAATTTGCAGAAAACCCCTTATTATCTTGAAAGCAACCACATCCCTTCCTCACCTCATCAAAACAGCCTGAGAAATATATTTTGAGTGAAAAGTACTCCCTCCGTTCCTAAATATTTGTCTGTCTAGATATTTCAATAAGTGACTACATATGAAGCAAAATGAGTGAATCTACACTTCAAAATATGTCTATATAATCCGTATGTGATAGTCCATTTGAAATCTCTAAAAAGATAAATATTTAGGAACGGAGGGAGTAATATATTAGGAGCATATCAAAACAAGAGTGATTTCTTTCAAGTTTGTGAACAAGTACCACTATTCTACTACTTTGGATCCGCTGCAACGCACGGGCACATTGCTAGTAAAAGGAAAAGGCCTGCCGCGTTCACGTCGCACCCCCACATGCCCAGGAATCGGGAGTACTCCACGGCCCGTCCGGCACGACACATAGCTTAGGGAAGGCGTGTTGCCTAGCATTTTCACTTTCATGTGGGACCGCGGTTGAGCCAATCGACTATTGGCAAACCGTACCCTGCCCGCCGCCGGGTTGGAAAACAGAAACGAGGGGAAGATCTAGCTGTATCACGGAAGCCAAGAAATTTGGTGTCAGATGGGGCTCGTTGATAGAGGAGCATTCCGTACTAGTACTACTCCTACTAGTACCAAGTTTGTTCTATACAACTAGTACTACCACTATACAACTAGTAGATACGTGCACGACACAGCATCGTAGGAACAAAAAAGGGAAGATCCTGTTTTGGGTGATTTATCTTTTTCTCAGTCAACGTAGTATGAATAATATGATGTGGGGGGCACCCATGAAGCTTATGTGGCTTGGTTGCATGGCTACGAAAGGTTATAGAAAAATAAATAGATAATGTTTTTTGAGTGCACTCCACTAAATAGATATACTTTGGATCCATTGCAACGGGCCGACACATCTATATCTATACCCCCTATATAGTGTGTGAAAAACTTTGAAAGTTGGTCATTGGATGAAGCCAATCCGACGGTACAAAGATGGCAAATCCGAGCACTACTAGCCGTTGGATATCATCTACATTCCACAAGATTCTGCCACATGTAGAATCTAGAAGACTCCATGGTTGAACTTAATTCATGACTAACTTTGCCACAACTAAGCTTAGGCAAAGTTAGTTCTTTAAAATGAGAGCCACAAGTTGGAAAGCCTAAGGGAATCTTGCCACATTTTGTCTGTGTATGTCATGTGGGGCCTTAGTGTGGCTTGCATAAGGTGTGGCTTGAACCAAACACTCACCTAAGTTAGTCAAACTTGCCTAACCTTACGTGTGGCAATCTTTGGCAATCTTAGTGGCTATTTGGTTCCTAGCCACACCTTGCCACACTTTGCCACACCTAACCTTATGCAAGTTTGACCAAGTTAGGTAGGTGTTTGGTTCTAGCCACACCTAAGGCAAATATTTTTTTATGAGCAGTGAGCCCCACATGTCATAGACACAAAAAGTGTGGCAAGATTCCCTTAGGCAAGCCAAAGTGTGGCTAACAATTTGAGCAACTCAACTAAGGCAAGTGTGGCAAAAATCATGTTGCAATATATGGCAAAGATAGTATGGCAAAGTGTGGCAATCTTTGGCAATCTTAGTGGCTGTTTGGTTCCTAGCCACACCTTGCCACACTTGCCACACTTGCCTTAGTTGAGTTTCTCAAATTGTTAGCCACACTTGCCACACCTTAGGCAAGTTTGGCAACATTGTATGGCAAAGTGTGGCACTCCTAGGCCTAGAACCAAACAACCCCAAAGTGTGGCATTGCTAGGCCTAAAACCAAACAACCCCTGTGTCTGCCACAAAAAATGTGGCTAACAAAATGGCCAACACAAGTGTGGCAAGATTTGGCAAGAAGTTGAGTCTATGACATGTGGACCATGTAGCTAGAATAGTGTGGCAAGCCACAAGTGTAGCAATGAACCAAACACATGCCTAAGATATTGTGGCACGCCTAAGCTTAGGCATGGCAACCTTAGGCTGCAAACCAAACATCTATATCTATACCCCTATATAGTGTGTGAATAACTTTGAAAGTTGGTCATTGGATGAAGCCAATCCGATGGTACAAAGATGGCAAATCCGAGCACTACTGGCCGTTGGATATGTTCTACATTCGACCAGATTTTGCCACACATATAGAATCTAGAAGACTCCACATGTAGAAGCATAATGCACAAACCACCAGAATCTCATGCGTGCAATGCACGTGTACCTTACTAGTAGTTGGTAGTAGTAAGAAACAAATTCCGGGTTTGGCACGAGCTCGTACTGCGGGAGCACCACAAGGCCTGCTGCAGGAGTTACATTTCCCTCTCGGGGCCCACGGGACCGAACTTCAGTAGCTTAGTGCCCGGCCTATGAGTCAATGACATGCGGACCTTAAATGCAGCTGGCCCACATGTCATTCTCATGGTGGTGGCGTGGTTCGCGACTCACTCGTTCGAGATGAACCGGACGGTGGTGGCGTGGCCGTGGCGAGGGTGCCACAGCTAGGTGTCGGGGCGTTACGAGGCGTAGATGGCCACACCAGCGGGTACTACCTATAGTACAGAAGTACTCTAGCTGAGGATTGATGCCCGAGATGAAATGTGTCACACCGCTGGATGAAAATTCGATGGTGCGGGAGTACGGATCGGAGCGCAGCAGCGGAGCAGGCAAATGACGTCCAATCGGTTGTGGCTGTGGTAGAAAGTTTATGGTCACCGTAGTTTAGCTGGCCCGCATGTCATGCACACAAAGGCAGAGGAGCGATGGGGCCGAGAGGGATGAGGCGCATGTCGGGGGGATGAGGATCCCCTAACGTGAACAATCCTACCATTCTGTCATGACATGTGGGACCCTCAAGCGTGGGTCCACCTGTTAGTGAAGGAAAGGCAGGGCAAGGCAGTGATAGCCACGTCAGAGGATCCATGTCCACGTCGGGGGTCGTCGTGCCGTGGGTTGGAGCGGTGTCGTGGGAATTGGGTATGGGTTGGCAGTGGTAGAAACAAGAAACGTGATGGTCGCCGTGGTTCAACTTCCATGGACAAGCTGTCATGTCTGCTGACACATGTATATCAAAACTAGAGTGTTTATATTTCAAGCATGTGAACAAGTATTATTCTACTACTTTGGATCCATTGCAACGCACGGGCCAACACATTGATAGTAGTAGTGTCTATCTTTATCTCTAGAGGCCTTCCCTCGTTCATCCTTTTCTCTCACAAGATAAACTACTCATACAAATGCATCTTGATGTTCCATGGAACACACGAGGATGTTTCCTTGGGGGTCTCTCCAGCGCGGTGTGGCCGTATTTGCAAGTTGACGCCCCTTGAGATGCCGACATTGAGGGGCACTCGGATTTCCTCCGATGAGCAGGTAAGATGAGTTTGATCACGTAGTAAATGCATTCTAAATACTACTTCCGTGTCCATTTCCTAATTCCCCCCTGCCCACTGTTTCACAGGTTAGGCTCGGTGCGAGTGGAGATTGGCTTGCATATGTACGAGAGGGTACCAACATCAATTTGCACAATATTTACAACGGTGACACCATTCTCGTAGAACCTTTGTCCAACATTGGGATCAGCCATGCAACAGGCCACCGCATGAATTGGTATGATGGAACCACGGTGAGATTGAATAAGATAGCACGAACCTTGCACATGGTGGTCAAAGGCGGACCCTGCTGTCCGCGGCTGATTTGTTACCGTACGCGTACGAAGATGCTGTGCTCCTTTCTAACCGCATCTTCATGGTGACAAACCAGGGGACTTATTTCGTATGGGACACATCCTATGATATACTCCCTCTCTCCCAGTTTATTTGTTTTGAATCCTTTTGTTTTGTAAGTTTCAAATTCAAATTTAGAGCTCCCCATCACATGTTGAGATTACAATGTCCATTAAATCGTTGCGTGCATGTATAGTAAAGAAAGAAATCTCGAGTTTGGCACGAGTTCGTGAAGTGGTAGCACCACAAGGCCTGGCGCAGGAGTTACATTTCCCTCTCAGGGCCCTCGGGACTGAGCTTCAGCACCTTACTACACATGCCTTTGAGTCAATAACATGTGGACCCGATAGGTGACTGTTCCACATGTAATGCTCTCGAAGGCAGAGGGGCAGTGGGGCCGAGAGGGGTGAGCCGCAGGTCGGGGGACGTGTGGTGTCATGCGTTCGAGCAGCATCGTGGGAATCACGTGTGGCTGTGGTAGAAACTTGATGCTCGCCGCATTTTAGGTGGCCCACATGTCATGCACACAAAGGCAGTGGGGCGGTGTAGCCAAGAGGGGTGAGGCGCACATCGGGGGACGTGGTGCCGTGGGTTGGAGCGGCGTCGTGGGAATCACGAGTGGCAGTGGATGAAACATGATGGTCGCTGTAGATGAACTTCCATGGACAAGCTGCCATGTCTACGGACACATGCATTGCATACCGATCACTGGAAGGAGTAGTAGAGAAAGCTATATATGTGGATAAATAGTTCCTTATAGTCAAGCGGACCCATGCTACTACTTTTTCCAAAGACATGCACACCATCTAAATAGTCCATCTATATCAATATACACCGAGAGGGAATATTTTTTTTACAAGAGAGGAAATAGTTCATCCATCCATAATGCCCTCCTGCTGGTGCACCATTTTCTTCTTCTTCTTCTTCTTCTTCTTCTTCTTCTTCTTCTTCTTCTTCTTCTTCTTCTTCTTCTTCTTCTTCTTCTTCTTCTTCTTCTTCTTCTTCTTCTTCTCCTCTTCTTCTTCTTCATTTTTTGTGGGAGACGGCTTCGCAACAAGCTCTTTTGACCTTGCAGCTATCTCGAAACTCACACGAGCATCGAGGGCAGCATATTTTATCCACTCGTACGTCAAGGGATAATTCTCCCGTCCAGATGACCTTAATGCCAGCGTCTCATCACCCTTCTGAAGATTTATACCGAGCACAAAATTTGCTACGTCGAATAGGGATGGTGTATGTTTATCACAATCTTCTATAAGAATTTTGATTCTGGTTTGTAGGTCAGTGATGCTTTTCAAATCAAGGTTGTACGGCGCCAGCCTCTCAAGTGTGGAATGATCTGTATGCTGTCCTTGATGCACTAGAACGACCACTGCATGCATCACGACAGGGCGTTGATTGGGCCTGCTTGGAGAGCTGAAAAGGCATCCTTATAACTATGTATTAATTGCTGATTTTGCTTCCATTTGTAATAGTGCCGTGGTTGGAAGTTTTGCTCGTCCTGGTGCTATTTCTTGTCCAATCTACAGCCACCTAGGTTGCGCTCACCTATATGGAGGGAGTACATGGTTATCCTCATCATAGGCCCATCTTCGTGCTTCCGCATGCACGAGAATTTGGTTCTGCTCTCAATATGGATGATACCTGGAGGATGAAGTGAACAGGCATGCTAGCATGGGAGACCTATTTCCGCTATACAGTACTGGAGTACTCATGTTCCTACTACTACTAGTAGTAGTACAACTGTGGTACACTTGATGGTCAAAATACTATTCATCCGGTCCTCACAGTGAAGTGACAACACCCTGCGCCTGACACTAGTCCAGGCGGCGTGTTCGGGTTACCAAAGTCAGCCTCACCCTGTGCACTGTGCAGTCTGTCACCGCCGCTATACAACACATTAGCATGCCTCGCTCGTCTCCCTCTCCCCTCACATAGCACCACTCCATCTCCATCTCCATCTGCGTCTCCATCTCCATCTCACTGTGTCCCCATGTACCATCACCTCGCTCGCCTCCCCCAGTACCACCATTCCCTTGCTAGCCGCTCAAGCATCGACAACCTTCTCCCCCGTAAATCAAGCCCCCCAAAACCCCCACCTTCCAAACTCCACCATGGTCGAACGCGAACCGCGTAGCATCCATATGAGCCGCGATTGGAGCAATCTCCCAGAGACATCCTCGACCTCTCTTGTTTGTGTATGGATATGTTGAGCGCCCTACGGCTAGCTGCATGCTCGAGGGACATGCACACGTCCATCGTCGAAGCGAGGCCTAAGCTTTTCAAGACACCCTACTTGCTGGTATATGGTCTTGCGAGATTGGCTCACCATGATACGAAGGCGTACATGATGCCCCTCGACTTCAATCCGATCTCCATTAGCCGAAAATTCTTTGCAGGTATGTAGTGGGTCGCCGTGCATCATTTCCCTCGACTTTGGTTCGATCACCATCGCCCGAAACTTCTTGGCAGGTATGTACTGGGTCGGCATGAACTCCCACTGGATGGCTGCCTTCAGAGAAGACAGTAAAAAGTTGGTGATCATGAACTTCCAGACCTCCCATGAGATTATCCTTCCTCCGTTGGATTATATAGAGTTATACCATCGCGGTCCAAGTCATCTAGATTACCACGTCAGTTGGACGAACCTTGTTTTGCAGAAGAGTGTAATCTGCCAAGTGCCCACACGACATGCGAATTACGCAGACTTCAAGCTAATTGCCTTGTTCGACCGCGGACTCGCCTATCTTTACGCCGGTGCCTTATTTAGCTAGAGACAACTCAGCTCGCAGTGGATCATCGTCAAAGCTGATACACACTTCTGTGATGCTATTGAACACAATGGCATCATCTACGCGATCGACAAAGCAGATGGCACCAGGTATTGCTGGGATGGCACGTGTAAGTTGTTTCTTCTCATGTTAATGATCACGCCATGACACTGTTTGAACTTTTTGTGATGATTGGCATATCCCTGTTTGAGCAGAATTTGAGTAGAACTATGGCAATGTATTAGAGACGCTGTAAATCAACTATATTTGGAATGAGTTAATTCATGCGATTGTGACAATGTCATTACAGCCAATTTGTACCCCTGAATAATGAAACGGTTAGGAATATATGGATATTCTCCTTATTTTACAGTAATCTATATACTACTACTAAATATGAGTGTGTATCAATGGCCATGTTAGTTTCCTCATTTTCATGATGTAGAAACATGCACCACACTGTTGGTTTCATCTAACCATACATTAGGGAAGCAAATGTGCATATGGAGAACTCTATATTTGGAAGTAGTGAAATCCTGTAATGCTTACCATGTGTACATACCTATATTCGCCTTTCAGCAATCAATGGCTAGAATAATATCCTAACAAAAAATTTGCCCACAGAACACGAGTATACAACAATGCATGGTCTGTTATTTACCTTGAAGAATTTGTTTGTGAGGACAGAACATGATTACATAACATGCATGACATGGTAGTTTCCTGTGAAGAATCGATTGCGAGATAACATGAGTATAACCATGCATGGCACTTCTATATTTTCGAACCCAGTATACATTTCCCTGCATTTTCCTCCTAGTTCCAATAGGGACATATCAATGCTATTTCTTGCATTATCCTACTCGTACTCTGAACAATACTGATCTTACATTAACAATGCCTGTCCTTTTTGATATGATGCGGTGTCCCTACAGTTACTGCCCTTTGTAATCACACAACCTTCGCCAAAAACAGGGAAGCATAACTGGTTCCTCGCTCGATCAGATGACAACAAAAGACTGATGATCATTCGGACACATGAGCCAGAAAAGTTATATTTCAAAAACCCCCACTGTATACAAGCACCATGAAATACGTGAGTATTTGGATAGTGGCTGTTACGTCTATGAGCAGGATACCAGCTTGTTGGGTCTGATCGTTTTTCTCTCGTCCCTGTTTTCCTCTCGTCCCTGGCGGCTGGAACCCTAGCCGCCGCCAGGGGGAGGCCGATCTTCCAACACCGCTCTCCGGCGGCTCCCCTCCACCGGCAACCTCGGTCGTCGATGGTGAGCGGAGTCGCCGGATCCACGCGTGTGGATCGTTTTTTACTCTTTCGTAGTTTAGGTTTTTAGGTTGTTCATCATCTTTGCTTCGGGGTGACGATGACAACGCTGAATAAAGATTCTTCGGATTCTTCCCTGACGAGGCCATCGGTCCTATGGTTGGGGATGGATTTGGAAACCAGTCTGTTCAAGCAAGGATGTCGTGGCGGCGGTGGCGTCCTCGTGGTGGACCTGTGTCCTCGGGCTCCGTCGTTGCGACGGTGTTTGCTCCAGCGTCGGCGCGGAGCTTGGGAGGTAGTCCAGGAGCGGATGCAGATTGTGGTATGCATCGACGACATCTGGAAGACGGAGCATGTGCTGGGCTCGTGGTTGGTGGATGGCAGATATGGTTTCCTCCTCCGGCGTTTTAGTCGTGGTGGGTTGCCAGATCTGGAGTTTGATGGCGTGTCCGGGGTGTTGCCCCGGTCTGATTCGTTCAACGGTAAGGGTTTCACTTTTGGTGAGCCACCTTGGAGGTCCGTAAAGCTGCATATCAGCGATGGAGCCGCGTCGAGCTCGGTTCAGGAGGTGATTCATCATTCTTTTCTTCGGCGGCTGCTGTGGTGGTGCCGGAGGGAGGTGACGGGCGTTGGTGTCAAGCTCAGAGATGTTTTGGTATCTTTTCAGTTTTGTCATGTCGGTCTTTATGTGACTTGTATTTTGTTCTTTATGATATGAATGAGACACGTGTTACCATGCAAAAAAGGATACCAGCTTGTTTGGGCCTTCAGGATTTTTTAGTTGGAGGCGGGTAAGCAACCTTGGTTCACACTCTCTGTTTCTCGGACTCAATTATCCGATTAACCAGGAGATCACCATTGGCAAGGACCTTGATGGCAGAGAGGCTCTGTTTGCTATGGAAAACTGTGTCTACACGACGAGCCCTAGGAGTCTGGGAGCAAACTCCCCTGATTGTCAATGATACAACCTGCAGCCAAAAGAAGGTGAGAATGACAAAGGCATCTGGATTAACTTTGATCCTTGGATGTCTCAATTACGACAGGCAGTGATGTGGTTCAAGCCTTCAGGTTGACAGGTAATTGGGCTGTCGCGTCGAAAGGGTGGAGTACTATAAGTGCATCTAGTGCCACCCCTTGTTGGTTTTGGAGTATTGACGACAAAATTGGTTGAGGGACTAATGCGTTTGTGAGAATTGCAGGATAACGCAGGTAGTGTCCCTCATTAATTCGGTTTACCTACCGGAGATGACCCCTAAAAATGTATGAAGACATTGAAGACAATGGTGGTATGTGAAGATATTCACATTGAAGACTATGACATGAGAAGACATTTAGTGAAGACTATGGAGCGTGAAGACTGTGTCGTTTCGTTGTTTCCTTTTCTTCTTTGTTGAGTCATAGGAACCACCGTATTGTTAAGTGGGGTCCAAGTGAACTAAGTCAGAATGACTGAAGTGATGCTCAACCAAAATCCTATGTCTTCGAGTGAAGATAATGAGAGCAAATCTTATCCAGAGCTGGATGAGTCAGCTTTGCTTGTAGCCCAAGTAAGGTTGCCATGTGTGTTTGAAATCTGACCGTTGGAACACATGTCAGTTCCTTAGTGACCCAAGGTCATTTCAGACATATCAGGTCAGGTTGCCTTGTGGATATAAATAGCCCACCCCCTACACCATAAATTGGTGGCTGCTCAGAGTTAGTTTACGGCTTTTGTCGTTTGAGAGCAACCCACCTCGAAGCCTTTGAGAGAGAGAAATCCTTGCGAGGACAAAGCCCAAACACCCAGAGCCAAAGAGTGTTAGGCATCACTGAAGTCTTTCTGTCTGTGTGACCTGAAGACTTATTACACTTGAGGACTATGAATCCTCCAGCCGGTTAGGCGTCGCTTTTGAGCATCCAAGAGTCATTGTGGATCGCCGGTGAACGAAGTCTGTGAAGGTTCGGAAGTCTACCTTGAAGACTTACCAGAGTGATTGGGCGAGGACTAGGTGTCCTTAGCTCAAGGGGAATAAGGTGAAGACACGGTCTTCTGAGTTGAATCTCAGCCTCCCTAACCAGACGTACAGTTGTCACAGCAACTAGAACTGGTCCAACAAATCTTGTGTCTTCAACAAGTGACTGGTTCTATCCTCTTCTCCCTTTACTTAGTGTTTGTCTTCGTGAAGTATTTGCTTAATTGTCATACCTGTTTGACTTCATTGCTTGACTACTATCATTTGTTGGCTTCATACTATCTTCTATCCTGATCCTTACTACCTAGCTGCTATTAGTCTTTGTACTTTCACATTATCGCATACTTGACTATGGCTTGCTTAGTGTAGTTTATCTTCCGTTGCATATCAATTAGGCCATTTCTATTGTTTGTCTTTGAAACTTCCATGTTTTGAAGACTTTTGTAAAAATCGCCTATTCACCCCCCTCTAGTCGATAACTAGCACTTTCAATTGGTATCAGAGCAAGGTACTCCCTTGTTCTGTGTGATTCGGTTTAACCACCTGGAGTTTCAGCTATGTCGACTGCAGGATTGAGGAATGTATCTTGCCCCACCTTTGACGGTCATGAGTATCCTTGGTGGAAGGACATGATGAAGAAGCGACTCATGGCTATGGATAGCGAACTGTGGACCGTCACTGAGATTGGTCTTACCGATCTATGCAAGATGGCAGATGCTGATGACATTCGCAAGTACACTCTACTGAACCTCCCGGCGAAGGATGTCATCTGCTCCTATCTGTCCCGAAATCAGTTCAGGAATGTCATGCACCTCAATCACGCGAAGCTAATCTGGGACCGCCTATCTGAGGTCTATGAAGGCCATCGTACTCGTCATGATCCTTGGTTTGAGGATTACAAGGAGTCTCTTAAGGATATGACCTTTGCACCTGAATTGACATCATCTTCACCATGCCTTATGGCAAGGGGTACTGAGGTAACTGAATGCTACCTCTCTGAAACTAGTGATGATGAATCAGGTGATGAATTTCGCCCCAGCTATGTCAAACTTGCTTCCCTTGCCACTAAACAACAACGAGTCTTGGAAAAGGTTCAAAACATGCTAAGTAAGAGCGATGATATGTTGGGTAAAGAAATGGATCAGTCAAAAGCATTGGCTGAGAGTCTTCAGAGACTTCATTCCAAGTTTGACGCCCTTCAAGATCAACATAAGCTCTCCTATCTGATCACGAGAAGCTTTCTTCTGAATTCTTCAAAGAAAGCGTGACCTTGAAAAGATAAGAGTGGATTATGAAGATCTTCAGAAGGAGCACGATTCATTACTTGCTCAACAAATCAGCATTACACCGGATGGATTTGAACCACCATGTCTAAAATGCATTGAGCGTGATAACGCTACTTCTGTTGCTGAATGTTCCACTGCTGCTACTATTGCATTGTCTTCAACTACAAATGTGGTAACTAACCCCTCTGCGGAGGATACCACTACTATTGCTGATGAAAATGCTAGGTTGAAGACATTGCTTGAAACAGGGATGTATAAAAGTCTGAAAGGACATCAGACACTTTGCGATGTCCTCAAAAAGAAGATTCTGAACCGAAACCCTAGGAAAGAGGGTGTTGGGTTCGAGAGGAAAATGAATGTTGATGGTTCCTACTGGAAGCCTGAGCAGTATCCCAAAACCACATGGGGTTGCTGCAAAGGAACCTTTAGTAGATCCATCCACCTTATCTGGCTTCACTTGCGCTAACTCTATCATCATCGATGAATCCTTTGATGCAAACTATAAATTGTTCAAAAATCAGAATGGTGAAGTGTTTGCTAGGTATATTGGTACTAACTGCAGGAATGGACCAACTATGAAGAAGATCTGGGTACCCAGGCAGTGTATTGAGAATCTTCCTGTGAATGTCATCATGACACCACCAAGGAAGAAGACAATCCCCAGACCTATGGCTTCATATGGCCCAAAGGCTTCATACAGATACATGACTCATCTGAGTCACCCTAATGCCAATGTTTTCCAGGGAAATCACACTCAAACTGATGAATATGAGCGTGTGTCGTCAAACCGCTATGTTCATAGAACTAAGAACTTTTCTGCTTATTCATATGAGTATCATTCATCTCCTGAAAGGCTATTTGCTAGGGCTTCAAAGCCGAAATTCTCAGATGCTGCACTTAGACTCATTGCTTCTAAACCACCCCTGAAGATGTGGGTGGTGAAGAAGACTTAACTTTCTTTTGCAGGGAATGGTCTCCAGCCAACAATCAAAGGCGTCTGATACTATTGCCGGGAACCTAAAACACATTATAGGACGCATGATAAAATGATATTGCTATATATTTCACATTTGAATCGCTTACCAGTCATACTATGTGTCCTAACCTTGACCTATGCTGTGATAATCCTTATAAGCGTCAAATACTTATGCTTCACAACACTCTTTGTGAAGCCTATCCTCCTAACTGCACTGTAGGGTACGACACCAAAAGCTTCAGAATGGATTATTGACAGCGGATGCACTAATCATATGACTGGTGATCGAAGTCTTCTCATGGACTGAACCTTACGTCCATCAGACAAGAGTCACATCAGGTTTGCTGACACTGGTAAAAGCAAGGTATTGGGTCTAGGTAGAGTTGCAATCTCAAAGGATCAACACATGGATAAAGTGATGCTTGTTCAATCCCTTGGTTTCAACTTAATGTCTGTCTCAATGCTTTGTGACTTAAACATGATTGTGCTATTCGGAAAGTATCATTGCCTTGTACTAATGGAATCTAACAAGTCTCTAGTCTTTGAAGGGTATCGAAAATATGATCTATACATGGTAGATTTCTCAGCAGGTCCACAGCTTGCCGTATGTCTTCTTGCAAAAGCTTCAGAATGCTGGCTCTGGCATCGGAGGCTGGGGCATGCTGGCATGAGGAACTTACACACACTCGTCAAGAAGAAGCATGTCATAGGCATCGAGGGTGTCAAGTTCAAGAAGGATCATTTGTGTGGTGCCTGCGAAGCTGGAAAGATGACAAGGGCAAATCACCCCTCGAAGACAATCATGACTACATCTCAACCCTTCAAGGTGTTACACGTGGACTTATTTGGCCCTACTCACTATTCTACCCTCACAACAACTGCTTGTCTCTATGGCTTCGTCATTGTTGATGACTACTCAAGATACACATGGGTGCACATAATTCTCTACAAGACTGAAGTGCAAGATGTCTTCAGACACTTCGCCAATCGAGCAATGAACAATTATGGTGTGAAGATCAAGCATATCAGAAGTGACAACGACACTGAGTTCAAGAACACAGGGCTTGATCTTTATCTGGATACAATGGGAATTACCCATGAGTTTTCTGCTCCATACACTCCTCAGCAAAATGGCATCGTAGAGCGCAAGAACAGAACCCTCATTGAGATGGCTCGAACAATGCTCGATGAGTACAAGACACCAAGAAAGTTCTGGCCAGAAGCTATTGATACAACATGTCACGTCATCAACCGTGTTTACATCCATAAGCTTCTGAACAAAACATCCTATGAGCTCCTTACTGGCAAGAAGCCAAATGTCAGCTACTTCAGAGTATTTGGAGCTAGGTGCTGGATCAAGGATCCCCATCACAAGTCAAAATTTGCACCTAAAGCTCACGAAGACTTCATGCTTGGCTACGGAAAGGACTCTCACTCTTACAGAGTCTTTAACCTCTATCTCTACAAAATGGTTGAAACTGTGGACGTGAGATTTGATGAAACCAATGGTTCACAAAGAGAGCTCCTGCCAAGTACACTAGATGAAGCTCCGCCCAGCAAATCAATCAAGCTGATGGGAACTGGTGAAATCATGCCTTCTGAAGCACAGCCTGAAGAGGAACTTATCATTTCTGCACCTAACCAATCAGAAGACAATGCACAGACTGAAGACAATCCTCCAAATGATGACAATGATCAGCAAGAGCAAAGTCTTCGTCCTGTTCATCCTCGAGTTGCAAATGAAGTACAAATTGAGAAGATAATTGATATCATCAATGCACCTGGTCCACTTACTCGCTCAAGAGCAACACAGTTAGCAAATTTCTGTGGGCACTTTTCTTTTGTGTCAATATCAGAACCCAAGAAAGTTGCTGAAGCCTTTATGGAACCTGAATGGATACAAGCAATGCAAGAGGAACTTCAATAGTTCAAGCTAAACAATGTTTGGGAACTTGTCAAGCGTCCTGACCCTCGCAAGCATAACATTATTGGTTCAAAATGGATATATTGAAACAAGCAAGATGAGCATGGTCAAGTAGTCAGAAACAAAGCACGTCTTGTGGCTCAAGGATATACTCAAGTTGAAGGAATTGACTTCGATGAAACATTTGCTCCTGTGGCTAGGCTTGAAGCTATTCGTATACTGCTAGCCTACGCTAATCACCACAACATTCTGCTACATCAAATGGATGTGAAGAGTGCTTTTCTCAACGGCAAGATTGAAGAAGAAGTGTACGTAGCTCAACCACCTGGCTTTGAAGATCCAAAACATCCTGATATGGTGTACAAGCTAAACAAAGCATTGTATGGCCTCAAACAAGCTCCTCGCGCTTGGTATGATACGATCAAGGACTTCCTGAAGAGCAAGGGCTTCAAACCTAGATCTCTTGACCCCACACTCTTCACGAAGACATCTGATGGTGAACTGTTTGTGTGCCAAATATATGTGGATGACATTATCTTCGGATGCACCAACCAGAAGTATAGTGATGAATTTGGATACATGATGCAAGAGCAATATCAGATGTCCATGATGGGTGAGCTGAAATTCTTCCTTGGTCTTCGAATTCATCAGCAAAGGAATGGCATCTTCATATCTCAAGAAAAATACCTCAAAGATTGTCTGAAGAAGTTTGGAATGGAAGATTGCAAAGGCTATACGACGCCAATGCCAGCCAAACACCATCTTGGTCCCAACGACAATGGTAAAGAGTTCGATCAAAAGGTATACCGCTCCATGATTGGTTCTTTACTTTATCTATGTGCATCTAGGCCAGATATTATGCTTAGTGTTTGCATGTGTGCTCGATTCCAAGCGACACCAAAGGAATCGCATCACTTAGCTGTGAAGCAAATTCTTCGATATTTGGCTTACACCCCAACACTCGGATTATGGTATCCAAAGGGCTCAAAATTTGATTTGGTTGGTTTCTCGGATGCTGATTATGCTGGTGACAAGGTGGATCGCAAATCTACATCAGGCACATGTCACTTTCTGGGACGATCACTTGTCTGCTGCTGGATCTTGCTGCGCTTAGCTTCTATGGATGAAGCAAACTCTCAAGGACTATGGCATCAATCTGAAACAAGTACCTCTCTTCTGCAACAACGAAAGCGCCATCAAGATTGCCAACAATCCAGTCCAGCACTCGAAGACAAAGCACATTGAAATTCGTCATCACTTTCTCAGAGATCATGTCATGAAGAAAGATATTAACATCATTCACGTCAACACTGAAGAGCAACTGGCAGATATCTTCACAAAGCCCTTGGATGAGAAAAGGTTTTGCAAGTTACGGTGTGAGCTAAATATCTTGGAATCCTCAAATGTCCTGTGATCAGGCACACATCCTAACACTTATGCATGTTGATGACTTAGATGTGCAACACACGAAGTAAAGTATATCTTCAATTAATGAAGACTTACATTCTGAGTGTGAATACATTAACGTGGAATTTGACTTCGGAGCGCCACGATAATTGTGCGCCATGTCTGGGTCTAATACTTCCTATACGGTGGGTAACGCCACCACCAAATTTCTTGGTTTGAAGTGTTTCACTCATGGCGTTATTTTTGCAATGTCTTCGCATTTTGTTTGTCTTCAACTTCAACTTATCTTCATGATTCTCCTCACTATGATGATTTAATTGCTTTCTGATACATATAAATATACTAGTGTATTGTCCTCTACAGCATTCACTTATAGCTATGCCTCCCTATTTGAATCTTTTGAACTAAGTGAATGTGATCGAACCCTAATCTCTCTGTGCTTTCTATCTCAAACTCTATCTGTCCAAATCATATGCATTCTATTGAAACTGTCAAATGTCTTCTCTGCATCCTAGTCAGCAGAAGACACAGAGACAAACATTAAGTCTGTTTTAAATGATTTATCTTTATTGGTTGAAATTCGGAGAAGCCGGAACAACCATCCGACATGCCTGGCGGGCGTGGGAACGTGGGACAACTCTGAGTATGTTGCATGCTTGCCACGTGCCCCTCAGATGTGAACCGCCAGGGGCACCTGTGTAATTGCGTTGTGCCGCACACTTCCTTATAAATACATGCCCCTTGCTGTAAAGAAAACCTTCTTCCACCTCTCCACCTCGTCAAAACCCTAGCGCCATTGCTAGCTCTCGACGACGCCAGCGACGAAGCGCTTAGCTGCCGCAACTTCTCCGACGCCGTCCACATGCCGGCCGCGGACATCGTCCTCTCTGCCACCGCCGTAGGTGTCCTCCGTCGCCAAGTTAGGGCAAGGTGGATTGAACTGCTCGGTCTCCTATTCATCCCATCTAGCAGTTCTTCGTGTGGTAAATATAACTCTATTTTTACCATCTTTTTTATCCTCAAAGATTCATCCTATTTACCAAAAGTGGTTTCTACCTATACAATGTTAGATCTAGTCTGTTTGCACGTCATACTGCCTAGTATATTCACTTAAGCTTCATATCAAGTTAGATTCCTCACTTGTACTTATTCACAGATTCGTACAAATCTGGAACCAACTCTCAACATATAAGTGAATGTCTTCGCATCATGAGGTCAATGTCTTCAAACTGATTTATCTTCAAAATCTTCTGAGAATGCATATGACCTCTTCCCCTTCCCTCGCATCTCTAATGCTGTCACAGGTACATGTCCGTGGGAGAATCCCTTGGTTCTCATAGTCTGCATTCGTTTGCAGAATTCTTACATCATCACATTGATTCTCCTGAAGCCAATTCCTATTTGTCCAGCAAGCGAAAGCCCTTGAAGCCTCTGAACGTATTGAAACCATTCAGTTTGAAGTTCATGGCTACAGAGAAGTCAGTAAGGAAGGGTGGCAGACAACATCGAGGGGGAACATCAAAAGATTTGCCTGATGACCTCGCAGAACTTTATAAGACAAATCCTGAAGAGAATTATCATCAGCACAAGACACGGATCCAATGGATTCGACGATATTGGGCTGAACAATGGTTCAAATACAAGTTCGTGACCCAGGAATATGCTGAGAAGAATGCTATCAAAAGTCCTTGGGGTGATATTCTCTATCGAGGCCTTCAACCCAAGAACAGAGCTGAAGCTATTGCACAGGGTTTCTATCCCTGTATGGTCCGTGGACCTCAGCCTGAAAATGCCGACTCAACATCATTGCTCTGGTGTCGTGACGACAATCTCTTCAAGCGTAACTTTCAGCATGGAAAGGCATCGGCCAAAGAAAACAAGAAGTCATTGGGATTAGACTTCAATCCTGGTCCCTCTGCTCCCCGTGCTGACGGCTCACATGATGCAGAACCCAATGTCATCGGCCCATTCTCCAACCTTGATGGCCTCATCACTTACATCCTGGTCCAAGGTGCCAAAGTGGACCATTCTGATAATGATGCTGACACTTATGAAGCCCCAGCTCCTCCTCCAAAGCCGCAGAAGCTAAAGAAGCTTAAGGCTTCAGGATCAGCTGCTCCTCCAAAAGCCTCACGTGTGAAGCCACTAGCCACTGCACCTCCTGAAGACAGTGTGCAGTCTGAGGATCTATCACGTATCTCCAAGAAGACGGAGAAGAAAAAGAAAATCGTCAAGAACAGTGATCAAATCTTGACTCCTGCTGCCATTCTGCGAGAAGAGCACATTGATCTGTCCAGCGATGAAGATCTTGCAGATGGTGCCCTTGAGCAACTGATCAAGAGCAAGGAAGAAGCATAGATCTTCAATAATTTGCCTCTCTTTGATGTGGCAATCATCCAAAACTTCATTGATGAGTGGTTTGACACCCCAAATCTCAGCTTTGATGATCTGCAACTTCCCATTGGCCTCAGCATCGCCTTCAATGGCGCCATTGCTTCTGAGCTAGCTCTTGCTCAGCACATCGTTGAACTGAAGCACAAAATCGACTATGAGAAGGCTCAGTTCAAGAAGCATGTGGCCAAGCTCAGCGTGCAAGATGTCGAAAACTTCAAGATCATGCTGCACGAGCTCAAAGAAGCCTTTCATAAGAAGCGTGAAGAAGCTCAAGGCTCTCGTGAGCGTATGAAGAGTCTGGCTGACAAGTGTGTGCTAGCCTACAATGAGGCTGAGAAGCGCAAGTCTCTTGGTCGTCCTGGCATTGACCCAAGAATGGCTGCAAAGAAGAAGAAGCTATCAACTTCCCAATCTGCACCTTCAAGGCAGGAAGAACCTCACATAGTCTTCCCAAGCAGCATGACTGGATCAAAGCCAAAGGTCATGTCAACCGCTTCAGAACTGAAGAAGATGAGGGCGGCAGAGGTTGAAGCCAGAAAAAGGAAAACTACAGAAGCATCTGATGCTGCTCCCTCCAAGAAGAAGCGCAAAACCAAGAAGAATCGGGCTGCTCCCATAGAGCCCTTGGTTGTTGAACCCATCTCAATGGTGCGTCCTGCATCTAAACACCACGAACAACAGCTGATAGTTCATGAGCCTGCTTCCACACAGGCTTATGAAGCTGAAGACATTCCAGCAGTTGAACCCACCGCTGCTGAAGACATTGGTCACCATGACAATGTTGAAGATGATGACGTTCTTCCTCAGATCGAACACAACTTGGTATCATCGCCTGTTCTCACGAACAGCGAACTCATCAGCATTGGTCGTCCTCTGACGCCAATTGCTCAGGATGCATCATGGGCTGATCACCCGCAGCAACAAGACTCCCAAATTACTCCCCAACCACAACCACAAGTTACACCGCCTGTTCAAGAAGAACAAGAAGACCTTGAGGCCCAGCCAACTCCATCTCCAAAGGCGTCGCCAGCTTTTCGCAGGCTTCGCAAATGACAAAGGCCTTAGGTCCCTCTTTCGAGCATTCCAAAAGGAGAAGTGCACCACTCATCTGTTGCACGTCAAGTGTTTCCAGAAGCCACTCCGACTATGAATGTCTCTGTGTCTGAAGCCCAGGCTGCTAAAGACAATCCGGCTACATCAGCCGATGAAAATCAAGAAGACGTACGTGTCCCCACTCCCCCCAATACTGAAGAAGCTGTTCCTGATATGAACGTGCTAGTGCCCGACCCTCTAGCTCATCAAGTGGAGGTTGAAAATCTTGAGGCTGCCACCACCAACACCAATGAAGCCAATGACGTTGTCATGGCTGAACCTAATGTGGAGCTTGCACCAACCAATGTGCTCGAAGCCAATGATGCAACTGCTCCTGAAGTGTTTGTTGTGCGGCCTGAAGCCTCAGTTGTTGCCACTGCTCCTGTTCCGCCACCAAGGCCCTATACTATTGAGCAAGCATACAATCATGGTCAGCTAACCACTGTCCGATGGCCCGTTTTCGTCCCTCCGCCTACTGCTTCTAGTCCTCAGTTTGATTATCATGTTGAGCATAGGCCTCAGGTCCAGAAACCAAAGCCAAGACTGCCAAGGTTCCCAGGAACTGCCAACTCTACAGGGTCCTTCAATGCAAATGGCTTCAAAAGCCACAACACCTTCTTTGACAGCGCAAAGAACCCCTACACAAAGCCAAGAATATCATATGATCGTTTCTGGAGCTATCAGCAGCGAAGCTATTACTCATGCGTTCTGTATGTTCAAGGGCACATTTTCCCTCATATGCGCCTCGACTCTGAAGCCATTGCTGGACTGCCATGCTTAGAAGAAGCACTTGACTGCTTTCGTGATGCAGGTCTGCTCAGCTTTATGACAGACAAAGAACATTGGAATGAGGAACTTTTGCTTCAATTCTATGCTACCCTCCACATTCGCGGCTACAACAGGGATATAAAGACATGGGTTCTCGAGTGGATGACTGGAAATGTTCATCATGAAGCCAAAGCTCATGATATCATTGAGCTTATAGGCTTATCCACTCCCGGAGAGCTGTACGAACCTGATTGTCAACTCTACCGCAATGCATTGGAAAGCATCTTCCATAAGCCAGAACCCAACATGAGCCAGATGTTGAGCATGATGAAGCCTTTGCCACATGACGCTGAATACCCAACAGAGTTCTTTGTTGATGACCTTGAGTATCTGCCTCGCACCATATATCACATCATCAGGCGGACTCTATGGCCTATCAAAGGGCATTCATCAGCTGCAAAACTTGAAGGGGCCATGAAGACATTGGTCTTTTACATCCTCAATGGCATCAGCTTCAATACACAAGAATTCTTCATCCGGCAACTTGCTGCATCTGGATCTGACCTTTTTGGCCTGAAGTTCTATGCTCCATGGGTCATGCGCCTCATCAAGCTACACTCTGCTATCAACTATCAGCCCTCTGCTCGCAATCATCTGATCTTTCTACCAGAGGTTTATATGTCAGTTGAAGCCATATACCCTGAGCCTGCCAAGAAGCCTCTTTGTCTTCAAAATGTTGAACACCAAAGCTTCACTCAGCCCATGGAAGGAGTCCAAGCAGTAACTCGTATCTATCCAATGGCTGGGAACACTCGTCTGCCTCATCGTGGGCAAACTGAAGCTACTGAGAGCACAATTGCCCAAAGACCCAAGAAGCGCTCTCGCGTTCTAAATGACCGAGAACTACTTGTGGCACTGCATCAGAAACAAGATAAGCATCACTTTTGGCTCAAGCGACAGATGCAAAGCCTCTTGGTGGACGTCAATCGCATTCGAAATCTTGCCACCAAGAATGCCTTTGTCACTGACGAGACCTGTCGGTGATCATGGAAGAGTTTGACGCTGCTAAGTGCTGAAGAAGATCTTCAAGACGATGGCTTCACTGAAAGATTCAAGTTTGACTCCACTCCTCCACGGAATGTTGTCCTACGTCGAACCCCATCTCTTGAAGACTGTGACTATTCTTCCTCCGCGGCAACTGTGAATGCGAGAGTGATCGATGATGAAGACGATGCTACTTCACTGCCTCCTACTTCTGCACGCATCGACACTGCACCAAGTACGTCTGCACCGCCAAACAACAACGACAACCCTGATGCTTCTCCTACTCATGAGAACGAGTAGATGCTCTATGTCTTCAAACCTTTTTGGTCATTACTGACAAAAGGGGGAGAAGCGTATGAGTTGATAGTCTTCAAGCGGGTTCATATGGGCGGTTGCTTTATATTTTGCCTCGTGTTTACAACTCTCGCTTTTGATACATTTGGTTCTTTGAGTTGTAACACTTAAACTCGATGGTCATCTGCTACTTATTTGCTTTTCTGTGATGCGACGATAAATTCCGCATGTGCGATGATAACTTCCGCACTTAGATCATTCTGCAGACATCCATTTTTCATTATGCATGTCATTCCTTTTGTTACATCATTTCATGCATGATGAATTATCTTCATAAGGTGAAGAGGATCTCCACAAGTACAACCTGCCATGTGCATTTGCATTCCAAAAGAAAATTACTTATATGCACATCTTCAGGGGGAGCCTTTGCCACTTATGAAGACAATACCCTATCCTTTACAATTTCACATACTTTATTCCCGTTGAAAACTTCAACCAGTTTGTCATTAATCACCAAAAAGGGGGAGATTGTAAGTGCATCTAGTGCCACCCCTTGTTGGTTTTGGAGTATTGGCGACAAAATTGGTTGAGGGACTAATGCATTTGTGAGAATTGCGGGATAACGCAGGTAGTGTCCCTCATTGATTCGGTTTACCTACCGGAGATGACCCCTAAAAATGTATGAAGACATTGAAGACAATGGTGGTATGTGAAGATATTCACATTGAAGACTATGACATGAGAAGACATTTAGTGAAGACTATGGAGCACGAAGACTGTGTCGTTTTGTTGTTTCCTTTTCTTCTTTGTTGAGTCATAGGAACCACCGTACTGTTAAGTGGGGTCCAAGTGAACTAAGTCAGAATGACTGAAGTGATGCTCAACCAAAATCCTATGTCTTTGAGCGAAGACAATGAGAGCAAATCTTATCCAGAGTTAGATGAGTCAGCTTTGCTTGTAGCCCAAGTAAAGTTGCCATGTGTGTTTGAAATCTGACCGTTGGAACACGTGTCAGTTCCTTAGTGACCCAGGGTCATTTCGGACATATCAGGTCGGGTTGCCTTGTGGCTATAAATAGCCCACCCCCTACACCATAAATTGGTGGCTGGTCAGAGTTAGTTTACGACTTTTGTCGTTTGAGAGCAACCCACCTCGATGCCTTTGAGAGAGAGAAATCCTTGCAAGGACAAAGCCCAAACACCTAGAGCCAAAGAGTGTTAGGCATCACTGAAGTCTTTCTGTCTGTGTGACCTGAAGACTTATTACACTTGAGGACTGTGAATCCTCCAGCCGGTTAGGCGTCGCGTTTTAAGCATCCAAGAGTCATTGTGGATCGCCGGTGAATGAAGTCTGTGAAGGTTCAGAAGTCTACCTTGAAGACTTACCAGAGTGATTGGGCGAGGACTAGGTGTCCATAGCTCAAGGGGAATAAGGTGAAGACACGGTCTTCTGAGTTGAATCTCAGCCTCCCTAACCAGATGTACAGTTGTCACAGCAATTGGAACTGGTCCATCAAATCTTGTGTCTTCAACAAGTGACTGGTTCTATCCTCTTCCCCCTTTACTTAATGTTTGTCTTCATGAAGTCTTTGCTTAATTGTCATACCTGTTTGACTTCATTGCTTGACTACTATCGTTTGTTGGCTTCATACTATCTTCCATCCCGATCCTTACTGCCTAGCTGCTATTAGTCTTTGTACTTTCACATTATCGCATACTTGACTATGGCTTGCTTAGTGTAGTTTATCTTCCGCTGCATATCAATTAGGCCATTTCTATTGTTTGTCTTCGAAACTTCCATGTTTTGAAGACTTTCGTAAAAATCGCCTATTCACCCCCCTATAGTCGATAACTAGCACTTTCAAGTACTCGTGTCTCCGGATCACTGGTCGCTGAAGCGGGTGTCGGTGTCAAAACCGGCTGTCGGGGGTTGGATACGACATATGCCAAAGGATGGCTTATCATGGTGGGAGCGAGTAGAACGTCACCGGTGCCTGGAAGCTGGATGAGGCGAAGACATGCACGCTGGCGGAACTTACCCAGCTCTAGGGCTCTCCTAGGAGATAACACCCCTACTGCTGCTCTGCGGGGTCTCCGCATGTTCACTAAAGCAAAGTGGCTACAATGGTGCTCCTGGAGCTGTTTCGGGAGGTAGGAGAGGGCAGGGCTGGCTCTCTCCTCCCTGGGCTATCTGGTTTATCTCTCTCTCTAGGTTCGAACCCTTTGCATGGGTGCCCCGGGGGGTTTATATAGGCCTACCCCCGGGGGTACAATAGTAATCCGGCTGGGCGCGGGTCCCAGCCGTCTGTCTCTCAGGCCGCTGTCCTTCCCGCCGGCTTCTGGGGCCCGCCGACTGGCGTGTCCCGCGAACAGGCTTGATACTATAGCGGCACTCCTGATGACGCAGGCTCGGTCATCGGGCCGTGGCAACAGTGCCGCCGTCTATCGGGCGATCACTGTCGCCATTCCCCATCTTATCTAATTAATGGCTCGTGGGGCCCGGGAGGAGTCGGCCGACTCCAGGGAGGCCGACTCCCACGGGTCCGTCTTCGGGTTGCCCAGGCCGGCTTCAGCCCACCCACTGACAGGTGGCCCTCCCGCCTTCGGGTCGTACAGGCCGGCGTCATGGGCACAGTGCACTGCGTACTGTGGCTGAGGTCAGGGCAGGCATGGCAACAATGCCGTATCTCGCCGGAGATCTTCCAGCGGTACGGCTTACTGTAGCCATGCCGGCCCTTCGTAAGCAGGAGGGAAACGGCCATGCCGTAACCATACCTCGCGTCGTCCTTCGGGATAAGGGAGGAGTCTTGGGACGACTCTCCATAGTCGGCCTCTCTGGAAGTCGCCCGCTTGGAGTCGGCTTATCTGGGAGTCGCCGTCTGGGACTCGGCATATTTTGGAGTTGCTCCTGGGACTCAGCCTGAGGGGCGCGGCCTGCCCCGATGTCTTGAAATGTCCTGGGGCTCGGGTTAGCCTACCCGTGGCCCATTACTCCGACAGTAGTCCCCGAAGCTGGTGAAACCCTGCGGTCGCTGTATTGTGGGGCTTCAATAGCTTCAATCTTTAAAAGTGTAGACTCTGGGACTCGGCTGCCATCTTCCCTTGGGCCGACTGTCGAAAGTCGGAGCTTCGGTGAAGAGCCTTAGTTCGAAAGTCGCGGGGGGAAGCCAGGCGGCGTGCCTGATACGCTTCCCCGCAGCCATCAGGGCGGTCCTATCGCGTGGCGCCACGTGGGGAGAATAGTCTGCCTGCCCACGCGCGCGATGGGACGGGCCGTCAGGCGGGGCCCGCCACTACCGCGCCTCGGCATACGGATGGATCCGTTGTGGCTGAGGACGGTTGGTTTTCCCACGTCGTTACTGCGGGCAGTAACTTCGTGGGTAAATCATGGGGCGGCGTGGGGCATCGTGCGCAGTTAATCCCACACCCGCCCCCTCGGCTTCTCAGCCTGCAGGGCTATAAGTAGGCGGGGGGAAGCAGAGCGGCACAGCTCGCGCGCCCTTCTTCCCCGCTCCCCCACCTCATCTTGCTTTCTCTCCCTCCTTCCTCCATCGTTGAGCAGGAGCACATCATACCGTGGCGATGAGCTCTTCCTCCGCCGTGGCCTCTGCCGTGCGCTCCGGCGTATGGGACGGCTCGGAGGTAGAGGAAGAACACATCGAGTTCCTCCACCAGACCCGCCGTCTCCCCGGCACGGACCTCGTGCGCGCCCGCGCCGCGCCGGAGGGGGAAATCCTGCCGGCGCTAGAAGAGGGCGAGCGGGTCATCTTCCACTCGCACCTTATGCGCGGCCTGGGGCTGCCGGCGAGTGGCTTCTTCCGCTCGTTCCTGGAGTTCCACAGCCTTCAGCCGCACCACCTTACACCGAACATGGTGGTGCTGCTCTCCGCCTTCGCCACCCTGTGCGAAGGTTTCCTCGGCGTTCTCCCCACCATCGAGCTGTGGGGAGAATTCTTCTCTTCTAAGCTCGGCACGCACATCGCTGGCGTGCCGGCCCAGTGCGGCGCCTTCATCGTGATGCGGTGCTCGACGGCCGACAACCCCTTTCCTCCCATCATGCTGATCAAGTCGGTGAAGATGTGGCAGAGCTCGTACTTCTACGTGAAGAACCTCGCCTCCGACGGCGACTGGGTCAACTTGCCGCCTTACAATGCCGCTCCCCTGACTGGGCGGCTCCCCAGCTGGTCCCACCGAGTCAAGACGCTGACTCCTGCCGGAGCCGCCGCCGTAGCGCGACTCTGAGTCTTGACGCAGTCGGAGGGAGCGGCCTCACCTGATCCAAGGCCGGCCTCACCTGATCTGTCATATGAGCGGCCTCCGAGACCCAAGTCGGATGAGCACCAAGGAGATGTCCCGCAAGGAGGTGGCGAACATGGTGAATTACATCGCGCACTGCGAGTACGAGGAGGACTGGCAGTTCGGCAAGGAGCCGTACTCGCGCGACAACCCTCCACCAGTGGTAAGTCGCGTCTCCCTACTGTTTTGTCTTTTTTCCGCAGCCGACTCCGGCTTCTGACTCTTGTTAGCTTCTTCTGAACTAGAATCCTCTTATGCAGCCTGCCGCCGGCGCAAGAGACAGCCCCGCGAGTATGTTCCCGACCGCACGGAGAGCGACATCGACGACCCCGACTTGCGGGCAGCGGCGATGGAAGCCGACGCCGAAGGCGGGGGAGGAGGGGCAGAAGGCGACTTCAGGCCCGCGGCCACCTTCGTCAACTGGCCTGATGACGACGCCGAAGGCGAAGTCGCTCCGCGCCACCAGCTGAGGATCGGCCCGTCGGGCGCTGGCTCCTCCGCCGGCCAAGGCAGCACGAAGAGGCGTCACGCCGGGCCGAGTGCGCCCGACGGCAAACTGAAAAAGCTCAAGGGGGCGGCCGCCGCAACCAGACGAGAGGAGGCGGCCGCGAAGGCCAACCGCTTCTGAAGGGAAGTGAGAAAGCCGCCGCTAGTATCCGCGTAAGTCTTTACGCTCTTTTATTTTCTTCGTTGAATCTTGTCCGAGTCTTCGTTTATATACTCCCTCCATTCTTCTTCAGGGCCCCTCTTTCCCTTGAGAGAGTCGCCGTCCCCTCCGTCATGGGGTCGGCAGAGACGTCCGCCAATACTCGGCGGCCCGACCTTGCCGCCGACCTCCGGGAGGCGACGGAGCGGAATGCGCGGGAGAAGCACGAGGAGGAGGAGGCCGCGCGTTTGGAGAAGGCGGAGGCCGACAGGGCGGCCGCCTCCGCCCAGAAAAAGCTGGATGATGCTGAAGCCGCCCTTGTGGCGAGATGGCGCACCGAGGAGGCCGCGCGTCGCTGATCGGTGATGCTCGTCCCCCCACTATCGTCTGCACCGCCGCCTCCGGAGTTCACGGGGCCGAGAACCCCATCGTGGAGAAGGAGAGCGGCGAGGCCTCCATGTCGGACGCTCTCGTGCCGCCGCCGCCGCCTCCACCGACGTCTGGGAGACCGCACGGCAAACAGCCGGTGGATCCGTCGGAGCCACCGGCCATGGACGAGGCCGAAGCGCGGCTGCTTCTCCAAGTCGCCTCGCCGGTGAGTCGCCGTCTTGAGAGGGCGACCTCGGCGCCGCGACCTCGGGAGATCGGCGCTGCCAGCTCGGCAGCTCTAGACGCCGAGGCCACAAGCGCCGCGCCCACCGGGTGGGTGCGCGGAGGCGGCACTGGGCCGCTAAATCAATTGCTCCTGGAAGTCCAGGCGAAGTTGCGGGCCGAAGGCGACGCCCTTCAGGCCTGCACCAGAGCGCACCTGGCCGCGCGAACGGCCGTCCGGGTAAGTTTCTTCTCCTTCTTGATTCTTGTCTTTCTCTGTGGGGGCGTGCCAGCACACCCACTGGGTGTAGTCCCCGAGTTCCGGGCCGGCTGCTGAGCAGGCGGTTCGGAACTCCCTCTGGCGAGTTCCAAACACTAACTTCGTCTTCAATGACTTATCTGCAGGAGTATCACAACCTCTGTGCCATTGCCTTCAACCGCAATGTTGAGGAGTTGAGCAAGCGGGCTGCCGACTTGTCGGAAAGCCGGAGTGAGTTCTTCTTCTTCGCGGGGGCGCGCTGGCGCACCCGCGGGCTGTAGTCCCCGAGATTCGGGCCAACTGCTGAGCAGTCGGGCCGGATCTTCCCGGCGATCTTCTTTGCTAACGACTGATTTGTTTCCTCTTTCGTTTTTCAGGAGCCAACGCCGCTCTTCAGGAGCAGCTGGGCGAGGCCAATACCGCCCGTCGCGACAAGGAGGAGGAGTGTGACAGGCTCTCCACGGAGCGCGACCTGCTAGCGGCGCAGCTGGCCGAGCAGAAGGAGATGCTCAAGAAGGCGCAGGACGAGGCCGAGAAGAAGGAAACCGCTCTCCTGGCCGAGTTCGAGAGCGAGCGCTCCTCCTGGACTGACAGGGAGGCGATGCTGACCTCCGGCTTCCACGAGATCGAGGATATTGTGGATGGTACGTTTCTTTCGCTTCTTCGGGCTTCCGACTATGTGTCAGGCCGACTTCTAATTTTTCGACTTTCTTCTTTTTTGTCTTGGCAGACTTCTTCCCTGGCCACTCGCAGGCGGTCCCTCTGGCCATCGAGGCTGCTTGTGAGGCGCGAAGGGCGAATGGTGAGGAGATCGCCGCCAATGCCCCCCGAACCGTTGATGAACAGCTCCTGAGCATTGAAGCCCGTCTTCGTCCAGCCCACCGGCAGATGCGCCGGCTTCAGTGTGTCGGCGCCCAGGCGGTTGCCGCTTTGCGGCCGGATGTGCCGGCTCTGCGCACCGCCAGTCGGACCGCCGACTGGCTGGAAGTCACTGTCGGCCGTCTTGAGGCCTGGAAGGGCTCCTCGGCCCGGGCCGGAGCGCGCCGGGCCTTGGAGTTCGTCAAGGCATGGTATCCAGGGCTGGATCTGGACCGTCTGGCCGCGTTCCGGTCAGAAGCCCAGGCCGAACTGGAGGCCGTGGAGGGCGCCCTCATCGAGCGTGTGGCGGCCATCGCCGAGTACACGGACACCAGCGTCTTCGTGCCCGAGCGGGCTGAAGGCGGCGAGGAAGTGCCGACAGAGTGGTTCGGGATGAACCCGGAGTATGGCGAGGACTCGGCGGAGGTGATCGACTCCTGCACTGAGGAGGAGGACGAGGCGGAGGCCGAAGGCGAGGCGGAGGTGCCAGAAGACGGAGCAGGCGGCCAGCCTCAGCTCGACCGCGCCTCCAGCAACGAGCCTCGTCAAGAGAAAACAACTGCCGCCGGAGGCGATCCAACTGAGACCACCCAGCCGACTGCCCCGGCGCCTTACACCGCCGTCTCCTCCGATCCTCCAATCCCAGATGCCGCCTCCTAGGCTGCTTTTTTCGCCACTGTTTGTTTGTCTTAGTAATCCTTTGAAAACTTTGTTAGATTCGAACAATTCCACCCGCGGGGTGTATCTTGAACTTCTATTCGAAGATTCGACCAAGGGCCTATGTAAATATTAATCTGCTTTCCGTCTTTCCTTGCTTATTGCTCTTTAGGATTTTCCCCTTGCCGGCTTCCTTTAGTCGCTGCCTTGTCAGTTGAGCAGCGGCTCTGCGGACTGTCGCTGGGTCAAGTGCTTGGCTACTTCGGGAAGGCAAGGACTTGGCCGTTTTAGAGTTTCTTTAGCAAGTCGGATAGAAAGCGACATGCCGACTACCCCAAGAGCCGGCCGTCCTTGATGGAGGCTAATAAAGATGGCGAGCCGGCTACTCATGAGTCGGCCTTCCGCTTCAGAAATGCTGGAGGCCGTCTTATGCTATGTTCGTGCTTTAGTCCTTAGCCATTTTTCGTGTGGGTACCCGTTCTTCCTCACTCCTGCCTGCCTCACAGTCGCTCTGCGAGCTGCGGCTTTGCCAGGAGGCGGATTGGGCACCGCGCACTACTTGTCTGACTGCGGGAAGCTTCTCATAGCGCAAGGCGGCGAGTCCCCGGGCCGACTAGTCAGGCCCGGTGCCAAGCGGCTTGTAATGAAAGTAATGTGCTCGGAGGCATAATTCTTATCGTACAGATAACAAAAAGGGCAGTCCCCGAGCTCATCTCGGGGGCCCAAAGTCTTAGTATTTTAATACAAAGGGGTAGTGTGATACATACTGCATCAACTATAAAATCTTCGAAGAAGATTCGCATTCCACGGGCGCTCTGTCTCTTTGCCGGAATCGTCCCTCTTGCGCGCTCAGGGCTTCTGGGCGTCGATCAAATAGTAGGCGTCGTTCCCTAGCACCTTGGTGATGATGAAGGGGCCTTCCCAAGGTGCCGACAGCTTGTGTTGGCCGGCTGTTCGTTGGATCAGCCGGAGCACAAGGTCGCCTTCTTGAAAAGATCTTGGCCTGACCTTCCTGTTGTAGTATCGACGCAGACTCTGCTGGTAGATGCTGGACCGGCTGAGTGCCAACAGCCGGCCCTCTTCCAGCAGATTGACGCCATCTTGACGTGCTTCCTCTACTTCTTCCTCGGTGTACATGGTGACTCGCGGGGAGTCGAACTCTATGTCCGTTGGGATGACGGCCTCGGCACCATAGACGAGGAAGAATGGTGTGAAGCCGGTTGAGTTGTTTGGAGTCGTGCGTAGACTCCAGAGGACGGCTGGCAGCTCCTCAAGCCAACAGCTGGTAGATCGCTCCAGCGGTATGACGAGTCGAGGCTTGATGCCAGATAAGATGAGGCCGTTTGCTCGCTCCACCTGGCCGTTTGACTGCGGATGGGCAACGGATGCTAAGTCCAGTCGGATGCCCTGTGTCGCGCAGAAACGGGCCAAGGCGCCTTTGGCAAAATTCATGCCATTGTCGGTGATGATGCTGTGTGGGATGCCGTACCGAGTTGTGATGTCAGCGATGAAGGTCACTGCAGTCGGACCATTCAATTTCTTGATGGGTTTCACCTCCACCCACTTGGTGAACTTGTCCACTACGACAAGCAGGTGAGTCAAACCACCTCGTGCCGTCTTGAATGGTCCCACCATGTCCAGGCCCCAGACTGCAAAGGGCCAGGCGATGGGGATAGTCTTGAGTGCGGAAGCCGGCTGAAGTGGCTTGGAACAAAAAATCTGGCACCCCTTGCACTTTTGGACTAACTCTTTGGCCTCTTCCAGAGCGGTTGTCCAGAAAAAACCGTGCCGGAAGGCTTTGGCGACGAGTGCCCTTGAGGCCGCGTGGTGACCGCACTCGCCTTCGTGGATGTCTCTGAGGATTACCTGACCTTGTTCTGCTTCGACGCAGCGTTGGAAGACACCAGTAACACTGCGCCTAACCAGCTCTCTGTTGACTATGGTGTAGGCTGCTGCTCGGCGTTGCACTTGCCGAGCCAAGATTTCGTCAGTTGGCAGCTCTCTGTTTACTAAGAATCTGAGGATGGGCTGGGCTCATGAAGGTGCTGCTATTTCTTCAACTGCCACTAGCGCGACTTGGATAAGGGCGGCCGGGCTGGGAGGCGGCGGGTTGGAGTCCGCAGCCGCTTGCTGATTTGACAAAGTATCGGGGCCGACTGGAGCAGTCCCCGGTCCGAGCTCTGGAGTCTTCGATCTTGCTACTGTAGTCCCCGGGCCGGGTTCTGGAGTCCCCGGGCCGGCTTCTGGAGTCCCCGGGCCGGCTTCGACTGTATGTTTCTTGGAGTCGGATCCGTTCTCCTCAGGCGGAGCCCGCACATAGATTGAATCTGATTCTGGTGACGGCTTGATAGAAGGCTTGAGGAGGCACCGGAGGGCGACACCAGACGGTATTGCCTGGCGGGTGGAGCCGATTCATGCCAAGGCGTCTGCTTGGTCGTTGTCATTCCTTGGCACGTGGAGGAACTCGCACCCCTCGAAGTATCCGCTGAGTTGCTAGACAAGGAAATGGTAGCTCGCCATATTTGCGTCCTTGGCGTCCCAATCGCCAGATGATTGCTGGACCACCAAGTCGGAGTCGCCATAACACAGGATCCGGCGAATGCCGAGTTCTTTGGCAAGCCGGAGCGCGTGGATGAGCGCCTCGTACTCGGCCACGTTGTTGGAGGCGGCGAAGTGGATCTGTAGCGCGTATCTGAGCTTGTCGCCCTTGGGGGAAGTGAGGACGACGCCGGCTCCCAGGCCGGTGCGCATCTTGGAGTCATCGAAGTGCATCCGCCAATGGGTGGAGTCAGGCGCTGGCGGCAGATACTGGGTCTCGGCCTAGTCGACGAGGAAGTCAGCCAGTGCTTGTGACATGATGGCGGTGCGGGGCTCTTAGTAGATGGTGTAGGGAGCCAGGTTGATGGCCCATTTGGCCACCCGGCCAGAAGCATCTCGGCTTCCAATGATCTCGGCCAGTGGAGCTGTGCAGACCACGGTGATTGGATGCTCCTGGAAGTAAGGCTTCAATTTCTTGGCGGCAAAATGCACGCCGTAGCACATCTTCTGGTAATGGGGGTAGTTCTGCTTGGAGGTCGACAGCACCTCGCTCAAGTAATATACCGGTCTCTGGACGGGTAGCGCCTTGCCTTCCTCCTTGCGCTCGACTACAATGACCGTGCTGACTACTCGGCTGGTGGCCGCAATGTATAGGAGCATGGGCTCTTTGGGAGTCGGAGCCGCCAGCACAGGGGGAGTAGTCAACATCTTCTTTAGTTGGAGAAAAGCCTCGTCCGCCTTGGGAGTCCACTCAAAGAAGGTTGTCTTCTTCATGAGCTGATACAAGGGGAGAGCCTTCTCGCCCAGTCGACTGATGAATTGGCTGATGGATGCCAAACAGCCGGTGAACTTCTGCACATCTAACAGGTGTCTGGGTGCCTCCATCCTTTCGATGGCCTTGATCTTTACAGGATTGCACTCTATGCCGCGTTCGGAGACCAGGAAACCGAGGAGCTGGCCGGCTGGTACTCCGAAAACGCACTTCTCCGGGTTGAGCTTGATCTGGAATCGGCGCAGATTCTCAAATGTTTCCTTGAGGTCCTCCAGCAAGGTTCCACGCTTCTCTGTCTTCACCACCACGTCATCCACATAGACATGGGCATTTCTGCCGAGTTGTTTCAGGAGGCACTTCTGCATGCAACGCTGAAAGGTGGCGCCGGCATTTCTTAAGCCGAACGTCATGGTCAGGTAGCAGAAGGCTCCAAACGGCGTGATGAAGGCGGTCTTCAGTGTGTCAGCCGGGTTCAGCTTGATCTGATGATATCCTGAATATGCATCTAAGAAACTCAACAGCTCGCATCCGGCTGTGGAGTCTATCACCTGATCAATTCTTGGCAGAGCAAATGGGTCCTTGGGGCAGGCCTTGTTGAGGCTCGTGTAATCAATGCACATCCGCCACTGCTTGTTCTTCTTCAGCACCAGTACTGGGTTTGCCAGCCACTCTGGAAAAAATACTTCCATGATGAAGCCGGCTGCAAGGAGCCGGGCTATTTCTTCTCCAACAACTCTTCTTTTTTCTTTCGACAGGCGGCACAAGGGCTGCCTGACGGGCTTCATATCAGATCGGACGTGTAATTTGTGCTTGGCGAATTCCGTCGGGACACCAGGCATGTCCTTGGGGGACCATGCGAAGATGTCGCGATTCTCACGGAGGAAATCGACGAGCTCGCCTTCCTATTTGCTGTCAAGGCCCGTGCCCATGACAGCGTACCTCTCCGGGTGCTCCAGGTCCAACGGTATCTTCTTTGTTTCTCTGGCCGGCTTGAATGATCCTTCTGCTTCCGACTCCTTGGGGTCGGGCGATAACTCGGGCTGCTTGCCGGCCATCGCCATGACCCGATCAAGGAGCCGTTTCTCAGCTGCGATCACCAAGGACTCGGCCAGCCGACTGCTTTAGGCCGTGCAAGCGGACGACTTCTTGTAGTCGCCGGACACGGTTAGGATTCCCTTGGAACTCGGCATCTTCATCTTGAGGTAGGCGTAGTGGGGGACCGCCATGAACTTGGCCAAGGCGGGTCGGCCAAGCAGTGCATGATATGGGCTCTCAAGGTCCACCACCTCAAACCAAATTGGCTCTCGGCGGAAATGATCTTTGTCTCCGAAGAGGACATCTATCAGGATCTTGCCGATTGCTGAGCAGGAAAGGCCAGGGATGATTCCGTGGAACACAGTCCGGCTGCTCTGAAGCTGTCTTTGCTTGATTCCAAATTTCTCCATTGTATCCTTGTACAGGATGTTGATACTGCTGCCTCCATCTATCAATACTCGCGAGAAGCGAGCGGCCCGCCTATCTGTGGCGAGTGTGGCGCCTAAGACCAAGGCGTAGGAGCCTGGACTCGGCATCACTTCTGGGTGATCGGCTCTACTCCACGGATAGGCTTCTCGGACCAATGCATGAACTCTGGAGTGCTTGATGCAACCGCATTCACTTCTTGCTGATGTTGGTGCCTGCTGCGCCGGTCATCCGCTACACTGGTTAACACCACATAGGCTACGTGCTCATCTGGGAACTCGTCTTGTATCGTGCCGACTGGCCTGACAGCCGGCTGCTGGGGCGGTGGTGGAGGAGGCGGCCCAGCAGGAGTGGGAGGGAGCAGGCCATCCCCCTTGGCGATTCTGGTCAGCCAGTGGCATTTCCTGGTGGTGTGGTTTGACGGCTTCGCGCCGCTGTGAAACTTGCAGGGACCATCTAGAGTCTGCTCGTAGGAGAAAGCCGACAGCCAGTTGGACTTGCCGCCCTTCTGCCGCTTCGCCGGAGGCGGTCCCTCCAGCTGCTGGTCCTCTACCGTTGCCACTTGTCGACTGCTGGAAGTCGTCTGCGGGGCTTTGCGCTTCTGGTCATTCTGCTGTTGCCGCCGACTGGTGTCTCCAGCCGGAGTTCTTGGAGCCTGAGGGGCGACTTTGCCAGTTGTGCTGACCCGAATCTCCGCCTTCATGGAGGAGTCGGCCGTGGCATACTTGTCCGCTGTGATCAGTAGCTCATCGAGGGTCTCCGGCTCGTCACAGAGGAGCTTGTGCTTGAGGAGGGTGCCTTCTCTGCACCCGGTGGTAAAGTACTCGATGGCCTGCACCTCATGCATGCCCTTGCAGGAGTTCCGGAGTTCGCCCCATCGCGTGAGGTAGTCGCGAGTAGACTCGTCAGGGCCTTGCACACACAAGGAGAGCTGGCGTGGCTTGGGAGGTCGCTTGTACGTGCTCGTGAAGTTGCGGACGAAAGCCTCGGTGAAGTTGACCCAGCTATTGATGCTGCGAGGCTTCAGACTGTTTAACCACGTCCGGGCCGAGCCCTGGAGCATGAGCGGGACGTATCTTATGGCAACACGCTTGTTGCCGTTCGCTATGTTGACGGCGGTGGAGTAGTCGATCAGCCAATCTTCCGGCTTCATGGTGCCGGTATATTTGGGCGTGTCTTGGGGGAGCGTGAACCCTTTGGGAAAGGGCTCGTCCCGGATGCGGGGTCCAAAGCAGGGGGGACCCAACTCGTCTTCTTCTTCCAGCGCCAGGGATCGGTGGAGTTGGTCGATCCGGTGGCGGGCGTTGTTCTCTCCGACTCCCTCTCGGCGGCCAAGGCGGTCGCCGAGAGTCGGATGTTCGACGGGCGGCGGGGAGACTTGTCTCTCTCTGCGAGAAGGGGGAGGTAAGTAGTCGTCCTGCTGTTCCACCGCTCTAGGGCGGCCGTCTTCGTCGCGCTCGATGGTGATGTGAGTCCGACTGCGGCTGGCAGCCGGTTCCTTGTCCTTCTTCCCGCAGGCCCCGCCAGTCGGCGTTCGAGACGTCGCACCTTGGTCTCGGCGAGGCGGTGGGTCATTGTTTTGGCGCTGCGGCGCCTTGGTGCGGCAGCCGGCATCATTCTGCGCGGCAGCCGCGTCGAGGAGCTGCTGAACTCGCTCCGTCATTATGCGGCGCTCTTCGCCTTTGAAGTTGTCGAGCTCGTCTGCTGCCGCCTGGGCGGCATGGATATTCTCTATGGGCGTGGCATACACAGGGCGATCAGCCCCGAAGAGGTTGGCGATTGCCGCGCCACGCTGTCGGACCGCGCCTAGGCGGCTAGGCCCGGTTGGAGCCGGTGAGCCGCCTACGGCGCGATCCATCTCTCGTTGGTAAGCTTCTGACAAGCGCCTCATGCTTGCCAGCTTCTTCGCACCCTCGATGAGCTTAAGGCGGAGCGCCTCCAGCATCCCGGCGTCGACGTCTTCCAGAACCAGTGCTGCAAGGTCTCGCAGGGCCGCGTCAAACGGGTCATGCGCTCCTACGCCGGAGCGCTCGCCGTGCTCGAGGACGAGGACCTCAGTGACGGTGCTTCCGCTGCTCCCCACGTACAAGAGCGGCTCGTCGTAGACCACCACATTGGTGGGGAACGCGTCGAGCGACACGGTGTCGGAGTCGACCAACATCGGGTCGGTGGATCCTATGGACTCCAGGTCCGCGGCAGGCTCGCCGGCGACGTGGAGTTGGTCGAGGAGGCCCGCGAGGAGGCTCTCGGGGCCACTCGTGCCTGCGTCGGGCGCAGGCTCGTCGGAGAGGCGAACCTCGCCGACAAGATCGGCGAGGCAGCTAGCTGCACAGGCGATCTCAGTGCCGCGTAGTGCGTCGGCACAGATGCCGTCTGGCGTGCCGGGCTGGCTGTGCTCGCCGGGGAGGAACAGGGCTCCCGTCCAGAGCAGATCTCCAGACGACGGTGCACCTCGCCCCACGGTGGGCGCCAAATGTCACGGGTTGGATACGACATATGCCAAAGGATGGCTTATCATGGTGGGAGCGAGTAGAACGTCGCCGGTGCCTGGAAGCGGGATGAGGCAAAGACATGCACGCCAGCGGAACTTACCCAGCTTCAGGGCTCTCCTAGGAGATAACTCCCCTACTGCTGCTCTGTGGGGTCTCCGCATGTTCACTAAAGCAAAGTGGCTACAATGGTGCTCCTGGAGCTGTTTCGGGAGGTAGGAGAGGGCAGGGCTGGCTCTCTCCTCCCTGGGCTATCTGGTCTATCTCTCTCTCTAGGTTCGAACCCTTTGCATGGCTGCCCCGGGGGGTTTATATAGGCCTACCCCCGGGGGTACAATAGTAATCCGGCTGGGCGCGGGTCCCAGCCGTCTGTCTCTCAGGCCGCCGTCCTTCTCGCCGGCTTCTGGGGCCCGCCGACTGGCGGGTCCCGCGGACAGGCTTGATACTGTAGTGGCACTCCTGATGACGCAAGCTCGGTCATCGGGTCGTGGCAACAGTGCCGCCGTCTATCGGGCGATCACTGTCGCCATTCCGCATCTTATCTGATTAATGGCTCGTGGGGCCCGGGAGGAGTCGGCCGACTCCAGGGAGGCCGACTCCCACGGGTCCGTCTTCGGGTTGCCCAGGCCGGCTTCGGCCCACCCACTGACAGGCGGCCCTCCCGCCTTCGGGTCATACAGGCCGGCGTCATGGGCACAGTGCACTGCGTACTGTGGCTGAGGTCAGGGCAGGCATGGCAACCGTGTCGTATCTCGCCGGAGATCTTCCAGTGGTACGGCTTACTGTAGCCATGCCGGCCCTTCGTAAGCAGGGGGGAAACGGCCATGCCGTAACCGTACCCCGCGTCGTCCTTCGGGATAAGGGAGGAGTCTTGGGCCGACTCTCCATAGTCGGCCTCTCTGGAAGTCGCCCGCTTGGAGTCGGCTTATCTGGGAGTCGGCGTCTGGGACTCGGGTTAGCCTACCCGTGGCCCATTACTCCGACACCGGCGGATCTCGGGTAGGGGGTCCCGAACTATGCATCTAAGGCTAATGGTAATAGGAGGCGGGGGACACAATGTTTACCCAGGTTCGGGCCCTCTCGATGGAGGTAATACCCTACTTCCTACTTGATTGATCTTGATGATATGAGTATTACAAGAGTTGATCTACCACAAGATCATAAAGGCTAAACCCTAGAAGCTAGCCTATGATTATGATTGTTGTTGTCCTACAGACTAAACCCTCCGGTTTATATAGACACCGGAGGGGGCTAGGGTTATACAGAGTCGGTTATAGAGAAAGGAATCTTCTTGTCCAAACCGCCAAGCTTGCCTTCTACACAAAGGAGCGTCCCATCCGGACACGGGACGAAGTCTTCTATCTTGTATCTTCATAGCCCAACAGTCCGACATATGCATATAGTCCGGCTGTCCGAGGACCCCTTAAACTGAAACTCCCTCAGTAGCCCCTGAACCAGGCTTCAATGACGATGAGTCCGGCGCGCAGATTGTCTTCGGCATTGCAAGGCGGGTTCCTTCCCTGAATACTCCAAAGTAGATCTCGAACATAAGAATCGTGTCCGGCTCTGCAAAACAAATTCCAGATACCACTGTAGAGAGTATAATATCCCACGAGTCCTATATGCTGACAACTCATAGCATGACATCACGCCATGGCCCGGTCTTTATTCAAACCATTTTTATCTTGCCCCTCCGTATTTTGAGGAGCGGTTTCATTGGCACGTCTTGTCAAAGCAGAGATCGCATCCCCTTATCACGGGATTCTCATCAATGTGGGTATGGGTAACTCAACCATGCCATCTGCATGGTGCTTGGTGAATAGGCTGATTTTAAGGCAAGGGGGAGGCGCACGACCTCGACTGTCTTTATAAGGGGATAAGGATTCCTCCTCGTTCACCCATGCCTTCTCCTTCCTCTACCAATCCATTCTTGAGCTCCAACGCCCAAGCTCTCACCTTCTCCGCCCAAAAATGCACTCCAATCATGTTCGGATCCGGAGCTGGAGGCAAGTGGATGGCCTCCTCCGTCAAGAAGGAGGACATCAAGAAGCTCCAGGAGGCCGGGTACTTGTCCAAAGACATCGCTTATCGGCTTCCGGCCAAGGGGCAGATCATCCCTACCCCGGAGCCCCAAGAAAGGGTGGTGTTTCTCTCCCACTTCGTCCGCGGGCTGGGATTCCCCCTCCACCCGTTCGTCCGCAGACTGATGTTCTACTACGGGATGGACTTCCATGACTTGGCCCACCAACTCCATCCTCAACTTCTCAACCTTCATTGTCGTGTGCGAGGCCTTCCTCCGCATCCCACCTCACTTTGGCCTATGGCTAAAGACATTAAATGTGAAGCCAAAGGTGGTGAGCGACCAACAAGCGGGATGGGGAGGTGCCATGGTGGGCAAGATGCCCAATGTCACCTGGCCCGAAGGCTCCTTCGTGGAGACTATAGAGGGGTGGCAATCGGGGTGGTTCTATATCACCGAGCCATGCAGCACCAACTGGGCGGCGACCCCTGAATTCTGATCTGGAGTCCCCATGCGACTCACCTCCTGGCAAGATAAGGGTTTAGCCTGGGGCTCAGCGGAAGAACTAACTGGGCTCTAGACATGTGTCCAGAACATGATAAGCAAGAAAATCAAGCTTGTCAACATGGTCCAGGTTATGCTCCTCCGCCAGATTCTTCCGTGCCAGAGCCGGACTTGTAATTTGTGGGAGTTCGACCTGGCCAAGCACCAGACGCTGTTGGAGCTCTTTGGTACAACACACGAAGACATCTGGAAGGTGCGCTTTAAGGCCGGCGAGGTACCACCGCCCACGGCCGAAGATCGCGGGCTTAGCACAAAATGCCGGGCTAATCCGGTAAGTTCTTTTATGTTTGCAAGGTATACCCTTTACCGGCATACCAGCGGGAGGAACCTAAGCCTCCATGCCAATCTTTCAGGCCTGGGTAACAATAGCGGAGTAGATTAACTGTCTGGCTCCGCTACCCGAAGATCCAGAAACACCTCTTCTGACGAAGATGCTGTTTCCGACGCCTTATGAGGTGCTGGAGAAGAAAGCCAAGAAGGCGGCCAAGAGGACCAGAGATGGTCTCCGACGCAAGGGTGTTTCAGACGTGACGTCCGAAGACGTCGAGACGCACTCCTCCACCGAAGACGAGGAGGGGGAGGAGGAGGAGAAAATCCATTCCCCCCTACTGGGGGAGAAAGAAGAGGAAGGCCTCCACACATGGGGAGGCCAAGGCGTCCAAGAAGGGAAAAATCTCCCTTCTGGACTACTCCGCCGCAGCCACCAACAGCAGCGGGGAGTGGGAGCCCAAGGTCAAGCCCCTGGCCAAATTGTAAGTATCCAGACGCGGTAATATTTACGACCTTTTCACTTTATCATTTTTTAATGTGCTAGACCATGCATCTCAAGTCCAACCAGTCCAACATCGAGCTATCCTCCTCTTCGGTGGGGTCGCTGGACCCGTCGGCGATGAACAGCTGGTCCCTTCCGATGGCCTCCTCCCCCAAGGCCGCGGACAACACCGAGGTGTTGTCTTGAAGGATACCATGCCAAGGGGAGACCATTCCGGTGATGCCGGAGGATAAAACCCCAGTTGCCGAACACATGGGGGGAAAGACCCCTACGAACCCCGACGATGGGGGCTGCATCCAGTTCGGCCCTCAGCCGAATACAGCTCCGGAGACCCAAGTGGCTCCAGATTCAGGCAGGCAACCTCTCCCGAATGAGGGGGGCAAGCCGCCTCCACCGGTGACCTCTGTCCATCCAGAGGCACCGGATAGGTTGATGGAAGCGCTACAAGGCGCTTCCATTGTGGAAGAACACCGTACTCTTATGAGTATGTTGATTGAGAAAGTCCAATCCGCCAAAAACGGACTGCCCGAAACCTGCATTAGCCTTCTAGCAGGCTTTGAGGTAAGTAACATAGTTATAAAAGAATATCACCTTATAGACAGTAGGCCCTGATGCTTTGTTCGGTGTTCGGAAAGAAATACCGAACAGAGGATCAAAATATTATTCGCAGGAGTCTAACATAACATGTCTATGTAAATAAGCCAGCGTCGCTGCTGGCTGCTGCCGCTCATACTTCGGAGGTCTTCGGCTTGAAGCAGAATCTGGAGCGGGCCGAGGAAGAACTCAGCCTCGTGAAGAAGCAGCTGGAGGACAAGCAAGGTATGCACTAATCGGTGCTTTATGTTTAGGAAGGATGAAAGGTTCGTACTGACTAAAGTGTCATGAACTTTATTAGGGGCTGCGACCGAAGTAGCGGCCCTCAAGAAGGCGCTGGCCAAGGCCGAGGACAAAGCGGCTAAGGAATGCGCCTCGCGCGAGAAGCAGGAGGCCCGTGTCAGCGAGGTCCAGCAAGAGCTCCAGGACGCCATCAAAAAGTACGAGTCCTTGGAGCGTGATTCTAAGACTCAAGAGTCCGAACTAGCCAAGGCCCGCCAGAGCACGCAAGATGCCCGAGCCAAAGCCCGGAGCGCCCTCCAGGAAATCCAGGCGGCCAAGAAGATCGCGGCTGGTAAGGCTTTTATTATGCAAAGCAAGTATGTGAAGGAAACATTCCTTTTAATTACCCGAATTTGGAGTTCTCCAGGAGCGTTTGTGGATCTGCAGTGCAGCATATCAGATGCTGCAGAGTTCTTTCGAGCCGAAGAAGGGAGCTCTATGGAGAAGCTCCTCTGGTCTCAATACCTTGGACCAGAACAGCTAGTGCCCTTTAGCGACCAGCTAAAACAGTTGGTCGAGCTGCACAAGGTGGCCGAACTAGCCATGAAGGACCTAATACTCCGGCTATGGCCTGCCGAGCCCATGCCTAGTAGCTACTTCGGACTCGTGAGGCGGCTGGTCAGTGCCTGCCCTCGGCTTGAGGCCGTCAAGTGGTCGGTCTGCATTGAAGGTGCACGGATTGCTTTCGCCCATGTCAAGATGCACTGGGCGAAGATGGATGCCACGAAGTTGATGACCGAGGGTCTGCCCGCGGGCAAGGAGCATCGCAAGCCCGAGATGTACTATGACAGTGTCATGGAAGGTTCCCGCCTTGTGGCGGAGCAATGTACCAAGGACATCATTTTCCCATGAAAGCATTATTTTATCCTGTCCTGTAATATGGAACAAGGTCTTTATGTAATATAATGCTTGTTATTTAAAATTTTACCTCCTGTGCGGCCATTTATGAAATCTGAGAATTGACCAGTCGTCGGCTTCTGTCCCCATGTAGCTAGTATGGGGGTGTTCGGGATAAATCTAAACACTCTTTATCCAATTTTTTTGGTCCTTTAAGGAGGTGTTTAGCGCAATGAACAAGGCAATCGGACTATACAACTTTATCACCCTCACTTAGCTATAGGAGTTGTATAATTTTAAATTTTGGCGTAGCCCCTGGTATTCGGAAGGCCGAAGTTGGGGCGCTATATAGGCCTAATCGGATAAAAACCGATTCCTCGCATAAAGCGGAAAAAAAGCTCTAAGGATTTGAAAACCCCTCGAACAGCTGGCCAGCTCTCGCCGCATCATGACAGTCAGTTTTTGGCTTTCTCTATGGAGGTGCTCGTCCGGAAGAACCGGGACACAATCGCAGTAGTTCTCCCTTTACTACCGTAGCCGATATAGCGGAACATAAGGTAGCAAGCACAGGAGCAGGGCAACCCAACTACTGACCAAAGACATGATTCTGAGCCGATGCATATAATGCTATAAGTTCGGGGTGCCGAACTATACTGTAAAAGTGTTCAGACTTTCTTGCCGTGTTATGGGGTACAATGAAGCCCCTGGCGAATTAAGGCGTACCAAAATGTACGGGTGCAATTGAAAATAAATAGATAAGGAAAAAACTAAGTGATAAGCAGACACTGCAAATTATTTTTCATTGTAATTTGATCAATACGTCAAGGCGTATGTGTACAAGTAGTGCAATAAGCAAATAAGGCTATTTAACATGCCACGACCAAGAGCGAGCTGTGTGCGGGTATTTAAAACAGGTATGACGATCATTAGCAGAGACCACCTAGGTATTCCCGTGTACCTCCGAGCCCCTAGCTTTCTTGGTGTATCCGTCCCGCTATGGGTCCGATGAGTAGGTTTATCAGAAAAGGCCTCGAGAAGAGAAAAAACCTGAAAGAAAGAGAAAAAGTGAAGGTATGCGGATCCAGGAGCGGTTGAGCCGCATTGTGGACCGCGGCCTAGCTGTGCCTCCGTCCATGCCCATGCTATTTTAAGTGCGTAGTTGTGTACGTGCGGCACGAATTTCACCGCTTTATTGGGGCTGGGACGAAGACCGGATTGCTAGCTGAGCTCTGGGCGAGCCGGACGATCTTGTTGCAAAGTAGCTCGAACTTGCTTGAGGGTGTCCGGGTGCTTTATTGCCGAATTGAGGTTTTGCCTAAGAAGGCTATTCTGTACTTCTGCTGCAAGGGCTGCGGTGTGCTCCTTAGTACGGAGGGAGCGCTCCGTATTTCCATTGACTGTTATAACACCGCGAGGTCTGGGCTTCTTGAGCTTAAGCTAGGCATAGTGCGGCACCGCATTGAAGCGAGCAAATGCGGCTCATCCGAGCAGTGCGTGATAACCACTGCGGAAGGGGACGATATCGAAAATTAATTCTTCGCTTCAGAAATTATCCAGGGATCCAAAGACCACTTCCAGTGTGATTGAGCCTGTAGAGCAGGCCTCTACACCTGGTATGACACCTTTAAAGGTGGTTTTGGTGAGCTTGATCCTTGAGGGATCAATACCCATTTTGCGCAGCAGGTTCAGGCTGCTACCACCGTCCATGAAAACGCGTATGAGGTGGAATCCATCAATGATAGGGTCTAGCACCAGTGCGACTGAACCGCCATGACGGGTGCTAGTCGGATGGTCCCTTCGATCAAAAGTGATCGAACAGGAGGACCACAGGTTGTATTTTGGGGTGACTGGCTCCATCGCATAGACGTCCCTTAGTGCGCACTTCCGCTCCCTTTTGGGGATATGGGTAGCATATATCATATTCACTGTTTTAACTTGGGGAGGAAACTTATTCTGTCCCCCTATGTTCGGTGGCCGGGGTTCCTCGTCGTCATCACTTTGCGAACCCTTTTCCTTGTTTTCGGCATTTAACTTGCTGGCCTGTTTAAGGACCCAACATTCTGTGTTGGTATGATTGGTTGGTTTATCGGGGGTGCCGTGGATTTGACATGGACGATCGAGTATGCGGTCTAGACTGGACGGGCCCAGATTGTTTCTCTTAAATGGCTTTTTCCACTGACCGGACTTGGAGGCACTGAATCCGGCATTGACGACCGTGTCTTCGGCGTTATCGATCGCCATTATTTCGACGCTTGTGTCTGTTGCATCAGGGTTTGTCGTTGCTATCTCTAGCTTCAAAAGTGCCAAGTTTACTTGAGGTGCTGTTGCTACGAGCTAGCCAACTATCCTCGCCCACACAAAAGCGGTTCATGAGCGTCGTAAGGGCTGCCATGGATTTCGGTTTCTCTTGGCCGAGGTGTCGGGCGAGCCACTCGTCATGGATGTTATGCTTAAAAGCCGCTAGGGCTTCAGCATCCGGACAGTCGACGATCTGGTTCTTTTTAGTTAAGAACCGAGTCCAGAATTTCCTGGCTGACTCTCCGGGCGGTTTGATTATATGACTTAAGTCATCGGCATCCGGAGGTCGGACATAAGTGCCTTGCAAGTTGTCAAGGAATGCATCTTCCAGTTTCTCCCAACTGCTAATGGATTTTTCGAGCAGACTATTCAACCAGTGTCGAGCTGGTCCCTTGAGTTTTAGCGGGAGATACTTGATGGCATGGAGATCATCGCCGCGGGCCATATGTATATGGAGAAGGAAGTCCTCGATCCATACCGCGGGATCTGTTGTTCCGTCATATGATTCAATGTTTACGGGTTTAAACCCTTCTGGGAATTCGTGCTCCATTTCATCAGTGAAACATAGGGGGTGTCCGGCGCCTCTGTGGCGGGCTATGCCGGGATGCAGCTCGGATGGAGCCAGTCTCCGATATTCAGCCCGGGCAGATTTGTATTTTGTTATATCTGGCTTGGTGGCCGTCATTGCGCATTGGGGCGCACCCCCGCGATCTATAGATTGATCTGGTTTGTCCTGCTCTATTTTCCAAGTCATACCACAGGTCATGTGTGTATCCCCGAGCTGTTGTGTTTCTATTTGTTCGTCGAGGCAGTGCCGGCTGGTGTTCGTGCTGAATTGCCATTTTATCTCGGCCACGGGGTGGTCGGTCAGCCGCATTATGCGCTGGTAGTGCTGGCTCCACCGCCTCGTCATCGAATTGAGGTAGCAATTTGCGCTTCGGGTAACTTTTGGTTGGGCATTTGAGCCCATATTCCTCTGCTGCCAGGAGCTCAGTCCATCTATCAATGAGCAGATCTTGATCAGCTTGAAGCTGCTTCTTCTTCTTCTTCATGCACTTTGCCGTGGCTACAAGCCCGCGCTTAAAACGCTCCTGCTCGACGGTATCCTCTAGCACGATAAATTCTTCATCGCCGAGGCTCACCTCATCCGCGGAGAGAGGCATGTAATTGCTGTCCTCTAAGTCGTTGTTCATGGCCTGTTCATCGGGGCTGGCTCGCTCGTCTTCCCGTTCAGCCTGTTCGAAACTTGTCTTGGCGGGGTCTTCGTTGTCTTCCGCATCGTCCGGAGTGCTATTTTCTCTTGTGCCAGTATTGCTATTTTTACCATGGCGTGATTTAGAGCGACGCCGCTGACATTGGCGCTTTGGCTGCTTCTCATGAAGTTTATCCTCAACTAGACCCTTTTTGTCATCGCCATTGTCTTCTTTGGGTGTATCCACCATGTATATGTCGTATGAAGAGGTGGTTGTCCAGCGCCCTGTGGGCGGTGGTTCCTTTTCTTCTCCGGCATCGTTGTTCATACCGCCGATGTCTTCGGAGTCGAAATCAAGCATGTTGGTCAAATCGTCGACGGTGGCTATCAAGTGGGTGGTGGGTGGGTAACAAAGTTCTTCGTCGTCTGCTCCCCACTCAAGCCGGACATAGTTCAGCCAAGAATCTCCTAACAAGGAGAGAGACTTTAATGAGTTTAACACATCACCTAGGGGTGAGTGTTGGAAGATGTCTGCGGAGCTGAACTCTAAGATCGGCGCCCGGTCAGATTCGATGGGTGCGGGTACTCGCAGTTCGGAGCCTATGGCTAGAGACGAGTCCGAGGTTCTGATGAGAGGGGCCTCGTTGCAGGTCAGATCCGTGTTCGGCTCTAGCGCCGCCGAGTCTGTGGCTTCCGTGGCGAGGTTTAGCTTCTCGTCCTTGGATGGCGCGCTTTGCTCTGGATCTAGGGCCAGAGCGATTACATGCGCTATTTCCTGCACATAGTCTGATGGCAGATTTAGGTCACATCCATCATGGCGGCAGGGCGCGGCTGTCATGGGCTCAAATCCGTCAAAGATCAAGTCTCCGCGGATGTCGGCAGTGTAGTTCAAGCTTCCAAACCTGACCTGATGGCTAGGTGCGTAGCTATTGATCTACTCCAGATGGCCAAGCGAGTTGGCCCGCAGTGCGAAGTCGCCGAATACGAAAATCTGTCCGGGGAGAAAAACTTCCCCCTGGACTGCGTTGTTGTAGATGATTAAAGGAGCCATCAAGCCTTACGGTGATGACACAATGGAACTCTCAATGAAAGCACCGACGTCAGCGACGCCGCTCTAAAGCCCTCCATAGCAAAAACAGTGATACCGGCACAAGAAAGAATAATACCCTGGACGATGCTAAAGATAACGACGACCCTATCGATGTCAAAACCGGCGGATCTTGGGTAGGGGGTCCTAAACTGTGCGTCTAAGGCTAATGGTAACAGGAGGCGGGAGACACAATGTTTACCCAGGTTCGGACCCTCTCGATGGAGGTAATACCCTACTTCCTGCTTGATTGATCTTGATGATATGAGTATTACAAGAGTTGATCTACCACGAGATCGTAGAGGCTAAACCCTAGAAGCTAGCCTATGATTATGATTGTTGTTATCCTACGGACTAAACCCTCTGGTTTATATAGACACTGTAGGGGGCTAGGGTTATACAGAGTCAGTTACAGAGAAAGGAATCTTCATATCCTAACTGCCAAGCTTGCCTTCCACGCAAAGGAGAGTTCCATCCGGACACGGGAAGAAGTTTTCTATCTTGTATCTTCATAGCCCAACAGTCCGGCCTATGCATATAGTACGGCTGTCCGAGGACCCCTTAATCCGGGACTCCCTCAGCGGGGCTGCAAATTATGATGGTGTTGGATCATCTCTTTGAATGACATTGTTGTCTTTGCTGCTGGTTCTGGATGGGTAGTTCTTTCTTTTGTTATGCATATTCCTTGTCATTTGGTCATCCTCGTCTATGTCACTCTTACTATGTAATAGTTGCCTCTATTTAGAATGTCATTCTCGTCTGGATCACGAGAGTCTGAGTGCTGCAGATGGGTGCGTTTTGGTGGTGTAGCAAGACTTCTTATGAACTATCATGTCTTGCTGTTTATGTCAGTAGTAGTCACTAGTCAGTGTTTAAATGTTGTATATATCGTTGTTTCAAACTGTTTATTGTCTCGAACTACTGGTGGGCTAAATGAGGGCATCACCATTCTCCAGTGTTCAAAGTATATCTCATTTTTTCAAGTTATATAATTTGAGCTCAGTGTCTTTTCGATGATTTACACTTGTTTGGGCCAGTGAGGTGTCATTGAATATGGGCCGAGTAGTAACGCAATGCCAAACAGGTCAATTATGACTCTTAGGCCGGGCTCTCAAAAGATCCTAAAAAAGGCCGGGCTCTCCAAAAAAGAAAGAATAAGGACTCTTAGGCCGACATGTGGGCGCCACTGGTGTTTCCATGCGCTTGCGCGCCGAGAGCATATTGGCGTGTGTTTGAAATTCATGCTACCTTTTCATCCCCAACACTACAAAAAAATACACTTCCGTGATGATACGTGTTTGTCACAGTAGGTCGCGTTTTTGTCATGCATGTACATCCATGACGATTTTATGACAGAATCAAGATAGTCATACCTGTGTTGTCGTAGAAGTGTTCCATGACATTACCAAAATTATCATCACAGAAGTGTCCACTTCCATGACGATAAATCGCATGTCACAGAAGTGCTTTCGCCAAGGGTGACCGACATGTGGCATCCACCCTAACGGAACACCGTTAAGCTATCGGGTCGGGTTTTGGATCCGATAACCCGTTAACAGCCCCGACCAATGGGGATTTTCCACGTGTAAAATCATCATTGGCTGGAGGAGACACGTGTCAGCTCTGCATTGGCACAAGTGTCACTCATCCAATGGGCGAGACGCGCCTATGATATGTTGACACGTGGACCGACCCATCAAGTTTAAAAGGCCGGCCCAACTAAAGGCCCACAAGATTTTACGGACCATAATGGGCCGGCCCAGCTAAAGGCCCACGAGATTTTGCGGACCATAATGGGCTGGCCCAGCTAAAGGCCCACAAGATTTTGCAGGCCATAATGGGCCGGCCCAGGTAAAGGCCAACAATATTTTTGTGTGCCATAATGGGCCGACCCTGGTAAAGGCCCACTAGATTCTTGCGGATCATAATGGGCTGGCCCAGCTAAAGGCCCACAAGATTTTGCCGACATTAATGGGCCGGCCCAGCTGTAGGCCCACAAGATTTTGAGGACCCTAGTAGGTCGTCCCATTAACTGGCGGCCATGTTTTGGGCCAAATGCCGACCCATATTTGATCCGGTCCATTAATGGTTTACCATGTTCTGGGCCTAATAATGGCCCATATGAGATTCGGCCCGTTAAAAGCCTACCATGTTCTGGGCCAAATTACGGCTCAGATGAGTTTTGACCCTTTAAGAGGCTTTGAGCTAAATTATGGCCCATATCAGATTCGGCCCGTCAACTGGATGTTATGCTTTTGGGCCCACTTGCTAAAGGCCCATTTAGTAATTCATCCTGATATTAGTTTCGGCCTATTAAGGGCCCGTTTAACATTTCGGCCCTATACAATGATCTCAAAATCTTAAGGTTGAATTCAAATTTTTTTAACCAAGTTATGTTCTACTAAAATGTATGGATCAGTAATATCTACATACTAAATAACATAGATGTGCGTGAATTCATATGAGTATGCATGTTTGATAGATCAATTTTGGTTCGAGTATGGATTACATGTATCATCATCTCGAACTCAAATATTTGAATCCCTTTTATGTTCACTCCTTTCATGCCCATCTCTATCGCATGCATGCTCCTTCATGTAGCTATCACTCTCTTTTCTCCAGCTCACCCGCATGCTCACTTCATGTTTATCCTATCCTCGCAAACATGGTCTCTTGACGTCTCCCTTGAGAAGTGTCACACTCTTCCTATCATTATACATTACACGGTTTTCATTATCTCTCACGTCTCTACTGTTCTCTGGTATCACTCGGTACCTAAGCTTTCTTTTTCACCGCCACACACACAGTCTCCACTCGTCTTTCACTTTGTCTTTCTCTCTATGGGATTCTCTCACACACCCTATATGTCTCTACATATGATTCATACCACTAAAATTACTCTCACTCTCTCTACTGTAGACACAACATTTGTTGCGGTCTCCTTTTCGTCTCCATCCCAGACTGACATTATTCATTTGTTTACCAATCAGACAACCCCCCCTCTCTCTCTCATATACACACACACACAACTCCTACTTCCACTCCCCTTCGCGACTACCGTCTCTCTCTCACACACACAAAACTCTCGCTTTCGCACCCCGACTCGTATTTCTCTCACAAACATTTATTGACTAGCCTCTAGATAGGTTTATACACCCTCACACTCGTGCTTCCACTATCACATACATGTATCTCTCCCGCTTCTTGTATCTATGTAGATTTTTCTTCCCTTCTTGAGACACGCCCTCTCTACCGTGCACACACACACTATCGCCTCATTTTAAGCTGATACCTATCGCACACACACTCCTTGTGTATTTGTCACATATGCACTCCATCCTCCTCCACTCTCCCTCTCTCTCACACACACATGGGCTTTTTGTAGCAACTAGCAAGATGCCCATGCGTTGCACGGAACATCAAGATGCATTTGTATGAGTAGTTTATCTTGTGGGAGAAAAGGATGAACGAGGGAAGGCCTTATTTGCAAATGTGGAGAGGGGTGTGGGTATCTTTTTGCAAAATTGCCATAGTTTCCTTCCTGTCCGTCAGATATAGATTGGACGGCCTATATTGCAGGATGGCAGGCACACGATCATCACCGACAATGCTTTTTATAAGCGTAGGGATAAAAAACAGAGTTGGTGATGATGGTGGGCCTGCCATCCTGCAATGTAGGTCATCCGATTTATATCTGACGGATAGGAAGGAAAATATGGCAATTTACCCGCACTCCTCACCACATTTGCAGATAAGGCCTTCCCTCGTTCATCCTTTTCTCCCACAAGATCTTGATGTTCCGTGCAACGCACGGGCATCTTGCTAGTAAGAGTAGAAATTAGACGTATACCACTTCTCAAATCTTGAAACAAACAACATTCCTCCCTTATCTCATCAAAACCATGAAAGGAATATATTTTGAGTGAAACATAACATATTTTTAGTGATATACATATTTCAAAACTAGACTTTTTCTATCAAATCGGTGAATATGTATTAATCTACTTTGATCGTGTGGCAACGCGTTGGCACATTGCTAGTAGTTATTTTAAATTTTTTGGACACCAGACAAACGGTGGAGTACATACACGAAGAGAAGAGGCGCACGCATGCAGTCGGTCTCTCGCTGTCTCGCACACATGAGTGTTATGTAAAGGTGACGTTAACAAATAAACCCTAAAACCCTAGGTGCACGATTGTTGCATTCGCGGGTACTGGGTACGTGGTGGAGCACCTTTGTAGGAATAGTCAGCTCGCGTGATAATTTGATTTGTAGGAGTTGATGGTCGGGACCACAGGTGAATGACTTGGTGTGCGGTGGGTCGCCAGTTGCCACAGATCGAGTAGCCACATTTAAAATATCATTTTTTTAGCAGGGCTAAGAGTTCTGATTTTCAATGGCGCATTATGTACTAAGTAGTTTTTAGAATGATTGGTATGGAGCGAAAATGGAATTCATAGTACTACGTACCTCCTTGGCGTATGGTTGTATGGGTTTATGTTGCGAGATGTTGAACCTGGTAGTTCTAGGGCAAATACTATGGTTTAGATTTAGATGCTGGTTTTCAGTAATGAAAATTGGAAGGGGAAACCCTTCTTTGATTAAAAAAAACTACTACCTCCATTCTAATTTACTAGTCCCCATCGTATTTTGGGTCAAAGTTTGTCCATGAATTTTACTTGTAAAATGTGAATGGAAAACGAGATTTTGTTATACCCAAACAAAAAAGGACTGGAGGGAGTGATTGCTCTGACATGGACGCGACCTCTCATAGCGCAGGCATTGAACCGGCGCGCCAGCCAAGAGGGCCCCACTCGCCACAGGCCTGGCTGAGCACGCCTCTTTGCCGCGTGCAATCAGCTTAAGACTGCCTCGCCTGCCTTCATTGAATCCGCGTGTGTGCCGGCAACACGTCCTTCCGCGAGCCGGCAGGCATTTTAGAACACAAAAAATGACTAAAATATAATTAACGTACGCATGGTCTTGACTTGTTGTGCTCGCACTGGTAGCTGGAACTAGTAGAGGTTTTTCTTTATTTCTAACTCGCCTCACATTTTTTTGGCTTTGAAGTGAATCATGGTTGTGGACATTATGTATGAATGTGCAGATATCTGTGAACATGAGTTTGATGTGGAAGTTGAATTTGGAATGTCGGGCTTGCGCGTGAACTATACCATGTCCAATGCTTCGTCTGTTATTTTTTGGAAAGTAATTGCTGTTATTACATGACCCGAAAAAATATATTTTGTGCCACATCAGTAGATGTACGGACATCAAAACAGGCATGCTGACGGGATAAACATTTGAACCTAGCTATTATGAAGGAAATTTTGTATTGACAACAGTTTTAGATAGCAGGAGACGCCTAGCCTGCTCTCCCTCTGCTAGCTTATTTCTGGCTTCTTTCATCTCTTCTTTGGCTTGGGTGAAGAGAGCATCTAATTGCTCTTCTCGCTTCTTCAGGAACTCAACTACATTCACAAGGGCTGCTGCACGCTTTCTTTCAGCCTTTACTAGAGCCACATGGACATGAACAGTTGACAACTCCACCTGGCTTGTGTGTAATCCAGCATCATCTAGGAATTTTCACCTTGTGTCTAATCCAGCATCATCAGGGAACTGGCACCTTGTGTGTAATCCAGCCTCATTTTGGAAACATGATCTCGAGGTTGACCATACTTCCCTCCTCGCAGGAACTGCATCCTGACATGAAGTTACTTCTTTTTTAGATCAATACTTAGAGCAACCTAGATCCATTTAGTATAAGGCAGATAAACAGAACTCGGAGAAGTGAATTCAAAAGGAAAATAAAAAATAAAAATAGACTACAAGGTCAGAACACCCACTTCCTACATCAAGCTAAAAACAAAAGCATTAGGACGATTAAGACTCTTCTTATTACACATCGAAGAACACCAAGCTTAAGAGAAACAGAAACTACAACATATACACATCGAAGAACACGAGGCTAAACGAAAGTAATTGAAAGGGTGTTACTTACCAAAGCTCGTTTTACAGGTTCGGTGCAGCTCCTCTTTAACTTGCCATGCTCCTTGAAGATGTCCCCAATATCCCGTGTTTGGTCTTCATTGCTCCTCTGCATGTTCGCACTCGTGGTTTTAAAATCTCAACATGGCAAGAAAAATATACTACTAGTAATACTCGCGCATCTTGTGGGCAACATTAAAGCACTCGTCTGCCATGTTAGAGCATCTCCAACAGAATCGCAATGCACGGCGCTTTAAAAAAGCGTTATAGTGCTGAGATCGAGAAGTAGAGATAGAGAGTAGAGACTAGAAAGTAGAGGATAGTTCTCAGCATAGATAGATAAAAAAAGATAATTCAACTAATCCTCGTCGTCCGACTCCTCCTCGGTGATGTCCTCCTCCGACATTTGACTATAGGTGTGAAGATACCGATCATCGTCGGATTCCCAGGGCGACGCTGCTCCTAGCCTCATGTTGAATTGAGCGTCCGCTTTTCGCCTACGCTTGTCCTCGCGATAGGCGGCTCGCTCCGCCATCCTCTTATCCCTCTCTGCTCTCCTTTGGGCATAGAACTCGCACTCGTTGATGATGTCCTGCGGGAAGTGTTGGCACCATAGCGCCATGGCTTCCTCGTCCATCTCGGCGATGCCGAGACAGTGCTCCCGCCTATGGTTCTCGCGACGATCCTCGTCGGTGCTAAGCCGCGGTAGAGGCGCGAGCTCCTACGCCCGCTCCCGTGTCGGCACATTGGAGAAATTCAATGTTCTATGAGGCCACCGGAGGCGCCACGCCGCCGCGTCGTACGCGCGGGCAGCCTCGTTGGTGGTGTTGAAATTGCCGAGGCTGAGGCGCATCCCGCGGAACCGGATCTCGGTGGAGAAGCCGCCGGAGGGGCGCGCGCGGATGCCACGGTATCCCCAAGTTTCCCGGCGATGCGGCGGCATGGTGGCGCGGCGGCGGCGAGGCGAGAAAGAGCGGGGAGAGAGCGGTGACAAGGCATAGAGCAGTGGGAGAGAGCGGTGACAAGGCATAGAGCAGTGGGAGGGCGTTGGATTTTATAAAGCACGCCGGACGCCGCGCGCCAAAACTAGCGCACGCCCGACCACTTTTTCCCGACGTCTCTTCTATCTCTACTCTCTTCTCTACTGTTATATTTATTTTATATTTAATATTTAATATTTATCTCTACTTCTCTACTATCTACTTTTTTCTCTATACTTTTTTTTTCTTATAAAAACAGAGTTGGTGATGATGGTGTGCCTGCCATCCTGCAATATAGGCTGTCCGATTTATATCTGACAGATAGGAAGGAAACAATGGGAATTTTGCAAAAAGATACCCATACCCCTCTCCAGATTTGCAAATAAGGCCTTCCCTCGTTCATCCTTTTCTCCCACAAGATAAACTACTCATACAAATGCATCTTGATGTGTGCAACGCATGGGCATCTTGCTAGTTCTAAAAAACTTTCCATCAGTTGCCACACTACTGGTTGCAGATGAAAAACCTACCCAAGCACAATGTGATACAGTTGTGACGCACAATTACAAGCTGATATTCGGTTGGACAATGGAGGCTATAACCAATTACTTTTACGGGAACAATATCACCCAGGAAATTTGAAGGGTAGGTATGAACAAAATTGGAAGTGCACATGTACTGCTAAGTGATTCAATACACACATTACCAATCGAGGAGGAGAATGATGGTCGCGGTGGCCTCTGTGAGTCATGGTCGGCAACGGGAGTCAGTTCATTGTCCATGAAGGTGGTGCTTCTGCGCTTGGCGTCAGCTTCCGGGAAGCAGATTCGAGACCGTGGAAGACGATGCCAGGGAAGAGGCTCCGTGTACGACGACGATGGTGGACCGGCTCCAGTGCGGCGTACGAGGTCATCGATGAGGCAGATGCGCTGCGGTGGACAACTGCGCCGATGTGAAGGGGAGGAGCACGAAGGCTGCGGTGCCATGGAGAAGTCTATTTTGCGGTGGGCATAGAAAATGGGGAGTATTCATGTGTACTACTCTGGGTGCCGGGGTGGGGTTGGCTGGGTAGGGTGAACCTGAAGTTACGAAAACAGCCCCCTACCAAGCGTCATCCGTAGGCCTGTTCTGAAGGCTATGATGGTAACTTTCCACTGCTCGAATCAGGGTCGCGGAGATTTTCCCGCCGACCTCAAAATTTTGTGACACTGAACTCCCCTTGTGGCGTGTTGAGTGATTCGGCTAAGCAACTAGCGAGTAGTAGTAGTAAACTCTGCATAATAGGTTTGACCAAAGTCAAACTTCCTAAAGTTTGACCAAGTTTATAGAAAAATATAAACATTTACCATAACAAATATGTATGATGTGAAAGTACATTCAATAATGAATCTAATGGTATTTATTTGTTATTGTATATGTTAATATTTTTTGTTATAAGCTTTTTGAGAGTTTACAAAACTTGACTTTGACCAATGCTAATAAATGGACTTAAATAAAAACGGAGGGAGTACACATTTGTTTTCTTAGTTTGTAGTGAACTAATCATTTGTTGAAATTGTGAAATAAATATATTAGGCTATTGACTTCGAATGTAATGGTCTATACAATTCAATAGTTACAATCATTGTTGAATCCCAAGATGTATACAAGGTCTATAGTACTTCACAACATGCTCAAACTCACATAATCCCAGTCAAATGAGAATCTAAATCCATTTCATAGTTAATACTTTGTAGGATGCAACAAAACCAACCATAACTCTACGTCAGCCATTATAGAAGCAACATTTTGAACATATCCCAATGTGTGAATGAAACATGCAGAGAGAGCTTGCAAAGATGGAGCAGATAGGGCGGGAAAGATTGTATGTATGTGGACGAGAGAGTAGGAGACAAACCTAATGAGAAAGAGAGAGAGAGATAGAGAGAGAAATAGAGAGGAAGAAGTTAGGTCTGTGAGAAAGATGGAGACATGTAATATACGTGAGATGCGTGTGCATCCGGATTCTGTATACGTGGAAGGAGAAGAGACAACATGTTTGATGAGAGAGATGGAAAAACATGGACGAGAGGGGAAGGATCTCGTGGGTTGAAGGATTGATAATTTTGTGCGGGGGAGAGAGGGATTGGTAATTTTGTGCGAGATAGAGAGAGGGTGGGGGGAGGAGTCAGTCAGCCGTCGTCACATAATCCTGCTTCCAAATGGCCCCGCATTCTCTAGCGCGGTGTGGTCGCCGTCTTCGATCTCCTCGATGCCCTCTTTGAAGATTGAGGTGTTGTGCATGTTGGGGTGCAAAGAAGCACAACCGAGAGTGGTCGCCGTATAACCTTGGATGGGGATGAATTGTGTGCTCAGAGGGTGTGTGTGTGTGTGTGTGTTGTGTTGTCTCTCTCTCTCTCTCTCTCTGTGTGTGTGTGTGTGAGAGAGAGAGAGAGATATTGAGAGAAAACAAACCTAAGAGAGAAATGGGTATTCACGAAGAGATTGTGCGGGCCTTGAGGTGGGTAGGGGCCGGGTGAGGGTGTCAAAATGTGCGCATTGATGCATGTGTTACATGCGATCGCGCGAGGGACGGACGAATCGAGAGAGATGGTTGTTGTGTTACGGATGCTCCTCTCTCTCTCTCTCTCTCACACACACACACACACAAGTAAACTAGAAGACCGTTCTCTCATGTATACACAACGTATCGGCATCTGTCTATATCTCACTCATGCATGATCATTTGCACATTCACACCTCTCTATGTATGTATCACACGCACACCGTCTCCACATTATCCTTCCGCCACAACACACATATGGACACATACACACGCTCTCTCTCAGTCACCCACACAAATTCAGTATTAAAAAAACTAGGGCGCACCTACAAGGTCCAAATCCAAGTAAACATGAATTGGAGCTAAATTCAAATATATGGAAATATTGCAGCGTCAAGAACTTTTCCAGGAAAAAAAAGTTGAGTAATATTCGGGGATTGTTTTCACACACAAAAAAAGGTTCGGTGGATGTCCTTCGAGCGTGATGCGATGATGCACCGTTCGATCGACCAGACGGCCGTAGTGCACGCGCTTGCACAGGATTCCGTATCGTGGCTGTGGTACTAACTAATAAAAGTGCTGCCTAAGTCTAATGTTTACGTGTACTAGTATGGTTTTCTTTTAAGTTTGACCAACCTTATATAAAACTAAAGTAAGCTCCCATACGCGCACTCATCAGTATGACGCTGCCGTCGTTGTGCATGCCGGCGCCCGCCTGCTCCGGCCAACAATTTCTCGCCCATCACCGCCGTGTTGCGACCATCCCTGTGCCATGAAGCCGAAGGCTCGCCCGCTCACGTCGTCTGTAGTCCCTCCTCGCGATGCTGCTGCGCTGCCAAGCATGCGAGCAGCTGGTGGAGCTGCGTCTATGCACGCAACGTATGAAGAGGAGGACGAGCGCGTGCTCCAGCACGCTGGCGAGGAGGAACTAGCATGTCATTGTCGTCTCTGCCCGCGCGGAGGAGGCGCGCATGGTGGCTATCACGGCGGAAGCCGGTCGCACGCGCGTCGAGCCCGCAAACCGGGTGCGGACGTGGAATCTACCTTTGAGACCTTGAATGCCACGTGGATCCTGCAATCTGAAGGAGCAATTTGGGACAGTCGACTCTTGTGAGCCATTTGATGCAACATGGATGGCTAGAAGGGCTTCTTCCACCTCTTCTAATGTCTTCTTCCTTCGCTCCGTTGAACTTCTTTCACAAATCGACTGATCCAAATTATACTACTAGTACGAACGTATTAAGTACAGTAGGAACACGAAGATACGAGCAGTAGTACCAACTGCAAGAAGAACAGTAGTAAGACATAGTACTAGTACTACTGTACGTACTAAAGAGTTCAAATAGCGAGAAAGAACATAAACATAGTTCTGCTGGGTCCTCAGCACAACACACCCTTGAAAATAAACTAAGCAACTAGTCCGCTTGACACTACAATAGAATCAGCATGAGCGACGACACTGCCACCTACTCGGAGTCCGAGTCCACGTCCTCGACTTCGTCCTCGTCCTTCTTCCTCTTCCTATTTGCCAACGCTTCTTTGCTTGAACTGAACACTGGGCACTGCTTCTTCATCCAACCCTTGTAGATATTTAAACAAAGGTAGGCATCCATTGCTGCGTACAGGATGTGATCTTCATCTAATGTTTTCGACTCCCATGCATGATGAAACTCGTGATGAGGTTTCTTCAGTTTAGCATACGAAGATCAATCATGGCTGCTGCCAGGGTCAGCATTGAAGGTTGAGAGGAAGACACCAGGCTTGCCTTCTGGAGATCGAAGGGCTGGCCTACAACGAGACCTATCCGATGCAGGACATCCTTGTCATTCTTAAAGTCTACAGTAATGAATTTCACCCTTTTGTCCTTGAGGAAGTTCTTAAAATCCTGGCACTCAACATCGGCATGGCATATGTGGTAGACCAAGCAAACGTTATGTACGCAAACCTGGATCACGGCAGGCTTCTTCCTCTCTGCCTCCGTTAGTATCTTCTCTCTTTCCAGGACTGTGGTGTACTCAACATCTAGCCCAGCGACCCACTCATCCTTTGAATTGTTGAACATGCGTAGGAAGCGAGCAAGCCATGCTTTCATCGTTGCGGATCCACGTGTGTAGGTGACGATGAACTCATCGCCGGTGATGGCTCTAACCTGGTACTCAGCGGCGACCATAGAGATTTGGGAGGCCATGGATTTTTGAGGAGGGGTTAGGAGAAGTTGAACTGTTGTACCCCGCAAAAAAAACTGGGAGCAAACTAATGTGAAAGGACGGGACGACTGGGACCAAACTGTTGTAAGGTAGAAGACGGGGACGAGTAGGGCGTGCGAACGGCGTGGGGTTGCTGGCTTGCCCAGTGGATAAACAGTTGCAAGCCCCCAAAGAGTTCTCGAGAACTATGTGGGACCCACTAGATGTCATGTCTACTAGACCCATATCGTAGGCCTGACGGTGTAGCTTCTGCCTGTTTGCACGCCATGCCAGCGCATGGATGTAACTTCACTTAATTCTGTCAACCTTCACACCTCCCACGACCTTCGCCTCCCTCGCGCGGTCGCGCCCTTTGAGACTTCGACCGTCTATAAATGAGCAATTTTTTTGCCTACTCCGCATGCATGATACTCCCTCTGGACTTTTTTACTCCCGTCAACCGTTTGCAAAGTGTTTGACCAAATTTATACTAAAAACATCAATATCTACAATACTAATTAAAATGAGTATAAGAACTACGTTTTATAATGAGTGTAAAAATATTGATTTGACATTGTGAATGTTGATACATTTTTCTATAAGTTTGGTCAAAGTAGAGGTACATTGACTTCAGACAAAACTTAAATGCACAATGTGACTAGTTCCTCCGTCCAGGTGTGTGCCATGTCCTATCTTGTCATCACAACAAGGTTAGCTATTAGAGAACTACTACCTCCCTTCTAGTTTGAAGGGCTCGATTCAAAAAGTTCACCTACTCTTAGCAAGATAGTAGAGGCGGTGGAATAGTTTTTGAAGTCTGCAAAAGTATTCAACTAATGCTATCATTCTTCACAAAAATGTGTTTACCAATGCATGCATGAACACTAGTTACTCTAACCCCCCTCTCTTCTTTAATACTTTGCCACATCAGCATGTTTGCAATTCCTGTGTGCATGGTACCAGCTAAGATACCACCATTATGGCTAGGCTTAATCATAGCATGCAATAATTTAGTGCACCTTGAAATATGAACATGTGTGGGGCGTGTATGTTTTTAATGACTTGAGACTATACCTAGCCCGGCATGCAAGATGACTTATTATGCACCATTCCCCATACCTGCAGGAAGCCCGTTTTTCTCCAAATCTTTTCCTCTCCATGTGTGGAAACAATATGCCTGCCAGACTCTCGTTCTCCCTCCGGCGGTCCCACCACTCCACCCCGTGTGAAAAAATCTGCATGCATGACTCTCCTCCCCCCACGCTCGTCCAATCCGTTGTGACTAGCAATATTTCCACCCCTTCCCTCCCCTGTAATTTACTACAACAAATATGTCCATGTAGTTGTTACGTTAATCACGCAACATATCTTCCGGGACGCTGCTTCAGTTACTTAATTGCAGGTGCATTGGGTCACTGACATATATGCCCAACAAGGGTCTGGTCCACATGTCAGTGACGCAACTGGACCTGCAGTTAAGTCAGTGCAGCTCAGTCCATATCTTACGTAGGTGTGCCATTGCTCGCTATAAATACTGCACCTCCCACGACATTCGGAAGAATGCTCATGTTCATCGCTATCTCCTCCCCCTCCCTCTCACGTTGACCACCATGGCATCGCCCCTCCAAAGCCCTAAGCGCCCCTCGGTGCACCGCCCGGACGGTCACGCGTCGCCGTTCCATTCCTCTCCGCCACTAGTCGAGGAGGACGCGTCGGTGTTTCACTCCTTGCCGCGACGCGTCGAGGTGGACGCGTCGGCATTCCCAATCTCGCCAGCATGTGCGTCGGAGGATGCGTCGACTCCCCACTACGAGGAGAATACCGCGCTGCCGAGCCCCCCCATCCTTGAGGAGCTTTGGAAAGAAATGTATGTCGCCATGTGGGAGGCTTTTCCGACGGCGGAGCACACCCAAATAGAGGCGGAGAAGAAGGCCGAGGAAGAGAAGTGCTCCACGGGGCAAGCTGCTTGGCAGGTCTATATCGCGTCCGAGAGAGTCAGGCAATTGGCTCTTTGGCAGAAGGCTCGTGCAAGGTCCATGAGGGTGGCGGAGGACGCCCGTGCCAAAGCCCTGAGTGCAGTCAGGCCCAAGCGCCTCATCTACGCTTGGCGGTAGTGGACCGGGTGCACGCTTCTAGCGAGGAGGAGTACCTTCTTGCGCCGGATCACCACACCGGTGAGATCGCGCTCGCCCACCGGCAAGCCACCAATCAGCACCTCGCGAGTTGCACGGCTGAGGAAGAGGCGTTGTGTCGGCGCGCTGGGAAACGGTCGTGCACCAGGGCACTCGTGGCGCGCCGCAAGCGCTCCTCCGAGCGCCGTGGCTTTTAGTAGGGAGTATAATTTAGTTTCATAAGGTGATCTCATTAGTTTTGGGACGCAAATGATAAATCCCGAACGTTCGGGAATTATTAGCGTCCTTAATTAAGTATGTAAGAGGGAAAGTTTGGAAACCTTGTGTATCCGTACGCATTTTGTAAGTAGGTGCATACAGCACAAACTTTAGTACTATATACTACGTCTCTCTCTATATATGCTTGCAGATTGTGCTACTCCCTCCGTCTAGGTGAATAAGTCATCTTTGGTTGTGCACCGTGACTAAGTAGGAGGGAAGACTTTATACACCTAGATGGAGGGAGTACTACTATTACTTATGTACGGGCAAATGCATGTTTTAACATTACGATGCGGTTTTTGTAAAAGTAGAAAAACAACACTAGTCAAGCTTGTCAAACGATTCAATGCAAAACAAATGCAAAAATGCTCGTTTGATTGTTTACTTTTAGCTTCCTTCTCTGTGGTTATTTCTCTGTCCTACTTTGTACGGAGTATCTCACTGGTCGGAAAGGCATGCAAATTCCCAAACCGCTTCCTACACCCTATATCGAATTTTTTTCCTAACAAGTTGTGCCGTGCAATTGGAATTCCAACTTGAGTACTAGTACTACTAGTAGGAGTACCAGGGGCCAGTTCGTTTAGGCTTCTAGATCAGTAGTAATCCCTTTACTACTAGCTTCGTCCTGGTTTATTGGTCCCCATTGTAATCTGTGTCAAATTTTGATCATAAATTTAACTAATGAAATGTTTGTGATGTCACATGCACTAACATTTTATCAGTTCAATCTTTGGTCCAAATTTACCACAAATTAAAATGGTGACGAATAAACCAGGACGGAGGTACTCCCTCCATTTTTGTATACAAGGCCACTATAAAAAATACATTTTGCATATATACAAGGCCACCAACAGTAATGGAGACAAATATTAATGATGTTTCCTCGTACTAGTAACCCATGGCTTAATTACTAGCATGCATGTAGTGGATGATAATGACAAACTCATCTACTTCCTCTCTCACGGCCACTCAATTTCTTCTAATGTGCATGCACCCTATTAATTAACCCGGTAAACGAGAAAATAAATTGACTTGTAAAGCACAAATTGGTTTTTATCTTGGTACCTGTAATTTGAGTTTGTGGCCTTGTATATAAAAATGAAGGGAGTACTAGTAGTTCTAGTACTACCTCCGTCCGGGTTTATTGGTCCCCATTGTATTTCGTGCCAAATTTTGACCATAGATTAATCTAACAAAATGTTCACGCATGTCACCAAACATTATATTTTTAAAAACTATGTTCAAATACGAATCCAATGAGATAATTTTTCTTGACATGCAGTAACATTTTGTTAGTTAAATATTTAGTCAAAATTTGGCACAAACTACAAAGGGGACATATAAACCAGGACGGAGGTAGTAGTTTAGAAGCCCAAATAAATGAGTGAGGCGCCTTAATGTTACTCTCCACTGTGACTAGTCTTATGGGAAAAGCTGGGGAAGAGACGGCTTATTTTTTAAGCCACCTCAAGAACTGGCCCTAGGAGTAGTAGCTTGGGATACTAGGAGTAGTAGCCAGGGATCGAGTGTGCGAGATGAACCGGAGAAAGTAAATGCAGAGAGATGAAATGCAAAAAAGACGGAGGGATGTGATGGTTGCTTGTTCGTTTATTTTACCAGGCCACTTATTACTGGCAGTGGTTGGGTTTTGTGATACGATGGCTTTACTGCCACGCCACAAGCGGGGTGAGACTCCCATGCAGTGCCGCCCTCTACACTTGTACTACATCGGTCGTGGTTTATTAATCCCCCATTGAATTTGACTGAAGATTTAACTGACAAAATGTTAGTGCATGCCAACAAAAACTATATCATTGGATTCGTATTTGAACATAGTTTTGAATGATATAATTTTAGGTGACATGCATCAGCATTTATCGTACTATATATAATGTTAGTTCAATTTTTGGTCGTACTAATCTATAGTAGTAAGGTGCTCGTGTGTTGCACCGAAGTGTGAAATGCATTGATCTGGGACTTGTTTATTTTGACAAAGGATGTGGGGGTCATCTCATGTGTAACGAGTATCGATAGGTTTCTTCAGATATTATTTCATCTCTAGAGCTCACAAACATCCGAGTGAAATAGATAAAAAGGTATCTTTTGCAAACAAAAGTGTTCAACTGTTCAACCTGCATCCAAAACTTGTGAAGAAATAACACTTATTGTGCTTTGCAAGAAATGATCTTTAAGAATTAGTTTTGAGTATCGATTGTTATACATGTTGGCTACAGATGACATGGCACTTTCTTATAGTCAACAGTTGGCTATACTATTAAGTATTAACCATGCCCTTATACACCTAGACGGAGGGATTAAATCAGGATGACATGGAAGGGGGTAGAGGAGATGTAAGAAATGGTTCATCGTAAGTCTTTCACCATTACTGTAGTAAAAATTCATACATGGAAGATTCTAGACTAAACCATAAGTGGATACACTTTTATTCATGCACGATACTCCAATAGAGCAAGATCATGCATGGAAGTATCCACATGCTTAGACAGTGGCTTTCATTGAGCGAAGACTAATGATCAACATTTAACTTGGTAATGCATATGTATAGGTGAACCTCCTTGGAGTCCCCGTGCACCGCGTTGCGGGGTAAATCATACCATGCGTCTTCCATGTCCACATCAACGGGAAGGTCCCAGCTCTGCACAGTCCTAGTCAGCATGATGGAGTCGATGTCGCCGCCCACGTACCTCTGAGGGGTAGTAACAGTGAGCATGCACCTGTACATCGGCCTCATGTCAGTGTCAGCGTCAGCGGCGTCGCCCCTGACACACACTACAGAGACGGGACAGCGTCCTACACGGGCCTCGCCGATGCCCGCGATCATGAGGAAGACGTTGCTGTACTTCTCCGAGACTATCAGGCGGCGGTGATCCTCCAGTGACTCCGGCATGGTGAACGGGTAGCACGTCTCGTACTTGATGTTCTCCGCCAAGGGCCAGTAGTGACCGCTGCACGCATCCGTGAGGTGATGCACCATGTTCGTCAACGAGCCCCAAAACGGCATCGGGCACTCATGGCAGTAGATGAAGGGCTCCTTGGAGGCATCGACCAGGCCGTCCATGAAACGGGAGTGGCTATAGGGGACATTGCGCCAGTTGAAAAATATGAGCAAGTTACTACGAGATTTAATCCGAATAAGCACAAAATAAATCATGACGGCTATAACAGAGATGAAACTAATCATGTGGACTAGCATAGTAGATGAACAGATATAATCTAGTAGGATACAGAGTAGAAACATGAATTCTACCACGATTTCAAACAGGAAGGACAGAAACACAGACGGTGCGACGGGAGCAGCACCGTTGGCTTTAAGAATTAGTTTTTGAGTATCGATTGTTATACATGTTGGCTATAGATGACATGGCACTTTCTTTTAGTCAACCGTTGGCTATTCTATTAAGTATTAACCATGCCCTTATACACCTAGACGGAGGGATTAAATCAGGATGACTTGGAAGGGGCAGAGGAGATGTAAGAAATGGTTCATAGTAAGTCTTTCACTAGTACTGTAGTAAAAGTTCATACATGGAAGATTCTAGACTAAACCATAAACGGATACACTTTTATTCATGCGCGATACTCCAATAGAGAAAGATCATGCATGGAAGTCTCCACATGCTTAAACAGTGGATTACATTGAGCGAAGACTAATGATCAACATTTAACTTGATAATGCGTATGTCCAGGTGAACCTCCTTGGAGTCCCCGTGCACCGGTTGGTGGGTAAAGAAGACCATGGGTTTTCCTAGTCCACATCAGCGGGAAAGTCCTAGCTCCGTAGAGTCCAAGTCCGTTCGATGTAGCCGGTGTCGCCGCCCACATGACCCAGAGGGGTAGTAACACTAAGCACGCACCCATACATCGGCCTCGTGTCAGTGTCAGTGTCAGCGGTGTCACCCCTGACGCACACCACAGAGACGGGGTGGCGGCCTGCGCGGGCCTCGCCGGTTCCCACGATCAAGAGGAAGACGCTGCCATCCTCCTCCGAGACTAGCAGGCGGCGGTGATCCTCCAGCGACTCCAGCATGGTGAACAGGTAGCACGTCTCGTACTTGATGTTCTCTGCCAAGGGCCAGTAGTGATCGCTGCACGCATCCGTGAGGTGATGCACCATGTCCGCCGGCGAGCCCCAAAACGGCATCGGGCACTCTTAGCAGTAGACGAAGGGCTCCTTGGAGGCACCAACCAGGCCGTCCATGAAATGGGAGTGGCTGTAGGGGACGTTGCGCCAGTTGAATATATGAGCAAGTTACTATGAGATTTAATCCGAATAAGCACAAAATAAATCGTGACAGCTATAACAGAGATGAAACTAGTCATGTGGACTAGCATAGTAGTAGGATACAGAGTAGAAACATGAATTCTACCACGATTTCGAACAGGAAGGACAGAAACACATGCGGTGCAACGGGAGCAGCACCGTTGGCGTTGAGGTTGTCGCCCATGTCATTGAGGAAGAGGCTGCCTAGGTCGGGGAAGAAGTCGTTGTCCGTGAAGTCGTGGCTGTCAGCAGTCATGAGAGTGCGCTCCCCAAATTTCAACAACGCCCGCCGAATGGAGCGCAGGAGGGAGTGGTTGTAGGGGACTTTGCGGCCGCCGAATGGAGCACAGGAGTAGCACACGAAGCAGTAGATGGTGTCCTTACTAGTACTCCCTAGTCTCTATCTATCTAGTCTTATGGAAAACCGAGTTGGTGATGATGGTGTGCCTGCCATCTTGTAATATAGACCGTCCAATCTATATCTGACGGATAGAAAGCCAACTATGACAACTTTACAAAAGATACCCGCACCTCTCTCCACATTTACAGATAAGGCCTTGCCTCGTTCATCCTTATCTCCCACAACCCCGTGCTCCTCCCTAAGTCTCTATCTCTACTCTTATCTCTATCTCTACTACGTTTCTTTGTTTTTTATAACGAATCGAATAGTACTGCGCCGTCCGCTGCATGCCCGGCTGAACACGCCTCCTCGCCTCCATCATCACCAATTGAGTCTTTTATAGGAGTAGGAGTAGAGAAAAAACCGAGTTGGTGATGATGGTGTGCCATGCAATGCACGGGCATCTTGCTATTTTTTTGCATATAATTCCAAACACCATGTAGACAAGGTCTTTGAGCACGGTTTGTAGTCGTTGCATGCTCGGGCATTGAAGTTTGTAACTATTTTAGATTAGAATATACTACTCCTCCGGTGCTAGTAGTAGAGCAGAGTCCTACTCTACTACTCTACTCAAGCAAGTTAGGGCATAGTAGTAGGTACTGTAGGGAGTACCAGTACTGTGATCACTCAAGCAAGTTGTCTGGCATCGATATGACCCTACGCTGCTGGTATGTGTCTCATAAGTGAAGTGGGGTGTTGTAGTCATCATCACCTGTCCACTTCCCGCAACACACATTCGCTTCTCCATCTTTGTCGGAACATAATCTCGTCCAATCTTCCATCCCCGCTAAGGTGCCTCCCCGCCTCGTCCGAAACCCAAGCACTAACAATGGTAGAACCGAGCAGCATCCGCTGAAAGAGTGGCTGGAATTCGCTCCCCACAGAGGTAATCAAGCTCATTGTTTCGTGTGTGGACAATCTCAGTACCATGTTGCTCACGGCGTGCTCGTCGGGGCTGTACCGTTTACTCAAATCCCTTAGGCCGGAGCTTTTTAAGCCAGCTCCTTGCTTGCGGATGCCGCCTGATCTTCAGAAACGGCGTGTCACGCAACATAACAATCGTAGGGTGGCGAGCATCAACCCCCTTGACTGCAATCCGATCCCCGTCACCCTCAACTACATTAACGGTATGTACTGGGTCGGCATGAACACATCTTGGATGGTGCTTGTTGACGATCGCGGCAGCTGGATGCTCATGAAGGTCTACACCCGGCGATTGATCCCCCTTCCCTCGATTAACACTGCACTGCTTTGGCAACGCGGCCCAGAATACTCGGAATCTTACAATAGCCAACATGATACCAAGTTTGATTTGCTCAAGGTTGTAATCTGCCAAGTGCCCACAAGGTCTGTGAATTATAAAGACTTCAGGCTAATTGCGTTCTTCAACCGCGGTCTCGCCTATCTGACAGGTCATTGCGGTAAGTGGATAAATCTACACGTCCATCGCAGGATCATACATCCTCCATGGTTCTCTGATGCAATTGAATACAAGGGCTTCATACACGTCGACTCCTTCTATGGCTGGATGTATTGCTGGCCTACTCCAGTCATCGCCACAATCGGCTATTACAACAGTATGTTACTTTCCTATCATATCATGATGGCTTGCTTATATTACTGTCAACATTTACTAAAAAAATATTCATGCTCATAACATGCTGTTCTTAAGATTGACTACATCAAGAGCCCTTTTTTATTTGACTCCAACTTGATATGATGTTGTAGGCCGCCTGGTGTCCCTACCCTTCCTAATCCCAGAACCTTCCAAAGAAAAGCGGCATGGCAGTTGCTGGTGGTTCCTGGCTCGATTAGACGACGGCGAACGATTGACAATCATTCGCACGTACCGGATGTGTTGTTTCGCAGAATACAATCACAGTCACTGCAAGGTCTTTGAGCAGGATCCCAACTTCTCTGGGCCTTCAGGAATTTTTGACTGGAGGCTGGTAAGTAGCCTTGGTACACACTCTCTGTTTGTTGGACTGAATTATCCGATTAACCAGGAGATAACCAACGGCAAGGATCATGATGGCAGCGCAGTTTCGTTCATCAGGCAAAACTGTGTGTACACAACGTACCATGCGTCTTTGCATGCACCATACCCTGATATGTGCCGCCACGCTTTGCAGCCCAAAGTAGGAGAGAGGGTCGCAAGTATCAGACTTCGACCTACTGGCTGGAGTTTCCCCCGTCAGGCACCCATCTGGTTCAAGCCGCCAGCCAATCTCCACAGCTTAATAAATAGTAACATCTAACTAAGCCAGTTAGTTAGATGTGTACACTTGGTGTAGTAGGATATTTATTTAGTTTGATGCATACACTTGTTCTTTTTTGTTAGGCCTTTTGTAATAATGGCTGATGTTTGGTTTGGAAGAGAGAGATGCGTCTTCACTCTTTTGGCCTGCTTACTGCTTCTGTTGCACCCCCAGGCCTGGTTGCTGTTGTTGCTGTTTTCAATGTACAATCAGTAGTATATTTCGTCTGTTGGTTGAATAAATGTGTTGTTAGAACGACAAACACAATGTTTTGGAAGTCGTTGCACGGTTTGATCCTTAGTGCCCCGTACCGTACGTAACGCATACTATTTTTCATATGGAACACATTTTCCACTTGTTGATAACATGCAGCCCACTGATGAAGGCCCAATAGAGGAGCCCATAACTAACTGGAAGGGAGGCCCTCACATGAATCCGGCCCAGGTACATGCTCATGGTCCCCTAAACATAAATAAGTAAATAAATAAATAAAGCTAAATGCTCATGCACCAGTTCTTTAAATTCATGATTTAACTAGGATATTATTTCCTATGATAGTGTCGTTACATTCAGTCGATATTATTCTTAGGCAAAGATAGCGACCAATCTTCTTTCTCCCAGCATTTTCTTCCTGCAACCAGCGAACCCATGCAAATCATGGTCAACATCGTAAATAGTTCCGGTCCATTTTTATTTTCCAATAAGAATGTCCAACCTAGCCCAGCACATTGGCAACAACACTTTATCCTCCACCTTGGTGCGCTCGCCGCGGCGCCGCCGTCCGGCCCTGTCAACATAGTTTTTTTCGAAACGGTCCCTGTCAACATAGTGAATCAGGAGAGAACTATAGTTGTGAGTATGACAGTACAGACCCACCAGGTCGACTCCCGAACACAAGCAAGCACCTCTTTTACTACTCAGATGCAACCCTCGTTTTTTACTCTAATCCACCCTGCTGATATCAGGGACCCACATCATTTTTAACATATAGTCAATTAACGACAGATTTGCACAACTTTTTTTTAGTAGTAATTCGAAGGAGCAGGCTATAAACTGGGTTGTGTGGTCTCTGTGGCCCGTCTAACAACATGACCAGCCCAACAGGTTTTTCTTTGGGAAAATAGGTAGCCCAGTATTTCTTTTTGAAAAATACCCAAGCTACGCCTATTTATTTTCTTCGACTTACTGGGCTGCAAATCTTTCAAGACGAGGAGGGATGCATTCCGGCCTGGCCAGAGAGTATGGTTAGTGTCTGTTAAAAGTAATATCAAAGGGGTTGAAAATTCCAAAAAATTATAGCAAATGGGATATTAGTTTCTTTTTTTGTTTTTGTTCTTCACTGATATTTTATAGTATTTCATTGGATTTAAAATGACATAGTACTAATTTATTTTTAAATTTGTTTTAGTATGGCTACTAATTTTTGGATTAAGAATATTTTGTTCCCCAGCCAAAATTTGTGAATTTTCAAAATTTCACACATATTTAGTTAATTTTTTTAACCCTGGTACTGACCAGAAAATGGGCAGCAATTCTAAAAATGGAAAAGGGCTGCAATAATTTCCATATGAACTAGAAAATGAGTTAAAATTAAAAAAATAATAGCAAATGGACTATACACGCCACAGATTTCGAGGCTGACTTGTTTACGCAAGGCTTTGTCAGTCAACACACGATTCTAGCAGCAGTGACTGTTGGATGTACATCCAACGGCCGACGTGCTTCTTCAGTCTCTGACCTTCCTGCTCTAGCCGCTTAAACTAGCGCCCGTGGGACTGCCTGCTCCCTCCTCTTGTGGCCCGCTGTGATGCCGCGCAGGCTTCCCCAGCCTACCCTACTCCCTCCGCTAGCCTGGCCGCACGCAATCAACTGCCTCCTTATTACACGAGAAAAACTGATTCCTCCCACTGACATCTGGGGTGCACCGGTTGGGAGGCTGACCTATGGGCCTACTAAGTTGACGCGTACGCAGGGCTTGTCAATTTAGTCAACAAACGATTGTAACAGTAGTAACCGTTGGATTTGAATCGAATGGTCCTGCTGCTTCTTCAAGTGCTGCTCTTCTTGCACCAACCGCCCAAACCAGCGTCGGCGAGACCGCCTGCTCCTGCCTCCAGTGGCCGGTTGTGCTGCCGTTGAGGCCTCACCGCCTCCTACTACTCCCACCGCTAGCCAGGCCCTACGGCGACGGCAGCCTCACACCACAGCCGAACCAGTGAACCCTCGTACTCCTCTTCGCGCGGGCTTCCGCTGCCGCGTCTTCCCCCGCTCCGTGTCGTCCCCTTCCTAGGCCTCACCATCATCCACCGCCCTGGTGCTCTTGGCGCGACGTGGTCAACGTGGTCATGGAACAACTTCCATCGGACGTGGACTGTACGTGGAGAGGCTGACAGCTGGGTCCACGGCCGCACACAAGGAAATGCCTCCTTATTACGCGCAAAATAATGATTCCTCCAGCTGACATCTGGGACCCACCGGAAGGGCCTCTGTATTTCGTGAAAAAAAAAATGTTCCCCCCGCTGACAGGTCCGACCCACCAGCTATATCTTCACACGCAAGGAAGTGTCTCCTTATTACACACAAAAAATGAATACCCCCCTGCTAGCTTGGACCCACCATAGTGGGTGGCTGACTTGTGGGCCTACTAAGTTGATGGGGATGGAGGGCTTTGTCAACCTAGTCAATACTCCAGTGACCGTATGATGTCCATCCAACAGCCATAGTGCTTCTTCAACCTCTGGTCTTCTTGCTCCAACCGCCCAAAGCAGCGCCGGTCGTGCCGCCTGCTCCTGCCTCCCGTGGCAGGCTGTGCTGCTGCGGAGGCCTCACTGCCCCCATACTACTCCCACCGCTGGCTAGGCCATCCCTCTACTCACCAACACCCATGTTATTCTGCGGCGATGTCAGCCTCACACCGCATCCGAAACAGTGAACCCTCGTACTCCTCTCCGCGTGGGCATCCACTGTCGCGTCTTCCACAGATCCGCGTCGTCCCCTTCCTAGGCCTCACCATCATCCACCGCCGTAGTGCTCTTGGCACGGCGTGGTCAATGTGGTCAAGGAACGACTTCCATCGGACGTGGACTGTACGTGGAGAGGCTGACAGCTGGGTCCACGGTTGCAGCAAGGAAGTGCCTCCTTATTATGCGGAAAATAATGATACATCCACCTGACAGCAGGGACCCACCAGACGGGCCACTGTATTTCGTGAAAAAAATGTTTCCCCCCTAACTGTTGGAACGGAATGCATCGTCGTGTTCATCGGGAGGGCTTGGACGGAACAGGCGATGGAAACGAGGCCTGGCATACCGCAGAACGGAGGAAACGGCCATGTGTTCTACCGACCACATTCGAAATGGGATCCTGTTCATCGGGAGGTGTCTGGCATACCGCAAAACGGGGGAAACGGACTTGTGTTGGACCTCCTACAGTCGAAATGGAGTCCTGTTGATCGGGAGGGTGTGGCGTACCGCAAAACAGACGAAACGGACTTGAGCTGGAGCGCTACGGTCGAAACGGGGGTCCTGTTCATCGGGAAGGATGTGGCGTACCGCAAAACGAGACTCCACGAGATACTGTTCATCTCCACCGTCGACCTCCTCCAGCCTCCACGGGCTACTGTTCATCCACCGTCGACCTCCTCCAGCCTGCACAGGCTCCTGTTCATCCAGCCTCCACCGTGCGCTACTCCACCGGCTACTACTCAACCACCCCTCTCCACGGGCTCTTGTTCAACCACCCCTCCACCGTCTACTGTTCATCCACCCCTCCACGGGGTCGTCCTGTTCATCTAGCCCTCCACGGGGTCGTCCTGTTCATCCAACCCTCTACGGGGTCCTGTTCATCCAGCCCCAACCGGCTCGATCGATCGAGGTCCTGTTCATCTAGAGGCAATGCCACGGGGTCCTGTTCATCTACCCCCACCACTCACTGTTCATCCACCCCCCTGCAATGCTCACTGTTCATCCAGAGGCAGCATCGATCGGCATAAGTTAGCAGCAGTAGCGAAGGAATCGCTCGATCAGGTTCAGTTAACAGCCATCGATCGATCGCTCGGGTTCAGTAACGCGTAGCCTGCAGTACAATCGCTCTGGTTCAGTTAGAGCCCAACGCCTCACTCGGGTTCAGTTAGAGTTAACTCCTCGCACACACGCGTGTACGTGTACGAGAGAAACGCGCATCGCTCAGCCCTCGACCACCCACCGTAACCGGGAACTCGCCGAAATTTTCCTCGCCCTCGCTTCTACCATGGTTTTTTCCGTCATGGACGGCCCAAAGAATGTCATGCAGCTACGTCTCCAGCCCGCCCAGGGCGAAAAGCCCATTTTCTGTCATGATTTTTTGTCATAGAAGTAGGAGCCCACCACATCTATGATGATACCGGGTTTTGTCACAATTATCGTCATAGAAGTGTCATAAGTATGACAGATTTTTTTCCGTTCAACCCAAAATGTCACGTATGTGTCTTTTTTTGTAGTGTAATATCCCGCCCCTTGCCCACCTCTGGAATCTCGATTCCTACTCCAGTTCCCCCAAATCCCCCTCCTATACTCAAGCGCACTATCATGTCGCCAGTCAATGCGGATCTCCGAGCTGGAGATCCTGAGGTTCGTCCTGCCTTTGGTCGCTACGTGTTGTTGCTCAACAGTGGCATGGCGGCGCTTGACGACCAGTTTGCCGGCAAAGTGTTGATGGTAACCATCAACGGCGACTGGCCTCCCGTCTCGCCGGATGACCTTGTCAAAGCTCTTGGCATTGTGCATGGCATCCAAATAAGTGACTTGCTCGTCGAAGTCTGTCCGCCACCGGCTGATTTCTTCGTTAGGTTCCAGACAACTTTCGACTGCGGTTGTGTGTTTGAATCTTCACGGTGTTTGTTCTGCGATGGGGCGCTGGTGAGCTTTGACCGATGGCACCCAGGATGGGGCTCGGTGCCCTCTGAGCTTGAGTTTTTAACAAATCTTACCTTCCACGGCATGCCTCGACGTGCTTGGAACAGCGAGTCCATGAATGAGCTTATCAACGACCTTGGAGGTGAGCTCGTAAGTACGTTTGTTCCTCCAGACAGCTGGGCTCTGACGGTTATGGCATGGATGAAGAAGCCGTCCACCATACCGAAGGTGATTGGTGTTGAGATACCGGTGTAGGAACCGGGGTTGTACTATTCGTCGCCACCAAGGCCGCCGTAGATAACGTTAGGGATGTACCTGTATCGAGTGTTCGTGCATGTCGAAGAAGTGGTCAATCCATTTATCGAAGTCCTGCCGCCGCTGGTGCCAGGGTCCGTTGACGACGTCCATTACAGGAGTCAACGTCAGACTTTCCCCGTGTTGCTCGGAACGATGGATGGCACAGGGCCTACTCCATCGCGCGGCGGAGGCCACTGCTTCTTCGGGAGAAGAGGCAGGGCTGGCTGCCTGGATGTGCTCTAATTTGAGGTAACAACTGAATCTTGTCAGATACTAGTTAAATCCGAGCTATGGGTGTGAAGCACTGATGTGCCAGTACATTTGATTGTGACATGTTCTAATTTTGTACCTGAACTTTTTTTACAAAGGGTTGTACGTCAACTTAATGTGCTAGCAGAACTTATTGTGTTGTCTGTCTGTTTTCTTTGCAGAGCATTCAAGATATTTCCCCGTCATCGATAAAGACGATGAACCGTTATGTACGAGTTTGTTGGTTTCAACATAGCCCTACCCGTAGCGATCCACTACTTCCATCCTGATTGTGCCGCCTGCGTGAAATTTTTGTATGCAAGTTCAGTGTGCTATGATGTTCTATATGATTGTGTCAACTATATAAGTTTTTCCTGAGCATCAGCAATGCATATGGCTGAAAGATGTATTTACGAGCATCGACCGATGGGTCTCTCTCTCTCTCTCTCTCTCTCTCACACACACACACACACACACGCACGCACACACGCACACGTGGGACCCATTGAATTATTATTTTTGCTCATGACAACCTTTAATTAGGTTCCACTGTAAACTAACTTTTTTCCTTAAGTTATTAATTGAGCTCAGTGACTTCAAAAAGCTGTACAGAAGCCTTGTTTGGGCCTTTCCAGCGTCGCTGAATGTGGGCTGAGTAGCCATGTTAGGTTGTACTGTACTACACAGGCATTTTTTTTCAACATCAGCAATGCAACTGGGCCGACAGTTGTACACAATATCCGACTCAACTTGTTATTCTTCGCCCCGCTGGGCTCCAAACTTTCCTAGGAGGTATGCATTAGGCTTAACAAGAAAATGGACTTTAAGAAATAATAAATGAGATGTAATTATAATAACTCGGTAGTAACTATAAAAAAATGCACCAAACGCGTAATTAGTTTAAAAAATATATTATTTTTGGAATTTGGAATTTTTAATTTCACTACTTGTTGCGCGTGCAATATTTCATTGGATATTAACGTAATACAACATTATTTTGAAATTATATTTACTCTGCTAGAAATTTTGGATAAAAATATTTCGGATCCCATCAAAATGTGGGAATTTTTTTTGAATTCGGCTTTGAGCGGTTGGTTGAAATTATTAATCGTTGTCCTAGCTAGAAGTTGGGTTGTACTTTTAACAAACTGTAAATGGGATTTAGTAAATTCCATTAGAATTAAAAAATGGGTTGTACAATCTTACAAATTGCAAATGGGCTATATGTTCCCTGCCACACACTTGTGGGCCTTCTAAGTTGACACGTCCCCTAAAAAAACTAAGTTGACGCGTATGCAATGCTTCGTCGACAACAAACGGTTCTAGCAGCTGTGGCCGTTGGATGTCCATCCAACGGATGTCGTGCTTCTTCTTCAATCTCGGATATTCTTTCTTCAGCCGCCCAAAAAATGATTCCTCCCCCTGACATCTGGGGTGCACCATTTCGGGGGCTGACCTGTGGGCCTACTAAGTTGACACGTACCAAGGGCTTTGTCAATTTAGTCAATATAAATGATTCTAGGTGCAGTGACCGTACGATGTCCATCCAACGGTCGTGGTGCTTCTTCAAGCTCTGGTCTTCTTGCTCCAGCCGCCAAAGCAGCATCGGTCGTGCCGCGTGCTCCTGCCTCCCGTGGCCGGCTGTGATGCCGCGGAGGCCTCACAGCCCCGTACTACTGCCACTGCTGGCCAGGCCATCCCTCTACTCACCCACACCCCTTGTTATTCTGCGGCGACGGTAGCCTCACACCATAACCGAACCAGTGAACCCTCATACTGCTCTCCACGCGGGCTTCCACTGTCGCGTCTTCCCCGGCTCTGCGTCTTCCCCTTCCTAGGCATTGCCGTCGTCCACCGCCCTGGTGCTCTCAGCGTGGCGTGGTCAACGTGGTCAAGGAATGACTTCCATCGGACGTGGACTATACGTGGAGAGGCTGACAGCTAGGTCCACGGCCGCAACAAGGAAGTGTCTCCTTATTACGCGGAAAATAATGGTTCCTCCACCTGACAGAAGGGACCCACCAAACGGGCCACCATATTTCGTGAAAAAAACGTTCCCCCCTGACTGTTGGAACCCACCAGCTAAATCTTCGCACCCAAGGAAATGCGTCCAGGCAAAAAAAAAACTGATTCGCCCCCTGACTGCTGGGACCCACCAGCTACATCTTCGCATGCAAGGAACTGCTTGACAGTCAGGACCCACCTGGTCGAAGCGTACGTAGCATTGTCATTCTGGTCACAAACGTGTACGTACATACTGGTCAATGTAGAGGCGCGCACGTGTCATAGTAGAGGCGCGCACATAGCATGTACATGTATGTACAACGGCCAGTGTGCAAGAAAGAAAAGACGGCCACGTACGTACATACGGGCGGGGTCTTGAACTACTCGCGCATACTTATGGCCAGGGCTCGTGTATATGGCTGGGTCGGAATGGAGAAACCGCGCCGTCGTGTTCATGGAGAGGCAAAGGAATGCGTCGTATTCATCGGGAGGCAACGGTATGCATTGTGTTCATGGGGAGGCAACGGAAGGCGTGGGATCCAACCGGCTTGGACGGAATAGCCGATGGAAACGAGGCCTGGTGTACCGTAGAATGGAGGAAACAAGCTTGTGTTCGACCGGCCACGTTCGAAACGGGATCCTGTTCATCGGGAGGAGCCTGGCGTACCGCAAAACAGACTTGTGTTGGACCTCCTATGGACGAAACGGGATCCTGTTGATCGGGAGGGGTGTGGCGTACCGCAAAACGGATGAAAGAGACTTGTGTTGTTGAATTACGGTTGAAACGGGGGTCCTGTTCATCGGGGGGGGTGGCATACCGCAAAACAGGACTCCACGGGATATTGTTCATCTCCACCATCGACCTCCTCCAACCTCCACAGGCTACTGTTCATCCACCATCGACCTCCTCCAGCCTCCACCTGCGACTGTTCATCCACGGGCTCCTACTCATCCAGCATCCACCGCGCGCTACTCCACCGGCTACTGTTCAACCACCCCTCTCCACAGGCTCCTGTTCAACCACCCCTCCACGGGCTACTATTCATCCACCCCTCCACCGTCTACTGTTCATCCAACCCTCCACGGGGTCGTCCTGTTCATCCAGCCCTCCACGGGGTCCTGTTCATCCAGCCCCAACCGGCTCAATCGATCGGGGTCCTGTTCATCCAGAGGCAACACCATGGGGTCCTGTTCATCCACCCCCACCGCTCACTGTTCATCCAAACCCCCCTGCAACGCTCACTGTTCATCCAGAGGAAGCATCGATCGGGTTCAATTAGCAGCCATAGCAAAGGAATCGCTCATGGGGTTTAGTTAACAGCCACCGATCGATCGCTCGGGTTTAGTAACGCGTAGCCTGCAGTGCAATCACTCGGGTTCAGTTAGGCGACGCCTCGCTCGGGTTCAGTTAGAGCCCAACGCCTCGCACCCATGCGTGTACGGTACAAGAGAAACGCGCATCGCTCAGCCCCCGACCACCCACCTTAACCGGGAACTCCCCGATATTTTCCTCACTGTCGCTTCTACCACGGTTTTTTCCATCATGGACGGCCCAAAGAATGTCATGCAGATGCGTCTCCGTCCCACTCAAGACGAAAAGCCCATTGTCTGCCATGATTTTTGTCACAGAAGTGGGAGCCCACCACATCTATGATGATACCGGGTTTTGTCACGATTATCGTCATAGAAGTGTCATAAGTATGACAACAATATTTCGTTCGGCCCAAAATGTCACGGATGTGTCTTTTTTTGTAGTGAAGGGATACCTGAATAAGAGTTTTTCTATAAAACACCTCGAAGAAGCTACTTACATGTTGGTCATCAAGATCTATAGAGATAGATCAAGACGCTTAATTGGACATTCACAAAGCACATACCTTGATAAAGTTTTGAAGAAGTTTAAAATGGATCAGTCAAAGAAAGGGTTCTTGCCTGTGTTACAAAGTGTGAAGTTGAGTCAGACTCAATGCCCGACCACTGCAGAAGATAGAGAGAAAATGAAGGTCATTCCCTATGCTTCAGCCATAGGTTCTATCATGTATGCAATCTTGTGTACCAGACCTGATGTGTCCCTTGCTATAAGCATAGTAGGGAGGTATCAAAGTAATCCCAGAGTGGAGCACTGGACAGTGGTCAAGAATATCCTGAAATACCTAAAAAGGACTAAGGATATGTTTCTCATTTATGGAGGTGAAAAAGAGCTTGTCGAAAACGGTTACGTCGATGCAAGCTTTGACACTGATCCGGATGACTCTAAGTCGCAAACCGGATACGTATTTTTATTGAATGGTGGAGCTATCAGTTGGTGCAGTTCCAAGCAGAGCGTCGTGGCGGGATCTACGTGTGAAGCAGAGTACATTGCTACTTCAGAAGCAGCAAATGAAGGAGTTTGTATGAAGGAGTTCATATCCGATCTAGGTGTCATACCTAGTGCATCGGGTCGAATGAAAAAATTTTGTGACAATACTGGTGCAATTGCCTTGGCAAAGAAATCCAGATTTCACAAGAGAACAAAGCACATCAAGAGACGCTTGAATTCCATCCATCATCAAGTGTCGGAAGGGGACATAGAGATTTGCAAGATACATATGGATCTGAATGTTGCAGACGCGTTGACTAAGCCTCTTCCACGAGCAAAACTTGATCAACACCAAAGCTCCATGGGTGTTAGAATCATTACTATGTAATCTACATTATTAACTCTAGTGCAAGTGGGAGACTGAAGGAAATATGCCCTGGAGGCAATAATAAAGTTATTATTTATTTCCTTATTTCATGATAAATGTTTATTATTCATGCTAGAACTCTATTAACCGGAAACTTAGTACATGTGTGAATACATAGACAAAACAAATTGTCCCTAGTATGCCTCTACTTGACTAGCTCGTTAATCAAAGATGGTTATGTTTCCTAACCATAGACATGTGTTGTCATTTGATGAACGGGATCACATCATTAGGAGAATGATGTGATGGACATGACCCATCCGTTAGCTTAGCATTATGATCGTTACAGTTTCATTTCTACTGCTTTCTTCATGCCCTATACAAGTTCCTCAGACTATGAGATTATGCAACTCCCGAATACCGGAGGAACACTTTGTGTTCTACCAAACGTCACAACACAAAAGGGTGATTATAAAGGTGCTCTACAGGTATCTCCGAAGGTGTTTGTTGGGTTGGCATAGATCGATATTAGGATTTGTCACTCCGTGTTTCAGAGAGGTATCTCTGGGCCCTCTCGGTAATACTCATCAGTATAAGCCTTGCAAGCATTGTGACTAATGAGTTAGTTGCGGGATGAAGTATTACGAAACGAGTAAAGAGACTTTCCGGTAACGAGATTGAACTAGGTATGATGATACCGACGATCGAATCTCAGGCAAGTAACATACCGATGACAAAGGGAACAACGTATGTTGTTATGCGGTTTGACCGATAAAGATCTTCGTAGAATATGTAGGAACCAATATGAGCATCCAGGTTCCTCTATTTATTATTGACCGGAGACGTGTCTCGGTCATGTCTACATAGTTCTCAAACCTGTAGGGTCCGCACGCTTAACGTTCGATGATGATTGGTACGATGAGTTTATGAGATTTGATGTACCGAAGGTTGTTCAGAGTGCCGAATGTGATCACAGACATGACGAGGAGTCTCGAAACCGTCGAGACATAAAATTGATATATTGGACGACTATGTTCGGACACCGGAAGTGTTACGGAAAAGTTTCGGATAAAACCAGAGTACCGGGGGTTATCGGAACCCCCCCGGAAGCTATTGGGCCTCATGGGCCTTAGTGGAGAAGAGAGAGGGATGGCCAGGAGGTGGCATGCGCCCCCCCTTGCCATAGTCCGAATTAGACAAGGGGAGGGGGCAGTGCCCCCCTCCTTCCTTCTCTCCTCCTCCTTCCCCCTTCTCCTTTTGGGAACAGGATAGGGGGGGCGATTCCTACTTGGAGTAGGACTCCTCCTCCCTTGGGCGCGCCACCCCTAGCCGGCCTCCTCCTCCCTCCCTCCTTTATATACGTGGGAGCGGGGCACCCCATAGACACACAAGTTGATCTTTAGCCGTGTGTGGTGCCCCCTCCACAGTTTTCCACCTCGGTCATATCGTCGTAGTGCTTAGGCGAAGCCCTGCATCGATAACTTCATCATCACCGCCACCACGCGCATCGTGCTGATGGAACTCTCCCTCGGCCTTAGCTTGATCTAGAGTTCAGGGGACGTCACCGAGCTGAATTTGTGCAGATCGCAGAGGTGACGTGCGTTTGGTACTTGATCGGTTGAATCGTGAAGATGTTCAACTACATCAACCGTGTTACATAACGCTTCCGCTTTCGGTCTACGAGGGCACGTGGACACACTCCCCCCTCGTTGCTATGCATCACCTAGATAGATCTTGCGTGATCACAAGATTTTTTTTGAAATTAATGCGTTACCCAATAGTTCCATTGTGTATTCAAACAAACATCTCCATACATATGCTTGGGCCACATGCAGGCAGTGGTTGTCTTCGTGGACTAGCTACTTGCGTGATTATTGGCGAGCTAGCCCATCTCCAGGGTCGCATGGACGGCCATCACTTTTACCAACAACAATAGAGAGGTTGTACGACCAAGGTGGGTTATTTCTTGTCCGTTTTACGATCCATCTTGGTGAGATGCCCTCTCTGGCCCGCCGACTGAATGTGTGTGGGGGGCTGCTACTTTGCACTTTTCTAGGTGAACCTCCGTGGGGGCATGCATTCATAGCTTAGGATTCCCTTCTTGCCGACACAAGAGGGGGCAAGCAATACCATGCGCTTTGCGAGATAGGTGCCACATCAAAGTTGCATTTGGTATTTGAACATCAAACCACCCTTTTCATACATATATGTGGTCCACATGCTAGTGTGTTCGTGTTATGACCCTCTCCCGTGTCATTTTTTGCCAAATTTATGAACATTAGACAAGTCGGATGACGCAACAGACACGATTCACTCACGCTACCGTCTGCCATGCCGGTGCCCCTGTCGCGCACATCCCCACAGTACATTGGGCTCCATGGGGCTTCCCCTCTCAAAAATATCTACCAGCCTACAGGTTTTTTCTATTTGATAACACACGGTTATTATGTTTCGAACATGTGTGATGTTTCTTGTTCCCGCTCCCCCTGCATCCCTCGAAAATATCTACCCGCCTCGAGGGTTTTTCTGTTTCATAACATACGGTTGTTATTTCCGGACCGTGTGTGATGCACCATCATCCAAATTTTCAATAGCCCCGGCATTTCACTCCCGCGTTTGACCCCTGCGTAGTAAACTTTGTAGTAGCTGCGTCATTTCCTCAAACACACTCCCCCTTCACACACACACACACACCAAAAACTCCTCGAGCGCGCGCACACACACACAAACACACACACACCCTCCCTCGCTCGAAACCCTAGCAAGGTCGCCGCCACTGCCGCCGCCGCAAGGCCTCCATTGTCAACATCTGCCGGTTTGCCCGTGCAGCTTACCCACCGATCTCCATACCCAGGTCGCCCTGAGTTTCTTACATGACGGCTGCCAAATGCCCCCTTTCCCATAGATCCCCATCCCCATCCCCCACTCCAGAGCGTCGCAGCCTAAGCCCGGCTACGCTTACCGTGGACCTCAAGGAGCGATTGGCCCAAAAGAGGTGTATCGCGGTCTCTTCGCTTGACATCGCCGAGGAAGCTGACGACCATTACAGGCCGCAGACACTCAATCAATGGGCTAGAGTATGCGGGTATGTCGCGGACGCCAGCTATGACATCGAGGTCGCCGACAGTGATGGCCTGACGCGGGCTATGTCACGTGTTAAGTGGCCCACCCCAACCCCTCGGCTTCAACCGCTGTCGATCTCATCCATGGCCCCGCCGCTGATCTCCTCTGGCTCACCGTCATGGCCTGTACACATGCATGGAGTGCCATGGCATTTAAATTTCATAAAATTATAAAAAGATCAGAAACACATGAAGCCTTTCCTGATGTAATGTCATGCCACCAAGATGATGTGGTAAAAATATTGGCATGTTTGACGAAAGTTTGAACACACTAGAAGGCTCGTGGTTCCGAGAGGGAACGATGCATGTTTGATGACAAACGGGCGATGGCTTCCTCTTATGGCCTTCAAAAAATTTCTAAAGTTAATGTGCAGTAATACAACTGTCATGTGAAAATTTGGAAAATTCCAGGGGTCATTTGACCTTTTAAAGACATTTAAGTGATTTTCTAACCATTTAGGGACCGTAATTCATATTTGAACTGCATCTACATGCAATACCTAACCATAATAGTTTGAATAATCATATTTGTGTACTTGTGTGCAAGTTAATTCCATGTGCAGTAAATTGGAAGGACTTTTCAAAAATAATGGTGTCACGGCCTAGACACATGCATGGAGTGCCATGGCTTTTGAATTCCAAAAAATTAAAAGAATGATCACAAACACATGAAACCTTGCTTGACGAAATGTTATGCCACCAAGATGATGTGGAAAAAAAATTGGCTTGTTTGACGAAAGTTTGGACACACACCCCTCACAAACCAGAGCGACTCACTAGAAGGCTCGTGGTTCTGAGAGGGAACAATGCATGTTTCATGACGAATCGGCGATAGCTTCCTCTTATGGCCTTCAAAAAAATTCTAAAGTTAACATGCACTAATACAACTGTCATGTCAAAATTTGGAATTTTCAGAGGTCATTTGACCTTTTTAAGACATTCAAGTGATTTTCTAGCCATTTAATGACTGTAGTCAAAATTTAAACCGGTCATTCCATGTGCAGTAAATTGAAACGAATTTTCAAACATATTGGTGTCACGACTTGGACACATGCATGGAGTGCCATGGCATTTAAATTCCAAAAAATAAAAAATGATCAGACGATGTAAATAGCTGGTGTTCAATAAAGAAATTGTAAAGATCTTTCAAGACAAACGACCCCCACACGATTGGCACTCTATTTCGTGCTTCAAGGTTTGGAAGGTGAGTGGTGGGGGTTATTAATCAGATGTGGTACTATATTGGAAACTATCGGCTATTAAGTTCACACATGGCTTTTGCTATGGGAATCGTCTGTAATTCAAACTACAGTACTTGTAAATTCAAGCGACCGGCGTGTGTACTGTTCCCGTCGATCTAGATTCCAGCCACCAATAAATACTACCTTGCTCACATTGGCCCACCTGCATTCTTATCTACATCCTCCCCTCGCTTGCCCTCTCTCTCACACACACACAAATCTCTGCCATTGCGTCGCCGATCTGCCGCCGCACCGATGAGGAGGTGTCGCCCCCCGAGGACGGTCAGTCGAAGAGCAGTGATGAGGAGGCTCCCTACGCACCGTCGAACGAGGTTGCGCCGGATCCCCCCATCTTTGGAGTGGTTTTGGGGCCCATACAATCTTTGTCTGTGGAATTCGCTGCCGCCGGCTGAGAAAGCTAGTCAAGTGGCGTTCAAGAAGGAGATGGCGAAGGAGGAAGCCAGATACCAGGCGGCCTGTGAAGCCCGTGATGCCGCCTAGAAAAATGAGGTGGTGGAGCTTTAGGGGCAGGCGCCTCATCGTGCGGAGGAGGTGTACGAAGACGGGTACTTCACGAGGAAGGTCAAAGGCGCTAGGTGCCTCATTGTTGTGTGGAGGTGGACCGATAAGCTCCAGCGTGCCACCGATGAGGAGCTTCGGTGGGCGCCCAACGAAATGGCAAAATTGTTCGCGCTCGTCCACTAGCAAGAGGGAGATCAGTACGTCAAGCGCTGCGAGGTGGAGGAGGCGGAGTACTGCCTCCGCGCTAGGAAGACGTCGTGCACCAAGCAACTATTGGCAAGGGGATGCCGGAATACTGCCCCCAGGAGGGTAATTAGTTTTAGTATTGTTCGTTTTAAATTTTATGCATTATACCTAGTAGTTAATTATCATCACGTATATGTGATGACGTTATATATATATATATATATATATATATATATATATATTCTATGATGAACTAATGAACAATTAATATATATTATGAATTTCATTTTCTATCTGTTTTCGTATACTAAATTGTATCTAGCTGTTATTATCCACATATATACAGAATGGAAAGCATATATACACACACTGAAACAGAACATATAAGAACAGAAAACATAGTACACACCTTGAAACAGAGCAATATTATGATTGCTGTGAATACATAGCGATCCATGTCGAAACGACTCAACAGAATAAAACGCGTCCATGATACCATGACCAGCAGCCCTTGCCTACGATAGCTCTTGGCTCTGCCTGAACTCGTGCAGGCTTTCGTCCAAGCGGTCGACACGCTCGCGGTACATCTAGAGCGCAATCTCGAGATCCAAGTTGGCTATTTCATAGAAGATCACCAGCTCAAGGATGCGATGGCCATGTTCCTCTATTGCGCCCAGGTGGACACCTGGGCCAAGGAGGCGGTCGAGCCTAGGGACCAGCACATTGGCATCGAGCGTCCCGTGGACAAGGCGAACGGCGCGGTGGGCGTCCGGTGCAAGTACGGCGCGGCCGGCCTCTGGGGCAAGTACAGCGCTGACGGCCTCTGTCCAGTCCTGGCGAGGAATGGGGGTACTGACAGGACGTGTACCCAGCTGCAACGCTGACGGAAATATGCCCTAGAGGCAATAATAAAGTTATTATTTATTTCCTTATTTCATGATAAATGTTTATTATTCATGCTAGAATTGTATTAACCGAAAACATAATATATGTGTGAATACATAGACAAACATATTGTCACTAGTATGCCTCTACTTGACTAGCTCGTTAATCAAAGATGGTTAAGTTTCCTAACCATAGACATGAGTTGTCATTTGATTAACGGGATCACATCATTAGGAGAATGATGTGATTGACTTGACCCATTCCATTAGCTTGGCACTTGATCGTTTAGTATGTTGCTATTGCTTTCTTCATGACTTATACATGTTCCTATGACTATGAGATTATGCAACTCCTGTTTACCGGAGGAACACTTTGTAAGCTACCAAATGTCACAACGTAACTGGGTGATTATAAAGGAGCTCTACAGGTGTCTCCGAAGATACATGTTGACTTGGCGTATTTCGAGATTAGGATTTGTCACTCCAATTGTCGGATAGGTATCTCTGGGCCCTCTCGGTAATGCACATCACTATAAGCCTTGCAAGAAATGTATCTAATGAGTTAGTTGCGGGATGATGCATTACATAACGAGTAAAGAGACTTGCCGGTAACGAGATTGAACTAGGTATTGAGATACCGACGATCGAATCTCGGGCAAGTAACATACCGATGACAAAGGGAACAACGTATGTTGTTATGTGGTTTGACCGATAAAGATCTTCATAGAATATGTGGGAGCCAATATGAGCATCCAGGTTCCGCTATTGGTTATTGATCGGAGACGTGTCTCAGTCATGTCTACATAGTTCTCGAACCCGTAGGGTCCGCACGCTTAAAGTTCGATGACGGTTATATTATGAGTTATGTGTTTTGATGTACCGAAGGTAGTTCGGATTCCCGGATAAGATCGGGGACATGACGAGGAGTCTCGAAATGGTCGACACGTAAAGATCGATATATTGGACGACTATATTCGGATATCGGAAAGGTTCCGAGTGATTCGGGTATTTATCGGAGTACCGGAGAGTTACGGGAAGTCGCGAGGGAGTATATGGGCCCTATTTGGGCCATACGGGAATAGAGGAGAGAGGCCAAAAGGAAGGAGGTGCCCCCCCTGGTCCGAATTGGACAAGGGGTGCAGCCCACTTTTCCTTCTTCCTCTCCCCCTCTTTCCTTCTCTCCTACTCCAACAAGGAAAGGAGGAGTCCTACTCCCGGTGGGAGTAGGACTCCCCCCTTGGCGCGCCCTCCTCCTAGGCCGGCCGCCTCCCCCCTTGCTCCTTTATATACGGGGGCAGGGGGCACCTCTAGACACACCAATTGATCCTTGAGATCTATTAGCCGTGTGCGGAGCCCCCTCCACCATATTCCACCTCGATAATATCGTGGCGGTGCTTAGGCGAAGCCCTGTGTCGGTAGAACATCATCATCGTCACCACGCCGTCCTGCTGACAAAACTCTCCCTCAAAGCTCGGCTGGATCGGAGTTCGAGGGACGTCATTGAGCTGAACGTGTGCTGAACTCGGAGGTGCTGTGCGTTCGGTACTTGATCGGTCGGATCGTGAAGACGTATGACTACATCAACCGCGTTGTGCTAACGCTTCCACTTTCGGTCTACGAGGGTACGTGGACACACTCTCCCCTCTCGTTGCTATGCACCACCATGATCTTGCGTGTGCGTAGGAAATTTTTTGAAATTACTATGTTCCCCGACAGTGGCATCAGAGCCTGGTTTTATGCGTAGATTTTATATGCACGAGTAGAACACAAGTGAGTTGTGGGCGATACAAGTCATACTGCTTACCAGCATGTCATACTTTGGTTCGGTGGTATTGTTGGATGAAGCGGCCCGGACCAATATTACGCGTACGCTTACGCGAGACTGGTTCTACCGACGCGCTTTGCACATAGGTGGCTGGCGGGTGTTAGTTTCTCCAAATTTAGTTGAACCGAGTGTGGCTACGCCCGGTCCTTGAGAAGGTTGAAACAACACTAACTTGACGAACTATCATTGTGGTTTTGATGCGTAGGTAAGAACGATTCTTGCTTAGCCCGTAGCAGCCACGTAAAACTTGCAACAACAAAGTAGAGAATGTCTAACTTGTTTTTGCAGGGCATGTTGTGATGTGATATGGTCGAGACGTGATTCTATATTCTATTGTATGAGATGATAATGTTTTGTCACCGAGTTATCGGCAACTGGCAGGAGCCATATGGTTGTCGCTTTATTGTATGCAATGCAAACGCCCTGTAATTGCTTTACTTTATCACTAAGAGGTAGCGATAGTCGTAGGAGCAATAGGTGGCGAAACGACAACGATGCTATGATGGAGATCAAGGTGTCGCACCGGTGACGATGGTGATCATGACGGTGCTTCGAAGATAGAGATCACAAGCACAAGATGATGATGGCCATATCATATCACTTATATTGATTGCATGTGATTATTATACTTTATGTATCTTATTTTGCTTTGATTGACGGTAGCATTATAAGATGATCTCTCACTAAATTTCAAGGTATAAGTGTTCTCCCTGAGTATGCACCGTTGCGAAAGTTCTTCTTGCTGAGACACCACGTGATGATCGGGTGTGATAGGCTCTACGTTCAAATACAAGGGTGCAAAACAGTTGCACACGCGGAATACTCAGGTTAAACTTGACAAGCCTAGCATATACAGATATGGCCTTAGAACACTGAGACTGAAAGGTCGAGCATGAATCATATAGTAGATATGATCAACATAGTGATGTTCACCATTGAAAACTACTCCATCTCACGTGATGATTGGACATGGTTTAGTTGATTTGGATAACGTGATCACTTAGATGATTAGAGGGATATCTAACTAAGTGGGACTTCTTAAGTAATATGATTAATTGAACTTTAATTTATCATGAACTTAGTCCTGATAGTATTTTGCAAATTATGTTGTAGATCAATAGCTCGCGTTGTTGCTTCCCTTTGTTTATTTTTGATATGTTCCTAGATAAAAACTATGTTGAAAGATGATAGTAGCAATGATGCAGACTGGGTCCATGATCTAAGGATTGTCCTCATTGCTGCACAGAAGAATTATGTCCTTGATGCACTGCTAGGTGACAGACCTATTGCAGGAGCAAATGTAGACATTATGAACGTTTGGCTTGCTCAATATGATGACTACTTGATAGTTTAGTGCACCATGCTTAACAGCTTAGAATCGGGACTTCAAAGACGTTTTGAACGTCATGGACCATATGAGATGTTCCAGGAGTTGAAGTTAATATTTCAAGCAAATACCTGAGTTGAGAGATATGAAGTCTCCAACAAGTTCTATAGCTAAAAGATGGAGGAGAATTACTCAACTAGTGAGCATGTGCTCAGATTGTCTGGGTACTACAATCACTTGAATCAAGTGGGAGTTAATCTTCCAGATAAGATAGTGATTGACAGAGTTCTCTAGTCACCATCACCAAGTTAGAAGAACTTCGTGATGAACTATAGTATGCAAGGGATGACGAATACGATTCCCGAGCTTTTTCATAATGATGAAATCGATGACGGTAGAAATCAAGAAAGAGCATCAAGTGTTGATGATTGACAAGACCACTAGTTTCAAGAAAAGGGCAAAGGGAAAGAAAGGGAAACTTCAAGTAGAATGACAAGCAAGTTGTCACTCCTGCAAAGAAGCCCAAAACTGGACCAAAGCCTGAAACTGAGTGTTTCTACTGCAAAGGAAATGGTCACTGGAAGCGGAAATTCCCTGAATATTTGGTGGATAAGAAGGACGGCAGAGTGAACAAGGGTATATTTGATATACATGTTATTGATGTGTACCTTACTAGTGTTTATAGTAGCCCCTGGGTATTTGATACTTGTTCGGTTGCTAAGATTAGTAACTCAAAACAGGAGTTACAGAATAAACAGAGACTAGTTGAAGGGGAAGTGACGATGAGTGTTGGAAGTAGTTCCAAGATTGATATGATCATCATCACACACTCCCTATACTTTCGGGATTAGTGTTAAACCTAAATAAATGTTATTTGGCATTTGCGTTGAGCATAAATATGATTTGATCATGTTTATTGCAATACGGTTATTCACTTAAAGTCGGAGAATAATTGTTGTTCTGTTTACATGAATAAAACCTGCAATGGTCATACAACCAATGAAAATAGTTTGTTGGATCTCGATCGTAATGATACACATATTCATAATATTGATAACAAAAGATGCAAAGTTAATAATGATAGTGCAACTTATTTGTGGCACTGCCGTTTGGGTCATATCGGTGTAAAGCGCATGAAGAAACTCCATAAAGATGGATTTTCAGAATCACTTGGTTATGAATCATTCGATGCTTGTGAACCGTGCCTTTTGGGCAAGATGACTATAAACTCCGTTCTCCGGAACAATGGAAGGAGCTACTGACGTGTTGGAAATAATACATACTGATGTATGCAGACCAATGAGTATTAAGGCTCATGGCGGGTATCGTTATTTTCTGACCTTCACCGATGATTTGAGCAGATATGGGTATATCTACTTGATGAAACATAAGTCTGAAATAGTTGAAAGGTTCAAAGAATTTCAGAGTGAAGTGGAAAATCATCGTAACAAGAAAATAAAGTTTCTATGATCTGATTGTAGAGATGAATATTTGAGTTACGAGTTTAGCCTTCAGTTAAAATAATGTGGAATAGTTTCACAAACTCATGCCACCTGGAACACCACAGTGTAACGGTGTGTCCAAATGTCATAACCACACTTTATTTGATATGGTGCAATCAATGATGCCTCTTACCGATTTACCAATATCGTTTTAGGGTTATGCATTAGAGATAGCTGCATTCACATTAAAATAGGGCACCATCTAAATCCGTTGAGACGACACTGTATGAACTATGGTTTAGCAATAAACCTAAGTTGTCATTTCTTAAAGTTTGGAGTTGCGATGCTTACGTGAAAAATAGTTTCAACCTGATAAGCTCGAACCCAAATCGGAGAAGTGTGTCTTCATAGAATACCCAAAGGAAACTGTTGGATACACCTTCTATCACAGATCCGAAGGAAAAATACTCGTTGCTAAGATGGATCCTTTCTAGAGAAGAAGTTTCTCTCGAAAGAAGTGAGTGGGAGGAAAGTAGAACTTGATGAGGTAATTGTACATGCTCCCTTATTGTAAAGTGTTTCATCACAAAAATCTATTTCTGTGACACCTACACCACTTAGTGAGGAAGCTAATGATATTGATCATGAAACTTCAGATCAAGTTACTACCAAACCTCATAGGTCAACCAGAGTGAGATCCGTACCAGAGTGGTATGGTAATTCTATTCTGGAAATCATGTTACTAGACCATGATGAACCTACCAACTATGAGGAAGCGATGATGAGCCCAGATTCCGCGAAATGGCTTGAGGCCATGAAATCTGAGATGGGATCCATGTATGAGAATAAAGTGTGGACTTTGATTGACTTGCCCGATGATCGGCAAGCCATAGAAAATAAATGGATCTTCAAGAGGAAGACAGACGATGATAGTAGTGTTACTATCTACAAAGCTCGACTTGTCACAAAAAGTTTTTCGACAAGTTCAAGGTGTTGAATACAATGAGATTTTCTCACTCGTATCGATGCTTAAAAGTCTGTCCGAATCATGTTAGCAATTGCCGCAATTTATGAAATTTGGCAAATGGATGTCAAAACTACATTCCTTAATGGATTTCTTAAAGAAGAATTGTATATGATGCAACCAGAAGGTTTTGTCAATTTGAAAGGTGCTAACAAAATGTGCAAGCTCCAGTGATCCATCTATGGACTGGTGCAAGCATCTCGGAGTTGGAATATACGCTTTGATGAGTTGATCAAAGCATATGGTTTTATACGGACTTGCGCTGAAGCATGTATTTACAAGAAAGTGAGTGGGAGCACTATAGCCTTTCTGATAAATATATGTGAGTGACATATTGTTGAAAAGAAATGATGTAGACTTTTCTGGAAAGCATAAAGGAGTGTTTAAAAGGATTTCTTCAAAGAAAGACCTCAGTAAAGCTACTTACATATTAAGCATCAAGATCTATTGATATAGATCAAGACGCTTGATAAGATTTTCAATGAGTACATACCTTGACAAGATTTTGAAATAGTTCAAAATGTAACAGACAAAGAAAGAGTTCTTGCCTATGTTGCAAAGGTGTGAAATTGAGTAAGACTCAAATCCCGACCACGACAGAAAATAGAAAGAGAATGAAAGTCATTCCCTATGCCTCAGTCATAGGTTCTATAAAGTATGCCATGCTATGGACCAGACCTATTGTATACCCTGCCCTGAGTTTGGCAAAGGAGTACAATAGTGATATAGGAGTAGATCACTGGACATTGGTCAAGAATATCCTTAGTGAGGACTAAGCAAATGTTTCTCGATTATGAAGGTGATAAAATAGTTTGTTGTAAAAAGATACATCGATGCAAGCTTTTACACCGATCCAGGTGACTCTAAATCTCAATCTGGATACTGCTACGTCTTGAGCTTGTGTTGGTTTTCCTCAAAGAGGAGAGGGTGATGCAGCAATAGAAGCGTAAGTATTTCCCTCAGTTTTTGAGAACCAAGGTATCAATCTAGTAGGAGGATCCTCAAAAGTCCCACGCACCTACACAAACAAACAAAGAACTCGCAACCAACGCAATAAAGGGGTTGTCAATCCCTTCACGGCCACTTGCGAAAGTGAGATCAAATAGAGATTAAATGATAAGATAAATATATTTTTGGTATTTTATAATATAGATGCAAAAAGTAAAGATGCAAATAAAAGTAGATTGGAAGCAAATATGATAAGAGATAGACCCGGGGGCCATAGGTTTCACTAGTGGCTTCTCTCAAGATAGCATAAGTATTACGATAGGTGAACAAATTATTGTCAAGCAATTGATAGAAAAGCGAATAGTTATGAGATTATCTAGGCATGATCATGTATATAGGCATCACGTCCACAACAAGTAGACCGACTCATGCCTGCATCTACTACTATTACTCCACACATCGACCGACTCCTGCCTGCATCTAGAGTATTAAGTTCATAAGAACAGAGTAACGCATTAAGCAAGATGACATGATGTAGAGGGATAAACTCAAGCAATATGATATAAACCCCATCTTGTTATCCTCGATGGCAACAATACAATACGTGCCTTGCAACCCTTTCTATCACTAGGTAAGGACACCGCAAGATTGAACCCAAAGCTAAGCACTTCTCCCATGGCAAGAAAGATCAATCTAGTAGGCCAAACCAAACTGATAATTCAAAGAGACTTGCAAAGCTAACTCAATCATACATAAAAGAATTCAGAGAAGATTCAAATATTATTCATAGATAAACTTGATCATAAACCCACAATTCATCGGATCTCGACAAACACACCGCGAAAAGAGTTTACATCGAATAGATCTCCACAAGCGAGGGGGAGAACATTGTATTGAGATCCAAAAAGAGAGAAGAAGCCATCTAGCTAATAACTATGGACCCGTAGGTCTGTGGTAAACTACTCACAACTCATCGGAGGGGCAAGGATGTTGATGTAGAAGCCCACCGTGGTCGATTCCCCCTCCGGCGGAGCGCCGGCGAAGGCTCCAAGATGGGATCTCGCGGATACAGAAGGTTACGGTGGTGGAAATTGTATTTCGTCTGCCCCCTGGATGTTTTCGGGGTACGTAGGCTTATATAGGAGGAAGAAATACGTCGGTGGATGCCCGAGGGGCCCACGAGATAGGGGGCGCGCCCTATAGGGGGGCGCCCTCCTATCTCGTGGAGGCCTCGGCTGTTCTTGACTTGCACTCCAAGTCCTCTGGATCACGTTTGTTCCAAAAATCACGCTCCCGAAAGTTTCATTCCGTTTGGACTCCGTTTGATATTCCTTTTCTTCGAAATACTAAAATAGGCAAAAAAAACAGCAATACGGGCTGGGCCTCCGGTTAGTAGGTTAGTCCCAAAAATGATATAAATGTGTAAAATAAAACCCATAAACATCCAAAAGGGGTAATATAATAACATGGAACAATAAAAAATTATAGATACGTTGGAGATGTATCAAGCATCCCCAAGCTTTATTCATGCTCGTCCTCGAGTAGGTAAATGATAAAAAGAGAATTTTTGATGTGGAATGCTACCTAGCATAGTTATCAATGTAATTTTCTTTATTATGGCATGAATGTTCAGATCCAAATGATACTAAATAAAAGTTCATATTAACATGAAAATGGTGATACTTCAAGTATACTAATCAAAGTAATCATGTCTTCTCAAAATACTATGGCCAAAGAAAGTTATCCCTACAAAATCATATAGTCTGGCTGTTGCTCTATCTTCATCACACAAAGTATTTAATCATGCACAATCCCGATGACAAGTCAAGCAATTGTTTCATACTTTAATAATCTCAAACTTTTTCAACTTTCATGCAATACATGAGCGTGAGCCATGGACATAGCACTTTATGTGGAATAGAATGGTGGTTGTGGAGAAGACAAAAAAGGAGAAGATAGTCTCACATCAACTAGGCGTATCAACGGGCTATGGAGATGCCCATTAATAGATATCAATGTGAGTCAGTAGGGATTGCCATGCAACGGATGCACTAGAGCTATAAATGTATGTAAGCTCAACAAAAGAAACTAAGTGGGTATGCATCCAACTTGCTTGCTCACGAAGACCTAGGGCATTTTTGAGGAAGCCCGTCATTGGAATATACAAGCCAAGTTCTATAATGAAAAATTCCCACCAGTATATGAAAGTGACACCATATGAGACTCTCTATCATGAAGATCATGGTGCTATTTTGAAGCACAAGTGTGGAAAAGGAGATAGTAGCATTGTCCCTTCTCTCTCTTTCTCTCATTTTATTTTTTTTATTTTTTTTCTTTCTTTTTTTTCTTTCTTTGGCCTTCTTTTTTTCTTTTGACCTTTCTCTTTCTTTTTTCTCTTTTTTTTCTTTTTTTTTGTAAAGTCCGAAGTCTCATCCCGACTTGTGGGGGAATCATAGTCTTCATCATCCTTTCCTCACTGGGACAATGCTCTAATAATGAAGATCATCACACTTTTATGGATTTACAACTCAAAAATTACAACTCAAAGCTAGAACAAGATATGACTCTATATGAATGCCTCCGGCGGTGTACAGGGATATGCAATGAATCAAGAGCGACATGTATGAAAATTATGAAAGTGGCCTTGCCACAAATACGATGTCAACTACATGATCATGCAAAAGCAATATGGAAAAAGTAATGCGTGTCATATGAACGGAATGGTGGAAAGTTGCATGGCAATATATCTCGGAATGGCTATGGAAATGCCATAATAGGTAGGTATGGTGGCTGTTTTGAGGAAGGTAATGGTGGGTGTATGGCACCGACGAAAGTTGCGCGGCACAAGAGAGGCTAGCAATGATGGAAGGGTGAAAGGGTGTGTATAATCCATGGACTCAACATTAGTCAAAAGAACTCATGTACTTGTTGCAAAAATCTAGAAGTCATCAAAAACCAAAGCACTACGCGCATGCTCCTAGGGGGGATAGATTGGTAGGAAAAGACCATCGCTCGTCCCCGACCACCACTCATAAGGAAGAAAATCAATAAATAAAATTGTTCTCCAACTTCATCACAAAGCGGTTCACCATATGTGCATGCTACGGGAATCACAAACTTCAACACAAGCATTCTTTAAATTCATAATCACCCAACTAGCATGACTTTAATATCACTACCTCCATATATCAAAACAATTATCAAGCATCATATTGATCATAGCATCCAATTCTTTTTCTATGATAGTTTTTATTATGCCCAACTTGGATGCTCCTCATTCTAGGACCAACTTTAAAACCATAGCAAATACCATGCTGTTCTAGAAGACTCTCAAAAATATATAAGTGAATCATGAGAGACTAGTAATTTCTTCAAAATTAAAACACCACCGAGCTCTAAAAAATATAAGTGAAGCACTAGAGCAAAAACTATCAAGCTCAAAAGATATAAGTGAAGCACATAGAGTATTCTAGCAAATCCTAGTCAAGTAGGCTTCTCCAAAAAGGTGTGTATAGCAAGGATGATTGTGGTAAACTAAAAAGAAAAGACTAATATAATACACTATGCTCCAAGCAAAACACATATCATGTGGCAAATAAAAATATAGCTCCAAGTAAAGTTACCAATGAACGAAGACGAAAGAGGGGATGCCTTCCTGGGGCATCCCCAAGCTTAGACTTTTGGCTATCCTTGAATATCTTGGGGTGCCATGGTCATCCCCAAGCTTAGGCTCTTGCCACTCTTTATTCCATAGTCCATAAAAGCTTTACCCAAAACTTGAAAACTTCACAACACAAAACTCAACAGGAAATCTTATAAGCTCCGTTAGTGAAAGAAAACAGAACCACCACATAAGGTACTGTAATGAACTCATTCTTTATTTATTTTGGTGTTAAACCTACTGTATTCCAACTTCCCTATGGTTTATAAACTATTTTACTAGCCATAGATGCATCGAAATAAGCAAACAACACACGAAAAACAGAATCTGTCAAAAACAGAATAGTCTATAGAAATCTGTAACTAACGCAAACTTCTGGAACTTTAAAAATCCTACCAAAATAGGAAGTCCTGGAAAATTTGTTTATTGATCAGCAGCAAAAATAATCAACGCAAAATCACGTTCCTGAGATTTAAAAAAATTATATTCGTGCGTGCAAAGTTTCTGTTTTTCAGCAGAATCGAATCAACTATCATCATAGGTTATCCTATAGGTTCTACTTGGCACAAACACTAATTAAAAGATAAAAACACATATAAACAGAAGGTAGATGCAATATTTATTAAATAACAGCAAGGAAAAATATTGGGTTGCCTCCCAACAAGCGCTTTTCTTTAAAGCCTTTTTTAGCTAGGCATTGAGATTTCAATGATGCTCACATGAAAGACAAGAATTGAAGCACAAAGAGAGCATCATAAAACACGTGACAAACACATATAAGTATAACATACTCCTATGAATAGGCATATTATAAGCAAAAAAATTTGCAAGGCAAGAAAAACTAGTATATGCAAGGAAGAAGAAAGAGACGATAGCAATCTCAACATGACAAGAGGTAATTTAATAAGATAAAAATTTCTACGACCATATTTTCCTCTCTCATAATAATTACATTTAGGATCATAGGAAAATTAAACACAATATCTATCACAAAACATATTCTCAACATGATCCAAAAACATGCAAAGTTGACACTCTTCCTAGATAGTGGGATTAACATTAACTAAAGTCATGACCTTTTCGAACCCACTTTTATCGAAAATATCATAAGATTGAACATACTCCAAATATGTGGGATCTAAAGTTGACACTCTTCCAAACCCACTTTCAATATTATTGCAAACACTATTATCAATCTCATATTCATCATGGGGCTTAAATAAATTTTCAAGATTATAAGAAGTATCATCCCAATCATGATCATTGCAACAAGTAGTAGACATAGAAAAACTAGCATCCCCAAGCGTAGGGTTTTGCATATTATTAGCACAATTGACATCAAGAGAATTTATAGTAAAATCATTGCAATCATGCTTTTTATTCAAAGATCTGTCGTAAATCGCTTCATAAACTACTTCATCACAATTTTCAGATTCACGAATTTCAAGCAAAACCTCATAAAGATAATCTAGTGCACTCAACTCACTAGCAATAGGTTCATCATAATTGGATCTCTTAAAAAGATTAGCAAGTGGATGAGGATCCATAAACTTTTAGCAAGCGAAGATGCATGCAAAAAGAAGGTACATGTTAACACAAGATCGAACGGAAGGAGGTCGAATAAAATGGCAAGGGTGAAGTGGGGGAGAGGAAAATGAGAGGCAAATGGAAAATAATATAAATGCGAGGGAGATGAGTTTGTGATGGGTACTTGGTATATCTTGACTTGAGCAAAGACCTCCCCGGCAACGGCGCCAGAAATCCTTCTTTCTACGTCTTGAGCTTGCGTTAGTTTTCCTCGAAGAGGAGAGGGTGATGCAGCAATAGTAGCGTAAGTATTTCCCTCAGTTTTTGAGAACCAAGGTATCAATCCAGTAGGAGGCTCCTCAAAAGTCACACGCACCTACACAAACAAACAAAGAACTCGCAACCAACGCAATAAAGGGGTTGGCAATCCCTTCACGGTCACTTGCAAAAGTGAGATCTAATAGAGATAAAATGATAAGATAAATATATTTTAGGTATTTTATAATATAGATGCAAAAAGTAAAGATGCAAATAAAAGTAGATTGGAAGCAAATATGATGAGAGATAGACCCGGGGGCCATAGGTTTCACTAGTGGCTTCTCTCAAGATAGCATAAGTATTACGGTGGGTGAACAAATTACTGTCGAGCAACTGATAGAAAAGCGAATAGTTATGAGATTATCTAGGCATGATCATGTATATAGGCATCATGTCCGCAACAACTAGACCGACTCCTGCCTGCATCTACTACTATTACTCCACACATCGACCGACTCCTGCCTGCATCTAGAGTATTAAGTTCATAAGAACAGAGTAACACATTAAGCAAGATGACATGATGTAGAGGGATAAACTCAAGAAATATGATATAAACCCTATCTTGTTATCCTCGATGGCAACAATACAATACGTGCCTTGCAACCCTTTCTGTCACTGGGTAAGGACACCGCAAGATTGAAGCCAAAGCTAAGCACTTCTCCCATGGCAAGAAAGATCAATCTAGTAGGCCAAACCAAACTGATAATTCGAAGAGACTTGCGAAGATAACTCAATCATACATAAAAGAATTCAGAGAAGATTCAAATATTATTCATAGATAAACTTGATCATAAACCCACAATTCATCGGATCTCGACAAACACACCGCAAAAAGAGTTTACATCGAATAGATCTCCACAAGAGAGGGGGAGAACATTGTATTGAGAACCAAAAAGAGAGAAGAAGCCATCTAGCTAATAACTATGGACCCGTAGGTCTGTGGTAAACTACTCACAACTCATCGGAGGGGCAAGGATGTTGATGTAGAAGCCCTCCGTGGTCGATTCCCCCTCCGGTGGAGCACAGGCAAAGGCTCCAAGATGGGATCTCGCGGATACAGAAGGTTACGGTGGTGGAAATTGTGTTTCGTCTGCCCCCTGGATGTTTTTGGGGTACGTAGGCTTATATAGGAGGAAGAAGTACGTCGGTGGACGCCCGAGGGGCCCACGAGACAGGGGGGAGCGCCCTATAGGGGAGCGCGCCCTCCTACCTCGTGGAGGCCTCGGCTGCTTCTTGACTTGCACTCCAAGTCCTCTGGATCATGTTCGTTCCAAAAATCACGTTCCTGAAGGTTTCATTCTGTTTGGACTCCGTTTAATATTCCTTTTCTTTGAAATACTAAAATAGGCAAAAAAAATAGCAATATGGGCTGGGCTTCCGGTTAGTAGGTTAGTCCCAAAAATGATATAAATGTGTAAAATAAAGCCCATAAACAACCAAAAGGGGTAATATAATAGCATGGAACAATCAAAAATTATAGATATATTGGAGACGTATCAGATACATATTGAAAGTGGGAGCAATTAGCTAGAGTAGCTCCGTGTAGAGCATTATAGACATAGAATATTTGTGAACTACATACGGCTTTGAATGTGTCAGACCCATGACTAAACTTCTCTCACAAACAAAACATGATCATACCTTAGTACTCTTTGGGTGTTAATCACATAAGCGATGTGAACTAGATTATTTACTCTAGTAAACCCTTTGGGTGTTGATCACATGACGATGTGAACTATGGGTATTAATCACATACAGATGTGAATTAATATTGGTGTTAAATCACATGGCGATGTGAACTAGATTATTGACTCTAGTGCAAATGGGAGACTGAAGGAAATATGCCCTAGAGGCAATAATAAAGTTATTATTTATTTCCTTATTTCATCATAAATGTTTATTATTCATGCTAGAATTGTATTAACCGGAAATATAATACATGTGTGAATACATAGACAAACATAGTGTCACTAGTATGCCTCTACTTGACTAGCTCATTAATCAAAGATGGTTAGGTTTCTTAACCATAGACATCAGTTGTCATTTGATTAACGGGATAACATCATTAGGAGAATGATGTGATTGACTTGACCCATTCCGTTAGCTTAGCACTTGATCATTTAGTATGTTGCTATTGCTTTCTTCATGACTTATACATGCGGCTATGACTATGAGATTATGCAACTCCCGTTTATCGGAGGAACACTTTGTGTGCTACCAAACGTCACAACGTAACTGGGTGATTATAAAGGAGCTCTACAGGTGTCTTCGAAGGTACATATTGAGTTGGCGTATTTCGAGATTAGGATTTGTCACTCCAATTGTCGGAGAGGTATCTCTGGGCCCTCTCGGTAATGCACATCACTATAAGCCTTGCAAACAATGTAGCTAATGAGTTAGTTGCGAGATGACGCATTACATAACGAGTAAAGAGACTTGCCGATAACGAGATTGAACTAGGTATTGAGATACCGACGATCGAATCTCGGGCAAGTAACATACCGATGACAAAGGGAACAACGTATGTTGTTATGCGATTTGACCGATAAAGATCTTCGTAGAATATGTGGGAGCCAATATGAGCATCCAGGTTCCGCTATTGGTTATTGACCGGAGACGTGTCTCGGTCATGTCTACATAGTTCTCGAACCCGTAGGGTCCGCACGCTTAAAGTTCGATGACGGTTATATTATGAGGAGTTATGTGTTTTGATGTACCTAAGGTAGTTCGGAGTCCCTGATAAGATTGGGGACATGACGAGGAGTCTCGAAATGGTCAAGACGTAAAGATCGATATATTGGACGACTATATTCGGACATCGGAAAGGTTCCGAGTGATTCGGGTATTTATCGGAGTACCAGAGAGTTACGGGAATTCGCCAGGGAGTATATGGGCCTTATTGGGCCATACGGGAATAGAGGAGAGAGGCCAAAAGGAAGGGGCGCGCGCCCCCCTCTGGTCTGAATTGGACAAGGGGTGCAGCCCACTTTTCCTTCTTCCTCTCCCCCTCTTTCCTTCTCTCCTACTCCAACAAGGAAAGGAGGAGTCCTACTCCCGGTGGGAGTAGGACTCCCCCCTTGGCGCACCCTCCTCCTAGGCCGGCCGCCTCCCCCCTTGCTACTTTATATACGGGGGCAGGGGGGCACTTCTAGACACACCAATTGATCCTTGAGATCTATTAGCCGTGTGCGGTGCCCCCCTCCACCATATTCCACCTTGATAATATCATAGCGGTGCTTAGGCGAAGCCCTGCATCGGTAGAACATCATCATCGTCACCACGCCGTCGTGCTGACGAAACTCTCCCTCAAAGCTCGGCTAGATCGGAGTTCGAGGGACGTCATCGAGCTGAACGTGTGCTGAACTCGGAGGTGCCGTGTGTTCGGTACTTGATCGGTTGGATCGTGAAGACATACAACTACATCAACTGCGTTGTGCTAACGCTTCCGCTTTCGGTCTACGAGGGTACGTGGACACACTCTCCCCTCTCGTTGCTATGCATCACCATGATCTTGCGTGTGCGTAGGAATTTTTTTGAAATTACTATGTTCCCCAATAAACGCCCTGTCAACAGCTGGCAAGCACCGATGGATCCACTCTTGTTGTGCGGGGCGCCACGCCTCTCGCTCTGTGGTGCAACAACGCTCTCAATGTACGTCGAGCCGCAGCCTATCAGCACGGACGCGCCTAACTTGCTCTGTGGTGCACCATCGATCATGTCGTGTGGCGAACTGCAGCCTTTCGGCGCTGACATGCCTATCTTGATCCGCGGCGCTGAAGCGCCATGCGCCAGGGGTCTGCTCAACCCTAGCGATGATGCGCATCACGGCATCGTCCATCACGTTGCCGAAGAGCACCTCGGCCTCGACGGGCCATGGCACCTTTTCGTTTTCCTCGTCGAGGAGGTTGATGGAGAGGCGGCACTTTGGTTGGTTGGCATGCTTGTAAAAGGTGCGTGTGCTACAGGTTGCGCTTGTTGCCTCCGTGCGTCATGCGCCGCCTAGGTTTATGCGCAATATCGCTGGGTGGCAGCGGGAAAACGGTGAGGAAATGGCGGGAAACAGTGGCGTGTTCATAAAATGTCATCAATTAATGGAAACTTAGCATAGAAAGAACATCGAGCTAGCACGACGCATGCGGGCACATTGCTCGGCCAAGGCTATAATTCATATACTTGTGTGCCCAATGGTGCACACTATTCACAGTAAAAAAATTGTTCTGTTTATCCTAGTAGAGCAGTGGCGGCAAGCGTCACAAGAAGTAGATGATGATCATATGATCGTTTATCATAGTTAATTATGCATATAATAGTTTACTTTGGTGTGTGGAAATGTCATGTGTGTACTAGCCACCTATGTAATTGGATGTTTGTCGCGTATCACACACATCTTGTTTACATGAAACATTTCTGTCGTGGTGGGCGCACGATAGATTTCATGGGATGGCTAAAGAGAGGAGGAGGCTCAAGGGCACTGGTGGGCTCCAGAGGCGAGGTCGGCATGAGCGAGTGTAGGACGCAAAACATGTCTAGGTTCGGGGCTCTCCGGAGAGATAATACCCCTAGTCCCGCCGAGTGTGGTTGATATGCCACAGTACAGAGTTGCTCCTAGAGCTATATGGAGGAAGAAGGAAGACTGGCCAAGGCTTAGGCTGCTCCTTCTCCCTAGGTGTGTTCTACTTATTGGTTGGCTATTTTCCTGTGTGCTTGCGTGTATGCATGAGGGCCCCTGGGGGGTTTTATAGGCCAACCCCCAAGGGGTGCAATGGTAATGTTACAAGGGCGTAGGGCCGGGTCGTCAGCATCTGGGGACCCGGGGCTGGGACCCGCTGGGTGCCTGTGGTTCGCCGGGCTCCCCTAGGTGTAGGCCCCGCATGCCTAGGGGGACTGTTCGCCGTCTTGTCGATCGTCGGGGAGTGGCCGAGTCGAGTCGGGTACAGGGGCGCTCCGTCAGGTCGCCGCTTGCTGGCGTCAGTGACGATGATGGGGGCACTGTTGCCATGCCGGCCCTGGTCAGTGGGTAGGTGAGGGGCACTGTTGCCACGCTCCGGCTAACCAGAGGCATGGGCGGGGCACTGTGCCTCGGTCATCGGTGGATGGAGACTCATCCCATCGTACGGCCTGGATGGGACGGGAGCCGACCCGCGGCTGGGTTGAGGAACACGCTAAGGGTGGAGCCGACTTGTTGGGGAAGTCTTGGTGTGCTGGGTTTGGCTGTCTTGAGCTATTTGTCGGGGCCGAGTCGAGGAGCTTGGCCGGGTCGAGGAGTTCGGCTGGGTCGAGGGGCTTGGCCGGGTTGAGCGACCCAGCCAAGTGCGGGCCGAATTGAGGGGCGATGATGGCCCCGTTGTTTTCGAAAAGGATCCGAGTTCCGTGGCCTGCCCAGGGTTCATCCCCCTAACAGTAGTCCTTGAAGTTGTGAAGGTCCGCCGTCTTTGGATGGGAGGGCCTTCGCAGTTTCCCCGTTGAATAGGCGAATCCTACGACCGTCAGGTCCGGCAACACCCACTGTGTGCCGGTTTTTGGAAACCGGATCGCGGCATCCCAGCAGCTGCGGGAAACCTGTGAGTCCATCAAATCTTGGGGCGGTCCCTCGGGCTTCGCGCGGGTGCCATGTGGCGCCTGGAAGTCGGAGGGGCCTCGCAGGCCACGCGCGTGACGAGACTGGGCGATGTGTTGGGGCCCGCTGCCGCGTGCCCTTGGCCCATGCGCATGGATTTATTGCGGTGTCCGCAAATCGGTTGCTCTTCCCCATGCAGTTATTGTGTGCGTATGTGCGCACTTATTGCAAGGAAGTGGGAAAGGCGAGCGCAAACGATCCCACTCCCCCATGTTCAAACCGGGGCTTATAAATTGGGGTGAGGGGGCAGCGGACATCATTCTCACTTGTGCTCCCATGGCTCTTTGTCCTCCCTCTGCTTCCTGCGACTGCCGCACTGTGACGCCCGCCGCTTAGAGCCGCCATCCATCTTCTCTCTTTTCCTTCCATTTCCGTCGATGGCGCTTCCGTCAGGCTCAAGTATGGGCTCGACCGTCACCACCGATGATATGACCTACCTCCGCACCACCCGGCGCTTGCCGGGGGAGACGGAGGTCTCCGTGCGTCTGTCGCAGGGCGAGCAGAGATCGCAGCCCGCGGGCACGGAGCGCGTGGTCTTTTTCCCGCACTTCAAGCGCGGGTTTGGTCTTCCTGCGAGCGCCTTCTTCCGCGACTTCCTGGAGTTCTTCGGGCTCCAGCCCCACAATCTTGACGCTGGCGCCATTGTGCAGCTCTCGGGCTTCGTCACCCTCTGCAAGGGGTACCTAGGGGTCGAGCCTTCGATCGACCTCTGGGTGCGCTTCTTCTCCTTGAAACAGCAGGGGCCGACGGTCGGGGAGTTCTCCAACTGCGGGGCCGCCGTCATCTCGAAGCGGTCGGGCGCTGACTGCCCGAAGATATCGCTGGAAGATTCTGTCAAGAATTGGCAGAATTCTTTCCTCTACATCCGCAACCTTGGCACGGACCGCATCAACCTGCCGGCATTCGTCATCGCGCCGCCGCGGGTGAAGATGAACTAGGGTTATTACCCCAGGCACCCGTTGCAGGAGATTCTCAACCTCTGCGAGCGGGTGTCAGTGATGAAGGCGCGAGAGGGGCTTAGCGGCACCGACCTCATCCCCGCCTTCATTATGCGCCGGGTTTTGCCGTTGCAGCGATGCAGCTGCCTCATCGGCGAGATGACCGGCCTTCAGGACCCCAACCGCATGGCGGCCATGCGCCTGGGGGCAGACCAGACCACGCGCTAGGTCAACGACATATCCAAGGCCGCGTTGAGGGACGACTGGCAGTTCGGCAAGCCACCGTACAGCCACGCGAATCCGGCGCCCATGGTGAGTCTCTGGTCTCCGTATTTTGCTGTTGCGCATTTCTTATCCGTCCCGACGCGATGTGGGAGGTGCTCCTGAATGCCATTCGGCATCCTTACGACCGTGCACCATTGTAGGTGGTGCATGCGGCGTCGGAGGAGCCCACAGCACAAGATGGAGGGGAGGAGGAGGCCGCCATGTCGGCGCAGGGCACCGCGCGGATAAGTCTTGCTTTTTTCATATTCCTTGAGTTGTCGGGCATGACGCGGCGCGGGCGATACTGATGCAGACTGTTGTTGCAGTGGTGTTGGGTGCAGGAGGCAGCGGCGCGGGCGATGTCGGGTCATCACGGGGGCCCCGGCGGCGAGCTGGCCGCACGGGAAGGATAGCGTCGCGCCACGGCCCCTGGCCGTGAAGCGCGCGGCGGACCCGGCCAGGGGTGCGAGGCCGGCGGCCAAGAGGAGGTGCGGCGCTCCGCAAGAGAGGCCGGCGAAGCTCGCCGTCCTGGTGCTGTCATGGTGATTCTTTCTTTTACTTGCATCCGAGTGGCCGAGTCGGCCCTGCTTGTTATTTATCTTGTCTTGGTCTTCAGGTCGCCAATCGCACTGGCGAGGGCGGCGGCTGACGCCGCGGCCGCTGAGGGCGCCATGTTCCGGAGGAGCCGGTCTGGCACCATCGACTGGGACGAGGAGGAGGAGCCGGCAGATCCAGATCTCAGCCTGGATCCGGTCGACGCTGAAGGCTTGGCCTGGCGGGACCGGAACAGGGCCGAGGCGGAGCTGGAGGCGGCATCGGTCCGGGCCTGGACTGACGCCGCGGCCACGTGGGCGCGAGCCGGCAAGGAGCCGGCGTGGCCGGTGATGTCGGAGGGAACGGTGGTGGCGGTGACGGTCTTCAAGCCGTCGTCGGTGAGGGAGCGCGGCCAAGGAGGCCGGGCTGAGGTGGTGGACCTCGACCAGGAGGTCGTTAACGGTTCAATATCCGGCGTATCTCGTAGTAGGGGTCCTAAGCTAGGCGTCTTGGAGCGATGGTAACATGGACACGGGGTTTTACCCAGCTTCGGGCTCTCTTGATGAGATAATACCCTACATGCTGCTTTTGATTGTATTCATATGGGTGTAGTATAGAGTACATGTGTCTACCATGAGATTGTAGTAATGAATATGAGATTGTATATTGACTAGCCTGGCCTCGGTTTATATAAGACACCGGTGGCCTAGGGTTTAGGAGAGTCCTTGTCTTGGGCGCCAAGTCTTGTGGAGTCTTCCTTGTATGCGGCAGGGGTTTTCCGAACTGGCCCATAAGTGTATGGGCATGGGGGTCCTCGGCCCAATCCAACTGACTGGGAGACGACGTGGTGAGTACCCCCTAGTCCAGGACACCGTCAGTAGCCCCCTGAGCCGGTCTTCAAGTTGGGGACGCTCCTCGATTCTTCTGAACTGTTCTTCACCTTTGGTCGTTGGTCTTGAAAAGTGGTTCAACAAATCTTCTCGTCTTTGATCTTGAGGATCGCCAAGGTGACTTCGCAGAGTTTACACGTCGGGTATCCGAGGAGCCCCTTTAAGGTTCCGACCTTTATCAATGCCTTGTTATTTTTATGCCATACCTCGGGTTTGAAGTTGTTCCCCAGCGGCAACGTCCTCTTGCGTCCGAGCTCCAACGTCGGACTGCATTCGAGGTGTCTTTGGCAGCCGAGCACCAACGCCCGACCGCTTCCAAGCTCAAATGTCGGAATGTATTCGAGCTCCAACGTCGGACTGCTTTCGAGCTCCAACGCCGGACTATGTCCAAGCTCCAACACCGGACTATATCCAAGCTCCAACGCCGGACTATATTCGAGGTGTCATGGATCACCTTGGTTCAAAAAAGTTGAAGGAGTTTAGCCAAGCTTAATGCCGAAAATGCCCTCTACGGAGCCATCCACTGGTGTCCGAGCTTTAAGCAGGACTGCTTCCGGGGTGTTTATTATAGTCGAGCACCAACGCCGGACTATATCCGAGGTGGTGGACCACCTTGGCCATGTGCTAATTTTTATGAATTTAATTCCAAAGTGTATTGGCCGTATTGGGGTGCTTAAGCCCCTGGTTTAAGCCCCTGGTGTATTGGCCATACCAAAGTGTACGGTTGCATAATGTCATGACTGAACATATTTGTATAAAAATAGATGAATGCAATAATATATAAGAGCTATATATTGTTTATTAAAAAGAGCTTCTTTGAAAGCAGAACGATACAAATAGTGCGATAAGCAAGGGATGGGAATATTTGACATGTCCCCCTCCAGGGGCAAGCTGCGTAAATTTAAGCAACACGGGTATTTAGCTCGTTATAGAGACCACCTGGACGTATGACGCAGCTTTTTTGCGCCCTGGCTGTTGCATCGTGTGTTCGGCGAGTTTATTGTCGGACAGGTCTTCCGAATAGTTGGGTCCTGAAAGTGTAAAAAAAGAAAACGGCGGAATAGGGAGCCCCTATGTGCGGTTGAGCCGCATTCTGGGCGTGCCGTAGTTGTGCCCCTCCCTTATGCCCATGGTATTTTCAAAGCGTAATTATGTACGCTTGGTACCGATATCACCGTCTGGCGAGGGCTGGGGTTGGGGCCGCACTGCTATGCTCGCTCGGAACGTGCCAGCCGGCTTTGTTGGAGGTTGCTTCGGGCGCGCTTGACGTTGTCCGGTCGTTTAACACCCGGATTGGGGAGATGCCTTGAGAGGCTGCTCTGTACTTCCGCCGCCAGGGCCGCTGTGTGCTCCTCCGTTCGGAGAGAGCATTCAGTGTTTCCATTTACCGTAATGACTCCGCAAGGACCTGGCATCTTGAGCTTGAGATATGCGTAGTGCGGCACCGCATTGAATTTTGCAAATGCGGTTCGTCCGAGCAGGGCGTGATAGCCACTGCGGAATGGGACTATGTTGAAGATTAACTCTTTGCTTCGGAAATTATCCAGGGATCCGAAGACCACTTTGAGTGTAACTGAGCCTGTACAGCTGGCTTCTATACCTGGTATGACGCCTTTAAAGGTTGTCTTTTTGGGTTTAATCCGTGAGGGATCTATACCCATTTTTGCACTGTATCCTGATAAAGCAGGTTCAGGCTGCTGCCGCCGTCCATGAGGACTCTAGTGAGGTGAAATCTGTCAATGATTGGGTCTAGGACCAATGCGACGAATCTGCCGTGACGGATGCTAATGGGCTGGTCCCGTCGATCGAAGGTGATCAGGCAGGAGGACCATGGGTTGAACTTTGGGGCGACTGGCTCCAACGCATAGACGTCCTTGAGGGCACGCTTCCGCTCCCTTTTGGGGACATGGGTTGCGTATATCGTGTTCACCGTCCGCACTTGCGGGGATAAGCCCTTCTGTCCTCTGTTGTTCGGCGGCCGGGGCTCCTCCTCGTCATCGCTACGCAGCCCCTTGTCTCTGGTTTCGGCACTTAACTTGACTGCCTTCTTGAACACCCAACAGTCCCTGTTGGTGTGGTTGGCTGGTTGTTCGGGGGTGCCGTGTATCTGGCACAAGCGATCGAGTATCTGGTCTAAGTTGGATGGGCCCGGAGGGTTTCTTTTGAATGGCTTCTTCCGCTGACCGGGTTTAGAGCCTCTGAATCCGGCATTGACTGTCGTATCCTCAGTAGTGTCGCCGTTAATGCGGCGCTTGTGCTTGTTGCGACGTGACCTGCCATTGTTGTCCTTGGTATCCGAATTACCAGGGCTTTTGGTTATGTTATTGATACAAGCTAGCCAGCTGTCTTCGCCCGCGCAGAAGCGGGTCATGATTGTCGTGAGGGATGCCATAGATTTCGGCTTTTCCTGTCCTAGGTGCCGGGCCAACCATTCGTCTCGGATGTTGTGCCTAAAGGCAGCAAGGGCCTCGGCGTCCGGACAGTCGACTATTTGATTTTTCTTGGTTAGGAACCATGTCCAGAATTGTCTAGCCGATTCCTCTGGCTGCTGGATTATGTGGCTTAGGTCATCGGCGTCTGGTGGTCGCACGTAAGTGCCCTGGAAGTTGTCAAGGAATGCGGATTCTGGGTCCTCCCAGCAACTAATTGACTCTGCTGGCAGGCTATTAAGCCAATGTCGAGCTGGTCCTTTAAGCTTGAGCGGGAGGTATTTGATGGCGTGTAGATCGTCACCACGGGCCATATGGATATGTAGGAGGTAATCCTCGATCCATACCGCGGGATCAGTTGTGCCGTCATATGATTCAATGTTTACGGGCTTGAAACCCTCGGGGATTTGATGATCCATTACTTTGTCTGTGAAGCATAGTGGGTGTGTGGCGCCCCTGTACTGGGCTATATCACGGCGCAGCTCGGATGAGCTTGGTCTGTTGTATTCGGCCTGGCCGTATTTATCATATGCGGTGTGATGGTTATCATCACGTGATGTGGGGCGCCCACGCGATCCATAGATCGATCTTGATTGCCTTGCCTTGTCCTCCAGTATATCTCGCAAGTCTGTTGCGTCTCCCCGTACTCCGTTATGTTTTGAGAGGTGCCGGTATGCGGCTTGGGTCGAGGGCCCAAAGGTCTCTCTGTTGCGGCCACGGGGTGGCCGATCGGGCGCATCATACGCTAGTAATGTACGTCTAGTTGCTTCCTCCTCAAGTTGGGGTAGCAGCCTGCGCTATGGTTAGCTCTTGGAGGGGCGCTCGAGTTTATACTCTTCGGCCGCCAGGACTTCGGTCCATCTGTCGGCTAGCAAGTCTTGGTCAGCTCTAAGCTGCTGCTGTTTTTTCTTGAGGCTGCGTGCCATGGCCATAAGCCTGCGTTTGAAATGCTCTTGTTCGACGGGATCCTCTGGCACGATGAATTCGTCATCATCGAGGCTTGCCTCGTCTTCGGAGGGAGGCATATAGTTGTCGTCCTCAACCTCTCTGTCGGCCGCTCTCTCCTGAGGGCTGGCTCCTTCGTCCTCCTGCACTGAATCCTGCTGGAGGGGGTTATCTTCGGCACTGTCTGGCATGTTGTTATCTCTAGTGCCGGATTCGCCGTTCTTGCTTTGGCGGGATTTAGAGCGGCGGCGCTGACGTTGGCGCTTGGTTTGCTTCCTGGAGGGGTCATCCTCCGTTTGTTCCTCGCCATCCCCTGCTTTGGGGGTGTCCACCATGTATATGTCATATGACGAGGTGGCTTTCCAGTTCCTATAGGTGCTAGTTCTTGGTTGTCTCCTTCATCGGCGTCCATACCGTCGATGTCTTCGGAGTCAAAGTCGAGCATGTCGGTTAAATCGTCGATAGTGGCTACCAAGTGGGTGGTGGGTGGGTTTCGAATTTCTTCGTCGTCCGTATCCCAACCCTACTAACCATAGTCCGGCCAGGGCTCTCCTGATAAAGAGAGATACTTTAGGGAGTTCAGGATATCGCCAAAGGGCGCGTGCTGAAAGACGTCTGCGGTGGTGAACTCCATGATCGGAGCCCAATCGGGTTCGATCGGAAAGGGTGCGGAAGATTCGGAGTCCGGCACCTTGGAGTCACGGGCCTTGCAAAGGACTAGGCTGGTATTCGGCTCTATCACCGTAGAGATTACGGCTCCTGGGGCGGTGTCCAACCGTCTGTCCCTGGTTAGCGCAGTCGGATCCAAACTAATGGTCGGAGCGGACTCCTGAGCGGCACTCCGGGCGCTGTCCGGCGGCAGAGCGAGATCGTGCCCATCAAGACAGTGCGGCGCGCTCGGCCGTGGCTCGAATCCGTCGAAGATCAAGTCCCCGCGAATGTCGGTCATGTAGTTTAAGCTTCCAAATCTGACCTGATGGCCGGGGCGTAGCTTTCGATCTGCTTCAGATGGCCAAACGAGTTGGCCCGCAGTGCAAAGCCACCGAATACGAAGATCTGTCCGAGGAGAAAAGTCTCGCCCTAGACCGCGTCGTGGTTGATGATCGAAGAAGCCATCGGGCCTAAAGGCGACGACACGGAGGAACTCTCAATGAAAGCACCAATGTCGGTGTCAAAACCGGCGGATCTCGGGTAGGGGGTCCCGAACTGTGCGTCTAGGCGGATGGTAACAGGAGACAAGGGACACGATGTTTTTACCCAGGTTCGGGCCCTCTCGGTGGAGGTAAAACCCTACTCCTGCTTGATTAATATTGATGGTATGGGTATTACAAGAGTTGATCTACCGCAGGATCAGAGAGGCTAAACCCTAGAAGCTAGCCTATGGTATGATTGTTGTTCGTCCTATGGACTAAACCTCTCCGGTTTATATAGACACCGGAGAGGGCTAGGGTTACACAGAGTCGGTTACAATGGGAAGAGATCTTCATATCCTAAGCTTGCCTTCCACGCCAAGGAAAGTCCCTATCCGGACACGGGACGAAGTCTTCAATCTTGTATCTTCATAGTCCGGGAGTCCGGCCAAAGGTCATAGTCCGGCCATCCGGACACCCCCCAATCCAGGACTCCCTCAGATGGTAACATGGACACGGGGTTTTACCCAGCTTCGAGCTCTCTTGATGAGATAATACCCTACATGCTGCTTTTGATTGTATTCATATGGGTGTAGTACAAAGTACATGTGTCTACCACGAGATTGTAGTAATGAATATGAGATTGTCTATTGGCTAGCCTGGCCTCAGTTTATATAAGACACCGGTGGCCTACGGTTTAGGAGAGTCCTTGTCTTGGGCGCCAAGTCTTGTGGAGTCTTCCTTCTATGCGGCAGGGGTTGTCCGAACTGGCCCATAAGTGTATGGACATGGGGGTCCTCGGCCCAATCCAACTGATCGGGAGACGACGTGGTGAGTACCCCCTAGTCCAGGACATCGTCAGTCGTTGAGGTTGAGGACGACACCCCACCGTGAACCGACATTGTGGAGTGGGCGGGGGTCGACGGAGGCGGCGGTGACGTCGTCTTGGAGGAGGCACCACGGGTGGCGCCACATGGGACACCCCAGGCGTCGGCGAGCGGGACGCCGCTGGTGGTGGCGCCGTAGGCCAACCCGATTGTTGAGCCGGTGGTGGCGTCGCAGGCCGCCCCGGCAGCCGAGTCGGTGGCGGCGCTAGAGAGGGCGTCGGAGGAGGCGCCGGCCGTGGGGGAGCGGCCGGCGGAGAGCATGCCCTGCTGCCCAGGCCAGGGGGACGCCGGCCCACCATGTCGCAGCCGGCATGGGGCAGGGCCGCCGTAGTCTTCGGGCCTCAGACCCAGGAGGAGGCGGCGATGGACGCCGTCAGCCGCCTTCTGCGCGGGCAGACGGACCAGATCGAGGCCTTCGCCCAGGCCGAGGTGGAGCGGATGCGGGAGCTAGAGCGCGTCGTGTTGGTAAGCTCCCTTTCCGCATTATGTTATGTCTTCCTTTGTAGCTTCTTCTTTGTGGGAGCGCGCTAGCACACCCACTGGGTGTAGCCCCCGAGGTTCGGGCCAACTATGTAGTACTGGGGTCGAATCTTTAGAATATCGTCTTTGTGTTGATTGCTGCTTTTTACAGCAACTGGACGCCTACCGGTCAGCGCTTTCAACAGCCTCCTGGGCAAGTATCGGGAACTCAAGGAGCAGCTCGCCGCCAAGGAGGAGGAGCTCCGCGTTGCCGCATGTATCTTCATGCTCTTTTTAAGTGGGGCGAGCTAGCGCAGCCACTGGGTGTAGGCCCCGAGATTCGGGCCAACTGTGTAACAGTTGGGTCGAATCTTAAAACTGATTATTCTTTTTCGAGTCTTCTTTTTGCAGCCGAGGTGTTGTCTCGGCAGCCCTGGCTGCTTAGGGATGATCATCACTTCGACCGGCTTGTCACCGATGCCGGCTGTATTGGAGCCGAGGTGGCGCAGGCGGCGGTGGCGGCAGCCCGGCGGTCGCGCGATGAAGCCGGCTGGCTGCGGGAGCAGTTGGCGGGTGACAAGAGCCGCCTAGAGGCTGAGGTGGAGGCCGCCAAGGTGGTGGAGGCACAGCGGGCTTTGGCCGAGGCGCACCAGCAACGCGGCAAGGTGGCCGATGATAAGGGCCAGCTCCAGGCCGAGGTGGAGCGCGTGAAAGGGAAGATGACCGCGGCGGAGGAGGCCCGCCAGGAGGAGACCTGCCGCCGCGAGGCATCCGAGAAGGCGGCCAAGGACAAGGACGCCGAGGTGAAGGCAGCTCTTGCCAAGGTGGCCGACTTGGATAAGGCACTCCAGGAGCGCGACCGCACCATTGATCGGGAGCGGCACGGTACATTGCTCGAAGCGCAGCACCTGGAAGAGTCCTTCTCTAGTAAGTGCTTTCCTTGAGTTCCTGCCAGGTCCGGATCCCGGCTTTTTGTTCTTGGTGTCATTTTTTTGACTTGCTTCGTTTTTTGACAGGGGCTTTCTCAAAGATGCATCAACTGGTAGAGGAGGCCGTCCGCTTCTAGCGCAACCCGTTGGGGGTCGTCGGCTCTACAACCAACCCGCATGTGGCGTGGACCTTCCTGGAGATCATGACCGCCGCCGAGGCGCGTCTGCAGGCCTTGGGTGACCAGATGGGGCGGCTCTCCCGAGCCGGCACGGCGATGATGGCGGCCTTGTGGTCGGGCTTCGTTGCACCGAGCAGCTTCACGCGGCTGGCGTGCTGGCTGGAGATGGGGCCGTCCAGCTCCATGAGTGGCGCGTCTCTGCCGCTCGTGCCGGCACCGATATGGCGCTTTGGTTTGCATTGTCCTGGCACCCAGACTTGCAGCTGGACGCGTTGATGGGCCAGCGGGCCGGCTCGGAGGAGCAGCTGCAGGAGCAGGCCGGGCGGATTGCTTCCCGGGCCAGCTACATCGCCGGGTTCGCCTTCCATGACGAGTTCCACCTGGAGCAGGCTGAAGATGGTGGCGTCAAGGCTGGCGACGACTACGGCCTACTTCTGCATGACCCGGAAGGCAGCTCCGAGGAGACGGAGGTCTACCGCGACGAGGGTGGCGAGGAGGAAGACACCGGCACTTCGGCGGGCCCGAAGGCCGCCGCGGGGGAGCCGTCAGCCGCGCGTCCCGGCGCTGGAGACGCCTGAGGCCATCCTGTTTAGACTTAGCGAAAATTTCTATTAGGTAGCAGGTCCACCCACCCACTGGGGGTTTCTAGGTGTAATGAACTCTAGTCGTGGTCCCGTCCTTAAATATTTTGTGATGTGTATATTTTGTGGATGCAT